>NC_060280.1:52705369-53355861 GCF_021613505.1 Equus quagga | reverse complement strand
CTAAGAAACCAACATTGGCACATTACTATTAACTGATATCAACAGTTTATTCAGATTTCATCAATTTTTTTCCTCAATGTCCTTTTTTTGTTATGGGATCTTATTCAGGGCACCACGTTAGATTTAGTCACTGTGTCTTCCTAGCCTCCTCTGGTCTGTGACAGTTTGTCAGACTTTCTTTGTCATTGATGATCAGACAATTTGGAGAAGCACTGATCAAAGTTTTTGCAGAAACTCAGTTTGGGTTTGTTCAACGTCTTTCTCGTGTTTATACTGGAGTCATGAGTTTGGGGGAGGAAGACCATAGAAGTAAGGTACCATTCTCATCATATCATGTCAAGAGAACATGCTATCAACTCGACTTAGCACTGATGACAAGAACCTTGATCACCTGGATGAGGTAGTGTTTGCCAGCTCTCTCTACTATAAAGTTATCCCAATACCCAACCCTCTCTATATTCTACTCTTTGGAAACAAGTCATTAAGCACAGCCCACACTCAACAGGGCTGGAGTAGGGGGATGAGGGAAGGTGAAGAGGAGCTAAGTTCCGCCTCTTGAGGTGAGGGATACCTACATAAATTTATCTGGAATTCTTCTGTAAGGAAGAGTAATCTCTTCTCTTCCATTTCTGTATTCATTCAATCATTTATTGATGTCAGTATGGACTCATGGATATTTACTTTGTACCTTGAATTATAGTCCAATATACTTTATTTAGTTTATTGCTAAAATTGTTCCACCTTTGGCCATTGGAGTATTCATTTTACTTTTGAAAATGTACATTTCTATAAACAAGTACCTGTGAAGGTTGAAGAAGTTCCAAAGTTTCATTTTTAGAAATAACCAAAAAAAAAGAAAATTCTGTTTGATATGAAATGCATCTTTATGAAATCAGAGTGAGCAACTGATAAAGCAAGAGTGATTTTTTAAAATATTTTGTGTGTCCATACTAAGAAGGGACAAATAAATCCTTGAACATTTTATCTTTGATAATTATTACAATTGGAAAAAATACATGAAAATTTCTGAGGATAAGTTGCATATTGCTGCAAAAAAAAATACTTTTCTAGAGTGATTTTATCCAAAGATAGTGGATCAATGACGTATATCTTATGTCATTAAGAAGACATAAAATATACGTCATTTGGAGGAGGGGGGATGTTAAGTACAATATTTAAATAGAAGGGCATCATTTTTCAAAGTGTTTTTCACACTGCCTTCACAACCCATTAGTGGGCCATGAAACCAATTTAGTGCATCTCAATCAGCATTTTGTTTCAAAATTAAGAAAATTCTAATAGATATTAGAAAAGAAATATCAAAATACACGTGTTAGGGACATACAGAGAAACAGAACCAATAGGGTGTACACATGTGTGTGTATATATTTATAAATGTCTCTATGGGGCCAGCCCAATGGCACAGCGGTTAAGTTCACATGTTCCACTTCGGCAGCCCGGGTTTCACCAATTCAGATCCTGGGTGCGGACACGGCACTGCTTGGCACACCATGCTGTGGTAGGTGTCCCACATATAAAGTAGAGGAAGATGGGCATGGATGTTAGCTCAGGGCCAGTCTTCCTCAGTGAAAAGAGGAGGATTGGCAGCAGTTAGCTCAGGGCTAATCTTCCTCAAAAAAATATATATATACATATAGATGTCTCTATATATGTATTCAAATCTATATCTGTCTTTATCTATCTATAGCTATATCTGTATCTATACTGAGAGAGACAGATTTATTTTAAATTGGCTCACGCAACTATAGTTCAAAATCCTCAGGGTAGGCCACTGGCTGGGAGACCCAGAAGTCTGAGTTGCAGCTCAAGTCCAAACCCATTCTGCTGGCAAATTTTCCTCTTCCTTAGCAAAAGAAAGTTATTTTGCCCTTAAGGGCTTCAACCTTTTAGATGGGGCCTACCACATTATAGAGGATAACCTGCTTTACTCAGTCGCCAATTTAAATATTAATCTCATTCAAAAAACACCTTTACAGAAACATCCAGAAGAATATTTGGCCAAAGATTTGGGTAGCTAGCCAAGTTGACACACAAAATTTACCATATCACGTGATAAGAGAAAGTGTTTTTCATGAAACTTTTTCTTTCCTAGGTCCTGGATAGGGGATCATGTTTTATCTTAACGTTACTAGGTTCAGTGCCTAGCCCCATGTCTTGTACAGGGTGAAAATCCAATGAATAGTTGTTAAACTAAATTACATCCATAGACAGGAATAATAATGGCTGTTATTTTTGAGTAACTTCTACTGGTGACATTTTATGTACATTTTCTCATATTGCAATGATTCTGCAAAGCAAGAATTATCATTTTATAAATCAGAAACTGATACTTAAAGAAGTTAGTTAACTTGCCTATGATTATACAGCTGGTAAACTATAGAAATTCAAACTCAAGTCTGTACGTCTTCAAAGCAAATTTTCTTCCCTCTATATCCGGGATACCAAGTAGATCTTGACTCCTGTGCCGATTCTAGTCGATTTTGTTGAGAAGTAAGAGTTTCCATGTGGGCTCAGCAGAGAAGGAAACCTTGTCAGGCAAGGAGTATAAGTTGTGCACATTTGACATCTTGGCTCAACATTGTGTTGTGTTACAAAAAATGACATGCAAGATGGAGTGAGCAATTTACCCAAGGTCATTGTCCAATATGATTAGGAGAGAATTTAAAATTAACAATTTTTAGCACTAAATATAAAATTGCACTGTTTATTTCTTCCAGGATCTCATCAGCACTTCATGCAAGTAGTTTAACTGGGTGTAGGCAGACAAGATTGAGAAATAGACCTTGCCTGGCAAAGGACAAGGAAGATAAAATAATATTTTTGTGTTTTTTCTTTAAAGTCATTACAGTGTCTTTTGCACACAGTCCTTTCTTTATACATAGAAGCTTAACTCTAATGCTCTTTGTGGACTCTGTTTCAAGACTAACTTATAAAAAGATTATTTTAGTAGTTCAGCAGAAAAAGTAATACCTGTGCATGGGATCTAAGACATACCCACCTTATCTCAAATTCAATTCCACAATAAGTTACTAGGATAATTGTTTCGAGCCCTGTGAGATTTTTTTTCCCTCCCTTTGTTAGACCATAAGAATTGATATCAATTCCATCCTGCGTATGTTATCCTAAGATTTTCTTATAAATGTGAGAGAACCACTGTAGTTTCCCAGGAGAAAGAGGGTTCCTGCAGCCACACTTTTATCTTTTTCTTGTACATTTCTATTCTGTGCCATGAAAGAGTTTGGTCATGTTCTCTTATACAAAATATGAGATTGACTTTAGATGTGTGCGTGGCAGGACTGCCTTTCTCTTTGATAATCACAGAACTTTGTAGGCAAACTTACTCACCCCTTGAAATCTTCCAAGGCAAGATTTTCAAAACACATATTAAAATCCATGTAATGCATTATTATCCAAACAGTGATAGCCAAGGAAAGAATATTGGCTGAATTCTCCAAAGATCTCCAAATTTTCAAATATCGGTCACTAGAGTGGCCACTTCCACCAATTGAGAGTTTACTCAATGAGCACCTCTGGTTTAACAATCCGTCTCAGGTGAACCATGCAGATGGCGCTTTTATATAAAAAGACAAAATCTTTTGTTTCTCCATCAATACTTACTTATGATATGAAATGTGAAGGTATTATTGAAATTAATATAACTGTCCCTTAGGAATCTTACTTCACTACTTTCTATTTCATTCTCTTTAGGAAATCTTACCACAAAACAAACAGATTCAACAGACAAACAAGAAAAGAGTTGGGTGCCACCTGAGTCAGTAACAGTGTTGTTAAGTGACAGAGAACAGGCAATGTGTCCCCAGGTGTATCTGTTTACGCAGGTCCCTGAATCAGCCTGAATATGCCAAGAGAGCCAAGAGGTGGTGATTTATTTTGGAACATCATCCTGTGGTTCCAAAATTTTCCATCTCCTGTGTACTCTTTTTCACAAACATATAAAAGAAAAAGGGGAGGGCATTGTCAACTTCATTGGATTTATTAATAAAACAAAAATATGAACAAAAGTGGTGTCCTTCCTCACACAGTTAAGATCCTTATCAGATGACCTACACACAAGTGATTGAGAAATTATCATCTGAGATATTTGAAACAAGTCTGCACAGAGCTATTGTGAAATAATTGGCAAGACCAAATAGGTAGAGAGGAGTTGGGTAGAGTGTTCTGTTTGTTCATTTGGGGCTAATACCTACTTTGTAATTCTGATTCGACCTTCCTAAATCAAGATATGAAAATAGTATAGCCATGCTAATAGTGGATAACTCTTTAAAGCTAAGAAAAAAAAGTTAAGGCACTGAATGGGTGACAGGGTGGTTAAGTTCGCCCACTCTGCTTCAGTGGCCCAGGGTGCACTGTTTCAGATCCCAGGTTCAGACATACGCACTGCTTACCGAGCCATGCTGTGGCAGGCATCCCACATATGAAATAGAGGAAGATGGGCACAGATGTTAGCTCAGGGCTAATCTTCCTCAAAAAAAACCAAGTTAAACTTACTTATTGTCTCATTTGAAAAATCACAGCTGTTTTATGAAATAGCTATAGATAAGGTTACCATTATTGTGCCCATTTTATAAAGTTCAAAGAAGTTAAATGGTTAGTTCAAGATTACAAAACTCTCCTTTCTTCCAATTGTGTGCTTTTTCGGTTATACCTCAAAGTCACTCAAAAACCTATGTAGCAGATTTTCTAACTTCCAAATACTTTTGGTACTTGTGTCACCCTAGATGAACCACAAGCATTTTTACTTAGTTGAATTTCCTACACTGCAATGAGAATGCAGATGGGGAGCACCAACTCAGATGAAAGAATGACTACCTAGAGGACATAACCTCTGAGCTGAGTCTCAAAGCACGTGTAGGAGTCAGTAAAAGGAGGAAGTAGGCGAGGAAGAAGGGGAGGACTAGGGAGAGACACAGTCTAAGTGGATGAAGTGACACCTATAAAGGCATGTGTGGGCACGTGTGCATGAGAGACAATGGCTTGTTTAGGGCCTTACAATTATGGACAGAGAGATGAATACCAAAGAACGGTGTTTCTTTTCACGGCATCTATCTGTCCTACAGGGCTTATGCTGCCCTCTGTGTGTGCCTCACCTCCTGCCGTTAGACAAGCTCCCAGGGGACAAAGATCCCGCCGCTCACATCTTCATATCCCACAAAACACCTCACATGTTCAGGCACTCACTCAATTTGGACAGGTAAATGAGCGATTTAACAATTTCTGTGATTGTTACACACAGTCACAATGTGGTATGGTGTGATTAAACAAATCATTAAATTCACGAAGTCTGTTTTCTCACCCAGTGTATAAGGGTAATATAGTACTTACCTGGTATCCCTAATATGACATTTAAATAAGGACATGCCTGTAGAGATATTGGTATCATGCACAGAACACAAGAGCTCAATAAATCTCAGCTGGTTCTTCTTGTTCTTACTGGTGCATGTGGTCTGTTTAAGTTCAAGGCAGGATTCAATGCAAACTGATAAATCACCACTCAAAATAGAAACCAACATGGGAAACTTCATCTGATGTAATGAGTTTCCTCCAATCCCTCTTTCCACCTCTCTACAACCTTGGAAGATGCCGCTTTTTGGACATCTTTTCAGCATGAATAAAAAATAAAATGAGGCCGGACACAAGCTGTCACCTGACCTCTTTACACACCATGCCCAGGTCAGAAATGAAGAAAGTTTTAGGTTTGCAAGAAGAATTATCAATAAGGAGAGCAACTAAGAAGGATTCGTTCCCTCTACTATAGAAGCAAGTGGATTACTCAGTATTCTTCTATGCAAGCATGGAAAATACTTAGTAGTGAAAAGTAAATTACGTATATATATATAAAATAAAAATAAATATATATATTTATAAATTTGTCCTTATTTTTAAACTTCAAAGTCCTAAGCTAGTCAGAATCTTAACTAGTAGGAAAGGAGCCTTGATGAAAATAAAATATATTCATTTTATTTTTGAACTTCTATAGTATTCACTGATCTTGTTTCTCTGGGACATGTAAAGATATTATTTTAATATTAATAGCTTACATTTATTGAGTTTTTACTATATATCATCTCATTTTATCCTCATAATGACTCTATGAGGAAGGTACTATTATTGATCTCATTTGCAGATAAGGAGACTGAGGCTCAAGAGATTAATTTGCTCAAAGTCCCACAGAAAATTGCAGGCTGGGATTTAAGTCCAGCTCTATCTCATTCTAAACCTAGTACTTTTAATCACCACCCTCTAGTAGTGTTAGTGCCGCCTAAATAGCTGAGATAAATACAGCCAATGGTTAACACAGGTTAGCATAAGGGAAGCCATCTTATAGAGGGGAACTATGTTGGGACTATAACAAGACACCCCCTTTTCCTTATTAACAATGCTGTAGTTTGCACGTAGCTTAGAGAGGTACACGTCTGCTTGCTCTGCTATTTTTGTAGCCTTGTCTTATACATAGACCTCCCTATTCTGATAAGGCAATAACTCTATTCTTTCAGCTTTCCCAGGGATCTAACGACCTTCAGGAAAAAACCTCTGCTGTTGTCTGTCACCGGTGAAGAGAGAAAGGGATGCTCTGTAGTCTCAAGGACTACAACTCCAGATGGCCAACATCCTAAGACACCTCTTTTTAAGCCCATTTGCCCTATAAAACTCCTTAAAAAGTTTGTAGTTTTAAGATGATTCTTTAGGACCTGAGTCCACCATCTTCCACCTTGCTGGCAAGCTGTAATACAAAGACCATTTCTCTCTTACCAACTTGCCTCCTGACTGTTGGCTTGTCTGCAGTGAGTAGAAGACCCCCTTTGGTGGTTACACTAGTAGAACTATCAATGAGTGAATAAATAAACAATACATGAATGAATGAAGAATGAATAAGTCTGACATAATTGATCCTTCTTTTTTGACTGACATTATTCTTCTGAAAGTCTAATTATGTAAATCATATTTTTTTTCCTGTTACAAAGGTAACTGCCTAAGGCTGTTGCTTCAATATGATCATGATGTAGTAGGCATGATAATATGATCAGCTGAACCTTAAGAAAATTGACTCCAATTGAACCAGCATTAGCTGGGCAAAGGCCATTGATTTCCCATGGGCCTCAAAGATTCTAGGTAAGGAGCTCTTCCTGTTTTAGTGCACAAGCAAGTCATAAATACTCCTCTCCACAAGGATACAATCATCTCAACACTTCAGGCATTCTATTATCAATCACTTCTCCTTCAACGAAATGCCCTTTGTATGCTAATTTAGAATTTCTATGATCTATGCCCATAGCAAGCTCTCTAAACCACAGAGGGGGAAGGGTCTGTGGTCTTTTAAGAGTTCACTTGCAAATGAGACCAATGTGTTCTTGGGGAAAGAAGCCAAACAGAGCTTAGAGTTTGTACACTTCTTTCAGATACCCTGTATGCAAAAAAAGAAGAAAGGATCAGGGATTCTTTCTACCTGTGTATCTGAAACAGTCGGGATTGTGTGTGTCTTTTGCACTAATACAAAAATCCTTTCTGGAACAAATAACTTTAAATTTGAATACTTTCTCTTCTGTATCAAGTATATTAAAAATGTCCTTGTGAATGTTGATTTACACTTCCCACCTCCTACTTCCACCTCAAAAAAATTTAGAGTAGGTTGAGTCTCATCCCAGCAATGAGACAAAAAGGATAAGGATATTCTGGAGGGTGGGGAGAATGCTGGCTCTCTTACTTTACCAGACTGTCATGTTAGACAGCCCCAGAGCGCACCATTCACATTGTACTCTGTATAGATAATACCCTACTTGGTTATGGGCTCTCCCACTCCCCACCACCCCTTCCTCCCCAGCAAAGCCCTCTTTGTGGTTGGCATATGCAGTCAGTGTTACCAAACCAGGTTTGTTTTTGCCCATCGCCCAGAAAGCCAAACACTGAAATGATGAGATTGCAGCAGAGAGAGTTTAATCACAAGGCAGCCAAGTGAGGAAATGGGAGAATGAGTCTCAAATCTGCCTCCCCAAAAATGAGGACTCAGGGATATTTATGGGTAATGAGGCAAGGTGGTCTGAAATGTAGAGATAGATGCTTGGAGGAGAAGAGAGATGATCTGTGAAAGCATAGTGAGACTTCAAGCCTCTTCGCAGGACGCATGTTCACAAAATAACAGCGTTAGCATGATCTGAGGGTGGAGTTTCTAGCCTCTTGACAGTGAGAGGTCACTTATGGGACATCTGTGTGGGCCCAGTTGATGGGTTGGTGGTCTCAGCTGGCCTGAAGTGGACAAGGGGTTCTAATTCCTGAAAAACAGCTCAAACTTATTACCATGGTGACCGAGGCTCCAGAGGAGATGTTATCTATAGGAACCTAGCAAGAGTGTATAGCACATTGCCTAAACAGCAGTTAACAATGGGCGGGGGAACAACTAGAAGGTATACTCAGTAATTGCAAAAAGTAAAAAGGAACTTTAGTTACTAGCTACTTAATCATCAATGGCTGTTTCCGGTTTCAACATCATGTGTGGTTGGTCCACCTCTAGCTCCACTCCTTATGAGCCATATGATCTTGGGCCCTTGGTGTCATTGCTGCAATGAGACTTAAAGTCCTTTTACTTCAGGTTCCTGACTAAAATGAGGACAAGAATGGCATCTACCTCTTAGGGTTGTTAAGTAGTAAATGAGGTGAGGCATGTGAAGTGTCTGGCCCTCAGAAGAGTCAATGAATGTTAGCTCGTTTACTGCTATTATCATGATGTCAGCTGGCATCCACTTGCCCAACTGCCAAATACTCAAAGCATGGAGAGGTCTTGCTATCCTCTAGTGAAGATAAACAGAGATGTTAGTTAGCTCACAGTGCTCTAATAAATTATGCAATCCATCCCTTTATTTTTGGGTGAGTAAACTGAGACACGAAAATGACAAGAAATGCCCTAAACTGCACCACTGGTTACTGAAGAACTGGAGATAAGAACTGAGATCCCCTGCCTCTCAGTCTAGTACATTTTTCATTGCATCCAACATTTGATTAAATTTCCATGGGACTAGCAGTCTTCAGCTATCTAGTCTTCAATCATGAACAATTTCAATCAGGCACATGTATCTGGGTGATTATAATCAGCTGCTAAGAAACAAAGTCCTGATTGATCAATTCATTTTCACCCTCTTCTCCCTAATATTGAATTAATGAGACAAACACAGCAGTGAAAGGCAAAAAGGGCCTTGTTCCTGAGGAAGAGAGTTTAGTACTGGACAGCTCTCCCAGGTCCCTCATGTACAAGGCTCACTGGGAGCTGTGCCCCAACTTTCCTGAAGCCAGAAAGAGGGAAATGAACCTCTCAGCCTGGGGATTGTCTCCTTCAGAGTGGTGTAGTAAGGGTTTCTCTTTGCCAGGATTACTCCCATTCACCCTGGCTTGCTCCATCTAAATCCCACTCCTCTAGAGAGGTGTTTTCCCCAACCTCTAGACTACATTCATCCCCACCCCACCTCTTAGGATCCCACAGCCTCCTGAGTGAATAAGCAGTGTTGTCTAAAGCATCGTGTACGGTGACATTTTTTGAAGGCGGCCATATTACCAATTGTATTTTCAGATTATTTTCCCTTACGATATTTCACCAAAGAATTATGGTGACTCTCTGGTCACTGACATTAGTGTGGAAAAAAGTCTAAATTTGTATTCTACTATTCTTTATCTAAGCCCTTAAAATGGATGTAAGCACACTAACATTCATCCTTTGTTTCTAATATAAATGTTTCTAAGTATAAATTTCTCTCAAAGCTGGGTAAAATATCCTATACAGACATTCTTTTGGAGCTTACACAGAACAATTATGAAAATTGACTTTGTGCTAAGCCATAAAGGAACTCATTGAATTTCAAAGGATTAATTCTTTTTTAACCATAATGCAATTAAGGTGAAAATCACTGATCGGTAACTAGAGCAACCCCAAATATTTCAAAATTTCTAAAATATTCATACGTATTCTCCAATTGCTGAACACAGTGTTCTATATACAGCATATCATTAGATCCAGCTTGTTATTGAATTGACCAAATTTTTTTTATGTTTGTTCCAATAAATTTGTCTGTTTGAGCTATCAATTGCTGAGAGAAATATTAAAACTTCTCACTATGATGGTAGATGTGTCATTTTCCCCCTACAGTTCTGTCAATTTTGGGTTTATATATTTTAAGCCTATGTTATTACATACTTACAGTTTTAAATTGTTTATCAATCTTGAGAATTGATTATTTTATCAATATGAAGTGACCATCTTTATTTCTAGTAAGGCTTTTCCTTTCAAGTCTATTTTGTTTGATGTTATAAAGGTAACGCCATATTTATTTTTCTTGGAATTTGCTTGACATAATTTTCCATTCTCTTACTTTCAAGCATTCTGAGTCTTTTAATTTTAGCTGTGTCTCTTATAAACAGAGATAGCTAGATTTTTTTTTAAACATCCACTAGGACTGTCTTTGACTTTTTAATAAACTTTTGAAGTAATTTTAGATTTACAGAAAAGTTGCAAACATAATAGTTTCCATATATCCTTTACCCTACTTCCCTTCATGTTAACATGTTACATAAATATTGTACATTTCTCAGAACTAAGAAATCAATATTAATAGAGTACTATTAACTAAATTTACAGACTTTATTTGCATTTCACTAGTTTTTCTACTAATATCCTTTTTCTGTTTCAGAATACTATATTGCATTTAGTATCTTTGTCTTTTAATTAGATTTTAGTTCTTTTTCACTTTTTGTGATTTGTAATAATCTTAAAATTATTCCCACCACCTTATCTTATGCTATTTGCACTGGTTTTGCTATTTCCTTTTCTCTTCTTAGATTTCTATTCTATTAATTAAATTCATTTGACTCATTCCCTTTGTCCCCAACTAGTATGGAATTTATGTAACTGATTTTCTATTCTTTTAGTGGTTGTCCCAGAAATTTTATGAGGCATAGTTGATAAATCTAAAGTTAATCAATGTTAACTTCAGTCGCATCCCTTCCAAAATATACGTTAATATTTCCATGAATTCTAATTGTCCTGTTTTAAGCCCATGAGACATCATTGTTGTTTTATATATAGTGTTTGTTTAGACGTAGAAACATCTTAAATTTTTCTTTATATCAGGTCACCTTTCATTTAAGATCCCATCTTCCATCTGGGATTTTTTGCTTATATTTGAAATAATTCCTTTGGTAGGGCTCTGTTGATGATAAAATGCCTCAATTTTTCTTAAAAATGGCTTTACTATACATTTGTCCCTGAAATGTAGGTTTATGGGATGTAAAATTCTAGATTTGCTGCCCTTTTTTCTCAGTTCTTTCAAGATATTATTTCCCTGGCTTCTCCCTTCCTTCCCTGCTGTTGAGAAGCCTGCTGTTGGACTGACTGTTCCTTTGCAGATAATCTGTCTTTTCTCTCTGACTGCATGTAGGATCATCTCTTTTTCTTTGGTGTTCCATAGTTCCACTATCAAATGTTTAGAGATGTATTTCTTATTATTTAACCTGTTTGGAACTTTTTTTCTTTGTATTTTTAAATTCTTTATATTTAAAGTTATTTAAAATCTTTCAAATTCTCAGATATAATTGCTTCCAATTTTGCCTCTCACCCATTCCGTTATTTTATTTTGCACTTCCAATTAGATGTGTGTTAGAACTTCTTACTCTGCCCTCCACACCTCTCTTCTTCTCTTTTACATTTTCTACCTATTGCTTTGTGCAGCTTTAGGGTCGTTTTTCATATTTTTCATTCATTAATTCTTTCTTCAGTTTTATATCATTTAATCTTCATTCCTTAAATGTTTAAATTTCAATTACTTTTTTATATCTAGAAGTCTATTTGATTCCTTTTCAAGCATTTTTTGGTCACATTTTATGGCCTCCTAAACTTTACTCATGTTATTCCTACTTTTTATTTATCAAAACAAGTTAAACATATAAATATTATATTCCCCAAATGGTAATTCCCATATCCGAAGTAAATGCAGACCTGCCTCTACTGACTGGTTTTGTGTGTGTTTGGGTTTGTTTTGCTATAAGTTAACATTCCTGTGAAGCTTATCAGTTCAAAATCTTCAAGACCTGGTTGAAGGTGCACTCATCTGGAGAAGCTTTTCCTTTGCCTCAATTTGGAGTCACTTTAAAATTAAACTTTGGCCTAAAATTTTTTGAACTGCCTCAAGTAATATGAACTTAGACTGTGAATTGGCCATAAGAAAACAGGCCCATAGCTAAGAAATTTCAGGGGAGATTCTTTTTTTTCTTCCACTCGAAACTGAGATGGTGACAGATAAGTTTTCTTGATGTTCATTTCTGGTAATAACTCTTTTCATCCTTACCCTGTAGTGATAGTCGTTTTGGATTCTCAGTTTTATACAGGGAGTGGAGGGCGGGCAGGGTCTTATTTTAGACTCATCATCTTGGGTGGGCTCTGTATTTGTTTCCTGCCCCTTGCACCCTGCATAGCCATCAAACCAGGAAGTCAAGGTTACCAAGTTTGGCAGATGTCACCAGGATGAAAGCCAACTTCAGAACTAGTTTAAGTTTCTGGAACTCCATGTTTACTTCACTGGAATCTAAGGATTCCTCACTGTCTTGCTGCCTCATCAATCATATTTTAAATATCTTATCCATCATTTTTAGTTCTTGTCAGTGGATCTGTGCTTAGCATATCAGATTGAGATAGACCTAAAAATAGACATCAAGAAAACTTAAACACTACAGGCTCACGACAGAACCTTTTCTAAGCTTCACCACCTCCCAAAATCAGTATCTGGAAGTTGAATTATAGTTTGTGATAAAATTCCATGCACAATTGATGGAATGTCAAATCTACTAGATTACTCTATGACCAATTATTAAGCTTCTCAATTTATTAAAATATTGCATCACTGTATTAGTTTTTTAGGACTTCTGTAACAACTTACCGCAAACTGAGCGGCTTAAAATAGCAGAAATTTATTCTCTCATAGCTCAGGAGGCTAGAAGTCTGAAATAAATATATTGTAAGGGTTGGTCCCTTCTAGACGCACTGAGGGAAAAATTGGCCCCATGCCTTTCACCTGGCTTTTGGTGGCTCTCGACAATCCTTGACATTCCTTGGCTTGTAGCTACTTCGCTTTCGCTTCAATCTTGCCTCCATCCTCACATGGCTTCTTCTCTCTGTCTCTCTCTGATTAGGCCCGCCCTAATCCAGTATGACCTCATCTTAACCAAATATATCCGCAAAGACTCTACTTCTAAATAAGGTCACATTCTGAGGTTCCCAGGGACATGAATGTCCCAAGCAACATGATACAACCTTCTAAAATTACCTTGAGCTTTCTTCCAAAGATAAAGTTCCCATGTGACTTGGGAAAACAAATTTATATTGCATAATATCACAACATAATTATTGCCCTAACATCATTTCCCTTTATCTTGCAGCATCAGTCATGGTTCACTGTCATCTCTTTTATTTAGGATGAGTCTATGTGTTTCTAAGATCTCCTTTAAGGGTTCTGTAGCCCAGAGTCCATCACTCTTTTCTTTCTACCACCTGAATTCAACTTTCTAGACAAGCTGACAGCTCCAAATTCTTAAAATGACCCCTAAGAACGTAACAAACCATAGAAATTTTATTGAAACTTTCAAGGTACAGCAAGGCAAGCCAGGTCCGTTAAACTTCAGCAACAAACTTCATCTACCAAGGAAATTCTGTGGTCTGGCTCCAACCTAACTCTCCAGCCATATCTCTTGCCAAAATTATTCCCCTGCCCACTCTCTGGCTCTTGCATTCTTCTCTTTGGCAATATAGAATTACTTGTGATTCTCCAAATGTAGGAAATTACATCATGCCACTGTGCCTTTGCACAGCCTGCTCTTTTTGCTTAGTGTGCCCTGACACCTCTTATCTACCTGGTGATCTCCTATTGCCCCTTCTGGAAACCGATCAATAATTTTTTCCTCCATAAAAAGCTTCTCTCATCCACCTGCTCAGATCATTATTTTGCTAATACCCTTACTAGATGTACCAATCACAGCAGTCAGGTACTGCACATTCTCACTGCATTTAATGTATTAGCTCATCTTAAATGTCTCTCCATACCAGAATGTAAACTTTTTAATCCTCAGTCCAGCACAGAATCTGGCACATAGTCAGCACTCAGTAACTATCAAGTGGATTCAGCAAGATGCTTATTATCTACTTATATACCAGGCACAGTTTAGTGGGAACAAAAGGATAAATAAATCCAGATTCTGACTTACTGGGTATTTGTATTCTCTCTCTATTTATTGACCTCCACCTGGTAGCATTAACTTTCAAACTCAGAATTTGCCACTTACTTGCTCCAAACGATTCTGATTTTGGAGATATGATTTATTCCGCTCCTATCACTTCAAACTTGTACACAAAACCTTTTACGCCATCATCCACAATTACTTCCAGACAAACAGATGCTCGCTCCTCTCTGCCAAAATCAATTGTTTTATTAGTGTATTAACCCCTGGCTTCTCTACTGCCAGACTCATACATTTATCTTTCATTTAGTGCTCATTAGGCTGGTCACTTCTATTTCATTTGGATTTCACATTGTAAACCTTCTGAAAAGAGCATTCTTTTCTATATTTAAGCATATCATTCAAGTTATTTAGTAGAAATCTCTTGGGTCATCTTAAGAAGCTCTAACGCTTGTCTTCTTGCTTTATAAAGAAAAAGCTCGTCCTTTTCTTCCCACCATCTATTTTTGAAGGTCTTATTAGATCATTCCTCCTGCCCCCTATTTTTGCCTGCACTTCTCTGATCAACATTCCATCACATTTTTTAAACAAAATGCCAGTTGTTCAAGCAGGTGAAAATGTCTATTAAAAGCATCTCATGCTACTGTCAATATGCATCTTCACAAAGATCTGGGAGCACAATTATTTCTCCTTTTCCAAAGCCAGAAAGACCTTCCTTCCCCAGTGGAGTATAGTCGTACCCCCTGTACTTCCAAATGCTACAATTTTAATTAAGAATTTACTATATTCTCTCTTTTAAATTAACTGCAAAATTCTAGAATAGTGTGTTTTCTCTTTTAGAGATTCTATGACATAAATTTTCCTGAAAAATAGAGAGATAAATAGTAAATTCTCTCAAAAATTGAAGGTATAAATCAGTGTCTTGTTCAACATAAGGCAATTTTGCCGTTGTCTTCCTAAAAAAGTAATCTGTGGACTTTTGTGAACAATCTAGGCTGCTATTCTAAATTCAATTCCATTGTGTCATACATTGCTCTCATAATATTTTAAATTGTTCATTTATACTTGGTTCCCTTCTCCCTAGAGACATTGAAGGAAACTTTAGTCAAATGTAATGCTTTGGGGCCGGCCTGGAGGCACAGCGGTTATGTTCACACATTCCACTTCGGTGGCCCAGGGTTCTCTGGTTCGGATCCTGGGTGCAGACATGGCACTGCTTGGCACACCATGCTGTGGCAGGAGTCCCACATATAAAGTAGAGGAAGATTGGCACGGATGTTAGCTCAGGGCCAGTCTTCCTCAGCAAAAAGAGGAGGATTGGCAGCAGATGTTAGCTCAGGGCTAATCTTCTTCAAAAAAAAAAAAACAAACAAAAACATAGTGCTTCATTTTTTTCTAATCCAAGTTCCACTTATTTGATTGAGTATAGGAGTATAAAGAAGTGTGTGTGTGGTAGTGGTGGTGGTGGTATGGGGGTGTGTGTGGTGTGTATGGGGAAGACCCTTTATATGAAAGATAATAGGATATGGATCTGGATGATTTTACTATATGACCTTGGGGTATTCCATTAACCTTTCTATTTCTCACTAAGTGAATTAGATGATCTTTAGGTCCCTCCTGGTCCTAACATTCTAAAACACCCTTAATTAAGAAGTCAAGACCAGAATTTTGACTTCTGTCCACAAAGAGTATTGTCGTAAGTTTTCCAAGACAGTTTCAGAAGTGTTTAGGAAAGTCAAGAAATGTCATCCCTTCTCTAGAACGATTTTATTTTACTCTTTCATTTATCCAATAAGCCACTGGTAAATATTCATTTCATGCAAAAGCCAAAGACCCTGCTTCCACAGTGCTTAAACATCCTTCTAGCAGAGCCCTCGCGGCATTGAATCAAAGTATCTGATTAAAGCCTCTCTGCTGCATTAGAATGTGAACACTGCCAGGTACCTGATGTGTTTCTTACATCCTGGGTGGCACATAGTGTTGAGCACACAGTGGATGTTGAGTTACTGTTTCCTAAACTATCAAAGCTGAGGAGAGAAAAGACATGACTCTCAAACTTAATCTTGGAAGTAAAATCCTTGAGAAGCACAGTTTGAGGTATATTCTTAGAAGTATCATCGACTTAAGCCTTGCTGTCTCTTGCCAGATATGTAATTCCCAGCATAAGAGTGGTGATGCTCTAAACAAAATGCCATCTTAGTGACAAGATCAGGATACATCAGCATGCCTTGGTTAGTTGACACTTCCAGAGTCATTGCTGTTTTTACGCCATCCCCCAAAATAATAAGCCAATTCTTTCAGGAAACCTTTCTGACAAGTACATGTATAGAGAGAGGAAATCTTTCTAACAAGTATTCACATAGATGGAGAAAACTACATTTTCTCTTTTAGGGAGTGTAGTGGAGGAAAAATTTTCCTTCTACCCTTATAGGTTCTTTGGCTGGTCTAATAATCAAATTGATATAAGACAGATTAACAGGATAAAAACAAATATAATTACCCACATATGGGAGCCCCATAACAATATGAGACCCCAGGGCAAATTGGGGTGTTGAAGCTTATAGTCCATCCTGAGCTAAAAAATAGGATAGGGGCCTGGGATTTCAAAGTGGAGGAGGGTAATTCACAGGACAGTAAGAAGGGCAGATATTTGGTATTAGGATGTTTGTCCTGCCATACAGATAGGTCATTCAGATGAAAGTTATCTCCGGTAATAGCTCCCTCTCTGAGCCAGGCCCCCTATCTAAATTGTTTTAGGTAGTTAAGGGAGAAGTAAATGTTTTCCTTGAGTCTGTAGAGTCTTGATTGACTTCAGCTCAAAGTAATCCACATGCCAAAGTGGCACGTTTTGGGGAGGCTCATTCTGAACTCCCTTTGTTTGGGGAAATAACTTACAAACCTTTTGAGTTGTGAGTATCTAATTTTGAATTCTCCCAGAAGCAGACCTTGAAACAAAGATTTGAGAGCAAGTGGCTTATTTGGGAGGTGAACTCAGAAAACAGTGATAGGAGAGTGGGATGAGAAGAAGGGAAGAAAATCAACTATGTGTTATCAACTGGAGCTTAAACCTGTGGGGGAATTGTAAGAGCCTGTGTAGAACACAGACAGAGTTATCCTACCCGAGGGGTGAGGGACTTGGGTATCTACACATGGACATCCGTCAATCATTGGTTGAGAGTTGTCTTGGGAAGAGATACTCCCCAGCATTTCTGGCTTGACACAGCATGGGCACATGTGTGGAGCAGGCTCTGATAACCAGAGAAAACCTTAGGCAAAGAGATACAGGTGCTCACTGTTGGCTTTCAGGCCTGCATGCACGGATATGGTATTTGCATGAGAAAAGAATAGGGATTCCAGAATCAGAGGAAACAAGGATGTAAAATTGGAACGGAGAAATGGAGAAACAATCCAAGTGGGAACTGTGTCATTTAAAACAGCAAATTAACATCCCCAGCAGAAGGTGGCTCATGGAATTTTATGAACAGGGACATCTAATGTTCAATTTGTGATTTCTTATGTTCCCAAGACATTAACCTTTTCTCTGCCACCAGACCAATTCCAATTTTCTGCTTTATATAAAGCCCTGTGAGAGGGTCTTTTTTAAAAAATATCAATTGAGGAAAGGCTTGAATTTTATATTGTGGTTCAATGTAACGCAGAACAAAGCCAGGACAAGAAAGATGTTGAGATAATACTTATACTCCCCTAATTCACAGAAAGCAGAAGTTCACAGCCACAGGTGACCATGAGGCTATGAACAGCTCAAGAATTTTCAGAGTTTTTTGAGGAGAGTTGAAATTATCTCCTTTCGTGGTGGTTTGTGGGAAACTTATCCAAATCCCAAAGGTCAGGAGACACAGCTCACATATGAGATATGCATGGAATCAATCTTTTACATCTTAACAGTCCACTTGCCACTAATCCTGCATACCCACTACAAGGAGCCCCTAATTCACACATGAAAGGCTGTATCACTCTTACAAAAATAATGCTTGAGAAATGAATCACCTTGCACTTTCCCAGAACAATGATAGGTCTAATAGGCCATGTGGTCATGTGCTAGACCAGATTTCAGCCTTGTCTCTGTGAGACCTTGGGCACTTACCAAACTTCTCTGGTCATCAGTTTCCACCCCTGTTGAAAGAAAGTTTGAGAGGAGATCTTCAATGTCTCTCAATACTTTACTAACTCTTTAAGATTCTCAATTTGATTTCAAGCATTTACAAATACACAGTATTAGACTGTAGGAACTTTGAAGTTCAGGGTCAAAGATTATTTATATTATTCTGATAAGAATACTATTTGCTAGGGGTTACAGAAAATACACAGCAGGAAATGTGGCTCTTGCCATCTAAGGGATTTCTTTAAAGTGGGAAACTAGATCATAGAGTGAGTATAGATGTGCCCAACCAAAGCAGTATGCGATATGTGCCCAATAAAACATGGACTGTAAGTTCTACAGGGTTTTAGAGGGCTGAGGGCGACTGACCAGGCCTGAGGCATCCAAGATAAAGGCAGGAGTTACTTCATGAGCTTAGTTAGATGTCAACGAGTACTTCACAAAGTGAATGGTGAGCACATAGGAAGAAGAGATGCATGTAGGCACGTTAGCAGACTCATACTACAGTCTGGAACTGAAGCCCACAAGCTGTTCATCATGTGAAATAATGTTAATATTTGATAATGGGTTAAATTACCAGTAAAATTCTAGTCAGTAAACTTCTCTCAGGAAGTGGGGTCTGGTGAAGTCAATTCACACATATCAGCCAGCAAATATTCATAAGGTTCTCTTAAGGGCTCTATGTACCTACAAGTTATACCTAGATCTTCTGCCTTTCCCTCTTTGAGTCATCACTAATCATTATGATGCCCACTGTCATGAAGAGAGAATAGGAAATATGACATAGACATTGTAGGAGAGGAAAAATAATTTTCCCTCTACCCTTCTGAATTCTTAGCTGAGACCCTGTAGTAATAGACAGATTAGCAAGAGAAAAACAAACAGAAGTTTATTAATATGTAAATCTCATGTAAACATGGGAGATACCCAGCGAAAATTGAGTAACTTTTCGAGGTGACGTATAATTCCATCTTAATAGAGAAAGGGGAGGGAGGACATAGGCCTCTCAGGGGAGTACAAGTGACTTTTAGCAAAGATGAATGGCCCTTAGAAGAATAGATGAGGTATGATAATTTGCGAGGAAGTTTGTCTGGGTGTGTCTAGTCTCCACTCCTGTGATAAGAGTTGGTCTTCCCTGGTTGATGAAACTTCCAGGGCGGGGATGTATGACAATTAACTTCCCTTTGGAGGATCATCTTTAGGCAGATAGGAGACTTCAGAGAAAGCCTCTCCCTGAATTAGCTGTTTTTTAAGTGCCTACAGCTCAAAAAACCCAGTATACCAAAGCAATATATTTTGGGGTAGTATATTCCGCTACCCTTCAAGATCAGGAACTCTGATTTTAGACACAGGTGGACCTGGGTTTGAATTCTACTTCTGGCACTCATTAGCTATGTGTTGTGTCCCTGGGCAAGTTACATAAGAGGACTTAATAGTCTCAGTTTTTCCTGCTGCAAAATATGGGTGATAACAGTGTTTATTTCACAGAATTGCTGTGAGGATTCAATGTGTGAAGTTGTATAAAGCACTTAACAGTGTTTGGCACATATTCATGCTCAATAAGCATTTGTAATCTTTATTGTTATAACTTAGATGGCTATACAACTTGCAGTAAAATAGAAAAATGATTGAGAAAAGAAGATATATGGTTAAGCAACACATTATTCCTGATGTTCGTTTCAGCTCTGACTCTATTTAATTTTCTCCTCATTATCAAGGCTTTAGTAGGTTTAGAAAATCTATACAAAAATCCCCATTATTCCCTTAAGAGAATCCCAACCATGAGAAATGTATAAATTAAACTACCATTTAAGATATAAGAACAGAATCCTTAAGACTAAAAGAATTGGAGTGCTCAAGGCACCATCTTGTGTCTGTCACCTTATAGCTTCTATCACGATAGCCCAGTTCTCTCTGCCTTGGTATTATTATTAATGTTTCATCATTACACCATTCTTTCTTTATGTATGTGATATTTAATTTTTTAAGAGGTAAATGCAATCCCGTAGACATATTTTTTTTCTAATAGAACTCACCTTTTATATCTTTTATTTTATAAAAGAATATTAGAGCTAGAATGTACTCGATGCAGGGGGAGAAAACTTTTCCCTTCTTCTCTTCTAGGTTCTTTGGTCTAATAATCAAATTGCCATAAGACAGATTAACAGGAGAAAACCAAATTTAATTCCATACATATGGGAGCCCCACAATGACATGAAGACTCCAAGACAGTCAGGCAATTGAGGCTTACATACCTGCTTGAGCTAAGGAGATGGGGGAGGGGTCTGCAGCTTCAAAGGAGAGGAAGACAATCCACAGGATGATTAGAAGAGCAAATGTTTGGTAAATAAATGTTTGCCTTGCCAGACAGATAAGTCTTTCTGATATATGATCCAGCTATTCCACTAGTGAGTATTTATCCAAAGAGCATGAAATCAATAATTCGAAAAGATACGTGCACCCCTATGCTCATCACAGCATTATTCACAATAACCAAGATGTGAAAGCAACCCAAGTGCCCATCAACAGATGAATGGATAAAGGTGTGGTATATATATACAATGGAATACTAAGCCATAAAAAAGACAAAGTTGTGCCGTTTGCGACAACAAGGGTGGACATTGAGAGTATTATGCTAAGTGAAATAAGCTAGAAAGAAAAAGACAAATACTGTATAATTTCACTCATATGTGGAAGATAAGGAAACACACACATAGATGAGAATAGATTGGTGGTTACCAGTGGGGAAGGGAGTAAGGGGAGAGCGAAAGGGGTAAAGGAGCACATATGTATGGTGACAGATAAAAACTAGGCTATTGGTGATGAACATGATGCAGTCTATACATAAACTGAAATATAATAATGTACACCTGAAACTTATACAATGTTATGAGCCAATATGACCTCAATAAAATAATTCTTTGAAAAAGTTATCTCTGGTAATAGCTGCCTTCCTGGGACAGGTCCTCTATCTAAATTCTTTTAGGCAGTTATGGGAGAGATTAACAAAGCTTTTCCTGAGTCTGCCAGGTCTTAATTGCCTTCAGCTCAAAACAATCCACACGCCAAAGTGGCACATTTTAGGGTGGCCTATTCTGCTCTCCCTCAGTGTCATCTGGTCTAACTCGTTCATTTTATGCAGGAAGAATGGAAGCTCATAGATGTTAAGCCCAGCGTAACATAGATTTGCAAAGCACGTTGATTGGATGAATGAATAAATGCTAAAATTAAATTCATATTATCTGCTTTTGAAACCAATCTTCTTTCTACTACTTTAACAATAATAAGTTAAATAAAAATTTTGCAAATGGGGCCAGAGCCATGGCCAGGTGGTTAAGTTCGTGCACTCTGCTTCAGTAACCTGGGGTTCACCAGTTTGTATCCTGGGTGTGCACACCACTCATCAAGCCATGCTGTGGCATGGCGGCATCCCACATAGAGGAACTAGAGTGCCTTACAACTGGGATGCATAACTATCTACTGGGGCTTTGGGGAGGAAAAAATAGGGGAAGTTGGCAACAGATGTTAGCCTAGGGCCAATCTCCCTCACCAAAAAAAGAAACCTTAAAAAAAAATGTGCAGACAATGTTTCTAGAAGGTATATAGGCTTTAAGTGTGAATAGCTCTTTAACTTTGATTGTAGGTGACAAATCAAGATGCATAAACAAAAATGAAACCTCAGACTGAAGCCCTTTCCTTTGACCTTGGATCTTTGGGAGTACTCAGAAAGACACTGAATTTTGAAGGTTGCCACTAGTTGCTTTATTCAAGACTGAGTTAAGTAAGTCATCTGTACTTAACCCCAGGTTCTCAGTCTTTTAACATATTTGAGACCTTTGAATTGAATTCCAAAGGCTCATAAAATTATGTGAAGCTTCCTGACTTTTATCTTAAAACAAGTATTAAAGAAGAAAAAATGGATTAACTTTCTCCCTAGGCTAGACTGTCAGTTAATACATCACAGTGAAACTGACACAGCCACGCCAGCCCCTAGTGTTTCAGCGTGCTCCTTGCATGCTTTCCTACTCGTCATTAGCTATGTGTCCTTCATAGCAGAGTGGAAGGCTTTTCCCGATTATGCAGCTCCATCACTCCCAACTCTTGATGGAATTTGTAGAATTCTCAGGGTGTTGTCATTAGCACCCAAATATAAGAGAGGAAATGACGATTTTAACCAGCAGTTGAAATTAGTTCCAGACCTTGAGCATAAGGAAGAAAGAGACCTCAGACAGTTGGGCTTCCTGTGGTTGTTCAGTGGAGGGCTGATTTAGCGTTTCTACATTCTTCTATAACTCATGGTGCAAATTTATGGGCTTTGTGTTCTGCCTGCGATCAGGAAATTCCCTGTTTGCCTTTACGAAGAGGGTTGTTTTCCATGGTGGAGCCTGACTAGTTTCATTGAATTAATAAAATGAACAAGTCTCAATACCCTAGCAACTGTCTGGATAAGGACAGATGGTACAATCCACTGGGCCTATGGGCTTGGTATTTATTCTGCATTGACCTCCAGTCTCTACAACTATCTCAAGCTTCAGGCCTGTGTTCCTAACTGCTTCCTGAGTTGGATGTCTCTTAGCAAAGACCATATCCTATTATTTATTAATTTAAAACTATAGGTGCCCTCTCACTCCTGTCCCCTCCAGACAACAGTAACATATCCAAACTTAAATTCATTCCTCAAAATCTGCTCCGTCTTCTCCATTCTGTATCTTGGTAAGTAGCTACATCTTCCACCCCTAGTAGAGATGCTCTCCCTCTCCTTACTCTCCTCACTCAGTCTGCTGTGACGTTCTCTAAGTTCTGTATTCTGAATATCTTGGCTACATCTCTCCTGTCCATACCCATTGCCGTGAACGTTGTTCACGGATGTACCAACTTTTTCCTGAGCAATAACAACTGTTTCATAATTGTTCTACCTTTACCTATTTTTATCTTATATAAATTCACATTGCTAATTTTTTGAATGTTTACTTTTTGTTAAACACTTAAAATGTATTTTCTTAGTTAAACCAATAAAATCTGGGAGAAAAAAATCTTTCTTGTATTAACCCATATTAATCACACAACTTAACAGAATCGAGAACTAGGAGTGTCTACATTAACACTACTTTAATATTCTAGGAAATCATCACCTAGGAAGGTAAAGTTGTAAATAATGTTATTGTTTGTCTAAGAAATTTCCTTAAAATCCATTTGTCTGAGCAACAGACTGTTCAACCAGCCCCTCTTCAGACAATAGACTGCTAACCAGGATTCATGGCCTTTATGGTATAATAAAAAGTATATTTGGTCTTCTTCCCCAGTTCCTGGCACAGAGCTCCTAAAACTCTTGGAATTTCCTGAATGATAGGAGTGTCTTTTGTTATTCATAATAAGTCCCTTTCAACCATACTTAAGTTTATACTAATGAGGTTGTGGAGAGCCCTAAATAGCCTCAGATGGGGGCTGGTCACCAGAAGAACCAACCACATGATTAGAGGATTGGAATTTTCAGCCCCACCTCCAGACCTGTATGGAGGGGATAGGGAAATTGAGCTCAATCACATGACCAAAGATTTAGTCAATCATGCCTATGTAATGAAACTCCATATAAAAGACCAAGAACAATGAGCTTAAGAGAACTTCCTGGTTGGCAAATACATTGATGTGCTGAGAGGGTGGAATGCCCAGAGAGGGCATGGAAGCTCCATCTCCCTCTCCCAGACCTTGCCCTACGTCTCTCTTCATCTAGTTATTCATTTGTATCTTTTATAATAAACCAGTAATCATAAGTATAGCACTTTTCTGGGATCTGTAAGTCATTCTAGTGAATTATCAAACCTCAGGGAGAGTTGGGGGCACTCCCAAATTTGTAGTCAGCCTGGCAGAAACATAAATAGCTTGGGGATATCTGAGACATGTAGCTGGTGTCTAAAGTGGGGGCCAGCTTGTGCCCTTGATTTGTGGGGTCTGTGGTAACTCCAGATAGTGTCAGAATTTAATTGAATTGTAATACACAGGGTTAGGTGTCACAGAATTGTTGTTGGATTGGAGCCATCTTCTCAGGACAATAGATTGCTCAACTGGGCAAACTACTCATTTGTCAAACAACTGTTGACTCATCAAGATGCACTTCAAAACATTCCCTTCCCTATGTCCTGTCCATGCAAACAACCAATAACCATTCTATAGATAAGAGAGACATTAGGTGAGTTTTACTTGAGCCAAGCTGAGGACTATAGCCTGGGAAGGCAGTGTCTACAAGAGCAGAAAGCATTCCAGAGAAGCATGGTTTTCAGTACAGTTTTACACCTTTTTAGAACAAAGAACACATGTCAAACATGCCCAGGATGCACATTCATCAATGTTTCAAAGAGATTTAGTTACAAATTAGCAGGTCAACATGACCCTGCTGTCCAGGAAAGGAATCTAATATTCAAAGGAGTACTGTTACTGGCTTGATTATCCTGGCATTATAGGAAAGGAAGTATGCATCCTTATCTTCAAAGAGTGCATTCTTTTACTTTGAAATAATGTTTAATGCATTCTTTACTTTCATGGTTAAAGCAGATGTACAACATGTTTGACAGGCAATAAGTCAGGCTTCTTTAGTTCAGGCCAAATCAGATTGAAACCAGAATAACTACCCCATATACCTCAATATGTGAATTTCTTATCAATCCACCAATCCAAAACCATATTTTGGACTTTATCCAGTCCCTGTCAGATCATGGTATTAGAAAGACCAATTTAAACTAACCCCAAACCCAATAAACATCCTTCCTTGTCCTTCGCCTTCTGAGACGTAGAATCACTGCTCAAAGTGGTGTTCTCTCCCTTGAAGCAATTAATACACTTGGCTCCATTTGATCAGTGGGTTGTTTTGGTGGTATTTTTAGGAAGTCAGTAGTCAACACTCCTATGAAGAAGATCTTATTATTATCCTTATTTTAAAGGTATGGAAATTGAGTCATAGATTTATTAGGAAACTTTCCCAAAGTCACATACATGTCTACTAAATGATGAAACCCTGCATCAAGCCCAGGTTAATATGGCTCCAAATTCTAGTTTCCTAACCCTTACTCTATACTGCTGCCCTTCTCAATGCACCCTCCACTCTTCTCCCATATGGCACTACACTCTATGTTTTCTAGTATCATGACTTCCACCACTAACAAAAATCTCACTATTTGGAGATTAGAGAGTTAGAAAAGAAGATGGATATAGGGCAGCACTCTATAAAGATGGGCTGGACAGGGTGGCCTAACTTTCTGGAATAGGCCATCCGACAATTGTTGACATGACTTGCTGGCAATTTATTTTCAAAAGGTGGATGTAAGCAGAGATAAATGTTCATCTTTTCCTAATTCTCACCCAGAAGAAGAAAGCATTTGGTGAAATGGAAGTGTCAGAGCTATTGTTTTTCCTCAGTTCTCAGTTTTTTGATTCCTCAGTTACCATGGATGTTAACAAGAGTTTTATCTTTGCCATTCCAGGTTATGTAAGCCACCTCCCTAATGGCTTAAGCTAGTTCAAGTCGAGTTTCTGTCATTTGCAAACCAAAAGAGTCTTGGACTAATTCAGGAGATTAACAGAAATCTTGAAAGAAATTGATGGTAAGAATTATCTTGTATTTTTTTACAAAGTTAAAAGGGATTTACTTGTTATCATTTTACTTTTCAATTGCCCCCTAGACAAAATGACCTTCAAATTAACATGACTCAGAAGTATTTAAAACTCAAAATAGTGAGGTGATAATAAGACAGCACTTAATTGCTTTATCTAAGGATAGGACATCAGGTCCTGACAGAATGCACATCAGGACTCTGAAAGTAATTGTAGACCTGTTCATTATTGCCATCCTCAGGAGCATTTTTTGAGCAATCCTAGAGTAAGAAGAACAATCTTGGGCATAGCCCTACTCTCATATGTGGCTGAAGGAAGGGAAATTGCAGACATTTCAGAGAGAAACGGGGCATACTCTCATGGTCAGAGACTCTAAAAGGAGCTATATATCAGGAGGGATTAGAAACTCTAAAATAGGCTGACTTGGTGTCCATTTTCCAAAATATCCCAATGGAGAGGAGAGTTTAATGTTAAATTAGAAGACAATTTCTACACACAGATCACTTTGTCCCTTTTGTTAAATATTTTAATTGTAGATCTAGGTGAAGTCATCAGAGGCAAATATATCAAGTTTGTAGATGACTTATAGTTGACACCTGTCAGCATCTCATAGAACAGAATCAGGATTCAAATTGACAAGATAGTATTAGGAGCTTTAATCAGCAAGATGACATTTAAAATCCATTACCCACTGCCACTGCCCTACATCATACCCTCATCATCTCTCCTTTGGATGACTGCAAGAAGCTCTAATCTGTTTTCATACTTATCCATGATTTACACCTTCATACCTTACTCTTCTGCAGTGCCAGAAAGTTCTTTACAAAATATAAATCTGATTACACTTCTATCATGCTTTAAAAACTTCCACTGTGCCACCTTTTCTTACAAGGTAAAATCTGAAGCCCTCAGCTGGTATATAAGGCAGTTTAGTCCAATCTATCACTCTAGCCTTGTTCCATGAACATCCTCCAATGTCTCCTTCTGTTTAGCCTTCCAACCACTCCTCTGGCATTCCTCAAACACAGCCAGGCAAGTCTTTCCCCACCCTACTCCTACAGCTCAGAGTGTCCTCACACCCCTCTCCACCTGGAAAATCATTCATCCTTCACATTGGGACCAGATACTCCTGCCTCTGATGACATTTCCTTGCTTCCTCAGCCTGTTGGCCATTCCTTCCTCTCTGCTCCCACAGTCCTTTTTTTAGTCCATATTTTAACACTTACACATGTTATATCTGTTTTCCTGCCTGTGTTTTGAACTGGATCATGAATTCTTCTAGGACGAAGTGATTTTTTTACAACTCAAGAGCCAGATCACTTGGATTTGATTTCTAACTCTTCCACTTCCTGTTTGACTTCAGTTAAGCTACCTAATCCCTCTTTGCCTCAGTTTCATCATTCATGAAATGGGGATAATAACAGTGCCCAATACAGGGTTGTTGTATGGATTGAATGAACTAATATGCATTCAGCTTTGCTGGTATGCCTCCAAATCTTCCTGTCTCACTCTCTGACCAAGGGCTCCTTTGAATTTTGATTTCTATTTTGGTGGAAGCTAGGAAGGTGCTAGTGACAAACAGCCCTCAGGGTACTAGTGGGAGAGCAGAAAGGGGAAAAGATAACAGTCTAAGACAGGAAACTTAGAGTGAAAACTTTGATATGGAGCTGTATCATGAATGAAGGAAGGAATGAAGGAATAAAATTAAGCAACCATCTAATAAGTGCAGTTAAGGAGGAAAGAACAAGATGAAAAAATCTGAATATGAAAAAACCTAAAGATGTAAATGCGTCAAGTTTCAGCACAAATAATATAAGGTCCAAGAGTCACTTCAAAATCATGACACTTTGAAAGTAGTGTGGAGTCAGTTATTTTGCTTTACAAAGAATTACAAGCTCATGTTTATTGAGCACTTATTGCACATAGCTTCATTCCAAATGCTTTATGTTTATCTCATTAACTCTTTAGGTGCTTATATATTATTACCAACACAATTCATAATTCTCTTAATTGTGCTGTAAGTCTCCATACGTACACCCATTATTGTGGAATGTAGTATTTGAGTCTTGAGATTTCCTAAAATTCTGTGGAGTCATTTTATTACCTCCTACAAACATAGGTTCTTTACCCGCCACACAAGAGGGGCCAAATAAAAACTGGAACACCAGGCTTATGGCAGAGAAAGTGTTTCTATTTGGATGATACCAACCAGGAGACGAGAGTGAGCCCTCAAGTTTGTCTCATTTTATTTTGTCTCCCTGAAAGAGGGGAGGCAAGGAGTTGTAAAGGTTTGTGAGGAATGTGGCTGCTTGTAGATGGTGGGGGAGTCAGTGGCCTTGCTGGTTGGAGCTTTCCCACCAGCCTGTGCTCAACCTTTGGAGGCTGTTTGCAAAGAGGAGGAGATGATAAGGAAATTTACAGGTTGGTGACCTTGGCTGTTTGTCTTCATGGCTGATAGTGGACTTTGGAGCCATGGGGCCAGGAAATAAGCAGGGAAAGAGAGTTCTGGTTTTAACCTCATATATGCTGGGTTTAATGTAGGCGAACTGATATCAGGCCAGCATCATTTGTTTTGAAGTTGGCCTCATCTAAAGTCACTCAATATCTATCCATGTCTGGTGAAAACTGTGGCAGAATATTTAAATTGCTAAATTGTATATTTTACAAGTATAGCAGACATTCATTGGTTGCTCTTCCATCCGTTTTTCTCACCCCCTTCCATAAGAAGACCCAAACCTTCATTTGGCTATCTCTCAAAGCACCATGTACTTGGTACAGAGTCAACCCCTTGTTTAGCATTAGGAATGGCCTTGATTATTGTAACCCAATGAAGATGATCTAGTCTCCCTGTCACCAGAAGCCCAGACGTAAGTTAATCAATATATGGCATTCCCCTGGGCAGAAGAATTGGTTCACAAATGGACATACAACCCCATTTGTTCCAATAAAACTTGAGAGGTTTTCTGGGGGTTTATTAGAAAAAAAATTCTTTGCTCTTCTGAGGGAGATAGTAGAAGAGACATTCTCTCTCCTTTGGTCTATATATTATGTAAATGTAAATCCTGGAACTACAACAGACACTGTGCCATCATGAGGAAAACTGGCCTGAGAATGAAGCCAATACACTGAGGAGGGCTAGATGAGTGAATCGTCACAGAGAAATAGAGCTGGTATCCAACCATGCCTGACGCCTACATTAAATGTGACTTTTCATTTTTATGAACCAGTGCATCTCCTTTTTAAAATTTTCTTATTTTTAAAAAACAATCTTTTTACTTGCAACCAAACAAAGGAATAAATTATTCATAAGAAAAATACCCCAGTTAATTATAGCCATTAGAAAGTGGCAAGTTCTGTTTAACTAAATGGTAATGCTCTGGTTATGAGTTCATTAAGTATTATTTTACTGAAGAGTGACTACTTTCTGTGAATTAGGAAGATGTTTCTGTTTCCATTTATAGCCAAGGAAATTGGATCCATGATTATTGCCAAAGTAAGAGTAAAATTTAGGTTTCCAAATCTTCAGCCAAGAATTGGCCTTTTAGTATAAGAAATATTTGACAAATTATGTGTGCATGGAGTTGAAGTTTTTGGAAGATGAGCAAAGCACCTGGGAGTCAAAGCTGCCTTTCAACACTTTAAATATTTCACTCCACTCTCTTCTTGCTTGCATGATTTCTGACAAGAACTCCACTGTGATTCTTATCTTTGTGCTCTGTTTCCCTTCACCCTACCCCCCACCCTCACTTCCTTTAACATTTTTTCTTTGTCTTTGGTTTTCTGCAGTTTGAATATGGTGCATCTAAGTGTGAGTTTGTTATTGGTTGGTTGGTTGGTTGGTTGGTTATTTTTATAGGTGTTTTTGTTTTATTTTTTGTTATTTATCTTGGTTGGTATTCTCTGAGCTTCCTGGATCTGTTTTGTTGTCTGTTATCAATTTTGGGAAGTTTCTGGCCATTATTACTTCAAGTATTTCTCCTGCTCTGTTAAAATGTAGATTGCAGCATAGCTGAGCCTGAATTTGTCAATTGGGTAAACACATGAACTGTCTTTGTAAATGGTAGACATAAATTCTTACCATGTAAAATTCCTGCATGGAGGACATAGGTTTATGGTAAATCAGCACTGTGTGACCTCTAGTATTTTAATTCAAAATATCCCCTGAGGTGGAACATGTTTCTTGGGCTGTGTTTTTATAATTCATGAAGCCCTGCTCTGGCCACAAAATGGCTGGAGTAGAGACTGCTTAAAGTCGTTGTTCTCAAATGGAACTAAATAATGGTGAATTCAAAAGTGTTCTCAATTTGCATGCTTTTCAGGTGTCTGAAATTTCTGGTGCTTCCCTCTGCTTGGAGCTCCAGCGTATGCCATCGCTGTCCTTTGATAGACCCAGTAGTGATGGACGGTCGTATATGTGACCACCATGTTAGGATGGGTAGAGGAGATTTGAGGTCTGAAACTTTTGGTGTTATAAAATAAATATTTTTATTAATCTTCAAGTCCTTGAAGATGCCTCAATTTTCTAAATCTCCACTTATCAAATGGAGTGTCTCTAACCTACCTACCTCTGTGGTGTTGGGTTGGCCTGACTCCGAAGGTGGTGGTGGCCTCAGGCAACACACTTGGGTTCCCTGTTTTACACCAAGGCCCGGTCACAGAAAACACCCTTGAAATTTTGTTTTTTGCCTTTGATTCTGGGAGCATGAATTCACAAAATGGCTGGCTAAAGCAAGGGTGGTTATCTTTGGCTGGGAATCCACAGTGTATTGTAAATACCTGTACTCCCCCTGCACTGGGGAATAGGGAAAATCTTGCAAGCAGGGACGGCGCTGTGTTCGCAATTGTAAACCTAGCTCTTAGAACGTAGAAGTATACTATATATACAACACAGCACATAGAAGGTACCCATAAATATTTGTCAAACCAAAGAGTAACACCAGTGTCCCAGTTAATACCAACTCTAAGAAAAAGTCCTCATCCATGGATGGAGACTTTGGCAGTCTGCATGGTTGTGAGAGGAAGGATGTGCTGAATCTCCATACTAGGTGCAAAGTAGGGCTGAGATCCAATGACTGGAGGGTGTGTGGAAAAATTCCACAGTAGGCTGCGAAAAAGATAAAGAGAATGGGTTTCCATTCTCTCTGTTCTAAAAAGCAAACAAAACATGATGATGGGCGTGGTCAAGGATAAGAGGGAATGAAATGTTAAGAATCCACTTCATCATTAGCTTCTCTGACATTTGGGTAAGTCTCAAGCCCTCTATCCCTCCCTCTCTCCTCCACCCACTGCCTTCTCCAATCTGCCAGGACTGACAGCCTTCACTCTCAGTGACTGAATGCTGCTCTTTACAGTTTTGCCAATTATTGCTACCCTTGTTTACAGCCCTTCAGTCAGCAATCTTCCAAGGTAATTTAAATTAATTTTGCAAATAAGATTTCACAAGACACTGCATAATATGCTTCAATAGGATCAAAACATATTACATCTACTATATATCAAATTAGCAAATTAGCTTTCGTGCAGATTACAAGTATTGTTTTACTTATGCATTGCACTACTTTTCTCTCTTTTTAACTATACAAAGCTACCTGAATCATAACAACAGGCTGCTGAGTAATACATCTTCTTGTGTCACAGTTCAGTAGAAATTTTTCAGACATGTGCCACACGGGTAATAGAGAACTATGCAATTGTGCAGAAGTTCATTAAAGGCAAACTTTCAGAAGCAAGTCAGAAAGGAAAATCATGTTTTATGAAATATACATGTAGAGTTCTGGGCTCAAAATCTAGGAGAAAAAAATTCTTAGGCTTGTAAGAATTTTCTAAGGATCTTTAATTCACTCTGACATTTATGACACCCTCATGCCTAAGAAAAAACTCGTGCCTCATTCTGGTTCAAATAAAATGATTTTAGCATCTGAAACTAGAACATGAGCTGCAAAGGCATGCAATGGTACACAAAGGAGCTGGTGCGTGCTGTTAGGCTGCCAAATTGTCCTTGCCACAGCGGGTTCAAACAGAAGCTTCAAAGAGGAGGCAGCCTCCATTCCTGTGCTGTGTGTAGTCGCTCTGCTCTATGTGAGCATCCTTGGAGCCTGTGAGCCAGGTAAATGAGGGCGCTGTGTTGATCTTGGTTTGTTACATCTCTGATTTTGTGCGGTCCTAGTTAGCTGTTGCTCTACCTCAGCCATAGATGTGATCTGTGCCCTCCAGGGAAGGGCAGAAAGGCATCTTTCTGAGCACTGGCCTTGGATGACTCACCTGTAACCTAGAAAAGAAAGGTAGGTTAGGAAAGGCAGATGGAGTGAGAAGTAATAACATTTCTCCGAGTTCTTTTTTTATGCAGATGTCTATTAACATGCCAACATTAGCGACACAGCTGCTTCTGTTGTCACTCCCTTTGGTTTAGAGCTCAGTGTTGATGGGGAATAGGATGATGCAGGAAAACGTTTCTGTGTGTATGATCTCTTCAGCTTTTGAAAGGTGCTTATCCTCAATCTATTGATGCAAGATGTCCCAAAACAATATAACTGATAGCAGAACAAGGTCTGGATCCCTAAGGAAAAATTGCTTGGGGCATATGGGAGGATGTGTGGTATGGAGGGAAAAAGCCTCCCCCCATCTTGTTTTTGTTTTTTTTTACAAATCTTGGGCTCATTTCCTGACTATGAGACCTTAGACAAATTACTTAAACTTCATGAGCCTCAGTTGACAATCTGTAAAATGGGAATAAGATTACTTACTTTTCCCAGTTGTTGTGACATTTGGTGGATGCTCAGTAAACATTGGTGCCTTCTTCTCATATTAGGCATCATCAGTACCAAATAATTAGCTCTGGAGAACCCTCTGTGGTGTAAGTGGGAAAAAAGGGGGCTGCTGACTGTTCCAGCCAGTGCTTCTGTGGCGGGGCAAGTTAACTGTTTCCCATGCAGCCCGGAGATACAGCAGTGACTATTGTCCCTAACAAGAAAACTCCTAATGAGTGTTTAATGAGTTACCTGGGTAGATGTTACACATAAATGTATCATGAGTCCTGGAAGATCTTTGTAACTCCCTCTCAATAGCCCTCTTTGAAACTGTGTAATCTTCAGACAAGAAGATTCTGGGTGGACATCCTAGGATCTGTCACCCTAGATACTCTAGAGGTACTCAGGGATAAGCCTTCCCATGCACCCAGTCAAATTATAATTAATGATAATGGAGAAATAAATACATTATTGCAGAATTTTTCTCTTTTAAATGTGGCAATAGGGAAAGAAAATAAATAATTACTACCTCTCCTTCCTATATTTTTAAATTTAATGTGGACATGCCTCTGTTAGAAAAATTCTAGAAATAATTAGACCCAGCCCTGGTGCCCCTGACTATAGGTTCAGTCTATCAATGCTGTCCAATATAATTTACTGCAGTGACGGAATGTTCTAATACCTGTGCTGTCCAGTATGGCAGCTACTAGCCACATGCGGATATTGAACACTTGAAACATGGCTAGTGCAGTTAAAGAACTGAGTTTTTAATTTTATTTAAATTGAGGTTTATATTTAAGTAGCTGCATGGCTGTGATGTCTAGTGTGTTGGACAGTACAGGTCTGGACTATAGATTAGGTTTGCCTTGACGATTAAAAACTAAAGCAAAGAAAGACCATTGACACTGGGAGAGACTCCATCTCTCATTTCTATTTTTATCTGTTAAATTGGTCTGGCCCTCACAGTTTTACAAATAAAATATATTATTCAGTACAGTTGCCAGATTTCTAAGCAGTGATATCCCAAACAAGACCACATCATTGTGCCATTTTTGTGAGATTTGACATCAGTGTTTCAAAACCAAACTTATCAGAATTATTTCATTATAGTTTCCATATGAGAGTGTTTGCCAATAGGGTTAACTTACATTTAAATCACTGGGCCAAGAGACTGAATTAGAAAGATGGTTGTATATTCTTACCCTTCCTCCTTTCTTTGATACACCACAACTGCCATTGTCTTTTCCTAAACCATAACTCACTATCTTAATATTTTTTTAAGCTGACATATATATATATAATACTTACTAGGTCAGGCACTATTTCAGAACAAATGTTTTGCCCATCCATCTTCACATTGTAAAGAAGAAGACACAAGAATTCACTGAAATTTTTATTGATATGTAAAATTTATTTTTGCTACAACTGAGGAAGCTGACTATTATGGTGACACCCATGAGCTGGAACATTAGAGTGAGTGTCTTAGGCAACGCAGGTGGAGCAAACTCCAATCCGACAGGAATAGGATATTAGAGATGTGGCACGGCATCAGGCTGGCACCAAGGAAAGATGGTGGGTTATCTGAAACATACAAGAAAATATAACAGAGCATGCTCAGGGCAGTAATTTTACTCAAACAGTTACATGGTGCTGAAGGGCCAATTAGTGATTACTAGGTTTACTTTAGTGCTTTCGTAAGAGATGCTGCTATACTGTTGTGGAATTGTGATATTGATCCTACTGTGTTTTATTGGAGTACTTTAATGTTTTGACCTTGTGAGCGTTCCCACCAAATTTCTAGCTTTTAGAAATGTGTGTACAAAAAATGCATATAAACCATTACTATATAACGTCTGTATTCTCTCCCCAAGAGTTCCTGTGTCGTTCTCTGAACCCAATCCATTCTTTTCATCCTTCCTTCTAAAAAAACCCATCCTCAACTATCCCCAATTCATTCCTAGAACCGCACCTCTCATCTCTCCCCACAAGATAATGCAGCCAGCTGCTGGGCCAGTAACCAATTTCTCAGTCAATTCTGAACAAAAAGGCATATTGAAGGCTCCCTTAGTGTAAAGCAAAGGAACTCTGTATTCCCATCATAACTCTTACCAGGATGTTGGCAGGACAGAATGAGCCAGTGGATCTAGGAGCAGCTTTGAATATGTACCACTTCCCTATGAAGACATATGGGCCAAGGAGCCACAAAAGGAAAATATTGTGACTGTCTCTGTGGGTATTGAGATAACTGTGTGTATTAATCTGTAATAAGAAGATGGAATAACAAAGGCTTCAGGATAATCACACCCAGCTAGACTCCCTTCCAGTGACCTCCTTCCCCACATAGGAGGAGGACCTGCCCTCACAGAACTACATAGAAAGAGCCCAAGGGACATTTGTCTGGCATTGGATTAAAGGCTTTGAGGACAAAAGTCCAGAGGCCACTCTGTTGGTTTCTCATTTGTCCTAGTTTAAGTTATTTCCCCTTGTTCCTAACTCACCCTTGAATACTCTGTTTTATGGTGCTGGAGCTGGGACTCCGAAAACCATATTTCTGCTTTGCCAGCCGTCCCCTGTTAGTACTCTGCCAGTAGGGGGCGCTGGAGGGAGACTACAATACTGGAGGAGGGAGAAAGACAAGCTGCCTTCTGCTTGCTCCCTGTGGGTTTTCTGTGGCCTTCCTGTTACTATTAGAGTCACCTCAGGAATGTTCTCCATCCCAGTAGCAGCAGGTCCTAGTAGCTGCTGAAGCAGTTTTTGGTTTTTCCAACACTTGCGGGAACAGCTTCATCATGCCTCCTCTCTGCCCAGAGAAGATAGCACCAGCCGAGCTGTGCTCTCCTTGGAGAGCTGCCACTCAGGTCCACAGGTCCCCTGCTAGAAGTTTCTAAGTTTTAATAATTACCTTTGTTCCTGCAGTTGCCATCTCCCCCACACCTCAGTTTTGTTTTTACTCCTTTAATTACCTGTTAACAACTTTATATCTACTTAATTATTTTTTATATTAAATGCTCTGTGGTCAGATAACAGGTGTAGTTTCTGTCTCCTGATGGTATACTTATGACATGGTCATTTCAACGAACAAATGGAGGCACGGGATGTATCATAAGTTAATGACTCATTTCTTGGAGCTACAAACTGGGTGAAGTGGTGAGGCCATGTGGTGGCTGTGAGTTGCCAGCAGTGGCAATGGATGAAGAAGTCCATGGGAAAATGCAGTTATGTGAAAAAGTCACGCAAAAGTGTCCCAAGTCATATGATATTGGGATTGTCTGTTTACCTGCCTGTCTTCTGGGCTGCAAACTCTGAGGGGAGTGATAGTGTCTGTCCATTCATGTTTTATCCTCAGTGCTTCTGTGTATTTGTTGAAAAAATGAATGAATGAAAAATTGAACACAGTGCAATTTTAGGTGACAGCAAATTATACAACATATCCAAGGATCTCCATCTACAATGAAAGTTTGAAAGTCAGGCTAGAATGGAAAATAGTCCTTTCAAAAATGTAAAGGTAGACCCTCCAGATTTCCTTTTTTTTGTCTCCAAAGTTCCTGCCCTGTTTCCGAGCATCTTCATGAGCTCTGTAGGGCCTTGGTTCTTGGAGCCTTATTAATTACTTTAAAATATCATTCAACTGTGGCAGTCTTGGCAATCTGATCTTATCTCAGAGGGACAAGGAGCAAAGATTAGTTGTTTTATCATTTAAGTAATGAGAATTTTACACTTCTCTAAAGAGATTTATGAGAGTAATTAGTCTAAGTAGGAGTTTCCAGCATGAGTGTTATTAGGTATAATAATTAACCCTAGTGGGGTGAGTTACTTGCTAGCAACTTAACAATCATTGAGGATGCCATGAAATTTCAGTTTCAGGCATTTGTAAATACATATAAATGTGCATTACTAATCATTGTTTAATAAAACATGAAATTTAATTATAAAATTATCAATATAAAACATGAATTGTCAGCAAATTTTATGTACCTAATGATTAGCTTATTTTTTCATGTTGTTAAAATATAATTACTTGTTAAAGAAATTAGAGGGTGGCATGATATGCTTGCAGAGCACCATTCTTAGAGTTAGCTCCCAGCTCTGCCATTCACTAGTTCTGTGACTCTGGATAAGTCACTTAACCTTCTAACCCTCGAGTTTCTTCAGCTGCAAAACAAGGAGTAGAGCTAGACATTGAAGGCCCCTTCTGGCTCTCGCCGTCTATAACCATGAAAGACACAGATGTTGCTTAAATCAGACAGCAATAGTTGTGTCTAGACCATCCCAGTTATGAACTGACTTCTTGATCCCTAAAGAGGAAGTAAAATTAGGATTGAAGTGCCTACCATGTGCTACAATTTTTCATATATGTGGTCTTATTTATTCTCCTTCATGTAGGAATGATGTCCTATTATATAGCTAAGGATGCTCAGGAAATTTGAGGAACTTGCATAGTAGGTGAGAAAGTGAGTCAAACTGAATATGTTCAAATATCAGTTCTATTACTTACTGTGTGACCTCTGTAAATAGAGTTAATCATAATTTCCACCCTAGGATCACTGAAAAGAGCAAATTACATGATGCATGCAAAGTTCTTAACAAAATATCTGGCTCAGAAGAAATATTCCATAAATGTTAACTATTATTACTATCATTATTGTGATTATTTTTAATGTCATCCCTACAAAATGCCAGTCAAGTTTTGAACCTATGTAATTTTGATTATAAACCCCATGTAGACTCAGTTATACCATCTTGACAAGCTACGAGAACTTGGAAAAGTTTTTTTAATTACTACTCATCTCTTTCTCCCCTAGTTTGAAACACAACGAATATTTATACCATAATACATTAAGAGGCATTGAATTTATTGTTGGTTATGAAACATAGACAAATCTCTTCATGCTACTTATTATTCCATTAAATCAGATTCTATAATTGATAAATATTTCCCATGCAAAATAGGGTTAGCACTTTAAAAGACATTTTAGAATGAAATAACCTAAATCTAGAACAGAACTAAAATTTAGTTTTAATTATGTGGTGTAATTTGACAAAGCCCTTGGTAATCCCGTAGAAAGGATGGGACTTAATCAGGTGGTAGGGGAGGAGTCTACGGATGCCTGCTGAGTGTTAGGTATTGTGTCATCATTTGTAATAGATGTCCAGGTCCTTTGCCTTAGTCTTTCCTATTTTAGATACCTCATCTGAGCCACAAAATATAGAAAACTACTAGAGTGCTGATTTTCTCCATCTTACTAAAGGCAGCACATAATTAGGACTGCAGCAGATTTATTACATTCTCCAAAGATGGAAAACATATCCCAACCCACATGTTTTTCTTACAATGTGACATTGACATTCCCCCATTGAGAGATGAGATCTACACTCCCTCCTCTTGACTCTAAGTGGGTCTGTGTCTACAGCAGAAGTGATGCTGTGTGACTTCTAAAGCTAAGTCATAAAAAGTCTTCAACCTTCTCCAGCTCATTTCCTGGTCCTCATGGAAATTAGCCCTTGCAACTCAACCGCCACGCTGTGAGGAAGCCAAGCAGCCATGGAATGACCATGTGTAGGTGTTCTGGCCGCAACTCCAGCTGAGATCCCAGCCAACAGCCAGTATTAAGTGCCAGACATGTGAGGCCTTCAGATGATTCAGCCTCCGACGGGTGAGCCACTCCAGCTGACTGAGTGGAGCAGGGACAAGTTGTTTCCACCGAGCACTGTCCAAATGCAGATTTGTGAGTAAAATATATGTCCCTGTTTTAAGTCACTAAGTTTTCGAGTAGTTTACTACATAGCAATGATACCCAGAATAAGTATCATTCAATATTCACTGTGTTATATACAATTGAAACCATAAGGCAGTAGAGGTCATCTTTCATTCAAAATCAGTTGAATAAGCCTTAGACAAATGATGATTCTTACTGAACACATTCTTTTCTCCTGCAGTGGTCTAACTCATCATATAAATAGTCATATAGCTATGGATATAAAAAGTATAAACTAACAGTATGAGAGGAAAGTAAATTCTGAGATTGACTTTAAGTTAAAAAAAACTTCTGAAAAAATTGGACTTCTTTTGGTATCAGAGTCTTCCAGCATTTTGTCATCTTCTAAAGAAAAGATAGAATGGTGTGATAGATGCAAGCCATCAGAAATTTAGCAAATAACCCACAGAATTTAGATGACGCCCGATGTGCACACAGTCCAGTGAGAAATGTGCTCTGCTTCTACCTGGTCTGATCTCCTTTTCCAACAATGCATTTTCAACAAACCAACCCTCTTTCAGGTATTTCCCCTTATTTGTTATTCCTATTCTCATAGTAGAAACAGCTTTACAGTAGAGATTTTTTTCTAATTTTTTGCTCCTTCTTTCCATTTTGATCAGTGTTAACCCTAGGCAAAATTCTTCATCCCTCTCTAATCTCCATACTCCGTTTTGATAGACGTCATCCCTCTTGGTGCCGTCTTCTACATTGCAGCACATCCCTCAAGTCCCACAATTGTGCTATTTCCCTGGACTGCTTACAGCCGTCCAAAAGATTTAACCTAGCTCTGCTTTTCAAGTCCTATCATCAATGTTCCAGAACATTCTCTTTGCGATATCTGGGATATTTATGCTTTGTTGAGTTTCAGGGAGACTTAAGACCCAAAAGGAATTCATTTTGCTCTCCAGAGAGTCTAGAACTATGAATTATGAAGTTGGCTAAAGAGTAAACAGTTAAGAAATTGTGTTAATAGTATCTAGCCATCATTTGACACACATCTGTTCACATCCCACTTCCCTTCTGATGCCAGTCATAAATGTCACTAACCAATTATGATTATTTCCTGATAATCCTTGACCTCTCCTAAGCATCCCTCTTAAAACAGTACTCAGGTGGCCATGACCAACTGCCAAGAAAGAGAAGATGTGGGAGAAATCTATTTATCAACTCAAATATGCAGTAACTAACAAGCCATTAGTCCTTTCTCCTTGGATGAGGCGATTGTTGCAGGTTTTTGCATTTGGGGTCCAAGGTCTTCTTTGCTGTTACTCAGTTTCCGAGTGGTGATGGATTTCCCAGGGTTCCCAGCACTCATTCGCAACTGAGTGTTCTTTCATGTTTTTTGCACGTAAAATGGGTGTAACTTCTACCATATGTAACAGTGGGCTGGGATCTTACAAGTTAATGCCAACCAAGGAGCCAGTCACATAACACTTAGACTTTCTTTGGTGACCTTTCTTGCTAGGTGATGATAATGCACAATATATTGCAAACAGAAAGAGGAAGAAAATCAATTATGATATTAAAATAAAAGAAAAAATAAAGTAACATCAAACATTACCAATTATCTGAGCCTTAGGTTGCCTCTTCAAGGGCTGGGTGAAAAACTTTTAGAGTTTTAGAACCATCATATACTAGTGCTTCTCTATCAAGAAAAATTGCAATTTTGGAATGACACAGCCAATTCAATAAAAATAGTTTACATAGTTGATGTTTCTTTTCAGAACCCTTATCTTGCTTTTTTCATTGTTTTTCGTCTCCCACATGCACAGAGTCCTCCTACTATCAGCATCCATCAAGGCCCAAGGCAGGATCCCATCAAGAACTAGGGAGGTGAAGGAAAGGGGGAAAAAAATCAGCATTTAATCTCTATAACTAAGTTATAGTCCAACAAAATGACATTTTCACGCACAGCTTAAGAGTGGCTTAAACTATAGTTAGAATCCTCTGACATCTTATTAAAACCCTGTGTGATAAAGGGTACTATGATGGTTAAGGAAATTTATTGTCTGTAATAAGGGAAAAAATGCTTTCTGAACCCTGATTCTGATTGTTCTGATTAAGGATATCTCTTAAACATGCCTAAAGGAAAACTCTTACCATGGAGTGTTTATCCCTCTCCATGATTTTCTGTATGCCTTTATTTTTAATAAATTTTATTAAAGAGAATATTCCTATAAGGATTGCTGTCCAAAATGTAATTACAATCACTTTTAAGAGAGCTTTCTGTCCTTAGTGACCTTCAATAGAAGACAAATTTGCAATCCCCTTCAGTAGGTGTGTGTGTAAGTTGCTTTTGGTTTGGATGTTTCACATCAGATAGAATTGCCTGGCATCCCCCCTCCCCAGTGTCTGATTAAAGTTACTCTGTGGAGGAGAAAGAGAATTTATAATTTGAGCAATATCATCAGGGGTTGTTCTTTCATCACCTAGAAACAATGGGCTCTGAATAATTGATCACTACCAGATCTGGAAAAAGAGTTATGACAGTGAGTTAGATGGGCCATTCTGAGAGTAAAGTGATACATTTTCTGTAAGACGCTTCCTGCGTAGACGCCGGCTCTCTCGCTTGCAAAGTTAGCAGTTTCACCTGCCCTAATTAATTTGGGAACAAAAGGTAGATGGTACCTCCCAAATGGTAATAGTCTGAACAAATTCAGCAGCTGCCTTTGTTTACAGGCTGTGTACACAGAGTCAGTTGGAAAGATTTTAAAAGAGCAGTAAATGGCAATCCACATGGATAATGAACTGGATTAATGTAGCAATTAAAGTTTATTAAAATGAAATATTACCCTTAGACATAACCTGACAGTGATGTAAAAGCTGAAGATCTGCTTTCAAAAATTGAAGTTTAGCAAAGGAAATTCAAATTCCCAAAAGGTTATAAGGTCCATCGTGAATATGAGTAGCCATGCTGAGACAGTTGAGGTGTAAGGAGTAATCTTAGAAGAGCGAAGGATTTAGAGCCAGGATAATTAAATATTTCTCATTGGGAAGATAGGTTTCCCTTAGACAAATGGTGTCAAGTTTTCAGCTGATAAAAGAGTCTCTGGGGGGCTAATACTTCTTTCTTACCTTATCATGAGAAAGAAACTTGTGAATTATAAACAGTTCACGTGAAATGCAACAAGCAAAGGAAAATAGGAGTGTAACAGGGAAGAAAGTTGATGGATAAGTTATTTTACAGATGGAAAATGAGGAGCTGAGAAATAAAGGGAGGATTGCAGCAAAGTTAATGAACCTCGTTCTTAGGAGGAGCTGACATTATCAGTTATTATTAAATCTCATTACACAGATTATACCCAAAACAAAGTGGAATGTAGTCCCTGAATTTTATCTATTACTCATTGGCTCAAAATTTGGGGGTAGGAAGGAAGTTACTCCAGTGCACAGCATATTAAGTTCCCCAAGTTGTACTATTATAATTTGTCAGAATTTCATTGTGAAATTTTCCTCTCTGCTAGAGGTTATTGTTATGATATCTGGGTTTTTATCAGTGGTGTGCAAACATGAAACACTTTATTTTTCTTTAATTACTGTCCTCCATGGTGCCGTGTTAAATTCCTCTTCTTGGAGTGACAGTAGATCTCCCAATAATACTTTATACATAAAACATCAACTTCCAAGTTATTTTAGGTTAATTTAAAATTCCACTGATTCAAACTTCGCCCTATATGGCCAGACTTCTGGTTTGAGGAACCTGACTTGGTAAAGGAATGTGGTCTGGGTTTGATTCCTCTCTTCTCACCCTTACCTTGAAGTGGAGGAAGGATTTTGGTCTGCCCTTGGAATACCTCTTTCACACCCTCTCATAGGATTTTGGAAGGTTTCAACTCTAGCTGCTCATTAGCGTCACCAGGCACAGTTTTAAAAGTTTCCATCCCAGAACTCCTCCTCAGTCTCATACAAAATTTTAAAAGTGAGAAAAAAAGGGCAGGTGAATGGCCATGTTGAGACAGTTGAGGTTTAAGAAGTAATCGTAGGTGTCCATTATTTCCTGGTATGGAAATCTACTGATATCATTCTCTATATTAGTTTTGACCAGTTCTCATGGTAGCATTGACTGGCCATGGGTATCTTCCAGGTGGCAGGCATCCAAATGGTATGTTTTGGGATAGGGGTGTGTATGGAAAGACTCCTTCAGCTGCATCTCCATTATACAGAGAGAAATGGAATATTTGGCTCCAGCCTGACCTCTTCCAAACCTCATTAATTCCCTCTCCTGACACCTCCAGAGTGCAATCACTGGCCTTTTTGTTGCTGGGGTCTCCTCGCCCAAAGTCCAACTCTCTTGGGTGGCAAAATGGCTCTTCTTCAGTTACAATCTATAGTGTCTAATTGAGTCATTAGAAACTCAAGTGTCCTGTGTACACACAAAATGGTGATGGGGTAAGCAGATAGCCCCACTACTGCCCTTTCTCTTCTCTCTGTCAAGTTTCTCCAATTCTCTCTTTTTCTTCAAAGAGCAACAGGGTGCATATCAGCATCTCCTGTGTATAAGCAGAAAAACCAGTGATGAGATACCATGCTCCACTTTTGGGGGCATCCCAGTCTTTACAATTGATTTGGTCAATGCCGTTTTCAATTGGCAGGAGGTAGAGTGGGGAGTTCATGATGTTCTAACTCCAAAGCCCAAGATATGTTGAATAGGCATTAATGGAGGTAAAAGAAAACTGAGAACTCAGAGCACAGAAGTGAGATGGTAGGAATGCTTAGGTTAGCAACCCCATGTGGCAAGCTAACTCCAGACACAGCCTTGCTAATCATAGCCTTGCTGTGATATAATCTGAGGGACTTGACATTTCTCTACCAATTGCCTTGAGCAATTCCATTCTTTTGTGTTGAATGAAAACATGAGCCAAAACAATATTTCTCAAGTATAGAAACAATAATTAACTTAGTCATAATACAAAAGGAGAAACAGAAATTGACTGCCTACACAATTACAGAATATTTGATTAAGTAAGAAAGGCTATTGTTCCCTTCTCAGATGTACAGGTAGTGTAATGGGCATGTCCTTTGGGGAAACTTTAATATGTATGATAGTTTTTAAAGCTTCACAAAGCTATTAATCAAGTATAATGTCACAGCGACAGATTCATTCGAATTTGTTTTAAGATAGAAGAAAATTTCAATAAGTTGATTATGAGAAGCTTAATTTACACTGATAGGGAAATTTTACCTGTGCAGGTTGATCCTGGATTCTAAAATGTGTCCTAATGTACAGACCTAAGAAGGACTTCCAGCCAACACCTCCTCAGGGACATAGCGATGCTTTTAACTCTGATAGTCAACTAGAAGACCTGAGGATCCGTGAGAAGTGGGCAATTTCACTGTGTGGATGGCACAGATATAGGCAATCAAAAATTTAAATTTAAGAATTAAGTACTGGGGCCAGCCTGGTGGTGTAGTGCTTAAGTTCCCACACTCTGCTTTGGTGGTCTCGGGTTCACAGGTACAGATCCCACGCACAGACCTACACACCGCTTGCCAAGCCATGCTGTGTCAGCATCCCACATACAAAATAGAGGAAGAGTGGAACAGATATTAGCTCAGGGCTAATTTTCCTCAAGCAAAAAGAGGAAGATTGGCAACAGACGTTAGCTCAGGGCCAATTTTCCTCACACACAAAACAAACAGTAATTGAAAGACTCATAATCCAACTTAAAAGAAAAAGAAAATGTAGACAAGAATGTAAGAGATGTAAGGGATACAGTTAGGTCTAACATAAAAGCAATTGGAGTTCAGATTCAGAGGAGAGAATAAGCATAGCAATACCTCAAAATGTGATGTTGAGAATTTTTCCAACTGACAAAATTACAGATTCGCCATGGTAAAACTGCTAAAACTCAGAAGGAGAAAGATAATTTTTAAAACATCCATGGAAAAAACAAATTAGCATCAAAGAAGCGACAAGCACATCCCTAGGAAACCATATTAAAGATACACTGTCAGAAAGATATATCTTATGCACAAGGTTGTCCCTTGTGGAGTTATTTGTGCTAACAAACAACTGAGGGAAAACAAACAAATGTCTATCAATAGAGGACTCATTCAATCAAGTAGCTGCACAAAATAGTGCTCTGGGACATTCAGACATTGTGTGCTTCCCAATATGATGTAACACAAAGTACACAGCATCACCTCTGAAATATTCTTGTCAAAAATAGTTGACCCTGAATCTTATTGAGCCCTTAGAGTCAACTTCCAATTTATAGGATATATGGGGCTAGAGGAACAAATGAATGACACTCCAAGGAAACAGACAAATTCAAAATATGGGACATTCTCCAGGACAATAAATTGAATTCTTCAACAAGACAATAGCATGAAACAAAAAACGTGGTAGAAGGGAATTAAAAACATAACAACCAAATAAAATGTGGGACTCTTTTTTTCCTAATTGGAATAAATCAATTGTAAAAAGCCATTTTTAAGGCAATCAGGGAAATTGAAATAATGACTAAGCAATAGGTGATACAAGGAAATTGTTGCTGATTATGTTAGGTATGATAAAGGCATTGTGGTTAAGTAAGACAATGATCGTGTTTTGGGTTAAATGACATGAGTTCTGAGATTGACAACAAAATTACAAAAAAGGAAAGACGAAGCAAATGTGGCTAAATCTTAATAATTGTTGGATCTGGATTATGGTTATATGGGATTTCATCACTCTTTTGTGCATTTTTTAAAGTTTCTCAGTAAATTTTTTAAGTGAATGTGTTTCCCAGAGAGAGAAACGCAAAGTGTCATAACAATTAATTTTCATTCAAGCGTGAATTCTTGCTCCAGATACTTATACATCCTATGAGTCAGGCTCTGTTCTAGAGCCCAGTGGTCAACAAGGATGGCCCAGGCCCCTGACCTCACAAGCTTACAGTTTGGGGAGAGTGAAAATGAGTGGGCAGACAATAACTCTCTTATAACAGCAGAGCATAAGAGAGCAATGGTGGGCATGGGCAGGATACTTTGGGAGAACACAGCAGGGAATGCCTAGCTCAGAACTGGGGTGGGCATGGGGTCAGGATAACCTTCTTAGGGTGTCACCTATGTTGAGACGTGAAAGATGAGTAGAAGCTATCTGAGGATGTAAGAGGATTCTACCTGAGCACAGGCCAAGAGAAACTGAGTCCAGAGACCAGGGACAGAAAGAAGGCCACACCTTGTCTTTTGTCACTAAGGCCACTTTGCAGTACAAAAGTGAGTCCTGCCATTACTCACTCTGCACAGTGATTTCAACTATTCATGCAAATGAACCCCTCTAATCTGGAGCATCTGCCCTTGAGACTTGTAAAGTGTACTTCTGTTTGAAGCCACCTGTTTCCCTCTGTTTTCTTAAATATCCATACAGCATGTCTTTCATTGTTTTAGCTACTCTGAAAGAAAACAATGTCTCTGAGGTGACTTCCTTGGGGCCCTCCATGTGAATTTTGCACACCCCATAGAGTTTATACTTTGAGTACACATTTCTGAACATATCGCCCACTTTTGGTTATAATCTGCCTAGCCAGTTACATACGATGTGGTAACAAACCAACCAAGGCAAACTTCATTTTCTTTATGCGGTTTTGATCCTAATCACAATCCCATGGTAAAGGCCTGATAGCCTTGCTCTAAGGGTGAGGAAATGATGAGGAAATAACAGTTCAGGAAGATTAAGCAACTTGTCGGAAGTAATGACTTGGGATTTTTGTGAGTGAAACTAGTTATCTGCCCCCCTCTACCAACACCCCCAAAGGCATCCCCTCCGCTTAAAGTCATCCTTGAAATGGCAGCTAAAGTAGAAATTGAGTTTGTAGTTTCCAGTATTAGATCTATGATAAGGGGCTGGTAATTCTCAGCTAGTTAGAGACTGACTGTTGCAACAAGTCTGGAAGTGCTGATTGAAATAAAATGTCATCATGATCAGGTACAAGACAGTTTAAGAGAACTATAGTGAACAAACTAGCAACTTCTATTGCATTCATGTTCGTCTTCCTCAGAATAATATGCTCTGCAAGTTCACAATCTAATTTTTTTTATTTTATTGAGGTCATAATAGTTTATTACATTGTGAAATTCAGTTGCACATTATTATTCATCAGTCTCAATATAAATGTGCCCCTTTGTCCCTTATGCCCACCCCCAACTCCCTTCCTCTCTGGTAACCACTAGTCTGTTCTCTGTGTCCATGTGTTAGTTTATCTTCCACATATGAGTGAAATCATGCGGTGTTTGTCTTTCTCTGTCTGGCTTATTTCCCTTAACATAATACCCTCAAGTTCCATCCATGTTGTTGCAAATGGGATGATTTTGTCTTTTTTATGGCTGAGTAGTATTCCATTGTATATATATACCACATCTTCTCTAACCATTCATCAGTCGATGGGCACTTGGGTTGCTTCCATGTCCTGGCTATTGTGAATAATGCTGCAATGAACATAGGGGTGCAAAAGTCTCTTTGAATTGTTGATTTCAAGTTCTTTGTAAAAATACCCAGCAGTGAGCCAGCTGGATCATATGGTTATTTCTATTTTTGGCTTTTTGAGAAATCTATACTGTTTTCTGTAGTGGCGGTACCAGTTTGCATTCCCATCAGCACTGTATGAGGGTTCGCTTTTCTCCACATCCTCTCCAACATTTGTTGTTTTTTGTCTTGGTAATTATAGTCATTTGGATAGGTGTAAGGTGATATCTCATTGTAGTTTTGACTTGCATTTCCCTAGTGATTAGTGATGTTGAACATCTTTTCATGTGCCTGTTGGCAATCTGTATATCTTCTTTGGAAAAATGTCTGTTCATGTCCTCTGCCCATTTTTTGATTGGGCTCTTTGGTTTTTTGTTCTTGAGTTGTATGAGTTCTTTATATATTTTGGAGGCTAACCCCTTGTTGGATACATGGTTTGCAAATATTTTCTCCCTGTTGGTGGGTTGTCTTCTCATTTTGTTCATGGTTTCCTTGGCCTTGCAGAAGCTCTTTATTCTGATGAAGTCCCATTTGTTTATTTTTTCTTTTGTTTCCCTGGCCCGTGTAGACATGGTATTCAAAAAGGTTCCTGTAAGTCTGATGTCAAAGAGTGTACTGCCTATATTTTCTTCCAGGAGTTTTATGGTTTAACGTCGTATCTTAAAGTCTTTAATCCATTTTAATTTTTGTGTATGGCAAAAGATACTGGTCAACTTTCATTCTTTCACATGTGGCTGTCTAGCTTTCTCAGCACCATTTTTTGAAGAGACTTTCCTTTTTCCATTGCATGTTCTTAGCTCCTTTGTTGAAGATTAGTTGTCCATAGGTGTATGGTTTTATTTCTGGGCTTTCAATTCTGTTCCATTGATCTGTGTGTCTGTTTTGTTACCAGTACCACACTGTTTTGATTACTATAGCTTTGCAGTATATTTTGAAGTCAGGGATTGTGATGCCTCCAGCTTTGTACTTTTTTCTCTGGATCACTTTAGCTATTCAGGGTCTTTTGTTACCCATATAAATTTTAGGATTCTTTGTTCTATTTCCATGAAGAATGTCATTGGGATTCCAATTGTGATTGCACTGAATCTGGAGATTGCTTTAGGTAGTATGGACATTCTAACTATGTTTATTTTTCCAATCCATGTGCATGGAGTATCTTTCCATTTCTTTATGTCATCATTGATTTCTTTCAATATGCCTTATAGTTTTCATTGTATAGGTCTTTCACCTCTTTGATAAAATTTATTCCTAGATATTTTATTCTTTTTGTTGCAATCGTAAATGAGATTGTATTCTTGAGTTCTCTTTCTGTTAGTTCATTATTAGAGTATAGAAATGCAACTGATTTTTGTAAGTTGATTTTGTACCCTGCAACTTTGCTGTAGTTGTTGACTTTTTCCAATAGTTTTCCAATGGATTCTTTAGTATTTTCTATATAAAAAATCGTGTGGTCTGCAGGGGCCAGCCCTGTGGCCGAGTGGTTAAGGTTCTGTATGCTCTGCTTCAGTGGCCCAGATTCAAGGGTTTGGATACCAGCACAGACCTATTCCCCTCATCAGCCATGCTGTGGAGGCATCCCACATACAACAAATAGAGGAAGATTGCCATAGATGTCAGCTGAGGGCAAATTTTCCTCACCAAAAAAAAAAAAAAAATCATGTCATCTGCAAACAGTGAGAGTTTCACGTTTTCCTTGTCACTTTGGATACCTTTTATTTCTTTTTCTTGCCTAATTGATTTCACCAAAACCTCTAGTACTAAGTTAAATAAGAGTAGCAAGAATGGGCACCCTTGTCTTGTTTCTGTTCTCAGAGGAATGACTTTTTGTTTTTCCCCATTGAGTATGATGTTGGCTGAGAGTTTGTCATATATGGCCTTTATTATGTTGAGGTACTTTCCTTCCATACCCTTTTTATTGAGAGTTTTTATCATAAATCGATGTTGGATCATGTCAAATGCTTTCTCAGTATCTATTGAGATGATCCCCTCTTTTTGTTAATGTGGTGTATCACATTGATTCATGTATGTTGAACCATCCCTGCATCCGTGGTAAAAATCCCACTTGATCATGGCATATGATCCTTTTACTATATTGCTTATTCTGTTTGCCAATATTTTGTTGAGGCATAATCTAATTTTTCAGGAATTGTATAATGTGTGAGAAGGTCATCCTTCCCTTCCATCTCAGCTTGGGCCATTCAAATATGTCCATCTCATCACCAGTCCTTGGTTGGACTTGAACCTCCAGTGTGGTCCATGGATGCATAGAGTACCATCCTTTATGGAGACATATCCAATTCCCAGGAGCACAGAGAATGGCAACAATGATTATGTGGTTTAAATCAACATAGCAACAGTAATACCAACACAGCCTAGTACCATGGTGAAAGTAATTTAGCCTCCCTGTTCAGACATCTCCTTCTCTCCATCAATTACCTTGATCAGCAAGAAATCATGCATTCCAACTAAGCCACCTAGATAATTGTAGAAGTCACCTATGCTTGCTTAACCCAGCAATTCTGGGAGATAGGCAAAGCTGAGAAAGTTCCACTGCAGCAAAAGAAACTTGCTCCTATTTTTCTTTAGCAGCCTAATTCTGATGCAGTGAAGCCCAGAATAACTGGCATTTTTGTTTTATTTAAAATGCAGGGGAACACTCTTTAAATCAGAGTGCTGGTATGCTACACTAACAACAGCTTCTACTTCAGGGTAAAGCTAGAATATTCTTTATCAGTATGGTAATAGTGAAAAGCAATTAACATTTATTGAATGCTTACTGCATGTACATTATCTCATGCCTCACAGCAATCTTATCAAGTAGGTTTTTATTATCTCCATTTTTACAAACCAAGAAATTGAGGCTTAAGGAGGTTAGGCAACTTGTTTAAGCTGCTAGGTGGCAGAGTCTGGCTTCAAATTCAGGTGTTTATTTGACTCAAGAAACTGAGTGTTAAACAAACATTTCATATTGGCCCTATATGTAGTATTTAAGGAAGGCCTTGTCTCTCTCTTTTGTTTAGGATGCTTAATGCTACAAGTAACAGGAAACCCAGTTAATGGCTTAAACACCAGGCATTCGTTATCTCACTCCACAAGACATCAGGTGCCAGAATAATCCAAGGCTCATTTAGAGGCTCCACAATGCCATCTGGGACCCAGGTTCCATCTATCTTTTGGTTCTGTCATTATGGTTCAGTAGTTCCAATAGAGTTGCAAGATGACTGCCCCAGCTGAGACTCTCCTCCCACGGTGTCTTCCAGAGGCTAAAAGAGGTGGGAGGAGGGTTTCTCCACACACCTCTCATTTCTGCAGGAAGCAGTGTTTCCCAGAAGTCTCTCAGGAGAGTTTTCTTGCTGTCTAATTGACCACGGTGTAGTCACAGCCCACACTTAAATTAATGACTGCCACTGATAGTGACATTGCCAAGATTGGTTTCGTCTTATCAAAATTTATTCCCCCAAAGGCTAGAGAGAAGCCTCATGAAGCATATGTATTCCTAATACCAGAAGAAAATTGAAGTCTTTAAACAAGGCAGTCTGCAGTGACAGGAGGCAGAAAGAGCTATTGAGTATTCAACAATAGTTTACCACCTTCTATTCCGTTGACTACCCAAGCCCCACATGTACCATTCTTTATGCTAAAAATAACAGCCTCCCACTTACATGACACTCATTCTCCCATTTCCTAAAGGGAGAAAATCTCAAGTCTCATCTAATTTCTGCATCTGGCTGCAGGTCCAGGACATCTGGGTGATGCAGTTTCTTCATTGGTTCCCTATGTGCAACTCTATGGCTAAAAGACAAGTTTTCTACCCATAACACACAAATGCACACTGGGAGAAGTGGAAGAAGATAACTGCTATAAAAACTTCCATTTAGACAGGGTAGAATGAGAGGCAATGCAGACGCTGGTGCAAACTCGTCCCTACTCATCTGGACAGGAATGATGAGGACTCTGCCCAACCAGCACGGTCAACTCCCAGGATAGCTGATCTGAAAGCCTGAGTTCTGCCCTCTGCGGGCAATGTCCCTTGCCCATTGTCCTCAGTAGACCTGGTTCTGCCCTTGGGGATGGTCTCCCTTGTCTCCTGTCCTCCATAAAACTGGTTCTGCTTTCTGGGTAGCTCATCCTTCCTGACTATATCTGAGATAAGCAATATGAAACAGCTTTTCTGAAGTATGCACAGATTTAGCCACCTACTTCGTGTTGGTTCAGTTTTGCCTTAGATGTTAATCACTCATAAGCCGTTTAGGCCAGGATCAGGTTTTCTTTTGCAACACAGTGATACAAAAATTTGGCAGACATTTAGTCATTTTCAGGGGTTAGTTACCACAGGTAAAACTTTTTATTCAATGTGGTTGCTAATTCTGGAATTTTTGTTTCCTACCCACTGTCTGTCCTTTGACCTCTGCCTCCTGACCTTCCTCATCCATGGTTTAATGGCCTCTACCTTAAGACCTTTGAAAAGCATAGCCTTTGTTGGAGAAACTCCCACCTTTGTTCGATCTTTGCAGACACACTTGCATCTCTTTCATTTAGAAATAATAACGGGGGATATTTGCAAGAGGCCTGAGGCACCAAACTTATTAATTTTATCTTCTGATAAGTCTCTTGTTTCCCTGCTGCTTCATAAACTAGATTTAGCTTGGGGGGCAGAAACTGACTTTTCCAACACTGCGAGACTTCAGATTAAAAGACTCTCAGTCAACGCAGTTTTCAGACTATAGGCATAAAATACCTCTTTTAGCAAAGGCTTTTTTTTCCTCTTTGTTCTCACAGGGGCCACACTCAGACAATTTGTCTTTCCCGTAGAAACTTACTGAAGGAGTCTATAAACAGCCAACAAGTCTCCATACACTGAATTTTTCCTTCCATTTCTTCTAAACTAAAGCCAGATCAGAATGTAATTTGCATTCCAAGAAACAATGGGTAGTTGCACCAAATATTTTGTGACTGCATAACAGGTGTCTCCAACTTCCCAGATTGGGGAGGTGCGGCCATCACTGTCCTCCATTCTATCTACTTCATTCAGCAACTTCTATATTTTATGGTCTGTTCCTTACAGCATTCTGGAACAAAATTTGTATCACATAATGCTCTAAGCTTTAAATAACGGGGTATCTAATTAAAAGCAGTTTAAATTATATGAAGTCTATTATCTCAACTAGTCTGGAGGCAAGATATTTCAAAGGTTATTTTAATCAGCAACAATGTTATCAAGAACGCATATTTCTTCCATCTTTGTTCTTCATCATCCTCGGTGTGTTGTCTACTCTGCTTATGCTAGAATATGGATTAAGGAGCTGCAAGTATTATTTCCCCACACAGCTTCATCCAGAGGCAAAGGAAAAAAATAAAAAGGAGTGACTTGGAGCATTTCTCTCTTCAATCAAAATGAGAAACTTCCCCAAAAGACTTACCATTTTATCATATTGCCCAGAGTGACATCTCACGCCTATGCCTGTCAAGTGAACGGAATTACACTCCCTGGTTTGACCAAATCAACATTCATCCCCTTGAACCGAGAGAGGGCCCATGATACTGAAGAATGTTTTAGTTAAAAATGCAGAAGCAGTGGTTGTTGGGTAGGTAACCACATTTTCTAACACCCTAAGCTCTTATTTTAGAACATTGTTTCTCCAAATGCAGTGTTCTGATTAATATAAATGTATACCTGGGCCCCATTCGGACCTAAATTGACAGACTCTCCAGCATAAGGTCCAGGAACTTGCATTTTAACAAGCTCCCAGGTGATTCTTTAGCATATTAAAGATTGAGAACCACTGCAGAAATCTTTGTGACTTTATTCCAATTCAAATTCATATCCTTAAGTCATCTGGACAGAAAACTGTTCTGGGTAGCTGCTTACTGGAGTTTAATTACCGTCATTCAGAAATTGATGAACCTTTTTCTTCTTTTTTTGTTTTTTTTCTCTTTTCTTTTGTATTTTTCTTTCCAGAAAAAGTCATTGCTTCCTATAGGATTAAGCACTTCTCTCTGTGCACCTTGGGAACTCAATATTGGGTTATTCTCTGTTCTGCTAATTTTATTCCCTGGAAAGGACTAGGAGAAACTATGATTTTTTTAAAAACTAGAAGGAAAAGTAAAAATGAAAAATCAGTTTTCATTTTGTTTTATTTTTATGGGGAAATAATTTTCTCTGGGCTCTTCTTGATAAAAATTGAAGTAGAAACTAGATTGAAAGTGAAATGGAGGTATTAACATCATGAAATTTGATAATTTTTTAATGTTAATCATTTGATGGCCTCATAGAACATTCTTCTCCAAAGAAGGCTAACTTATTTCCTACTCCACTTGCCACCCAGATCTATACAAGTTCCTCATCCGTTGTGGAAGATTGGTATCATGTCATGGGACAGAATGATAACAATAGCTAATAATAAGCACTAATACAGTGCTTACCGTGTGCTGGGCATGTTCAGGTGCTTTATTTATTTTAACTCATTTAATCCTCATACAAATAATTTGAGTCATCTATCCCCATCTATGTCATGAACCCCATTTTACAAGCAAAGGAACTGAGGCAAAAGAGAGTGATGACTCACTCACTCACAAGTAATGATGTGGGCATTTGAACTTGAAGTCTGGCTGCAGAGGCTGTTCTTGTAACCACGATGCTATTAACGCCTCTCAACCAGCACTATAAACTGTTGTCCTGTGAACCACCGATGGCTTGTGTTGAGTTCTTATAATTTTATAATTAGTTTGAAGCATCTAAAAGTCAACAGAACACATTTGAAAATTTTGAGCTCTGGCCTTTATTGAAAAATCAGATTTGTGCTGACAATACTAGGCCAGGAACATCCCATGGCACGTAATACTGGATCTGAGAAGAAGCTGTCGATTTCGATGGGTCATTGTTAGTTTCTTCCATCCCCATCACTTTCTGACACTGAGGCTAAGAGATGATGCTGTTTCTTTTATTATAGTAAAGGAAAGAACCCACAGTTCTAAGAGAGGCAATGTGGTATAGTGGTTAAGCATATTGAGTCTGGAGTCAGACCACTTGAATTTAAACTCCAGATCCAACATTTATTAGTTACCTGACCATGAAAAGTTACTTAACCTCTTTATGCCTCAGTTTCCTCATCTTTAAAATGGAGACAATAAAATCCACTCAAATTTTATAAGATTTACTAAATGAGTTAATATATGTGAAGTGTTTAAAATGAGCGTATGGCACTTAGTACGTAACATGCAGTCATTTTCCCATCAGAAATTGGAAAACAAAAGATGGACCAAGAGCACCCTGTGCTTCATGGACAGTGGAAAAGAGCATATCACGTTGGATAACTGAAGAAGCTTCCTATGGGATGTTCAATATGCAAACAAGTTCACAACCTAACATAAGTAGATTGGGTGTCATCCCATCACATGATCCCTGCTTCATTTCTAAAAGCAGAGAGCAGAGGGAAAGTCTCCTCTATCAGTCTTGGTTGACGGAGCATTGTTTTAATCATGTTTTTACGTCTTTGGAGCCTGAGGCTCAGATTGCCCTATGACTCCACCTAACATGACACAGACCTGTGATGGCAGAGCCAGGACTCATAGCCAGGCCACTCACTCCAAAAGCCAGCGTTTCTTCCAACACTCAATCTCAGGAGTTACCACCTCCTTGGGCTTTATTATAAAATGAATTTACTGCATTTAAAGTCATATTTGTCAAAATCTGTATAAGTGAAACTCTAGTTCACTTGTAAGTGGAAGAGCCAAGCTACTTTGAACTGGATCCATTTTTATATCAGTAATTAAAGGTGAATTGATTTGTTTGGAGGGATAAACTTTACTCTGTTTTCAAATGTTATACATTTTTTTCAGCTTTACCTGTGAGTCTGAAAGCTGTCTGGTTATGCTAATTTCCATGAGGATGCTGTAGGCGATGCTGTTGAGGAAGGGCACAGCTCCTTCTTCTCACTGCCAGTATCCAAACGAAATAGATAAAATGGCATGGCTTTTAGTAGTTCAGACACTACTATTCCTAATTAGCACGTTTTTGCTTGTTCTTTTACCCACAAATCATCTTAGTTAAAACGTTGTCATTCTCACCTCTTTGGTATACTGAGAAACTAAGCATTGGAAGACAATGTCAGGATGTCTAACACATCCTCATAGCATATACATTTTCCAAGAAACATGTTTGGGTGAAAGAACTCACAGAGTAAATAGCAAAGCCCTAACTTCTTGGCATGATGTTTAAGACCCTCCACAAACTAGCACCAACATATGTCACACTAATCTTCACCTCTGCCTCATAGCATCTGGCATGAGGGTTTGTATGACCCATAGTTACTTGTGGCCTTTCTGCCTAGAATGCCCCCCTTCTCTGTACTACTGACCCCTGACACCATTATTGCTCCTGCTGACTGCATCTCAGACATTACTGACTCTAGGAAATATTTCTGGTCATTTGCTTCCCACTCCCACAGGGTTCATCATTCCTTCCTTTGTTCTAGCTTTTACTAACTACACTTATAGTGTGTACCTATACTTGTGTCTCTGCCACCAGACTATGACGTCCCTGAGGGTGGAGACTGTGTCTTTGCTTTCTCCTTCAAATTGTTTTTATATACTAATTTTAGTTTTTATTTTATAATCTGTATTTATCACACAGTCTTTCAAGACAAATTGAAAGACAGATCCCTTCAAATATTCTCATATTGATTAACCAACTATTAACTTTCCATTGCCTTTCTAGCTTCACTCCAAGTGTTTACATAATTTCCAATGTTCTGGCACGGTACAGATACCACATAAATAGCCAATATATGTTGAACTTGAACTATGGGCCAGGGTTCTCTGAAACTCTGTACATTCACTATCTCATTGGTAGTGAGGTAACAGCTGTATATCATTTCCACATCAAAGATAAGAGAACTAGAGTCCGGATAGGTCATATCATGCGCCGAGGCAAGTGGTGGGGCAAGAATTCACACTCCAAAGATGTGCTTTCTCGCCCACTCCTCTACACAGGCTCTCAAAGCAATCTCTGTCCTCTATCCTTTTTAAACTTGACATTGTATCAACATTTGCCATATCACCTAGCTTTTGAGGAATTTTTATTTATCTCATAGCAATACAAATCATTTCAAAATCCAAGAGACTGGTACAAAAAAAGAAACAGTAACAAGGAATGTATTACTCATTTCCTTCTTCCCAGCACCTAACACAATGCTTTTTACTTGAATTGTTGAATCTGTTGATTTGATTTGATCAACTTCCTTAGAGCTCTGTAGAAAAGTGTCGGATCTTTGCCTAAAAGGAAGTGTTTTTCCAGGAAGACAAATGCTCCTCAGAAAAGCAGGAAGCTTGGTTAGCACAGCCTGGATTTCTCCTTCATGCAACCACTGCAGGGCATGGCATGTCATGTGTTTAATACATGTTTTCCTCTCATTCACTCATTTGTCTGGCCAAATCAGTCTTGGCAAAGACCCTGAAATTTTGGACTGATCAAATCGAAACATTTGTACTGTAGACAAATATCTTCTACCACTCTTAGAAATTCTTTGAAATCACACATATTTGTGACCTTGGAGAAGTCATGTAAACCAGCTTCCCACTGTCTCTTGCCACATCTCCCCTCTTCCTTAATGCTGTTTAAGGTGACAAGAGACATCCTGAGGGCTCCTGGTTTGCTGACGGTGCCTCCAGTCATGTGTTGCTCAAATCCAGCTTTATCAAGTTACAAGTAATTACCATGCAGCACGTCACCTGGAGTGCCATTATGCAAATTTGCATATGGCTCAGCTGCACAGTTTAGACAAATATTTATCATCGTCCTAAAGCCTGCCTTGCAAAGAGAAAAGAGGCCAAGTGGTATTCTACCATTGCACATTCCCTATTTTTTAAACCAAAAATGAACAAGGCTGTGTTTATCTAGGACACTAAAATTTTCTGGAGGAAGTATCCACTTATTAGCCTTTCATGAAGGAAGGAAGTTTTAAGGAATTTCTAATTAATCTTCAAATAAGAAGAGACAATTTGGAGAAAACAAGAAGGCTGCCTTCAAATATGTGAAGGGCTGTCATGTAGAAGAGAGAATAAACTTCATTTCTATTGGTCGGAAAGGTCACGTTGAAATACATGGTTCAGAATTTCAGAATTACAGAGACAGCTCTCAGCCCAATCTGGGGCGGAACTTGAAAAAAAACCAAAACAACAAAGGGACTATTCTTGGAAAGTTGAACTTTTCTTACTGCTTGTGTACAAAAGGTTTATTTACATTAAATTTATAAATTTTTGGTTTTTTTACCAAATGAATCAGACAACCAATTGAATATGTTGCTTTCAAAATTGTTGCTCTGGAAGATTATAAATTTATTTTAGAGAGGCTACCTTGATCAGGAGAGAGTTAGAATAACCCTGTGAGCCTGTGGATCATTTTCTCCCAAAATGCCTCTGCAATGGCATATCCTTAATATTTGATTTCTGAATAGGTCAGAGGATATCCAGACCCATATCTCCCCAACAAATAAAGTGATTAATGGAGCGGGATGACACTTAAGAGGAATCAGAATGGCTAAATCAAAATGAAGATGGTACTATGAATTCTGAGATGGAGCCACTTAGGAGATTTGTAAAAGCAATCCTTGCTGAGAGGTCCCCAAAGGCCTCCTTAACCCTGCTGACTAACTTGGAAACTAGAGGGTCAGCCACTCATCCAGGCAGGAAAAATTTTCAGAATGTTCTTCTCTCATGACTCAAACCAAAAACAGAACCAAAGAACATGGTGTCAGATGCCAGAGATGCACTATGAGCTCCCAGGAATAAAAAGAGGGGAAGCATGTCAACTTGACCTGGGTCCAAACCATGGCTCTGCTAGCACCAGCTGGGTCACGGGGACATGTAACCTCTCCGAGTCTCTATTTCCTCACCTGTAAAATTAGAATGATGATGGGTCCAGCTCAGTGGCACAGCAGTTAAGTTCGCACGTTCTGCTTCGGCGGCCCAGGGTTCTCTGTTTCGGATCCCGGGTGCGGACATGGCACTGCTTGCCAAGCCATGCTGTGGCAGGTGTCCCACATATAAAGTAGAGGAAGATGGGCACGGATGTTAGCTCAGGGCCAGTCTTCCTCAGCAAAAAGAGGAGGATTGGCAGCAGACGTTGGATCAGGGCTAATCTTCCTCAAAAAAAAAAAAAAAATTAGAATGAAGACAAATACCTCAAACGGTTTTTGGGAGAACTTAAGTATATAAACAAGTATTCACATAGTGCTAAGCACACATTAAGTTCTTAACACATTGTCACTGCTGTCATTATTATTACCCTTGTTAGTCATTGCTGTTTTCACTCTGAATCCACCCTTTTCATTGCACTTCCTCACTTATCCATTCTGCTTTGCCTAATTCAAAAGTTAGTTTGCATAAGATATATTTTAATTACCCTACCAATTTTAAGCCCCCATAATCCTCTTTAAGGGACTTTGTCAAATTATGTGTGACAGTATTTTTATAAACAACATGAAGATTAGAAAACAAAGCTGTTTTTAAAACAAGTTTTACCATCCAACTATACAGACTATGCAGAGTTTTCAGTGCTACACAGTGTACAAGCAGATACAAATTTATAGGGACATTTTTTAAAGACTTGGGACAAGATTATTGGGTCTGCTATGAACAGAAGACCAAGAGCAGACTGCCTGGGACAAAAACCTCTTACTCCTTCTTTAATACTGAGCAAGTTGCTTAACTTCTGTGTGCCTCAGTTTGCTGATTGTTAAATTGGGTATAGCAATAGGACCTGCCTTATAGGGTTGGTATGAGGATTGGATGAGTACAAATGTCTTACTCATGAGCAAAAAGCACTTAAAACAATGCTTGGAATCTAGTGAAGGGCTTAATGGGCGGTGGCTATGATTACTGTTGTTACAAGTCCATTGTAGCAGAGACATAGGGTGAAAATTATGGAAGAAAAAGACAGAATAATCAGATGTGGATCACAAACATGGTTTCATAGAAAACAGGTCTCATTGTGATATCCAAATTAGCCGTTAAAGTTGTCTGTCCTTGATTAACTGTAGAATATAATCCAAAGAGAATGACAGGCCTACTACAGAGAATTATACACACTATAGATGTGAAGGGCTGCCAGCCGATCAAGACCCTCAGACTTCACAGTCAAGTACAGCACGGACTGCCTTTAAAAATCCTTTTTCAGTATTCAATATCAAAATCAATATTCAATTAGGTATCCCGTTAAACATTTTTCCCAAAGTATATTTTTGTATCTGAAGCATAGAAGTTAGATACATGGTTTAGCAATATTGTTGCAAAACGATTGTTGATTTCTGGGTATAGGAAAGAACAGTGTTACACATTTAGGAAAATGAAGAAAATGATGCATTGATGAAGAGTCCCACATCCTGCATTTAAGCCCCAGGTCTACAGGGAATTCGCTCTGCAAACTTGGGCTCGTCACTTGTCTTCTGGGCCTCGGTTTCCTCAACTGTTGAAAGAAAAAAGTAGATGTCAGTGTTTCCCAAACTTTAGTCATCCTTATCCGTATGATGATTGCCATATCCATGTACATATTCATCCTATACAATAATATCCTTGAAATCATGGTTTCCTTGCACTATTCAAATTTTTGTAATATAGATTAAAATAAATATATATTAAAATTTAAAAAATAATTACCCTTTATAGAATCTAGAATCATACCATGTACTCTTTTAGAAACTCTTTTAGACTAGCTGATCGCTGAGGTCCCTTACAATTCACAGACTCAGTCATGCTATATCTGAAAGTAAAGAAAAGAAATGAAGAAAGGATAGTGTGGAGATAAACAGTCTTCAGCTCTGCATGATTTTTTCACTTTCATTTCATTTCATTTTATTTCATTCACAACCAAGCAAATTGCTATCTCCCAATAGGGAAGATTCCATCTAATCTCAAAGTCAATGCTTTGACCAGCATATAATAGAGACTATTAGATACAGCAAGAAAATTGAAAACCCAAACCACAAGACTGTCAAGAGAACTGAGTTCACCCATTAGGTCAAATGAAGGACAAGACAGCGTGGTTCAATTTCAACTTGGAAAGGAGTCGAGGCATATGTGATAGAAAAGGGTAGGAGTTTCCATAGTAAGAAGCGAGGAAGATGTAATGTGAGGACAAGGGGAAAACAAAATGTTGTTCCTTTCCATTCTCCCACTTACTTTTTCTCAACTGTCATCTTTGTCACATAAAATTTACTGTCTCAAGTGAATCAGAACATCCTAGTAGGTTGTTAATGACCTCCATAAATCAGGTAAATTAGTTATTTTTTTCTTACCATTTTTCTTCTTCAACGATTTTATAATCAATTTATGTTGCCTTTCATTCAAGGGAGAAAGTAGGAGCCCTACTTTTCTGTGCAAAGAAAGGCAAATGGAAACTAAGGGGCTCACCTCACCCAGTAGCTGTTTCTGTCCTTCCTAAGCCTCAAGGCTCTCTCTGCCATGTTGAGAACTGTCCACAGGCCTGTGGGAGCCAGACGAAGAACTTAATCTTCCCTCTGAGGGTTGAGTTTGAGGTGGCTTTCTTGTAGGAAATGCAAAGCTCAGCACTTTGGGATGTACAAGAAGCAGGTGAGAAGAAAGGGCTTTTTGCTGTCCTGTCTACCTGGTTTACTAAAGGGGCCTCAGGCTCTTTGCTCCCTTATGGCTTGTGTCTCTGAGCATTATCGAAAAGGACCCTTGGATCCTCCATGTGTTATCTCGTTAGAGCTTTTGGGATACTTAAATTACTTATGGCGAGGAAAACATGGTGAAAAATGTCAGCCTCAATACCAATGTTATGGAAAATCCAGGGAAAAGCTAAACCCACAGCTGCACCCTCAGAAAGAAGTTTTCACAGTTTCACTCTCATTCATCTTCCTTTTCTTCCACTGTGGCAATAAATTATTCTTTCCCTCTAGAGAATTGATCTTATTCTTGAACATAAAATTTGCTCACTCTAACTTGTGGATTACCCATTTGAAAGAAGCTGTGAAGACTTGTGAGTATATTTTCCTGATGATTTTCTTTTCTAAAGTTAGTTACCCCAAATCCTCTGAGAGTATATAAAGGGATAATATGTGTATCCTAGATTCCGAGCATTTTCCAGATGTGTGTTCCCAACATATTTTTTAGAGGTACATTTTGTTTTCCCAGAGCCTTGATGTACCCCTGTGAGTGTATGCTCCAGAGTTCACATAGACGGTGCTGCACCAGTATATCTCAAAGAAGCCACAGTGGTAAATCCCAGGCACCTCTCTCTGCCTCCCCTTCCCCCAGAAACATTACTGAGCCCCCAGGGAGGAGGATTAATCTACTGGCTTTGGCCCCCGTCATATTTCACTTGTTGATTACCTTTAGACAGAGGGCTATTGATGCCTTTGTTTTATTAGTGGGGAAAATGAGTCACAGAGCAAGGAGAGAATTCTTCCCAAAATTCAAACCTCATGCAGAAGTTGCTTCTTGCTCTTAGCAAGCCTCAGGGCTCCCCTCTGTCCTAGTACTCACCCTATCATAAGCACCATGTGATTATTGTTAGGGTTTAAGTGACGTCTCAAATTCCACATAAGTCATGAAACAAAAGGACCAACTGGAGCATTGTTTACTGGAATAATATGATAAAGATAGCGTAATTGCTGTAAGCACAGCAAACATCACCATTTTCCAAATAAGGCTTGCTGCTCCAAAATTTTTCCATATGCCATTCATGCTGTGTAAAGTGTCTTTCTCTCTCTCACCTCTTTGCTTGTCAGGCTCCCACTCACACTTCAGGAGCCAACTCAAGTGTTACTTTTCTCAGTGAAGCTTCTATTGGCTTCCAGCTGGCTTCCACTGCCCTCTGTTGGCATAGCTACAGTAGCAGTTATAACAGTGCATTATAATTGCCTGTTCCTATGTGTGAGAACCCCATAATGCTGAGAATGCTCAAATTTTGTCATCACTATAGGCACAAAGCAGACCCAAGACCTTATTGAGAAAACATAATTCCACACTGACGAGCCTTTCAACTCAGTAATCTAGCAGGAATAGAAAGCAGATTTTGCAAACATGCACAATTAGAAAACCAAATTATACATCACTTGGGATTTGTAAAGAGAATCATTGTCAATCACTGTCCTCCTTCTCAAACGAGATAATAATAAATACATCCATGGCCCGGAAGTGCTGGGGGAATATACTGTAGAATGTACAATTGATATTAATTAGGAAAGAATGTAACGTATAGAGACTTTACAACTGAAAATGACTCTGGAGGCCACTTCCACCTGTTTTACAGGATCACCTCTCCACTGCTTCAATAACTGAGCACAAATAACAGGTACTATTTTCTACCTGTGAATACTAATGAGTCACACCATTTAAGTTTATTTTCAAATCACTGAGCAGAGTGATTTGTGGAGCCTATTTTTCTCTAGCCTGTGATTTGGCAGGCAGAAGCTTACAACTTTAGGAAAGAGCAGGCTGCGTTTACCAAAGTGTTGTTGTGTGTGCATCACTATTATTTGAACAGCATCCCAGTAAAAGAGAGAAAGGTTTAATGAGAAGCAGTGCAATGTGACTTAAGGTAACACGCCTAAGTTATGAGTGGGTATGATCAATGCCACCCCTGATGGATGACTGCCCTGTGAGGCCTTTAAGAAACACAGCAGGACTGTGAGAAACTGCCATGGAGGCATGAGCGCCAAAATGAAAGATGGAGCTTTCGCCCTCAGGCTATCAGCATTAGGTCCTGCTGTGCTAATGTAAAGCCATAAAACCCAGGCTCTAACTACTGTGGGGAGGATGGTTTTCAGCAGTCATCACTCAGACTTAGGTAATTACCTTTCTTCTCCCTTCATTGTCCTGCTGCTTCTGTGGAAGCTCAGGATGGAGGCAGGTCACCCACTTCCCACTGTGATGTACTGTGTTGTCCACTCTCCCCTCTCTGCATTGCCAAAGGCCACCCTCACCGTTCCAGATGAAAGATCTTTCTATAATCACGGTAATTGGTGAAGCAATATGATCATTAGCCAGCACATAATGTTAGACAAATAAGCTTGATGACATGCACAGTCACAAAATTTGTGGGCTCTTTTAGTTCACGATACAAGAAGCCGTCGTGCTGTGCTTCTTTGAAAGCCTTTTAAAATAATTTTCAAACAATGTTACAGACAGTTTTCAAAAACAAATAAGCTGCTGACATCCTTTGGGAGACAACTGTGAATGCAACATGGTACAGTGGAAAAAATTTAGACTCAGCAATCCCAGCTCAGCCCCTTATTAAACCCATGAGTTTTGATCAAATTATTAATGACTCAGGCCCTGGTTTCCTCATCTGTAAGACAAAGTTATTAATGTCTACTTTCTAGGGCCATTGTGAAGGCAGCATACATAGGTTTTTGGCACAAGGTCAGCATACAATAAATTGTAGCTTTTAACCGGATTAGTTATGTTGTGATTATTACCTCCCTCTTCTTTCTCTATTTTATACCTACATCTAATAAACCATGTTCTTTTATTTAGTTATTTATTTTCAAAGATTGGCCCTGAGCTAACACCTGTTGCCAATCTTCCTTTTATTTTTTTTTCTTCTTCTCCCCAAAGCCCCCCAGCACATAATTACATATTCTAGTTGTAGGTCCTTCCAGTTCTGCTATGTGGGACACCACCTCAGCATGGCTTGATGAGTGGTGCTAAGTCCACACCCAGGCTATGAACCAGTGAAACCCTCAGCCACCGAAGCCAAGCACAGGAACGTAAGCACTGGGACGCAGGGCCGGCCGCTAAACCCTGTTCTTTTACACATCAGGCAAAGCTAAGTGTGTTTGTAGAAGCAGTTCTGGGAATTGTCCTAAACTTAAATTTTAGTCAAATCTTTAAAATAATACCAAATTTCATATACTTTGAATTTGCAATATTAAGATTCCATCTTACTTTCTTCACAACATAGATGGAAAAAAAATACACCCCTAGATCATAAGGTAGAAGAGAGAAAGAGCGACTCTTCCAACAGCTCACTGGATGACATCAGAGAGACCCAGAATTGGGGTTGGAGCAAAAGCAATGCTGGAAAAGCTCTTGGACTTTTCTTATACTATGATGTAAACAATATAGTGGAGACAGTATATCATCAAAAATTTGTTGTGCAGTCACTGTGAGCCAGGTGCCCTTCTAAGCACTGGGAATAAAGTAATTAACATAATCAAGTTCTCACCCTTACCTTTTAGTTGAGAGAAAGGGACAACGAATGAACAAACACAGGTCTGTGAAAATAAGTGCTAGAAAGAGGAGTAAAGCATTAAACGGGTCAAGAATTTCAGTTGTTGGCAGGAGAGGGGCTGCCATTTTAAGATGACCATGAAAAATATTATTCAGCCATAGAAAGGAAATCCCGCCATTTGCAACAACATGTCTGGACCTTGAGGGCATTATGCTAAGTGAAATAATTTAGACACAGAAAGACAAATATTGTTTGATCTCACTTGTATTATAATCTAAACAAAGAAACAGACAAACTCATAGAAAAAGAGAGAAGATTTGTGGTTACCAGAGGCGGGGGGTGGTGGATGGGGGAATTGGATAAAAGAGGTCAAAGGTATAAACTTCCAGCTATAATATAAATAAGTACTGGAAATGTAATGTATAACATGATGCTTACAGTTAACACTGCTGTAAGATCTATTTGGAAGTTATTAAGAGAGCAGATACTGAGTTCTCATCACAAGAAAAGAAACATTAGTTTTGGGTTTTTTTTTTTTTTGTATCTGTATGAGATGATGTATATTAACTAAACTTATTGTGGTAATCATTTCACAATATATGTAAGTCAAGTCATTATGCTATACAGCTTAAACTTGTACACTGCCATATGTCAACTATATCTCAATAAAACTGGGAAAAATATGACCATTAAAATGGTCAGGGAAAGTCTCACTAAAAGGTGATATTTGAGCGGAGACCTAAAGGAAGTGAGGGAACAAGCCATGTGGATATCTGGGGGAAGAGGGGTCAGGCATATGAAATAGCAAACACCTTTGGAAAATTTTGAACAGAAGAATAACATGACTTACATTTTTAAACATCTCTCTGGATGCTATATTGATGGTAGATTTTATGTCAAGGTTGGAAACAAGTAGACTGATTAGGAAGCTAATCTAGGAGAGAGGGGGTGGTATCATGACCCAAGGTAGTAGTGGGAACGGTGCTAAGAAGTTCATGAAGTCTGGATGTATTTTGAAGGGAGAGCCAAAAGGATTTCCCAATGGATTGGATGTGGGGTGTGAGAAAGTCTTGGATCATGCTAACATATCATACTTGAGTATCTGAAAGCATGAAGGTGCCATTTACTGAGTAGAAAATTGAGAAAGGAGTAGATTTGGGGGGAAGATAAAGAGTTCCATATCAGACACGTAAGTTTAAAAGCCTATTAGACACCCAAGTGGGGATGTTGAGGAGGCAGTTGGTTATTCAAGTCTAGAGTCTAGGGGAAAGGTCTGGGATGTAGATACAGATTTGGGAGTCATTAGCTTATAGACGATATTTAAAGCCATGGTGCTAAATGAGACCACTTTTAGGAAGTGAGTAGAGAATGGCAAGAAGAGAAGTTTGAGGATTCAACCTTTGTTAAGCAGTGAAAGCAGAATGAAACAGAAGTATGATATAATTAGAATCTTCCTAAATCCTATGCGGCGTAGAAGGAGTTCCACAATTTCTGCATGCTCCAGAGCAGACATGGAGAGTAGTTGATAATGCTGGCTGGTGAACTGTAAGGAAAGGTGGCTGCACTGGGAGCAAGTGGTCCCCAAGTGAGAGCTACAGCAAGATACCAGGGAGACCACTCAGCCCAAGCAAGGACCAAAGTGGAGGACTAAATCCTTAGGCTCTGACTCTGCTGGGATATGACTGAACCAAGAAAGAAAATATCCTGAGTTCACGAGCTATAGACTTAACCATCAGATGTTAGTAGGACACCACTGACCAGAGGAGACATGGCATTGTCTGGGTCCAGAGGAGCCAAGAAGATGCTACAAGGACCCAGCACTTAGCTCTGGAAATGCTCCTCTTGCCTGCCTCTATGTGGTCACGTTAGCCCCTAGCCCCCACCACATGGTTCTAGATCCATATTGGAGAGAAGCAGAAATGGAGGAAGCATAAAAACAGTTTTATCCAAAAGAGACTGAATTATATATCAGATGTTATTTAAATTTAGAATTCAACTGAGTTTACAGATTTGGGCTAAATTTAGTATCCTCTTCCCTCTGTTACTCAATAAGGGACGGCTTCTTAAGATGATTAGATGAATTACGAAAAATACAGAAGTTGTACTTTCTTTGCACGTCTGAATGTGGTATGTAAATTTATAATCTGAGAAATTTATACAAAGCATCTTGTCAACTGTGAAGTATTTTGTCTGAGAAGTGTAGGAGTGTGAGGGTACCTAGAGAAGCCCCAGAAGTGTCAGGAGATTGGAACCCAGAATACATATTTTCAGAAGTTACTATGAGCCAGTGATCAGGTAAAACTACTAATAAATAAATTAGATTTCAGTGCCTGGGAAGATAATGGAACTGAAGAGGAAATAGTAAATATCTCAGGGAATTAACAGTCACATCAAATGTTATAAGTTAAATGATATGCTTAGGGCTACTCTTTAAGAAGCAAAAACTGACTTTCAGACATTTCCTCAACTCAATGAGTCCTTCTGGATCCTGTGACACTGTGACAGAAAGTCTCCCAGTATTCCCACATGTTAGGAAAGAAGGGATGTGCCAAATGTACAGTCTCTTCCTGATTTATTAATGGAGCCATGAGTCAAAGGGCGGTATGGTGGCCAGTCTCTTCTGCTTCCCTGCTGCACTGTTGTCCTGTGCTGGGGAAATACACAAGACCATGCTGAGGGGACTCTCTGGCTTGGAGGATTTCCACTCCCGGATGGGTCTGCATGTTACTTAACACTCATTTTTAACCCTTTTAAGAAAAATATGTTAAATACGTATGAAGCATTGAATCAGTCTCAGCCACCACACACACTCCTCACTCACTTTTGCTCATTCATTCATTTACAATTTCATTCAACAAATACTGAGCACCTATTCTGTTCCATACCATCACCATGATGTCAGGTTTCAAGAATAGAAAGATGCCTAGAACTTTCCTGAAGCTGCTCACAGTTTAGTAAGAAGAGTCAGACACATGAACAATTAAACATAATGCATCCAAGTGTGATGGGGACACAGAGGAAAGAATAGCTCCCTCATCTTCTTCATGTCCTGCCTGAGCGAGGACCAAGGGTTGACAATCTTTATTTTACCAGTCAACCTGTCCACACCCTTGTAACCACGTCCAAATTTTCATTTCATCCATCATGTATTCTATCCTACTAAAACCAGCTTGTTTTCTCAACTTCATTATTTCTGCCAGGATTATGAGCATTAGACAAGTCACACAAAATCAAATGTTTTGGGCATTCTTCAACCTTACTTATCTTTCAGGGTTTTTAATCAAATTCAAACTAATCAAAGCCTTATAGGCCAAATTAGCAGAAGATTGAGAGTCTATTCTCCCATGGGAATTTTACAACCATGGGGACTTAGTCCAAAGGAGTGCAAACCCTGACCTGGCACCCAGACTGTTGGTAGCAGCGCAGAACACCTAGATGTCATATCACCTAACCAGGCACCTCATATGTGTGGCAGAGGTAACTGGATCCCGTTCCCAAGATGAGTGCTCCACAGATGGGGCAGAATGCTCATCCTCTCAGCCCAACATTTAATGTTCAAGCACAACTATCAGCGCACAATCGGCAACACACAGAACCTTAGTTTTTCTAAAATGAGACAGACGCGGTGTAGTGGTTGACCTAATGTGTGGCCTACATCTCCCCTTTCCGGACCAAAGGTACTAATTTCTCCAGCTTCCCAGAGTGTAGCCTGCTGATGGCTCACATCTGAGTCCCTGTCCAGGAAGAAAGTTTCCTCATGTTTAGGATATGCCCCTTCCCATGGGGTAACTCGCACTCTAGGACAGTTTGATCAGGGAGGGATGTACAAAGACTCAGCCCCTGGTCTAAATTCGTGGCAACTCTGAGGGGGCATCTCAGCTTCCAAGATCCTCACAGTGAACTGCATTGCAGTTCAGCTTCTCCCTCTGTCCAGTCCTGTTAGCCCTGCCCTTTTCCATGTGCTATTCCTGGGAGCTGTCCCCAATAAAACACCTGAACACAAATCTCCACCTCAGAGCTTCCTGGGAAAACCAACCCTGACAGATGATCTTTTGACTTTAAAACACTTACCCAGTTTTTCTTCCCAACCTCATCTTCCATTGTCTAGATTCTGTGTTGGATTGGACTCCCTTTTTGGCAATAAAATCTCTTCCTTTCAGGGCTTAAATAATCTTAAACAGTTTCTCTTTTGAGACAAAGACTGAATTCCATATCCTACCTCAACCCCATAAATGTAAACTTTTCTTGCTTCCTCCATCTTGATGAACAGCAGCATTTATTCTAAGCAAGAGACCCAGTTGTTATTCCAGCCATCACTCCCACACATGAAGTCTTCCACCCAGCCCTGTACGTGCCACATTCAGCAGAGCTCTTAATCCTTCCCCTCCTCTTAACTACTTCCATTTCCTTCCTTCAGGCCCTCCCTCTTCCTTAATCTGTTAGATTCTTGTGATTATTTCCAAACTGGCTTCCCTGCCACGCTACTCTAATCCACTCTAATGTTTCCTCTCCTTTGCCATTAAACTGATTTTCTAAGAACGCAAATTTGATCAGATCACTTCTTCCCTTCTCCCTGTATAATATTTCAGTGGATTCTCATGGACCAGAACAAAATCCTCGCCCTTAACTGTCCTCACCTGATATAACTCACCTCTCTGGTCTCATCTTTTGAATATTTCTGCGTCATGTTCTATCCCTGCTGACCTCCTTATGGTTCTCTGAACGCCCTGTCCTCTCTTCTCTCTGTGCCTTTGCCAATCCTCAACCTCCGGTTGAATGTTGAAGTGCTATCTCCTTTATGATATACTTCAATCTCCAACCCTTTGGGCATATACTTTCCTTCTGTATATTACCTAAGTAGCCTATTATAGTCTATTGGTTACATTACTTACATTTACACAGTTACTAGATAGTTGTACTTCTGTCCTTGTCTTTGGGTTCTGACATCCTTAAGGATAGAGGCAAAATTTTGGTCTTTGATCCCCAATGCTTAGACAAATTTAATAATTTCTAAGTAAAAATTTATAGAATAAATGAATAAATGCAATAGGAATACAATGAGAAGTCTAGGTTTACATTACTCATTGCCATTTCATTCAGCAGAGAAGTTGGAACAATAGCAAAAAAGATTTTGCCATAAAGATCTTCACCGTGAAGATGTATATATATGTATTCTTATAGGCGCGCATGCACACGCACACACACACCCCTCTACAAATAGAGTCTCATCTGGGAAAAATAATTAAATAGACTATCGACATACAATAGGAGTATATCAGTTAGAAGCTTAATTTGTCTGCTAGTTACAAGTACTCCAGTAGCATGAACAAGTAAGTTTATTGTTCTAAAGAAATGAAGTTTGAAGGCAGACTGTTCAGGGCTAATAGTCCAGGGCTAGAACACTAGCTGCTGCACGAAATCCTCAGGGACCTAGGCTTTCCTATTTTCTGCTCCACTGTACATGGCTTCCTGCCTCCACTTCAGCTCAGGGAACGAGACAGCAGCTAGAGCTGCATCCATCACATCCACATTCTAGGCCACAGGAAGAAGCGGAAGGAGAGTTCACCTCCTCCTTTTGAACACACCTTCCCAAATGTCCCACTCAACATTTCAACTTACATTTCTTTAGCCAGATCATACAAACATATATTTAGCTATGAGGAAAGATAGAAAATATAGTTTGTCAGGCATATTGCCCTGGATGTCTATTTTATATCACTTTTAGTAGGAAATATTCATTAATATGCTTCATTGTTCTACTTATATTAGCCATTTAATCCTCACAACAACCTTATGAGATAGTTATCTGATCATCCCCATTTTTGTAGATGATCTTAGGCATCAGATACAAAAGGTGAAGTAATTTCCCCAAGGTCACACAGCTGATAAGTGTTAGAAATATGGATGTAGGTATATACTTAGGAAAGGTATTTAAGAAATATTAGTACCTTGGCTAAAGGGATCCTTATTTCTTATTTAAAGACTGTGTTTATTAATTGAACAAACATTTATGAACATTTACTATTTTCCAGATAATATGTTAGGTTCTGGTGAATAAATCAGTGAACAAGAGTAATTAGGTCCCTGACCACATAGAGGTTATACTTCTTTCTTTTTTGTTTTTTTCTTTATGGTGAAGAAGATTGGCCCTGAGCTAACATCCACTGCCAATCTTTCTCTTTTTGCTTCAGGAAGATTGTCACTGAGCTAACATCTGTGCCAATCTTCCTCTATTTTGTATGTGGGACACTGCCACATCATGGCCTGATGAGCAGTGTGTAGGTCTGCACTGGGATTCAAACTTGCAAACCCCAGACCACTGAAGCAGAGTGTGCAAACTTAACCACTACACCACCCGGCTAGCCCCTGAGGTTACATTTCAAGAGCAGACAACAAAGACTAAAACACATGCAGAGATTACAGATTATAAACAGTACCATAAAAGAGTAATTTAAATGATTTGATATGAAGTGTATCAGTCAGGACAGGCTAGGAGGTTATGCTATAGAACAAATAAACCCCCTCTATTCGTACACTGTGGGTTAGCAGGGAGCTCTGCTCCTTGTTTATGGTCAGCCAGGGATCTCCAAACTCCACAGTCACCTCAGCAAGAGAAGAATATTGCAGGTTTCACACTGGTAATTAAATACTTCCTCCCAGAAGCAATACATCAACGTATGTCATTTCTGCTCACATTTCAAGTTAGTCAGCCACATATGGAGGGAACTGTGTTCCAGGCATAGGGAACAGAGTAGGAGAATGGCTTGTCCTGATGATGGGGCAGAAGTGCATCCTCTGTCCTGCAGCCAGAGAGTTTGGCAGTTTCACCTCCATAGTCATCCCTCTAAGTTCACTGATGATACTCTTCATCCCCAGATTGGATTCACTCAAAAGTATTTTGTTTTAGACATTTTTTTATAAACACAGAAGCAGGCAATCATGCCTAGAAGTCCAGCTGGTCTGCATTTCTCTCTTTACCGCGAGAGTTTTTGATTTTACCCTATGAATTTGTCCAATCATAGCTCTATCATCTTGGCCCTACTGGTCATTTTCTCCCAGTAAACCTACCCATGAGAATCTAGAAGTAATTCATCACTCTGTCAACCACTTTTGCTAAAATATAGCCCAGAGAATGTCTGTAGTCACAGTGACTGTAGTGTTTCCTAACGCTACAATGTCAATAAAGTTTTGTTCCACTGTGTACAACCTTAATCAGACACCTTACTGCATTTTGGAAAATGTTTATAATCACCATTCATAGTTTTCACTGGCAGGATGTATCTATGTTCCTACTGCTTTCTCTGAATTCAGTAACAGGAAAATGATCATCTCATTTCTTGTGGGGCACAATTGGTCTGTATCAATGATTTCACTAAATGATTTCACTACCTGGTGGATTATTGTAATTTTTTGGAAAACTATGATAAAACTTGTGGAGCCATCCATCTTCTCCTGGCACCTTTCCGCTCTTTGAGTCTCTAATGGTTTCCATTATTTCTTCCCTTGTGATATACCTCTCTAATTTTTCTTTATTGCTCTGTGATTACTGGTGCATTGCTGTTTTTGTAAAGAAATTTTGAAACCTGCTATACCCTACAGTTTTGTTCTGATTTATATTCATTTTTATGAAATACTACTAAGGCAGAATTAATTTAAAATTGGGCAATTTGAAGCATTCCAAGGCCCATCTTCTAAAATTGGAATAGAGCCAAGTATTTCATTTAAATAACAGAAAAAATAGAACAATAATTTCCATGTTCCATTAACAAAAGGACAATGGATTAATTCTACCCTAAGAAGAACTGTTTTGGCTTTCAGCATTTGTGGTATGACTCTCTTTAGCTGATGTCTCTGACTTAGTGGTATGTTTCGGCCTGAATTAAATACACGTTGTATCAGACACTGCTATTTGCCCACCCAGTAGCTATTCTCCCCTTTCCTTAATAACAGAAGCAGTTACACTCTGGTGGGCAATGTGCCTGTCTAGGAACAACATTTCCTAGCTTCCTGTGCTTCTAGAATAGCCATGTAACCAGTTCTGGCCAATGGGAAGTAAGTGGTAGTCACTAGACAGGGCTTCTGGGAAAGCTACTTAAAGAGTAGGCTGACTTAGATGCCTACACAATTGCTCTTGATCTTTCCCCTTCTTCCTTTATAGACTGCAAACACGATGATGACTCATGAAAACAATTGTCTAGTCTTCACGAAGTTATGTCAGATACTAAGTTTTTTTTAAAGCAAAGACAGAAAGAGGCTGGCCCCTGATGACCTCATGGAGCTGCCATACCAATGCTGGACCGCTCGCTTCTGGAGTTCTCATTGTAGGAGATGAACCAAAGAACTAATTTAGTTCACCTACTGTTTTTCAAGTTCGTCACTCAGAATCCAAAGATCAATTTGAGAAGAATTGCCATCTTAACAATATTGATTTTTCCTATCCATAAACATAGAATTTTTTTGTTTACTTGGATCTTTAATTTCCATCAGCAATATTTTGTAGTGTATGTACTACATACAGTGTATGCACCTCATACTTATATTTGATAAATTTATTTCTGAGTATTTTATTCTTTTTGATACTATAATGAATGGAATTGTTTTCTTAATTTCAATTTTGGATTTTTTATTGAAGGATATAGAAATACAATTGATTTGGGTAAATTAATCTACTGATATGGTATATGGTATTAATTGATTTTCAGAAGTTAAACCAACTACAGTGGATATAATCTTAATGTGACCCCCAGGATCCCCACATCCTAATGTTCATCACAGTCACAATCATGTCCTTGTGTGATGTCCTTCCTTTGAGTATGGCCAAATCTGTGACTTACTTCTGATAAATAAAATACTGTAAATACAACTCAATGTATGAGATTACATGATTACATAAGATTGTAATGCATGTCTTGCTGGAGTCTTTCTATCCCCTGATGGCATTGAAGAGGCAAGGGGCTACATTGAGGAATTTCATGTGGCAAAGAAACGCAGCCAGCTTCCAGGAGCTTAGGGTGGTCTCCAGCCGACAACCAGAAAGTAGCTGAAGCCCTCAGCCCTACAGCCGTAAAGAATTGCCAAAAACCTGCGTGAGCTGATAGGAAGATCCATCCTCAGTTGAGTCTCAGATGAAATTGCAGCCCCAGACGTCATCTCAGTTGCAGCCTCTTAAGATACTAAGCTGAGGACCCAATTAAGCTGTGTCTTGGCTCTTGACCCACAAAACCTACGAGATAATAAATCAAACTGTGAGATAATTAAAACAATCCATGTGTTGTTTTAAGCTGGTAAGTTTGTAGTAATATTGTTATACAGCAGTAGATAACTAATATAACCTGGCATTCCTGGGGTAAATCCTACTTCATTGTGGTGCATAACTCTTTCAATATGTTCGTGGATTCCATTTGCTATATTTTGTCGAACATTTTTGTGTCTATATTTATGAGTGATATTGGTCTTTAGTTTTCTTGTGATGTCTTGTTTGGCTTTGTTACCAAGGTAATGCTGGCCTTAAGGAATGAGCTGGGAAGTTTTTCCTCTATTTACTGAGTTTGTGAAGCATGAATATGATTTATTCTTTAAGTTTTTGATATAATTCACCAGTGAAACACCATCTAGACTTGAGTTTATCTTTGTGCAAAGATTTGAAAGTACTAATTCAATTTCTTGTTATAGATGTTTTTGGATTTTCTATTTTATCTTAAGACAATTTCAGTGATTTGTATCTTTCTAGGAATTTGTCCATTTTATCCAAGTTGTCAAATTTATTGAAATAAAATTGTTCCTAACATTCCTTTACAATTCTTTTAATTTTTGTGAGGTCAGTAGTGATGCCTTCAGTTTCATTTCTGAGTTTGGAAATCTAGTCTCCTTTCTTTCTTTCTTGGTCAGTCTTGCTAATATTTCATCAGTTTTGTTAATATTTTGTTAATATCTCCAGGGAATCAACTTTCAGTTTAATTGATTTTCTCCATTTTTTTCTGTTTTCTATTTCATTAATTTCTACTCAAGTCTGCATTATTTCCTTCCTTTTGCTGGCTCTGGGTTTTATTTGCTCGTCTTTTTCTAGTTTCTTAAGGCAGAAGCTTAGGTTATTGTTTTGAGATTTTTCTTCTTTTCTAATATATGTCTTTAAAGTTATAAATTTCCCTCTAGTCACTGTTTGAGCTGCATCTCATTTGTGGTATTTTTATTTTCAATAAGTTTAAAATATTTTCTAATTCTCTTGTGATTTATTCTTTGATGATTTAGAAGGGCATTGTTTAATTTTCAAATATTTTTGAATTTCAAATTTCCTTCTGGTATTGATTTCTAATTTTAACCCAATTGTAGTCAGGAATACACCTTGAATGTTTGCAATCCTTTTAAATTTACTGAGATTTATTTTATTGCCTAGCATGTGATCCATCCTGGAGAATATTCTGTGTGTGTTTCAGATCAAACCCCTCTAGTGAATTTTTCATTTCAGTTATTTCATTTTTCAACTCTAGATTTTCTATTTGATCCTTTTTAAATATTTCTCTTTATTAATATTCTATAGTTGATGACTCATTATAATAATGCTTTCATTTTATTCTTAATAATGCCTTCTTTTAGTTCTTTTAAGATATTTATTATATCTACTTTGAAGTCTTTGTCTACTAAGTTTGACACCAGGGGGAACTCAGAGACAATTTTTATTTTTTTCTGGGACACTCTTTCATATTTCTTCACATCTCATATTTTGTTGAAAACATAATATTATTGAAAAAAATATTACCTTTGGATAATACTGTAGCAACTCTAGATTCTTTTCACACACTGGATGGTTGGTTGTTACTGCTATTTTTTGTTGTTGATTGGTGACTTGTCCTGACTAAGTCTCTAGATTCTGTCTCCCCAACAGTGTGTGGCTGCAGAAGTCCCTGTTCATCATTTTTTTTTTAATTCCTTTTTTTATTTTTAAGCCTGGCATTCAAGTGGTCACTGCTGGGCCAGCCTAGATTAGTGGTCAACAATGATTGGTCAGAGTTTGTGCTTAAGCACCTTAAGCCAGTAAATCTTCCACCCTTAACTAATGGATCTGTGTTTGGGTTGAAGAATACATTCAAAATTCAGACAGTTTTCTAGTCTTCTCTGACTTTTCTCTTTCCTTTGCCTGAGGCATCCCATTTAGCCAGGGATACATAGGTAGCTAGAGACCTCTCCAGGCTCTCCAGAGCACGCATGCAGCCTTGCGCGTGTTCTCAGCCTTCCAGGCCACCAGGGATATATAGGAGCTTATTAAAACCCAAATTTCTCCATTTAATTTCTGGCTGGTCTTCAGTCTGCTGCTTACCTCTAAAAGGATCACAGCTTCAGGCTAGCTGCAATATTAGATGACCCTGATTGCCACCTAAGATTATTATCATTTTCAATAATGTCCCTGGACATGGGTTTTTTTCAAGTAACTTCAGTCCTGTCCAACACTGAAGCTGCCAGTCCTCATGGCCTTCCCTGGGAAAACTACTGCACCATGGTGCTGGGGCAGGGAGGGTGAGGATGGTGCCATCCTCAGCTAAAATGCCACAGATTCTCACAGTTCTTACCAAGGCTTAGTGGTTTTTCCTGAATAAAGGGTTCTCTTGTTGGATGCCTTTGGTCAACATTCAGAGTCCTGAAATGGTTGGTTGTGCTAATTCTGTTTCATCACTTCTTTTTGGTGAGAGAATTTATAGAGTTCCTCCCTCAGCCAATCCAGAAATTGTCTTTTAACTTTTCCCTCATATTTTTAAAAGCTATTTGTCTGTTTGTGCTACTTTGAGGGAGAATTCCTTCGCTCTGTTTTCCAATCTCTAGCCAAGTCTGTTCTTCTTTTCATCCTTTGTTTGAGTTGCTTTGTATGTATGAATATAGGGTGGGGTGGTGAGTGTGTGTGTGTTAAATTTCCAAGATTTCTCTAGTGTTTTCCTTCTTATGAAGTCCTACTCTAATTTTATGATGAAATATCCTGTTGAACTCTCTAGGTAGAATTTTTAACTTCTCTTCTACTTCCCACACCAACTTTGTTTCATTGGAGTTTTTTGTCTTTTAGTTAATTCATTTACTGCCTCTTTGTTCACACTGACGATAGCTGTCTTTTCCAGTAGCAACAATGCTAGTGCCCCATTCCTGCCTCAAGGAATGGATTCCGCTCTTCACCTATACATTCTTCACAAATCATGACATGGACCACCAGCTGCTACCATAGGAGCTATTCTGAAAGCCTGGAGTATAAGGACTGACCTCAGACTTTATTGCTGAGGAGCTCCTTGCATAGGCCCGTCTTCATGTGTGGAGAGCAGTTATCCAGCAACTTCCTGGGACCTGTAGGCATCTTTACTTTCTCCTAAGGATAAGTACAATTAGGACTTAGACTTTTTTCTAACTGCATAATTAAAAGAAAACACAGGTGGTAAGTAATTTCCAGAATAAATGAAATAGTCCATCTTTGGAAGCAGAAATTCTTGTAACATTTTTAAAGGTTTCGTATCTTAAAAAAATGTCATGGTTCAGTCTATTTTGGGTATGATATCATATGTTTGTGACCCATTTCTTTCTTTTTTTTTTAAAGATTGGCACATGAGCTAGCATCTGTTGCCCATCTTCTTTTTTCCCCCTCCTTCTTCTTCTCCCCAAAGCCCCCCAGTATATAGTTGTATAATCTAGTTGTAGGTCCTTCTGGTTGTGCTGTATGGGACGCTATCTCAGCATGGCCTGAAGAGAGGTCCCGTGTCTGTGCCCAGAATCTGAACTGGCGAAACCCCAGGCTGCCGAAGCAGAGCATGCGAACCTAACCACTCAGCCACAGGGCTGGCCCCTGTGACCCATTTCTTAATGGAATTTTTTGGGGGACATTTCAAGAAACTGGTATTCCGCGGAATATATTTTGAAAAATGTTGATATATACGATATATACATATTACATTCATGATATAAAGAGTATTACCAAGAATTAAATTGGTGCTATTTTTCTCAATCGTTTGATTAGATCAAAGGTAACAAACTGTTCATCTGCAAGAAAAAAATGATTGTGATTTGAGAAAATAATGTCTAGTACAATATCATAAATTTGCAATTATGAATTCAAATGTAAACTATAGGTGTGATGGAATGAGGCAGTCTTAAGTCTTAATTTCTCAATGAAGGAAAGAAAGCAATTAATAGATTTACATGATAAAGGTACATTCTGGTGATACCTAGTAAAATGACTAATAACTGTGATGTTTCAGTCTATTTAAATTATTCTTTCCTACTTGTTTCAAGATTTCAGAATTCCAGGGGGAAATAAAACTCAAATTCAAAAATAAACTTTGCAGTTTAAAATGAAAGCAGGCACCCTGTTCCCTTGTGTAGAAAGGGCTATTTCTAAGCTGCAGTGAAATTAATCAGTTTGTCAAAGGGCAGCATTGACAGTCGATGCAGGACATTTGTTGAACAAATATCTACGGATGCCTCTTCTGTGTGAGTCCCTTGACCTCAAACATCTAACTATATTATTGGAAAGTTGTAAGCAAAAAATTCAGGAAAGTTGTGGCAAATGCTTTATGAGCTAGAGGAGCTCAGGGAAGAGAGTAAGGGCAGTTAACTGGACCAAATAGGAAAAGCTTCCTAGTAGAGATAGCATTTGAACTGGCCTTTGAATCATAGCATCAAAGAATCAGAGCCTCTTGGGTTTGAGGATGGAGAGGAAGGAAACTCAGATTCCAAGCAGATAGCATAAATAAAAGATGGGAGATAAAGCCAAAACAGTTAGGAATATTGGGACTGTGGTTAACTAGAAGTCGCTTGCCCTGACTAAAGAAAGCAATCTGTTCTCAGCAACACCAATTGTTGCCAAATGGGAATGCAGGCCCAGTGTTACCATATTTTCTGAATTTTTTCCCCAAGAAAACCTGAAATTTCAGATTTTTATGTGAATCTTGACATAAATCTCAAATCATAAATATTGACAGCCAAATCCATCTGTTTTATAGCATTACGTAGGCCAGATTTGGCCATGAGCTGCTGGTTTGCTATTTCTACTTGAAGATCATCTGGTTTAACACTTGCTCACTTCAGAATCCTCGGATCTCCTCCATGATTTTTCTACCAAGTAGTCATCCATCCTCTGATTTAACGCCTCCTGCAATTGGAATCTTAATGCCTGGAAAGGCAAGCTTTCTTTATTATATTTGTCCACAATATTTTCCTAGTTATTCCTACGTTCCTATGGAGTTCTTCTATATAGAGTACTTAAAGTATTTGAAAACAGCCATCATGTTCCTCATAAATTTGATCTAGCGCCTTCAGTTTTTGCTTGACTGGCATGGTTCAAGTTTGCCACCACCTTGGTCTCCCTTATCTAGGTAGATTCAGTGATCTGTTTTCCTCTGTGCACAACACCCAGAACTAAATGAAGTGGTCTAGGTGAAGAATGAATACTATCACCCTTGTTCTAGGTTATGCCAGTCATGTATCAGCGCGTGAAACTAAAGTCACCCTAGATATTTTAGTTGAAAGGGACTCATATAGTGCAAAATCATTAGTTTTGCTGGAGGGAAGGGATACAGAAAGCCACTACCAGGCTTCAAGTTTGAAGAACTGCCAAACTTTCCAAAGCAACTGCACCATTTTGCCTTCCCACAGCAATGTATGAGGGCTCTGGTTTCTCCACATCTTCAATAACACTTGACATAGTCCATCTTTAATTTCAAATGTTATATGTTTAAAATATTTAAATGTGTTTAATGTAGATTCCACCAAAGGAAGAGAGATGGATACCATTGTTCCTCTACTAGTCTTTTTGTGAGAACTAGTCAGCATTGAATTATTTCATTGCCATTCAAAAGCAAGACAACAACAGTAAATTGTTCCCTTTCAAACACAGGGAATTACGTCAGTTGAGGTTTTGACCCACCCAAGTGGCATCCTACGGCCAAACACTGACTTACCCAGAGATACAAGGCTTCACCCCTTGCCTTAATTTTGGACAATTCTGTTGTCATCACAACAATGGCGCTCCCTATAGGATTGACTGAGGTCTCAGTTGAAATAGCATTGAAGTTAACTTCTCTCTCAGCCCAATCCTGTTCTCATTTCCTCAGAGATGTATCTCCTGAGAGCACTCTCTAATAAACCATTTGCACAAAATTTTCTACCTTGGAGTTTGTTTGCAAGAACCCAATCTAAGACAGTTAGCCTCTCTGGATATTAGTCACATGATCCATTAACATGAGGATAATGAGACCTTCCTTGCAAAATTACTATGAGTGGATATTTGTTATTCCTCTGAACTCCTTTCTAGGTTTAAGCACTTGATGTGGAATAAAAACTGTCTCCCGAGGTAGGAGCTGACAATGCTAGATAATTATTTTTTTAAACATTTTTGCAACAAGAGTAGAGCCAAGTGACATCAGCTGCCCAACATCTTTCTATTCTTTCATGAACTGGTGATGCAGCAGTAGTAGCAGTGGCTGAAATTTCATAGAGAAGAAAGGACAGTAACATTAATGGGGAAGCATCTGCTGTAAAGTTCATTTTCTAGCATAGAAGTTGACTGCAGTGCACCAAAATCTACTTTTCCGTAGCAGCTGCTGTGATTTTTCTTCTCAGTTCATGTGGTGTGGGTATTGTTCTAGGAAGTTCAGTCTCGAGCCTGGTTCTCCAGCTCTTCAAATGTCTCTGTGGTATATCCAAAGAAGCAAACCTCCTTTTAGTAGCATCTTTTTCTGCTGAGTCAATCAGAGTTAGCATCTGTTGTTTGCAACTAAATACCTGGTTGAGGATTAAATGGTGTAATGTGTGTAAAGCATGTGACATAATGTGTAAACTAAGCACGTGGTAGGTGTTCCATATACTTCAGGTATTATGATTTTATGGCCTTTCGGATGGTTGTGTGGTTTTCAATCATGGCTTTGGACACTGTGAGGAGTAATTGAGTTAACAAATGGAAAATATCTAGAACAGTAGCTTGTACATAATAATCATTTAGTACATATTTGCTATTAATATTATTGCCCTTTAATCATAGGATCATCCCTGTCTACTAAATTGTTAGCTCAGGCTAGGTATGGGACTGAACCAAGATGGCTTTGTCTTGGCAAGGTGTCAGAAGTGGGATCTCAACCCAGCTCTCCTTAGGAAGACCAGATTCCCAAATGTGCAGTGTTCTCTGATTAACTGGTATTCTGGTGCCAAGTCCTGCCATCATTCTCTGTCCTATGTATTTGAAGCTGAAAGCTTTATTAAAAAGAAAATTGATCTCTGTGTTTACTTTCAAGCCACAGCTGTAATGTCATCAGGTGCCATGGAAGAGAAGCAGATGTTCTCAAAGTGAATTCATATAAGCATTTGTCAGAAAACTTTATATGCTCTCTCTGCTCTCAATGTTTCCAGAAAGAGCTGGGAATTTTTAACATTCTTTATTACCACAAGAAAACTTATTTAAAATTCATTGCAGGAAAGTTTGTAAATCAAAGATCTGGAAGTTGTCTCTTTGATGGCTGATTTCCTAGATTTCACTAAGCAGAGCCTTCCTTTTCTGAGAAAATAATCTAGATTTATTTTCACTTTATTGAGACCTGAATTTACACAGACACAAACTTTCCCAAGGTCAGGGCAACATGCATCTTGATCAGAAGACACGACTCATCACTCTTCATTTTCAATTATGTGAACAGGAAAAAAATCCTTAATTAAAATGTAAGAGAGCTTCTCCAAATTTAGTTCGTTTCCCTAGCACCTAAGGAGAGGATATGCAGAAAGAAGTGATTTTGAGCGTGTTTACTCTGCTTCGAAGTAAAGAATTTAATAAGCAAATGTGTTTTCAGAAATATTAATATATTGAAGAACAAAGTAACCAAAGATTTCAATTACGCTTTTAAGTGTAAGATGTTGTGTATGCTTTGAATAATGTCTGATTATTTTCTCCAATCAAATTAATTTTTGAAATTACAAAGTAATGGGACAGTCGGCTCTGCTTCCTTTCTTTGTGTGTGAAGCGATTACCCCAGGGGTGTGATCCGGGTTTGTGTGGTGAATGGTGGTAAGGCTGTTTTATCTCGTGTCCATTATTAAGAAATTCATGATAGTCACTCTTCTAAGGCACATTCAAATTCACTCTCAATACTAAAGCTGAAATTTGATCTCCATTTGTCCTACTCCCAAGTATCTCCCTATTAATTAAAAACTTAAATAAGGAGTAAAGAGTGTAATTTTTGTTTTTCTCCACAAACTCCAATGCCAAGGTCACTGATGGCGTCATCGAACTGCTGAATTAATCAGCCTTCGGTCTATCTCATCTCTGGTCTCCTTGTTACATGAGAACGGTATGTTCAGCGCTCGCAGCTAAAAGCAAGTGAAGTGACACACATAGTATTTTTCTCCATCTCTCTCCATGCCTCCTCACTTCCCTAGTTTTAAAATACCTAACATAGAATTCCACCTTTCCTATTTTTTTCATGCATTTAAATATTCATTGATCATCTTCTGTGTTTCAGGCATAACACCTCCCTTGGGAAGTCACTTTATCAGTAATTGCCTCTGTCGTCTCTATCTCTAGCCTTTCCGACTCAATTTTTTCCCTACCTTTAAGCCTTAGAATTTTCCCTTCCATCAACACCCAGCACAAACCTCAAAAACATAATTTAATTCCGTATTTTACTATAGCTAATAACCATTTCTCCCTTTTTCTTTTAAGTTAGGCTTATTTTGAGTTGCATATGCTTGCTAGATATATTCTTACTTTTCATTCATTCATGAATGCATTGCATCTGAAAAGACCCCAACACTCTGCAACAATTGCTCTTCCAAAGTCACCATGGCTTTCAATTTGTAAAAAAAAAAAAAGGTAATATTTCATCTTTCTTCCCCCTCTCTCAGCTTTTGGCCTTATTGACCACTCTCTGCAAAATCTCTCCTCTGTTGTATGCCAAGCAGCCATGCTCTGGTGGCTCTGCTCCCACCCCTGTGAAATTCCCTCCTCAGTCATCCTCATGGGATCCTCCTTCTCTGCTCATCCTATAAATGTTGGTGTTACTCCATTTCCAAGGTCCATGTCTTCTCACTCTGCAGGCCTCCCCTCCTTCATTTCCATTCAGATGGGAAGAAAAAGCCCACCAAATCTCCTTTGTCAGATTCAAAAACATAATAGTTTTGAAAGTGCTTCCAATTATGAAAAGTAATTTATAGAATATCATGTAAGAAACACAGAATCTTCATCCATATGCATATTCTTTAGGGTATTTTTTCCCCTGATAAGTGGGAGCACATTTTTGAGGAGACTGTCCAAAGAGATTCAGATACTAAACTGATCCCTGGTTTTGTGGAGGGATCCCTTAAGTAAAGGTGTGTGCAGAATAAAGGTAGTCATCAAGTTTATTTCAAATGTTTCGGTATCTGAGGATTATGTCATCAGAGGACCTTCTGGTCAATATCAGAGGCTAAAGTAAATGTGTAAACATAATAATTCTGAATAAAATATAATTCCCTCCCTAATTAAAAATAGAACTGATCTCAAAACCAAGAAAGGGAAATTTCCAGGTACCAGATATGAAGAAGAAACTCAAAGCCAGAATAGTTAAGAGGCATCAAAGCTGAGACTCTAACAGGGGGTTTAGGTTGAAACAGCTACAATGGCCACCCAAGTAGGGTCATGTGTCCCTCTCTTGTGGGGCCGGGAAACTGAACTATCTGTGTAAATCTGGCAGCCCTGTGGGGCTGATCCTGTGGAATGGATTCTAGAAGAATCCTCTGTTTGCCACCCAAGAAAGGAACTTGGACATTTGCTGTCAAATCAGGGCCGTGACAGAAAAAATAATTACCTCTGAGATATTGTAAAATATATCTCTTGTAAAGGAAGCTTACAAATTTAAGCATTCTGCTCAGGTCTGACTTTCCCAGCATCAAGACACATGGATAAAAGGTCAGAATTAATCCTTCTCTTATGGTACAAGATTAAAGCACAGTCCAGGCCAGATGTAGTCTACAGGCCCTGGACAGAGGCAAACTCAACACTTTCCATTAGCACATTCCCACAACCCTACAACTCCAGAGAAGACAATCAGCCTGAATGGGAGATTACAGATCTAAATAAACAGTTATAAAGCACAAAAATAAATAAACTACCATGATAAGAGAATTTGTACCCCAAGATCTAAACATTAGTAAAATTATGTGAGAGAGACTTCAAAATAAGTAAGCTGAAAATGCTCAAAGAGACAAAGAAACAAAAATCATATGAAAAGACAAGGAGTATGGAAAAAAGAACAGGCAGTTTGAAAAACGACAAAATAGAAATTTTATAAAGGAAATAAAAACAACTCTAAAATGGTGATTACAGTAATACAATTAAAGGGAATTAATGAATGGGAAGGAAAATATGAGCTTAACATCAGATAGAGACACACAGACACACACACACACACAGGTATATGTTGGAGTTCCTGAAGAAGAAAATGGAGAAAATCAAAGAGAGATGATATTCAAAGAGATAACAGCTAAGAAATTTCCAAAACTGATGGAAAACATCAGTCCTTAGATTGGAAGAACATGCCAAGACTTGAGCAGAAAAAATAAAGACAAATCCACACCTAGACACATGATAGTAAAACAGTGAACACTCAAAGTCAAAGTAATGAAAGTTGCTAAAGGGGATAAACCTTGAAATGCTGAGGAAAATAATGTAAACCAATGGATTATTCAAAAGCCCTTCTTTGTAGGGGCTGCCATGTGCCCAAGTGGTTAAAGTTCTGTGCACTCTGCTTTGGTGACCTGGGGTTGTGGGTTTGGATCCCAGGTGTAGACATACTCTACTCATTAGTCATGCTGTGGAAGCATCCCACATACAAAATAGAGGAAGATTGGCACAGATGTTAGCTCAAGGCTAATCTTCCTCACACACACACAAAAATCCTTCTTTGTAGTTGGGGGTTATATTCAGTATTATATCAGAATATTTCTAATAGATGGGGAATTAAAAATTAACTGAAGTTTTGCCATGAGTTTACTAACTGGTAACCGGATCTTGGTTTAATTGCAATCATCCTTCCTCACTATTTACTAAAACTCTCTTTGGCCCTTTAACCTGTGCTGATGCTGACAGCACCATGTGGTTTTTATATACAAGTCACCTGGCAGTGTCTCTTAGCCATGTTCACTGTCACTATCCCTCTTTCTCAACTTATTTGATCTTTGGCTAAGAGTTCTCTGAGAGAGGATGAAGCAATTCAGTGTTTGAATTTAGAAGGAAATATTAAAATTTCCTTTAGGGACCAGCTCTTGTCTATTTTAGAATCCAACACCCAGTGTAAGACTCTGTGTAGTCCTTTTCCCACTGAACCTCTCTTTGAAATTTAACACAACTAATCTCTCTCTCCTTTGGTTTCCTTTCTCTCTCTCTCCAGCTACTGTTTCTCTCTGTCTCCTCTTCCACCAGTATGCCTGTCGTCCTTCCTTGACCTGCTTCCCTTCTCACTCTCAAGGACTGATCTCATCTACTCTAATGGTGTTAATGGCCCAACTCTCTCCTCGGTGTACCAGCCCCACCAGCATGTCAAAGTCAACAAACCTAAAATAAATTTGTGATTATCTTTCCTTCAAGTCGTCTTCCTTCTCTTTTCTCTCTGTGAAGCCCCTGTTTGGGGAGGGCACCAGACTCTCTCTTGGTGCATGAGTTGGGTTCTAAGTAGCTCAAGCTGGGGCAGGGAACCCACATGAGCAGAGTGGGATGGGAGGACCCACAGAAGCACAGCCAAGCTACAGCCATCTGGAGAAGACTGAGAGACAGAGCTGTCAGCCAGGTCTGAAGGCCTAGTCCAGGGGGCCAGAGGGAGCATCTGAATGGGTGAGTACATTCAAGAGGACCACTGCTCAGACGGAGGTGGGGGCGGGTATTTCCAGAGTTGTTTGGGTAAAAGTGAGAAGGGTCCAAAGTAGATGCCTTGAATGGCCCTTGGACTTACTTTTATTGGCCAGAAGACATGTGATAATAAGGAAGATATTTAGCTGCTGAAAACAGTAGAGGATGAGAGAACACCACCAGTCTCCTAATTAGAAACTAGGAATTGTCATTGACTTCTTCATCCCCTTCAACCCAAGTGTTCAATCTATTATCTATATTTACATATTTAAATTCTTTCAACTGCCTTATTCCAGGGCTTTCTTTCTCATTGGGCCTTTATCGTGGTTGGCTATCTAGGTCTGCTGCCTCTAATCTTGTCTCCTCTAATTCACCTGCAACACCATTTCCAGAATACTATTTTCAAATCCCTATAGGATCATATCATTTCCATAGTTCAATAATTCAGCTAGTTCACCTGTGACCTGTATTACCTTAGTGGCACAGTAATAGGACATCATAAAGTATTTTTGGGAGAAAGGGTGGACAGAAAGGCAGAAAGAAAGATGACATCTAAATTCCTTAGCATGATATATAAGATCCTGCTTCATCTCAAATCTCATTTCCTATCTTCCTCCTCCATGAAGGTGAACCACACAAAATTGTTTTCCCCTAAATTAATGGTGTTGACACAAAATAAATGTTTGTAGAATGAAGGTTGTTAAATAGTAGCCTGGGCCCTGAAGCCCTGTGCTCCAGCTAAGAAAAAAATTACTGTATATGAAAGATCTATCACAGAAAGTCTTCCCATGGGCTGAGTAGCTCCCCCCTCAGAATTGTGAGTCCTGCTCTGTGGTGCTGGGGGTGTGGGGTAGTCTCACAACTAGCACAATACAATTACATGTTGACTGTGGTGGGAAGTAGAGAAATACTACTACTTCTTTTAGATGAAGAATGATTATAATTAGAGGAGCTGTGGTTCCTAACTTCTGATTGGAGTTTTGTCTAAAGATGTTAGGTGAAGATTGTGATATTTCCACCAAGAGCTGGAAACAAACAAATAAACAACAGCTGGTTTTGCTTTCCTTCCTTCCTTCTCTCTTCCTTCCTTCCTTTTTTCTAAGTTCTTACTGTGAAGCTGGCAGACTAGAGAAAACACCTTATCATTTTTGAGTTCCCAGATATTTCGAGAACATTGCACACACAACAAATTCCTGGACGCCCCACTGTTTTATTCTCCTTTTGCATGTTCCTCCTTGGTCATTAGTATTTTGTACAGATTTTCTACTGTAATTCATTATTCTTGGCCTTAGACAACCCTCCCCGTATCTGCCCCATTGATGCATAGAATGCAGAGGTGGGTGATTTAATTATGTTCTCTTTTGAAAATCTGATGTGGGGAGTGACTTATGTTATAGCATAACACAACTATAAAATAAACTTAAGAAATTAATAGACTCCAGTGAACCCCATTACCTCCACTATCAGAAGGGCTAGGTGAGCTCAGCAAGGATCTAGATGGCTGGTGTTGGCTTTCCCGGGGCAGAAACAGACTGCAGGGCCAAGAAGTCCTAAGAGAGGGAAAGAACCCTGTGTCCCTCTAGCCAAAGTTACCATGAATCAAAGAGAGTTTACACCCTAATAACTACCCTGTTTCCTTTCCAACCCACGACCTTCTTCTAGAGAAAACACTCACAAGAGTTGCCTTCATTCCATGAGACTGACTGACATGCTCCTGCACCCCAGATCACACAGAAGAGTGGCGGCTGGAGTCTTCACCTGTCCTCTCACCCTCACCTCTCAAGTCCTCCGCTAAGGAGAATTCTCAGATTTGTCACCAATGACTCAGAGGAAGAAGACAAGTCAGCTCTCCCTAATGACATGGACCCATGACAGAGAATGTCCTATTATCCCTAGGTGCCAATTCTACATTCCTAAAATGGGCCTTATTTCTAACAACTACCTGCCCACCATCACCATCCCTCCCCAAACTAGTCTCTACCTTTCTGTTCTCTGCTTCCGCTGATGAGTGCTCCAGGCTTCTGCAGCAGAGCATAAACAGAAGAATACTTCGCCTAGTACACATTGCCTTGGATTTTGCAATCAGAGCCTTCCTTTTATGTTTGGGGATTAAGGAGGCGAAGAGGAGGAGGGAATAGTTTATGCACATTTCCTGGATAACTTGAAGAATCTGCAAATTTTTAGTTTATGATGCGGACAAAAAGATTCACATCAGAGGGATATTGAAGAACAGGAGGCTTAATGCTTCCCACTATGGCCTTATTTGTAGGAGAGTTGTGTTTGGAGAAACAAGTGTTATTTAATATACTTCTCAGAGAAAGATTCACTGGAACCCCAGGACACATGGTGCAGTTGATAATGCTGGTGTAATCAGTGATGAGCAGAGTCAAGTCCCATTGAGAGCAGAGGTAGGGAAAATGCTAATGTAATTGCTTTTCAGAATAATACTACCTAAGTGAAAACCCATATCTTTATTTACAGTAATGCTTCCGCCTCCAGAGCCCAAGAATATAGCTGGATTCTCTGCTGATGCAGAAGTGTGCAATTTCCTCCCAACCTGCTTAGAGAGCACTCTGGCTGCTGCGGCTTCCAGCTCCTGGAAATCTGTTTTGACACTGCAATTCCTGGTTTACAGTTTACGAGCTGTTCTTTTTAGCTGGAAGTGAATAGTGTTCCAAATGCAATCTTGTTCTTTTCACAGAAACACAGTGTTAAAGCTTCTCCTGCCTCCTTCTGAGAAAGGAGGGAAGAGTCTCCTATGGCCAAGGACACATGGGGAAAGATGCAACTAAGAGGTGTGTGCTTCAAGGAAATTCCAAAAGAGGGAAGAGATCCCACCAGACTCCAAGCAGTGTACCTGGAACTGGCAGTGAGCAGCCATTCTCTACCCCCAGCCTCTGAAAGAACTCACCCCCTCCCTCCTACAGCAATTCTCCCCCTGGCACCTCCACTTCCTAGGCCACCAGATTCCTCTGCAACCCAGATGGGTTTTGTTTTTAACTTCTGTTGTGACTGTACCATTGCCTGTCCATGTTTTCTGTTTTGCCTAATTTATCCATATCAGTGCTGTCCATTTGACATTGAAACTATTTTATTCATTCTTGCATTCAATTTTTTCATCACTAATAGTTATTCAGAAAGCTGGACTATAAAGTTTCCAAAGGCAAGTCTCTGTTATGCTTTGCTTTCTGTAGATTCCTGGCCAGGTCAGGTTGGCTGGATGCAGTGATAGGCTGATAAATTCTGGAGGTGGGGTGGGCGAAGCCCTGATTCATAGCCTGTGCCAGTCTCTGTGGTGTAAATACCCCCATCATAGCTAGATTGAAGCTACCAGTGTGATGTCCCTGAATGCAGAATTGGAAGAAGTGTGCACAATCAGCTCTCATAAGCTAGGACAAGCTGGCTAGTGCATACCACGTCCCACGGATAGCCCACTTATAGGTTCCCTGAGATGAGATTATTCTATTAGAGAAATGGAAGGGATTCAAATTCTAGGTGATTTCCCCAAACTTAACTAAACAATCCCCTCCCCTTCATCCTCAGCCCCTTTTTGTGTGGAAGGCAGTATGGAAATGGAAGGGAGAGAGGCTAACTATAAGAGTGGAAGTAATGTAAAATTCAACTACTTTTATTTTCCTTTAGTTCTGCTGGGAATACACTTTCTTGGTGGTAGAGCTGAATGTATAGAATGATGGAGTATCCTGTCCTCAACTCCCCTGCCCTGCCCCCACTAATCCCATTTCTTCTTCCCATTTTAACTCCAATCAGGCTGACTATGGTACATTAAAGACAGACATGGATTTGTGGACATTCCTCCCACTGAGAAGTGGGATCTATGTCCCTTCTCCTCTATAACTGCTTAACCACAGTAAATGGTAGAAGTGATGCTGCGCCAGTTTCTGAGCCTGAGCCTTAAGAGAATAGCAATTCTCATTTCCCAACTCTGGGAAGAACTTGCTCTTAAACCCAGCTGCCATGCTATGAGGAAGCCCAAGCAGCCTCATGGATAAATTTGAAAGGAACCAAGGCCACAGCCTAGCTGGCAGTTTCTATCAACTGAACTCTCATTCAGTATCCAATATCTACCTGTCAATCATGTGAGTGAGTCCTCTTGGAAGCAGATTCTCCAGCCACAGCTGAATTGCTCCAGCTGGTGTCACATGGAGCAGAGATGAGCTATCCCCAACACATCTTGACCAATTTTCACATTCATGAATAAAGAGAATGATTATTGCAGTTTTAAGCCACTAAATGTTGGGATGGTGTGTTATGCAGCAATGGATAATCAGAATATTGACCTAAATCTCTCTCTCTCTCTCTCTCTGTCTCTCTCACCTACCACCTCACCACAATTAGCACATTATCTCTCTGGAATGCACCTCTTCCCCTTCCCACTCATCTTCCAGTTCTAATGTCAGTGAGACATCTCAAGTGTCACTTCCTCCTCCTCCCCAGCCCTTCCCCCTCCCCATCTGGGTTAAGCATCCCTGCTCTCTCTTATGTAATACTGTGTGAATCACTTACCATGTTATTCAGATCTATACCTTTTATCTGAAAACTTGGGGGCCAAATGTGTCTCGGGACTTATCATTTTTCATATGGTATAAAAGTAATGTGGTACATACACTGAATATTACACAAAATTTGCAATGGGGTATACAGCAGCACCTTATAATTGAATACAGTAATATTTCAGCAGTGAAATATAGAAATATTCACATTAAGTAGTAAATAAAAACTATAAATAGGAAGGCTTTAAGATAAGACATTGTAGACCAGTATTCTAGATTCTAGGTTAATCAACTGTCTCTTCCACCGGGCATTGCATTCTTTGAGGGCAAGACACATGCTTCTCATTATGTATCTCCCTTGCCTGGCACGTTATAAGTTCCGCAAAGAAGCATGCTGAATTCATCTCACACACAAACACACACACGCACGTACTATCACTGGGTTATTGACACAGCCTGTAGTTCTGGAACCATGTTTGTTTCTGGACAGGCTGCCAAACCAGAAAACACTTTGTAACTCCTGCCTTGGACTTATTTGGATCAACTCTCTGAGCTAACAGTTCTCTGGTTAATTTTAATAAGATTTGGTAATGGGGTTGGAATTAAGGGGAATGATATTGTCATAAAATACTAAATCATAAAACGGAAATCAAAACCACTAGAAAATATAATCCATGATACGTCTACAGGATATAGTAGCTCTGTTTCACATTCAAAATGCTACTTAAACTTCATTTGGTAATTATGGTTTAGACAATGACTTCAAATCAATAACTATGTTCCATTTAAATTTGTGCCTCTATAAGAGGAGAAAAATATCATTGGAAAGGCGCTGGATAATTCTCTTAAAGTATTTAGATGATAAAAGAAATTATTTCGTTACCCATCTCTAGCTCTTCTGCTCAGTTTATGATACGCATCATCTTAGTGTCTAATTGAAGATAATGAATTTTTACCACTTGAGAATGAATCATTGCAACACTCAAGTCCTAGAATGTGCAAGATCATCAGATGCTTAAATATTAGTCTTATTTATTCATCAAAGAAGATTCCATTTCCTTATAATTGATACTTGAATTGTTCAGTGACGACCAAAGCTGTGTCAAACTTTTAATTCATCTTTTTGAATTATCTGAAGAACAAACAAGAGGTGAAATAACAAGAATGAAGGATTTATAGATCCTGAGCATTTCCAAATTCCATTTATGTCTGAGTAAATTTGCAGAATTAAATGGGAGGAGGGACAGTGCACACTGCCATAATTAAAAAGAAGGTTCTGTCTGAGCTGCTTCTGACACAGGACAGATCACAGAGCTAGGTTTCTTTTTTGCAATCTTTATGGAAATTGTCAAAGAAAGTCACTCATAGTCCATGCCTGGCTTGCAAAATCAGGTTAATTAATCAGCATCCTTGACACATTGTCAGTTTCAGATACTAATGAATTAAATTTGGGGGCTTGATAGAGCTTTGGACTTCATTACAATCATATAAAGCTCAAGTGGCTTTTGTATGATTTAGGAATAACTTTTTAATTTATACCAAACAGCTGTTGATGAGCAGTCTCATTTTTCTATACGAGTTGAATATTCAGGTTTTTAGTTTTGTTCAATAAAAAACCAAATCAGTCCTGGAAATGGTTTCTATAAAATCATGAGCACCAAGTCTCAGGCGTACTTCACTCTGACATGAGAACAAGGTGTGTACAAAGCTGCACACACGGAGAGTTTGTAGTGAGTCTTAAGTGCATCCATCCCACTCTGCTAGATGCAGCACCACACATGAAGCATGATTTCTATTTCTAGGAACCTTGGTGTTTAGGCTTATGGAATTTCTTCCTTTTTCTGTTTCATTTCATTTTACTTATAGATTTCTATTTGTAGGATCTCAGAAAACACTTTGAGATAGAGGTAACTTGAGAAACCACAGAATTGGAGTTGGTTATTATTCTAGAAGCTTTCATCTGAAGCTGTTAGTTTTCCTATTTAAGTTATTCTAGAAGGAGGAACTGCCTGTGTGACCAGGTATAACCATTTACTAGCTAGGCCCACTGTTCTTCACCTCCAGGTTCCCAACCCATCCTGACTTGAGACAAGAAGTAAAGCAAAGGTACATTTTCTGTCCTCGTGACCCCAGTCCACTGGACACTGCGTCAATCTTGCCCTTAGTCTGACCTGACATCAAGGGGACCCGTGGGTCTTCACTCTGTTCCTGAGTTTCAGTCCCTCAGTGACCAGAAGGGAAGCACTGGGTTCCTCTCCCACTCTGCCCTGTATACACATTCACACACGCCCTCTCACACATACTCGGCTCACACACATGCTCACCCTGGTTCACACACATACACTCACACATACCCTAGAACACACATATGCTCACATCACACCCTCTTTGCAGTCCCTCAGAGGCACAGGCATTTTGATTCAAGTCTTCCACTTAGGGTGACCTCAGATAGGAATGTGAATTAAGCACACAAAAGTTCAGTTTACTATCCATAGGATGGCCTTTCTACTCTATTGAGCTTTGCAAGGATCAAAGAGGTTAATTTGTATAAAATGGTTAGCACTGTGCCTGGTATATGGTAAATGCATGATAAGTGGTAACTGTTCTCAGGCTCTCTGATCAAATATGAGCCTCAAGCAAGTCTGTTCCTGGCCCCCAACAATGTGCCTTGGTTCTACAATTGGGTTTCTTATTTCATTCGAAAAGTTATTTCCTCTTCCAGCGCTTGGTTCCCCAACTCCTCGACAAAGCCTATAACCCTATCCTTCCTTGGGTGGTCTCTTCCTTTGTGGATATGCTTCTCATGTTATCTGCAGCCCATGGCACTGGCCAGCTTCCCCACCACCTGTCACCCTCATGCAAAAGGGCGAAGAACCTGAGCCTGGTCTCCCTTGCCTGCCCTCCCTCGCTGCGACAAGCCATGAGTCACCAAACCCTGCTCTGAAAGGTGTAATCAAAAGAGAACCTGTCACTTCTAAGGTACATTTTTATTTATGATTCAATATAAGATCTACAGGATTCAGATGAGCAAACACACTTATCTGTTACAGCACACTTTAGTTTTCCCAGAGAGTTTTAAGTATGGGACGTTTGGGAACATTCCATTCAACCTAACTATAGATTTCTAACTTTCTAAGAATTACAATTCATAAAAAATGAAATCTAAAATTCTATTAAATACAATTACATCAATTGTTAGTGATTTATAGGTGCTTTGTGACCTCAAAGTGACAACTGCTTATCATCATTAACCTATAGGTGAAATATTTAGCTCAGCCGGGCCTATCTCAAATTAGAGGGGATGTGGTGATTGTTTCTCAGTGTGGTTTTTAGGCCACCTGCCTCAGAATCAAGCAGGCCGCACCTCAGATTCATTAGAACTGAGCTTACTGCTTACACAAAGCATTAAGACAACAGGGAGTCTAGTAAATCTCTAAAATAAATTTTTTAAAGTATTTATTGTGCAATAACCACCTATTCATCAATGTGGTACGGTAAAATTGTCTTGATCACCCATTTCCGATGTGGTGGGGTGGGGGGGGGCGGTTCCCCACACCATCAATAAGCAAGTCTCTGATAGCAGCTGAGTGTCCTACAGTTCGACTCAGTTCTGACACTGGACTTGGTGATAGCATCAGATTCCACAGGTCAAGGGCTCAATCCCACAAGACTGTGCCTCCCCCCTCCTCCGACCCCAGGCACAAACCCAGGTTATCATCTGCCCTTCTGACTGAACAGCTACAAACTGAAGTTGCCAACAACACCCTCTTTGGGTTTGACTAACTTGCTAGAGCAGCTCACAGAATTCAAACATTTTCCTTACAAGATCACCAGTTTATTATAAAGGACGTAACTCAGGAACAGTCAGATAAAAGGGATGCATAGGGCAAGGTGTGTGTGGGAAGAGTGCAGAGCTTCCACACCCTCTCCAGGTGTGCCACTGTCCCAGCACCTCCACATGTTCACCAACCTGGAAGCTCTCCAAACCCTGTCCTTTTGGGTTTTTATGAAGGCTTCAGTACGTAGGCACAATTGATTCTATCATTAGCTATTGGCGATTGATTCAACCTCCAGCCCCTCACCCCTCCCCAGAGGTGGAGGGGGTGGGGAGACTGAAAGTTCCAACATTCTATTCATGGTTGACTCCCTGGCAACCAGCCCCCATCCTTAGTGGCTTCCCAAAAGTCACCTTGTTAACGTAAACCCAGTTGTGGTGGAAAGGGTCCTGCTATGAATAACAAGATACCCGTTTCACCTTTATGGCTCTGAAGCAATTTGAAAAACTGAGGACAAGAGACCAAATATTATAACAAAAGATGCTTGCATTGCTCTTATCACTCAGGAAATTTCAAGGGTTTTGTGAGCTGTGAGCCAAAATCAGGACAATGATTAAACATATGTTATAAATCACAGTATCACATATGGAAAATACCAAAAACACACACACAGATTATGGTCTTTGACCTCACCATCCTAACCTCGGGATCTACTTATCCAGATATATTTTTAAGTCCTGTAGCCACCATTACTCATTACAGAATCAAATGGAAGAGATAAAAAGATACATATAGGAGTCATTTAGATGAAAAAACTCAATACAGCTGATAACTATTGAAATCAGTTACTGAAAGGGATGAATCAAAGATGAAACTAAAGTTTCAAAATTCAGCTTAACAAACATTTAGTGTGAGAGGTATCTGAGTCTGACAAAAATCTGGAGAATGATACTCTTTTATATCTACTAATGAGTCTGTAATATATTCTTTCCCAACAGTCACACAAAATGCATAAATAATGTTGCTAAAAAGACTAAACATTGTTTGGGGCCAGCCCTGTGGCCTAGTGTTTAAGTTTGGCATGGTCTGCTTTGGCGGTCCATGTTTGGTTCCCAGGCTCAGACTTACGCCACTCGTCAGCAGCCATGCTGTGGCAGTGATGCACATACAAAATAGAGGAAGATTGGTACAGATATTAGCTCAGGGAGAATCTTCCTCAAGCAAAAAGAGGAAGTTTGGTGACAGATGTTAGCTCAGGGGGAATCTTCCTCAGCAAAAAAAAAAAAACACTAGATATTGTTACCAGACTAAAGTGGGTCTGCTTCTTGGTTAGTTGAAATCAGAACCTTCACCAGAAGTAGTTATCACAAGAAGTAAAATTTATTTGCTGCAAATAAAGGAAACCACGTGGAATCTTTTTCCAAAGCCATGGCTTCCTGAACAAGGGGAAGCAGGTGTCTTTTACTTTGGGTGAACAAATATCTAAAAGGGAAACTTTATTATCACGTGTAGAGGTGGGTATTAGCTTGCGCAGGTGCAGTCTGAAAACATGCTCTCACATACATAGCATGTTATGCGAATAAGGCTTAGGCCCCTCTCCTGGGGTGGAGATTTCAGCGTTAAAATGAAGGAAAGGGTGACTTTAGGTCTTCTCCCGAGCCGTCTACGCAGGCCCTGCTCTTGTGGCGGGGCTCGGTCTACTTCAGGCCAGTTGACATGGGATCTCTTCCTAAAACAGCTCTGAGAAACAACCTTGAGGCAGTGATAAGCACTTTTGAAACTTTGAGCAGCTCAGGGCATATACTGGTGACAAAACCTCATTTTGTCAATACATTTGAAGAATGTGAACATAATCCTTAAAACCTTAAAATTTGATGCGTTCAAGCCTCCTCCTTGAAAATTCCACTTGTCTACATGTCTCTCTCTCCCACGTAGTTCCAGCTTCCTTTTCTGGTAAAAATGTGGTAATGCATTAATGTCATACAGCCACCTGAGGGATCCCAGCTGCAAGGAGAGAAATCAATAGAAGGTGGGCTTCATGATCACTCCCAGGACAGCTCCCGCCTGGAGACCAGCAGCCCCACTCATAGAGACAAAGAATGTGGCCTTCTGATTTGAAGATGAGAGTGAGTGAATTCAGCGGCCCTTCTGTGGTTCTTACATTGCATCACCCTCTGTGATGTCATAATAAAAGCATGGAATTTCTCCACATGAAGAAGACTCGTAGGTTATTTTTTTGTGGCTGAAAACAAGTTTTCAGCCATGTCCAGAGCAGTGGCTGTAGTAGCAGGAGGAAGGGATCACACACTTTAGGGAGGATTTCTAATGCAAACAAAATGATTGTCATCGTTTTCGAGTTGTGGATTTGTGGACAGTTTCTGAGCAAAAAATATTTCTGTCAGTGTTAGTATGTTAGCATTCTCCAGAGAAACAGAATCAATAGGATATATAATATATATAAAGAGATTGATTATAAGGAATTGCCTCAAACAAATATGAAGGCTAGAAGTTACAAGAGCTGCAGTCAGCTAGAGAAGGAGAGCCAGTGGTGTAGTCCAGTCCAAAGGCCAGCAGGCTTGAGACCCAAGAAGAACCTATGTTTCAATACCAGTCTGAAGGCAGAACAAAACTGATGATCCAGCTCAAGGCAGTGGGGCAAGAGAAAATTCCCTTTTATTTGGGGGACAGTCCACCTTTATTTCTATTCAGGCCTTCAACTGATTTAATAAGGCCCACCACATTAGGGAGGGCAATCTGGTTTACCCAGCCTTTTGATTTAAGTGTTAAACTCATCCAAAAAAGCCTCCTTCACAGAAACACCTGGAATAATATTTGACCAGATGTCTGGGCACCTTGAAGCCCAGTCAGGTTGACACATAAAATTAACCATCATAGTTAGTATTCCCATTTGATAAGTTATTTTTGGTAACTAAACTTCCGTCTAGTCAATGTCACGGTCACAGTCTTCCCATACCTTCTACAAATCAGAAACATGATTAGAGTTTGAAATCAATCATCAGTATCAATATTATGATTAGAAAGAGCTAAGAGCCCAGGACTTGAGGAACACGCAAGAGTCTATGGTAATAGAAAGTAAGAGGAAGTAAGAGTCTAGAACCTCAGAAAAAGAGGAAGTCACCAATCCCTTAAATGAGCCAAATTATGCAAAGGGAAGAGAATCATTTCAAGTTTTATAGCCACAATGATATTTATAGAGACTAGATAAGAAATCATCAATTCCTATAGGATAGAATTTACTTGAAATATTCTCACGTGGTAAAGATCCAGACACAAGACTATCTTAGCATCCTTTTACAGCTTTTACTGAGCAATTACTGAATGCAATAATTGTATTGTGGCTTTAAGGAGTTTTGCAAAATATACCATAGTTTCATCTCAAGAGGTTTCTTCTCTCCAAATCAATAGGACCAACAGCACTGATATGTCTCTATCAGTTGCTAAATACATTGAATATTATCACTTTTGACATGGGGAAAAAATAGTGGTGACATCATCTATTTGTTTATAATGTGTCATGAAAATGATGCCCTATACCAAGCATACAAATTAGGTTGTGGTTTTTTCAACTCCCTTTTAAAGAATAAGATATACAAGCAATTTCCATCACTGTTATGGAATGCGTCCTTAAATATATTTAAAAAGCGACTTTTGGAAGTCAAAAAGAAGAACTTGTGTGTGTCTGTGTGTGTGTTTGAGTTATTCCCATGGAATTAAAACATAAAAATGTTAATACCTTGCCTTTTAGAAACAATCTTCAACATGTATTTCCAACATTTCACATATTTCTAAATTTTAATTTCGTTCCTTTTCTTCATAATTAATATAGTCAGCCAGCTTAATTCATTAAGCATCTAATTGAGGGTAAAAAGTCACTGCTTCAGCTCATCTAATGATGATCTCAATTAGGTTGAGTTCATAAGTACTGTGCTGTTTAATGCTGGTGTAGACACTTTCATTTCTCCTAGTATACACTTATTTTTATAAAATAAGGGCAAAAGGCATTGAAATATCCAGATAACTGCAGAAACACTGCAAAACAAAGATGGCCAACCATGTGACAGCTCAAAATGCTTATCAGCTAAGGGCCAAAGTTTGAATTTCAACAAAAGACAGTGGATATCAACGTGCAATGTATGAAAAGGCAGGTGTTCACAAGGCTATAATAGGGAGGAGCCAGGGAGCCATTCTGTAACCATGCCATACATTCAGGTCACTTCATAAGGTATTGAAATCTGCTGCTGGAGGGAGTATTCAGGGGACCTTGGATATTTTGATTTCAATAGGGTAAACCTCCTCCAGCCATGATTATTCTGAACAAGAAACACATACTTTAAGAAAAAGATTTAAGCTGTGCATATTCAGAATATAGTTTTCTAACAAAATAGTATATTTATTAAAACAGTAAAGAATAAATATGGAGACTTAACCTAGTGTGAAATCCTAAAAAATAAATTGTAAAAAGCATACCTGTCACTGGATACCTTACTTATTAATCCATTGAGTCTCAAGATGGGAGCTGCTAGGCCACCTGGGAGTGGGTGCAGGGGCGTCCACTTAGAATAACATACCAAAAACACAAGGATGCAGTTTGAGAATGGACACTCAAGTTGGCTTGGCTTGGCTTTGTTTTTAGTTACTATATCTAACTGATTTATAGACTTCAAATAATATTATGGATGGGGTGAGTATTTTATGTTGGTCAAACAGGTTAAATATTAAGAACTGTGGAGAAATACTTCTGTATTATCAAACAGCGACCTTCTGGGGGTGTTTCTAAGTTGTGTAAAATTTGATATAGGCATATGTTACATAATATATTGCATAAAGGCAAGAGCAACATGCAATTTGTCAATCTTCTGCTTTAAAGCTGTAGCCAAGCTTGAGTAGAGAGATTGTCCAAATGCACCAGGAATCTTGTCTGGACTTTGGCACAAGGGCAGGATTTCAGGAGGTACAAGGACAAGAGGGAATCGTCATAAAATCCATAGGTACTTTGATTATATTTACACAAAAGTGCACTATTTTAGTGCACTCTAAACAAAGCTACCACACGTGAGCTGGAAGTGGGTTGGGGTGGGGGAGTCTCCATTGTATAAATGCCAAATCGTTACCAGAGTCATAAATCTTTATGTCTCTATCTCCATTTTTTCCTGTCAGTCCATCTTGATTTTTCTCTTGTTTTCAGAGCTCCTTCCTGCTTGGGGTACAAACCATCTACTTTGAATGACTAAATCTCACACTGCTTGCCATCCCTCTCTGTCCGTACACTGCTCCAGCTCTGCATTCCCTCCATACTTAGGATCCCCCTAGAGAGACACAAATAGAGCACACTATTCTTTTTTTTCCTGACACATTTTGGCAGAGAAGTTTCGCCTGCCCTCCTGGTCCTGGCAGTGCCCCCCAACTGTTCACCTAGCTGGAAGCAGCACACATAAGCCACAGACTCTCACAAAACAGTCCTGACCCCAACTTCATTATGCGCTGCACTTGAGGCTGCATTAACCAAAACAGATGGTCTGGCTGCCAAGCTGCAGATGCCAATCAGGTACACTGTTGGCAAACATGTTCTCTAATCAGCCTCTTTCAAGTGGCATCTGCTTCTCTCTCCCTGTAGGTATAGGTAAGTATTCAAAACCTTCCATACATTTCCTATTGCACTTGGGATCTGACAACCTGCACTCAGAGCACAGTTCCCAGTCTAAGAGGGTCCGGTTTAGCCAGGCTGAGGCAGAGAGACAAGCAGCAGGACTTTGGCCCAGAGGCTTGGGAAAGACACATAGATATTTGGCCTTTTCCTCTGTGGGTAGAGCTGGAGTCTAGGGGGAGATAGAGTGAAGCAGAAAGAGGCAGCGACAGGGCTTGTTGCTTCTGGTGACATACAGGCTGGCCCACTAGCTTAAGGGAAAGAACACAACACTGCTAGACTAGAAGATAATGTCGGAGAATACATCCATTCATACGATGTTTAAGAACAGATAAAACTAATCTATAACGATAGAAATCAGAGCATTTGTTACTTATGTGGAATGAGGGTTGACTGGAAGGTGGCGGGAAACACTTTCTGGGGCGATGGAAATGTTCTGTGTCTTGATTGGTTGGTGTTCATATGGGTAAACACATTTATCCCAACTCATCAAACTGCTGGTGTGTTTTTCATTTCCCTCAGTAGGCTGAAAGCTCCATGAGAGCTAGGACCATGTCTTCTTCTCACCATTTTGTATTTATTCCAAGTACAGTGCCTGGAACATAATAGGTATGTAATAAATGTTCATCGAAAGGAAGGAAGGAGGAGAAGAAGAGAGAGCAGAAAGGAATGAAAAGATTGGAAAGCCATGTCTTTGCCTTTTCCCATTTCAGGTAGAAAGGCATCCGATTTGTCAAACTTCAGCCCAGCAGCACAAACATTTTCAGCCTGATTAGGACAAGGACTACCAGATATTAAACATATTGTTAAATGCCCATAATCAAAACAATGTGTTGCTGATGAAAGCATAGAAAGACAGCATGCTTTTAAATCTTCTCAAAACAACATGTCACTTTCAGTCGTATTTCATTGATTAGAGCAAGTCCATGGCCAAGACTGATGTCAGTGTCAGCACAGTGACTAATACAGTTCACCACAGTATGAGTCTTTCAATGTGAATGTTTATAAAGAATTTATAAGGATACCAGGAATATCTTGTAGTGTTAAAGAAAAAAAGACAGAAAACTTATTAATATTATATTAATTATGTAAAATCAAGTTCATTTTTTAAAGACTCAGAAAATAGGCCTTTGCCAAAATTATAATGAACAATTTCCTTCTAATTTTTTCAAAACTTTAAAGCTTGATTTAGGAATAATTGAGCTTCAATAAACTTCACATGTTTCAAATGTGTAACTTGATAAGTGTGACATATGTATACGACTGTGAAACCATTGCCACGATCAAGATCATGAACATACACATTACACACAAAAGTTTTCCTCTTGCTCCTTAAAATCTGTTCCTCCCTACCTCACCCCACCACAATCCAAAGGCAACCACACTGTCTGTTTTATGTCACTATAGATTAGTTTGTATTTTCTACAATTCTACATAAATGGAATCATAAAGACAAAACATATCTTTTTTTGTCTGGTTTCTTTCAATAAACATAATTTGAGATTCATCTATGTTGCATGTATCAATAGTTCATTGCTATTTATTGCTGAGTATTATTTCATTGTGTGGGTATACCATAATTTATTCATCTGTTCACTCTGTGAAGGACGCTTTGGTTAATTCCAGTTTGTTCTTATTACAAATAAGGTTTTGTGAAGTCTATATGTGGACAAGTGCTTTCATTTCTCTTGGGTAAATACCTAGGAGTGGAATAGCTGGGTAATTTGGTAGATTTATGTTGAGCTTTTTAAGAAACAGTTAAAATGTTTTCCAAAGTGGTTGTACCATTTTACATCCTCACTAGTGGCTTGGAAGAATTCTAGGCACTTCTCATTTTCAAAAACAATTGTTTGAGGAGTCCTTTTAAATTGAGACATTCTACTGGGTTTGTAGTGGTGTCTCATGGTTTTAATTATAATTCTTTTAATAACTAAGATGTTGAGAGTCTTTCCATGTGCTTATTCATCATCTGTATATCTTACTTAGTAAAGTGTCTGTTGAAATTTTTATCTGTTTTTATATTGGGTAATTTGTTTTCTTATTGAGATGTAAAATTACTTATATATATTTTTAAAATCCTTTGTCAGATTTATGTTTTCCAAGTGTTTTATCTTAAGTCAATGTGTGTCTTTTCATTTTCATAAGTATCTCATGAAGAGCAAAAGTTTCAAACTTTCATGAAGTACAATTTAAGAATTTTTTCTTTTAATTTCAAGCTTTTTGTGTCATCCCGTAAAATCTTTGCCACACTTGAGACTACTGAGAATATCTCATGTTTTCTTACACAGTTACATTCAGGTCAATGATGAATTTCTAGTTAATTTCTGTGCCTACAGTGAGGTAAGGTCGAAGTTAATTTTACACAGCTGTCCAATTGTCTCACACCATTCATTGAAAATATTTTTCTTTTCTCATTGATTGCCTTGAGGACTTTGTCAAAAATCTACTGACTGTATAATTATGTGTCTATTTCTGGATCTGTAGTCTGTTCCAATGATCTATATGTCTATTTTATGCCATTACTGTATTGTTTTGATTATTACAGCTTTATAATAAGTCTTAGAATTGAGTAATATAAGAGTTCCAGCGTTGCTGTTCTTTTTTTTAAATTTGTTGAGACTGCTCTAAGTTCTTTGATTTTCCACACAAGTTTTAGGATAAGTTTTTAAAATTTCTACCCCAAAAAAGCCCTGCTGGTATTTTGATTAGCACTGCGTTGTATCTATAGAGCAGTTTGGGGAGAACTGGCATCTTAACAATATTAAGTCTTCCAATCCATGAACATAGTCACTGCTCCATTTATTTGGGTCTTCAGTTTCTCTCAGAATGCTTTATAGAACATATGAACCTGTTTTGCACATATTTTGACACCTAAACTGTTAAGTGAGGATCATAAAAGCCCACCCCCGATAAAGTTATGGATGAAATAAGGGTGTGCATGCAGAGCGCAGCATGAGCACACAGCAACCCCACCACCAGCACCATCTATCAAACAACCAGAGGCCATCTTGCGATGAAGGAAAAAAATCTTGAAGACTAGATATTTCTTTTAAGGACTGTCTAACCAAATAATGATTTGGTAAGTCTAGGCTGATTCCAAGCCTACTTTCTTAATCACTATGCTATTCTGTCTCCCAATCAAAAAGAGTGACGCTCAACCTTATAAGGTGCTGGTAGGGTTTGGTTGGTTGGTTGTTATTAGTTTGAATACAGGAATTAACTTTAAAATATTTTTGAATATAACTAAAGATAATTTTATTGGCTTTTCCACTCTCTCACTTCAGAACACCGCCATCACTCATGCCTTCCACTCCTCTGCTCCCTCCGTCACCCACCACATTGCAGTCATTTATGTTAAAAGTCTGTAGTTCTTTATACAATTACTCTTTCTTTCAAAGTAATTCTTTTCAAACGGAATTGGTAACATATATGATACTTTGTAGGACCTTCTTTAAGGAACTAGAATGGAATACCTTCATTCTTTAAACATGAAAAGGTTAAAAGAATATCTATAGTACAATTTGTTTGATGAATTTCTAACAATATGCCCATAACATAGATAAATTACTTACCATCTTCTATAATAAAATAGGACTCAGTTAGAATAATCTATTTAATTCTCTTGATGTCATTCCATGAAAAAGGCACATTCTCTTCTTTTTTCTCATATAAATTTCCTCTCCTCTGTGGATTCCCCAGGGTCGAGTCCAACAATGGTTCATAGGCACATTTTAAAGGCCTGGCTCAAATGTATGTTTCCCCATTTGGAAGCTTTTTAAAATTTTTTTCACTTTTATATTATTTAAGTTATTTATCTTGAATATTTCTCATGAAACAGAAGGCAACCTATCCATTCCTGGCAGCTGATAAAGTTCTGTGCATTGTTAATATTAAGGCAATTTCTGTTTTAGCTCCTGTACAAAGAAAAGCAATTGTTTTCTCTTTTTCTCAATTCTTCCTTCAGCTTTCTCAAGGTCACTTTGCCAATTTTCAGGTCTCATAAAAGACACATTGGGGGAAGAAGGGAGGGGTCCTCAGCAGTCCACCTTTCCGCCTCTCTTAGGATGAGAAATTAAGCAAGTCCACAAGGATATATGGTGTCCCTGGAGTCCTCTGGGCTTGCTGCAAGCAAGGCCTGCAGAGGTTTGTGGCGTGTGGAGTGACAATACAGTTCGGCAGAGGACCAGCAGAGAGCAGGTCAAAAACAATCTTTCTCCAGAGGATTCAAATCTTTCCTTTTTAACCACATAATGCTGACAAGCTAAGACAAATATGAGAAGTCTAATGTAGGTTTGCTCCAGAGTTCTTGCTCACATGCCAAAGTGTCATGCCACTGAAACACTGCCAAGGTCAACAATGGGCTATCTATCCTCTTAACCCTTTCTTCCACCTCTCTGAGGTTTTCCAGAACTCTGCATCAACTCAAACTTTCCCTCACTCAGTTTTCACTCTTTCAATCAGTCAACTTGCTTTGCTGTGTAGGAATTTAGAAACAAGTAAGTCAATATCTTAACTCAGGCATTCACAGCCTCGTTGGAGAGCAGACTGTGATCAAACAATCAGGCTTTGAAATCACACAGTCTGGGCTCAAATTTTTGCTACATTTCTTATTAGCTATGTAACCTTGGACAAGTTCCTGGTCCAAAAGCCAAGGTGAGACTCTGGTCTGAGAGGAGATAATTTTGGGATATATCTCTATATCATCCTATATTGCCAATATGTCTCAAGCCTCAGTTCCCTCATCTGTAATATGGAGATACTAAATCACCTACTTCACCATCTTGTGGTAAGGATTAAAGGAGCTAATATAGATAAAGCGAACACCTAGTATCACCGTTAACTATTACTTAGGCCATAGAAGGTAATGTGACTGGGATCAAAGGTAACATGTGAACTGCAACCATACACTGGCAGGTGGAGTTGAGAAGGAAGAAATAGGCTTGGTGGGATGGTATTTACTTTGGAATCCAGCAAAGGGCATGAGAGAAATGGCAGTCCTACAAGTTGATAGATGAAGAAAAGTCAGAAGCCAGAGTGACTGGGGATTTGAACGCCACAAAAAGGAGTCTGTACTCAATTTATTAGGCAGTAGGAAGCCATCAAGGGTTTCTTAGTCGGAAAAGGACACGATAAGATCCATACTTAGAAAGTTGTGGCAAGTGACCATTTAGGAGGTTATTACAAGAATCTGGTGAGGTAGGAGAGAGGCCTGAATGAGAATGAGAAATGTGGTGATGGAGAAGGGTGATAAAGCTCTGGAGGAGTGGGTGGAATCGGGGCTGCTGAATCTGTTGATGCTGGCAAATAGTACGTATTTAACAAAGGCTTGTTGAATGAAGGAAGGAAGGACAGAGGAAAAGAAGGAAAGCTAAATGGAAACAAAGAGAATATCTATGGGGCCAGCCTGGTGGGGTGGCAGTTAAGTTCACACATTCTGCTTCAGTGGCCCCGGGGTTTGCCAGTTGGGATCCTGGGTGCAGACCTATGCACTGCTCATCGAGCCATGCTGTGGCAAGTGTCCCACATATGAAGTGGAGGAAGATGGGCATGGATGTTAGCTCAGGGCCAGTCTTCCTCAGCAAAAAGAGGAGGATTGGTGGCAGATGTTAGCTCAGAGCTAATTTTCCCCAAAGAGAAAAAAAAAGAAACAAATTTTGAAAAAAGAGAATATCTAGAAGTAGTAAGATGTACGGTGAACCACAGCATGGGATAATTCAAACTCAGGGTGCACGTTTCCCCATGGCTCGGGAAGAACAAGGTTTCTCATTCAATTTCCTGCATCAGTCAGAGGTTAAAACATATGTGTGTGTGTGTGTGTGTGTGCATGTACGTGTGTGCTAAATGCAGATGATGATTTATAATAACCAGAGAACGAAGTCTTTTAAATGGTAATTTAAAGATCACCTCTATAAACCATACATTGACCTCTATTGTATTTTTCAGAGCCACCTGCCAGACCCTCCCTTTTGCCCCAATACCCTCAGTGGGAATGCATTATCCACCAACTTCACATATTGCTATCCAAATTCTACCAAGACCAAACCCATATAGATAAAGGAGCTGTGTTTTCCTCTGGAGTTTCTTACCAGCCAGGGTCACTTAGATCACAGCATCATATGATGCTAAGACCCCAAGCTTTAGCATTAGAAATACCTGGAACTTCAACACTCATGCTTTCTAATTTTGCAAGCACGAACAAATGGCTCATTTTGCTCCTCTGTGAAATGGAGATAACAATGCTTGCCTTTCAGAGCTGTTGCGAGAACAGAGCAGGATTACAACATATAATGAAACAAGTGACAATGACCAAGACTTCCACATACTGGGCCCAGTTCTATGTGTTCTCCGGATCCTAAGTCACGTGATCCTAAGGTAGGTGCTGTGATTTTCCCATTCTATATTAGAGGTACTTAATAATAAATACCTAATTAATGACTCTAATCATTATTTTTGTGAAATTTATGCCACAGGATGGGAGAGATTTTTAGTCTTGCTGTCCTTTAGTCTTCCAAGCATGGTGTAACTCAGGGCAGACACCATGACTTACAATTGCTTTAGTACAGGACTTTAATAACTAAATAAGACAAACAAAATAAAACACGAGAATGAAACATTTAAAATCCTGAAAGCACCCTATTTTTCTTCCTTTGTTGGTTATTGTAGTGTCCATTGTCCCGACTCTAATCTCCTCTGAGTAGAAAGAAAGGATATGAGGCTCAGAGCGATGTGTAAGAGTTTTATGTTTTTGATGTAATAAAATTAAGAATATATTACTCATTAGAATTCGGGGGCCTGGGGATGGCAGATTAGCTGAGAGTGACTTCTCCACACAAGAGAAGCACTTGGAGCAAAACACTAGATGATTCTTCCCAAGGGGCCTCCATGAGAGCTTTTGTTAAGGGGTGAATGGAGGTGGGCTTAAGCACAAGTGAGCGAAAGAGTAAGGAAGGGGGCTGGAGGCCAGGGTGGACGCATGGTGCCCACACAAACCTGCAGCGACACTTCCCAGGAAAGATAAAAGCCGTGCTCCAAGACAGCTCCAGGTGCGATTCAAGAAGACAGTGCCGCGTCCGGAGAGATGTAGGACAGACATAGAGCAGGGAGGCCAGAGGGCCCTGAGCCCAGAGACAAGAAAAATCCTTGTCCACTCTTTGGTGATGACAAATGATCTGGGTATGATGTGCATGTGGAACTTACACCCCACCGATTCAATATTTAAGCCTCTTCTTAAAATCTTGAGTTCATGGTTTTAGTTCTGGAGGGCCAAGGTGCCCCACGCAGACATCTGTGTTTTCCATAAAAACGACCATAGCCCTTTGTACCAGGTCATGATTGACCAAAGGGTTACAGACAGAAGGAGAGAAGAGGACAGAGAATGATACGCTGAAAACATGCTGAGTAGTCCACAGCGGGATCTGTCCTTGCCAGGTCAACTTCTCACTTCACATTCTCTTTTCTGTTTCCTTCTGGGTTCTGATAGCAGTTCCTCTACCCCAGTGATTACGCCAGCCTTCTACCTTGAGGCAAACCCCGTCCTCGGAGGCAACACAGAGGACAAGGACCACACAGGCTCTGCCCTCTAGACACTTATAATTGTCATATGCTAGCACAGTACAGTCATGTGTCACTTAACAAGGGGGATTTGTTGTTAGTGCCATTGAGTCAACTTGACTGCTAGTGACCCTGTGTACAGCAGAGTGGAACCCTACCCGGTCTTTTTGTGGTATTCTCTCATCTTCCAGTGCTATACCAGACAATGCTTCTCTGCTGTTCATAGGATTTTCATGGCCAAGTTTTTCAGAAGTGGGTGGCCAGGTCCTTCTTCCTAGTCTGTCTTAGTCTGGAAGCTCTGCTGAGACCTGTCCACCATGGGTGACCCTGCTGGTATTTGAAATATCAGTGTCGTAGCTTTCAGCACCACAGCAACATACCCGTTCCCACAGCATGACAACCGACTTACAGGTAGTGTGGTTCCCTGACCAGGAAATGAACCCAGGCCATGGCAGTGAGAGCATCAAATCTTAACCATTAGACCATCAGGGCTGGCAACACTGGGAATATGTTCTGAGAAATGCATCGTTAGGCAATTTTGCTGTTGTTTGGACATGATAGAGTGTACTTACACAAACCTAGAATGTATAGCCTACTGCATACCTAGGCCATATGGTACTAATCTTATGGGACCACCATTGTATACGCAGTCTGTCATTGACCAAAACATCACTAGGCAACACATGACTGTAGTGGAAGGGACACTTGACGTTTTCTAGAAATGAGCTTGAAATCATTTATTCAACATCACAAACCTCATTTCCTCATTTGAAAGGGGTGATTATTCAAATTTACCTCATAGATTTAATAAAAAGATCAAATAACACTAATAGCTAACATATATGTAGAACTTAACTCTGTGCAGCCACTGTTCTGAGTGCCTTTCATATGTCATTTGATTCTTAAATAACTATCACGTAAGTACTAATTTTTTTTCAAGATTGACACCTGAGCTAACATCTGTTGCTAATCTACTTTTTCAAATTCTTCTCCCCAAAGCCCCCCAGTAAGTAGTTGTATATTCTAGTTGTAGGTCCCTCTGGTTGTGCTATGTGGGACGCGGCCTCAGCATGGCCTGATGAGCGGTGCCATGTCCACGCCCAGGATCCGAATCGGTGAAACCCTAGGCCACCAAAGCAGAATGCATGAACTTAACCACTTAGCCACAGGGCTGGCCTCCATAAGTACTAATTTTATCCTCTTTGTAGATAAAGAAACTGAAGTACCTGGGAGATAAGCAACTTGAACAAACTGACACAGCTGATAAGAGGCAGAGCTGGGATTTGAATCCAGACTGTCTGCCTCAAGAGTAGGTCCAACCACTGAAAACGGTAAAATGCTATTCAAATGAGGCATTGTCATTTCTACGAATTAGGATACAGAGAGCGGCTGGACGTTAGACTGAACATGAACCAACTAGCACAAGTTCACCTGGGACATACAGTGAAGTGCTCACATCCGGAGAAGATGCTACAAACATTTTCACAAGTGTTTCCAGCTTGTGGCATTTCCTATTGGATAAAAGAAGTGGAGACATTTCAAGAGCACTTGCCTTGTATCAGTTCTCCCTGGCAACACAATCTCAGGTACCTTAACATTTGCTGCATTGGCTCTTTTCTCAAATAGCTTTCCTGCCATGGAAACAGTGCTTTAAAGTGGTGATTTAATACCCATTATCCAACTAGAAAGAGCACGAGCACTTCCCTTTATGTGTTCTTTAGGAGTTTGCGAATTCCTTGTCCACAACAGGTGCTCAGAAAATCAATTTGGAGCGAGGCTGAGAAGGTAGCAATTCTTTACAGCCCAGTAAGGCATTAACGGGACACATAATCTGAAACAAACAAACAAAGCCTTGGCAAGTTTATTGTCAGCCAAGGCACACACAGGACTTGTTTGAAAGTGGGTTACAAAGTAAGGCACACAAAGATTCTGGATAAAACTAACTGTACGGTTGAATCTGCTTTGCCTCATTTGAATTTGGGTTGAAATATATTTAAACAAGTGAAAAATCAGTGTGAGGATGCACAACTTCCATATGCGTATAAGGTCACATGCATTTACTCTGCGAAGGCTGTGATACAGCTGCAGGTGTTGGACAATATTATTAGGAATGTCTATGTGTAGCAATTTTTATAGGTAAACTTTTACTCAGGGTAGACTTTAGATTCAATCAGATCAGGAACAAAAGGATTTTTATTTTCCCAAAGTAAAGACACACACACACACACACACACACACACACTGAATATAAGCGTCGGGGGAGTGGTGTGTGTTGGACGGTGATGGTTTAACAGATGACCGGCTCTAAGTGTCAGGGAGAAGTAGACTCATTCTGACACATGTTTGAAACAAAGTATTTCTCCCCAAACTCTATGACTCCAATAACCTCGGTGGCAGCCTTGCCAGTTCTGCTGGAACAAGAGGCCATGACACAGAAAGCCAGAGATGTCCTTGTCATCTCCACTGTCGATTCCTGCTGGCCTAGTGACGGCTGCAGAAATCTGTCATGCACTAATCTGCTTGGAGTGTCAAGGAAGGCCGAGCTGAAGTCTTGACGTATGAATCTTCTGTCCCAAATGCTCCCTGTTGGTCTCTGATGAACGCAGGAAGAGCTGGCAGCTGAGCGGAGTTTTGATGAACTGTGCTGGTGCATACCCACTCTGGCCTCCGTGAGATTGTGTATTGTCAGTCAGCTGTCTCCTGGGTGCCAAATTCTCATTTAAGCTTTTGTATTTAACGGAAAACTCAGTGTTCTCTCACAATCCGGAGTTTCAAATGAAGTTCAAATCAGATGTAATTTACAGTTTTATAAAGGCTACGTAATATTTTCTGTCTCTGTAAATAGCTCAGAAACGAAATTACCTTTAATGATTATAGCTTCTCATTCTCAAATTTGCATCAATGGGTGCTCCCTAACAAGATAAAAACATTTCTCCACCAAGCACATTCATACAGGGGTTATGTTCGTGCATATTAGTGTTCCCAGGTATGGAGCTGCCTCATTTTAGCTGCCATGATTTAACTTCCATTGTTTTAAGGGCAATTTGAATGCATGGGATTCATTGCATCACAGATGCACTCTCCCTATCCTTCAAAACAATCAGCAGTTAGGTTACAACAGGCTGTGATTAATGCAGGGCTCACATGGAGATGCAAGCCAACATGTGTCTAATTGTTAAGCAACAAACATGAATCCCATCTAATGCTCTGGAAGTTAACATTCTCTTTAAGAGCAAAAGCTAATATTGCATTCTGGCCCTACAGAACACAGGCATCTAACAGTCCACAACTACTACTGTTTTCCTGTAGAATAACAGTGCTGTTTCAATACGAAAAGATTTTTGGTGGCAGTGTGCGGATTTCAGCAAGGTCTTTAAAAAGTTCGCAGTGTTGCTAGTCTTATACAGACACTGGAATTCAATGTCAACACCACTTAAGCAAGCATAAAAATCTACGTCTGGGTAGAGCAATTTCTGTAGGAAAGACATGCTGACAGAATACTAAAATCTGAACTAGGTAAGAACAAAGCAGCATTTGTATCCTGTCTTTTTAACTGCTTTGAACATATCTCCATATGTACGTTTCTGACATTGGTGCTTTGACTCCCTTTCATTGAAAATAACTGGACAACTGGACTTCCCTGATAGCCCTAAAAGCCCGTACCACCCCCACCTTAACAGAGGGGTCCCTGTTTACACAACTGCTAATATGAGAGGAAAATAAATATCGTAAGTAACTTAAGAGGGATCAATCAGGGTCCACTCAGGAAGAAAGAAACCACATCAGTTATTGTAGTAGAAATAATTTAATAAAGGGAGTTGTTTAAACAGGTATTGGAGAACTGAAACAGCAAAAAGGGGAAGACTGAGGTAACAGACAGTAACTATTGAAGACAGTAGCTACTGAAGGCAGCTACCCCTCCAGAGGGCCAGAGGAAGTAAGGGAAGTGGCTGGGTTTATTAGGACCTATTAGTCTGAACCAGGGCCAACTGCATGGGTGTACAACTTAGGCAGTCACACTGCATCCCTCGCTCAGAAGGGTCCCATGCTTGGTCTAATGTTCTGCTGTCACCGTCTTGTAATTCTTAACAATGCTTTAAAAAGAAGCACTTCATTTTCATTTTACATGGGGCTCCACACATTATGAAGCTGGTCCTGATTTGAATTATACAAAATTGCTCTGTTTTTAGGTCAAAATGTTCAAATACCAGCAATTTCATGGGATTTAACATAATAAAAGCTTATAGAGGAGCCCTGTGGAACTGGGACTCAAACTTCTGGAGAAAAGCATGATCTAGGTAGTAGGAGAATCTCTGAGGGGTTCACAAGGCTGATTTTGGAAATGCGAATAAAACTGAGATCTGAAACCAACAAGAGCTACTGAAACCAACTGCCCCTCCGAGGAAAAGGCAGCATTGCTGGGGCCGACAGTGACAAGAACAGAAGCAACCAGGAATGAGTGTGTCCCTTCCCCACTCCAGTCACCCAGTCTCCCTCTGTATCCTTTTGTGGGCAAAACTGAGCAGGGAGCCACTTGACAAAGGGAAAAAGTGGTTTGCAGAGACCCCGGCCTAACTTCACAAAGCAAGGAATAGAAGGGTAGGCATGGAGCTCAGAGATAACAGCTTAATAATAAACACAAAGGGAAGGAAGCTTAAAGGACACGAAGCCAAATAACGTGGACAGATGGCTCCTGAGACGTCAGAATTAAGAGAATAAACAGAAGAAAACTATGCTAAAAATATAAAAAGAATTCTTAAGGTGATACAAATAGAAAACATAAGAGATTCTGGGAAGTTTAAAAACTATTTTTAAATTTTAAAAAATAAAGATATTAAAAAAATGGTCACTGCTGAGAAAAGTCTACTATTCTGGAAGATCGGACAGGAGAAATTTACAACAGAAAGTATAAATAAAAAGTCATGAAAGCATGAGTGAAAAGGTAAGGGCCATAAAGGATAGATTCAGATGATCTAAAGTGTGAAAATAGAAGCTTTGATGTATAAAAACACAGAGTATATCCATTATATTCAATGAATAAATAGAAGTTTCTAGAGACAAAAAAAAAAAAGTTGAGGTTTCAGACTCACCGAATCGTACACAAAATTAGCGAAAGACGACACATACCTAGATATCCTGGTGAAATTCCTAAACTCCAACGACAAAGGAAAACTTTAAAAAATTTCCAATCAGAGAGAACTGATTACTCACAAAGATAAGAGAGTTAGAATAGCATCAAATTTCTCATCTGAAACATAGGAAACTAGGATGCATAATGACAGAGATAGTCATTAAAATCAGGAATAGAAGAGGCAAATTTTAGTTATTTGAAGTTTATGTGACTGTATATGTAACAAAATCCCAACAGCTCAACTGAACACCTATTAGAGGGGGCGTATCAAAGGGAGACAGGAACCAATCAGAAATAGCTCCCGATGGCTAAAATGGAACAACTCGACCAACAAAATAGTGTAGCATTGTATTATAACCCAAAGTCTAAAATAAATATCCATGAGTACATATGTATATAAGTAAATGATTGATTGAATGAATGAATGAATAACAAACAGGGAGAAGAGAACAAACCTCCTTACAGAACAGTTCCAAATCACATGCAGGTACTCTCTTCTCAAGGAGATGCAGCTTAATTTCTCCTTCTGTCTTCAGTGTGAGCCAGTCTTAGTGACCTCCTTCTAAAAAACAGAGTATAGAAAGGGGAGAAAAGTAACTTTCTAGTGGAGAAACCTGGCAAACACTACCTTGGCCAGATGATCAAGGTCAACATCACCAGTGATACGTCATGTTGATAGCATGTACCTCCAGAAAAGATATGATCAGAAGGTCCCTAACCCAACCTAATCATGACAAAAAGAGATAAATGCAAATTGATGAACATTCTAGAAAACGCTTGACTGATACTCCCCCAAACAAGGAAAAAACAAGAAACAGTCACAAACCAAAGGAGACTAACAAGACATGGCAACTAAATGTAACATGTTATCTTGGATTATATCCTGGACAGAAAAGGACACTAGTGGAAAAACCAGTGAAAGACACATAAAGTCTGTACGTTAGTTAATAATAATGTATCAGTGTTAGTTTCTTTGTCATGACAAAGTATGATGGTAATGTAAGATATTCATAATAGGAGAAACCGAGTGTGGGATGTGTGCATTTTCTATAAATCTAAAATTATTCCAAAATAAAAAGTTCATTTTTAGAAAACCTATTAGAGCCAACAAAACTGTTAAGGTAGGTGGATACAATGGTAAGTATTTATAAATCAAGAGTTTTATTAATATTAGCAATAAAATAAAAATAAAATATGCATATAGTGTGATAACTGCTAAAACGTCCAGGAAAAATTATGAAATCTATAAAACTAGTAAGACCTGAATATATTGAGTATGTGGTATATTTCTGAATGGGAAGATTTGATATTTAAAAAAATTACTAAATCTTTCCCAATTAATATATAAATTTAACTTAATTCCAAAAGTATATTTTATGTAACTGTACAAAATGATAATAAAGACCATATTTGATGATCAATATGGAAGAATTAACAGGAAAACTTTCAAAAACATGAATAGTCAAAGGAGACCTATGCTGCCAAATATTAAAACACCTGTAATTTGTAGTAATCAAAAAATATGAGCCAGGAATAGGTAGAAATAGATCAGTGGAAGAGGTCAGAATGACCAGAACCCGATCTAGGTAACTTAGTAGATGAAAAATATGGCATTTCAGTTAAGCAGTTAATTAATTTTTCAAACCAACAATTTCCTAATTGATAAATCAATTTAACATATATTTGTTGAGTGCCAACTAAGTGCCAGCTACAATACAATAAAAACAAGACAAGCTAAGTTTGTCCTTAAGGAACGTTCCTGTAGTAGGTGAAAAAGATGATACAAAATATACAAATAGATATACAAAATATTACCAGGTAGTGCTATGATGAAAAATAGAGCAAGTGAAGAAAATTGAGAGTAACAGAGGAGTCAGAACACCCTCTTGGAAGAGGTGACATGTAACAGAGATCTGAGGAAAGGAAAAGGTTAAGATTTGCAAATATTTGAATGAAAGATGTTTTTGAAAGAGAATAAAGCAAATACTATAACCCAGAGGTGGGTGAATTTTGTTGTACTCCAGGAACAGAAATAAGGACAGGCAAGAATCATAGAAGACAAGGTGGGAAAGGTTGCTGTCAGAAAATGTCATGCTTTGCTGGCTTTTACTCTGAGTGAGATGAGAGGCCTCTGGGGTGGTTTGAGTGGAGGAGATTTGACTTATTTTGTAAAAGAGTCACTGTGACAGCTCTATGGCAAGTAGATCATAGAAGACAAGAGTAGAAATGAGGAGCCCAGTTTGGCATCTATTGCAACTTTCCAGGAGAAACAGAGATAGTGGTGGCTTGGGCTAACTGTTAGAGATGGTGAAAAGTTGTTGGATTCTCAACATATCTTGAAGGCAGAGCCAACTGGACTTGTTTATAGGATGAATGTGGGATTTGAAAGAGTGGAATCAGGATTAATTCCAAGGATTTTTACCTGAGCCACTGGGTAGATGATGGTATATTTTTGTAAGATGGAGAACATAAGGGTGGAACAGGCTTTTTTCTTTTTCTATTGGTGGGAAGGGGTTGGTGAATGCAATCAGAATCAAGAGCTCAAATTAGAGATGACATTTAAACATTTGAGACAAATGTTGAGTAAACATTAAATATGAATCTGGAATTCAGAAGAAAGTTATAAATTTGGGAGTCATGAGCTAACAAGGAAACCAGAGGACTAAGCCTGGTACTCCTACATTTAGAGGTTGAGAGAAGGTACATTTATCAACAGAGACTATTTGGGCCAGTGAGGTGGGACAAAAGCCAGGAGTCTCTGGTATCCCTGAGGCCAAGTGAATAGAAGAAAAAAGGACTGATCAGTGTGTTAAACGCAGCTGGAAGACTGACCAAGATGGAGACTGAGGTTCAGTCTCTGGATTTTACCATGTTGGATGCTTTCTCCTCAAATAACCCCAGCACAACATGTTAATAAGACAAAGCTGAATTTGTACTTGATGGGTAAAAGGAACACCATCTGGAAAAATTAAAAACTAGACACGTTCTCCACATCATATATAAAAATTTGGATTAAATAATTGTAAAACATGAAACATATTAAATTTTTCTATTCATACAACCTTAGCGGTTGAGGTGGAGAGAGAGTCGTTCTTAAGTTATAGAGGAAACCCAGAAGCTATCAAGAAAAATACTGATAGATTTTATCTCATAAAAATTGAAATTGTCCATACAGCAATAGACCACTGAGCAAAACCAAAAACAAAAGAAAGAATGGGGAAAAAAAGTAGTTGGAAAACATATGGCAGACCAAGGGTTAATAACACAATTATATCAGGAAGACATTCATATTAGTAAAACTGATATAAACAAAAAATCTAGTAAAAACCAGGCAAAATATTAGAAAAGATACAAAATAAAAAATGCAAATACCTAATAAATATATGAAAATGTGTTTCATCTCACTGTCTTTTAATGCAAATTAAAACACTAATGACCCATTGTTATCTCCATATTTAGAACAGTTAAAAAGATTGATTACATCCAGTGTTGGTGAGAGTATAAGAAAATGAACTGTCTTGTTTACTACTAGTATAAGAGTGAATTGCTATTTTCTTTTCAAAAATTAATCTGGCAGCATCTATTAAAATTAAATAGGTACACACAATTTTGTTCAATAATTTTAGTTGTAGTTATCTAACCTAGAGAAGTAAAAACATGTATCTACAGTAATATTTGTTGGAGCATAGTCGCTAATAGCAAAAAACTGGAAAGAAATCTGAATTCCATTAACTGAAGAATGATAGAATTAAATTACCCTAGATGCAGACTGTGGAATGTTATTTTGCAACTACAATGCACTAGTTTTATATGTAATGACCTGTGAAATGTGCATGATACATTTTTAACAGCTTTATTGATATATAATTTGCAAACCACAAAATTCATCCATTTAAAGTATACAGTTCAGTGGCTTTTAGTATATTCACGGACTTGTGCAACCATCACCAATAATTCCAGAACATTTTTATCACCCTAAAAAGAAGCCTTGTACCCATCAGCAGTCCGTCTCTGTTTTCCTACCCTCCCACCACCACGAAAGCCCAGGCAACTACTGATTTACTGTGGTGCTGTAGTCTAAATGTTTGGATCCCCCTAAATTCATATGTTGAAATCTTAATGCCCAACGTGATGGTATTAAGAGGTGGGGTCTTTGGGAGGTGCTTAGATCATGAGGGTGAAGCCTTATGAATCAGATTAGTGTTCTTATAAAAGAGACACCACAGAGCTCCCTAGGCCCCTTTGGATACATTGAGAAACCTGTGACCCTGAAGGGACCTCACCTGCTGGCATCCTGATCTTGGACCAGCCTCCAGAGCTGCAAGAAATAAATATCTTCTATTTATAAACTACCCAGTCTGTAACAATTTGTTGTAGCAGCCTGAATGAACTAAGGCAAATGGGTTTGCTGATTCTGGGCATTTTATGTGAATGGAATCACATAATATGCGGTCTTTCATGACTGGCTTCCTTCACTTAACATGATGTATTGGAGGTTCAGCCATGTTATAGAATGCATTAGTATTTGTTTCTTTTTTATTGCTCAATAATATTCCACTGTATGGATATACCACATTTTAAAAAATCCAGTCATCAGGTGATGGAAGATTAGGTTGCTAACATTTTTTGCTATTATGAATAGCACTGCTATGGGCATTCATGTGCAAGTTTTTATGTGGACAATTTGTTTTAAGTTCTCTTGGGTATATATCTAAGAGTAGAATTGCTGGATCATGTCATAACTATTTTAATACATTGAGAAGTTGCCAAATGGTTTCCAAAGTGGTTGCATGATGATATAATTTTAAAAATGAAAATAAGCAAGTTACTATATAATAAGTAGTCAAACCTCATTTTTTGTGGAAAAAATGTCAATCCCTACATACAAATATGCATGTGGGTTTATGTATCTCTCTACTGCTCTCCCTCCTTCTCTGCCTCGCTCCTTCTGCCCTCATCCCCGCTCCCCTAAAAAGTAGAAGCAGGCTCTGCTTTCTGGGATCAACCAGGATAAATCCTTTATCACTTTTCTCTATTTATGTAAGAAACCATCTCTAAAGTTAGTGTCTTAAGACAACAGTGATCATTAGGTGTCGGGATTCTGGGGGTGGGCTGGGTGCTTTGACCCAAGTTAATTCATGAGGTTACATTCAGCTGGCAGTTAAGCTGGGGCTGAAGTCAAGTATTCCACAGAAACAGCTGAGACTGTGTCTCCACTGGGTCTTTCTCTTTGATTCCTCTTCTTCCAGGCAGAGAAAGGAAGCTAGCTAGGCTTGTTCACAAGGCAGCAATGACCTAAAGGTGTGAAAAAGGAAGCTGTACGTTCTCTTCAAGCTTACCTTCAGAAGATGCATGACATCACTTCCGCTGCATTCTTTTGGTCAAAACAGAGTTTTACAGGGGATAGATTATACCTCCTGATGGGAGGAGCAGCAGGCACATTGCAAAGGGGGTGGACACAAGGAAGCATGATTCATTAAGGGACATCATAAAAATAATCTAATCCAAATCCTCTTTCACAAAATCAGTCTTTTGACATATTTTCCCTTAATAGCTTCTTATTTTGGGAAAGTCACCCTGCACAAGTGATTATGCAGCTTCCATAGGAACACATGAAGCAGGGTAAAAGGATGGGTCACCTGTTTCGATGGTCAGATCTGCCAAATCAATCCTGGCAACAGATGAGACAGAAGCTGTCACAACCATATAACTCACAGCTCCACCTTCAAGGCTGATCTCAGGAGGTTTAACAAAGCAGCTGGTGTTATTTTTTAAATGCACCTCAAATTTCTTAAAACAGATGACCATAGTGAGAAACAGAGTGGGCCTCAGATTTAATTTAAATTTAATTTCTAATTTAAAAATAGCTTCTAATTTAAAATCTGTCAGGAAGCACTTGATTGACAGCTGAGTAGGTGAAGTGGTTGGAAGTGAACGGCTCTCTGCCATTATTCCTGGTCGTTGACGTGCTACGCAGCTTGCTGCTACAACCTCATATGTAGAGTCTTCTGTTGTTATGTGCCGTCAAGTTGGCTCCAACTCCTGGTGACCCTGTGAATGAGTGATGATCACAATGTCCTGTCCTCAACAGCCCTACTCAGCTTCTGTAGACTCATGCCTATGGCTTCCTTTATGGAGTCAGTCTGTCTCCTACTTGGTTTTCCTCTTTTCCTGCTCCTTCTACTTTCTCCAGCATTATTGACTTTTCTAAAGAATCCTGCTTTCTCATAATGTACCCAAAGTAGGACAGCCTCAATCCTATCATTTTTGCCTCCAACGATAGTTCAGGCTTAGTTTGCTCTAGGACCCACTTGTTCGTCTTTCTGGCAGTCCAGGGTACCCGTAGAGCTCTCATCCGAGACCATATTTCAAATGAATCAACCTTTCTTCCTGTCAACCTTCTTCACTGTCCAGCTTTCACACCTGAACAGAGTAATTGGGAATACGAGGGTGTGGATGATCTTGGCCTTAGTCTCTAATGATACTTCCAAACTCTTGATGATATTTCCTAATTCTTTCATTGCTGCCCTTCTAAGTCTTGGTCTTCTCTTGATTTCTTGGCTGCAGTCTCCATTTAAATTGATGACTGAACCAAGGCAAACAAAATCTTTAACGATTTCAATGTCTTCATTGTCTATGTTAAAGGTTGGGAGTTCTTCTGTAGTCATGATTTCTGTCATCTTCATATTCAAATGAAGGCCTGTTTTGGCACTTTCACTTTTGTCAGAAATGTTTTCAAATCATTGCTGCTTTCTGCCAGTAAGATTGTGTCACCTGCATATCTTAGATGGTTGATATTTCTTCCACCAATTTTCACTCCTCTATCATCTGAGTCTAGTCCAATTTTTCATATGATATGTTCTGTGTACAAATTAAAAAGAGAGAGATAAAATGCAACCTTGTCTGACATCTTTGCCTACAGGGAACCATTCTGTCTGTGCATATTCTGTCCTGACAGTGGCTTTTTGTCCAAAATACGATTTATGCATCAGGTGCTGACTTGCGCCCATTTCTTTCAGAGCAGCCCATAGCTTTTCATGATCCACACAGTCAAAGGCTTTACTGAAGTCTATAAAACATAGACTAACTTTCTTCTAAAAGTCTTTGGAGGACTCCAGTAGCCAATGAATAATCACAATTAGATCTCATTCTCCTCTCCCTTTTCAAAATCCAGCTTGGACATCAGGCCTTTCTTGCTTCATCTAAAGTAAAAGCTTTGTTGTAGCACCTCAAGCATCACTTTGCTGGGGAAAAGTTTGCGTGGGAAATCTGAGCAATGGTCCTATAGTTACTACACCGCTTGGCATCTCCTTTCTTGGGGATTGGGATGTACATTGAGTGTTTCCCTCCGCAGGCCATTGTTTTGTTTCCCATATTTGTTGGCATATTCTTGTTAGGATTTTCACAGATTCAGTCTCTGCAGCTTGAAATAATTCTATCAGTATCCATCTACCCCTGGTGACTTATTTTTTCTCGTTACTTTCAGGGCAGTTTTCATTTCACTTTCTAAGATTACAGGTTCTTCCTCAGAGGAATCTCCTTCAAAGGAACCTGTCATCCTTTTTTCTCTTCCATATAGACCTTCAGGGTACTGTTTCCACCTTCCCTTTTTTTTTTTTTTCTTTAAAGATTTTATTTTTTTCCTTTTTCTCCCCAAAGCCCCCTGGTACATAGCTGTATATTCTTTGTTGTGGGTCCTTCTTGTTGTGGCATGTGGGATGCTGCCTCAGCGTGGTCTGATGAGCAGTGCCATGTCCGCGCCTAGGATTCGAACCAACTAAACACTGGGCCGCCTGCAGCAGAGCGCGCAAACTTAACCACTCGGCCACGGGGCCAGCCCCTACCACCTTCCCTTTTTTTTCTCCTGATCAGACAGTGTGCTTCCCTGTTGGTCATACAGCATTCCTAATCTAGGTTTAAATTTCCTTTTGATTTCTTGAATCTTCTGGCAGAGACCTCCTGTTCTTCCTTTTATGTTGTTCTCATCTATCTCTTTGTGTTGGTCATTATAGTGGTTCTCTTTATCTCCACTTGATAGTCACTGGAAAACTGCATTCAGGATTCCAGCCCTACTTTTGCCACCTTTTATTTTTGCTTCTTGCCTGTCTCTAGCAATTTTTAGTTTCTTCAGTCATCTACCTCGATTTTTCTTTCCGTTTTACTTCAGGCATTGTCTTTTGGCATTCTTAATAATAATTTTCTTAAAATTCTAAATAATAATAAAATTCTAAATAATATTATTCTTAACAATATTTCTGGTTTCAGTTCATAGCTCTCCCGGTTCTCAGTCAATTAAGTTTAACAATGCAAATCTGTTTGGGTTTTTTTTTCCCCCTTAGTTTTTTGGTGGGCAAGATTCACCCTGAGCTGACATCTGTACTAGTCCTCTTCTATTGTGTATGTGGGTGCCTCCACAGCATGGCTGATGAGTAGAGTAGGTCTGCACCTGGGAACCACACCTGCAAACCCTGGGCCACCGAAGCAAACGAAGCAGAGTGCATGGAACTTTAACCACTGGGCAATGGGGCCAGCCCGCAAATCTGTTTCTCTACGTGAACTTTAAATTCGTTGGGAATGTGTTTACATTATATTTTAGCACTGTGGTTCTTGTGCTCTTCCTCAGCTTTACTTTGACAATTGTTATTAACAGTTCGTGGTCAGTACCACAATCTGCTCCTGGCCTTCTTCTGGCAGAGGGAACACAGCTTCTCCATCTCCTGCTTCTGGTTACGTGGTCTATTTGATTTCTATGTCGGCCATCTGCTGATGTCAGTGTATACAGTTGTCTGTTCAGTTGCTTGAAGCATGTATTTGCCATGAACCGATTGTTGGCTTCACTGAAATTCACAAGCCAATCTCTTGCTTCATTTCTGACCCCTTGTCCTAATTTTCCAATGATGTCTGATTCTGTTTTATTTCCTATTTTTGTGTTTCAGTCACCTCTAATTGTAAGCATGTCTTGTTTTGGTGTATGGTCAATTTCCTCTTGGATATTTGTGTAAGAACTTTGAATTTCATCTTCTTCAGCATCTGTCATTGGAGCATAGACTTATATGATGGCTATGTTAATAGGTTTTCCCAGAAGTCTGATATTATTCAGTCAGACTTTGCATGACAGTCCTAACTGCCTGTGCCACATCTTGCCTCAATAGTGGAGCCACTCCGTTTCTTCTCAGTGTGTTATTTCCTGAGTAGAACATTTGTAGTTGTCTGACTGAGAGTGTCCCCTTCCATTCCACTTTAGTTCCCTAATGCCAAGCACTGAAATGTTTAAAAGTTCCATTTCTTGCTTTACAATTTCCAGTTTATCTTGGTTCATGCTTCTCACCTTCCGTGTCCCGATAATGTGTGTGGTACACCATCGGACTTCCTTTTCACTTTGTGCACTTCAGCCACCAGACATCCTTTCCACTTTAGTCTAGTTGCATCATTAGCGACAGAGCTTTTCTACTTGTTCTTTGCTCTTCCCCAGTAACTGTTTGAGCACCTTCCAACCTGGGAGTCTCTTCTCCCAGCACGATCTCCTATTTCATTTTGGACTATCTCATCAGAGGGTTTTCAAGGTAAAAGAATGTTTAAAAGAAAGAGTAAAAGAAAAACAAAAGGAAAATACAGCAGTGGTTTACCATTGCCTTCTGCTTGCTGCATGATGTGTGAGCTCAAACCACATGTGCTCGGGCCCGTGGTGTCGCCATCACCAAATGCTGGTGAAGTCTAGTCACCCCTGCAGGTGTAGAGTCTTCTATGGAGAGCAAATTCCTGGAATGAAATTTTAAGCAGTTTTCCATATGGCCAAAAAGAGCCACTGCTAGCACTGTGAGAATTAGAGTATTTGTGACAGTTAGAAAGAGATGCCCCTTTCCAGAGGGGCTGAAGCTCCACCCCAGAGCACTCAGATGGGCAAGCTGGGTGCAAACTGGAGTCCAGGCCCCCTCACCACTCAGCCAGCACAAACTGCACAATCAGAGGCAACAGGTCTGGCCAGGTGGCCAAGGGTTATCAAAGTGACAGAGGAAGTACGAGCAAGGAAGGAAACGCAATCTGACTCCCGTAAGGAAGTGGCAACCCAAAAGAAATAAAAGACGGCAGAAACAAACCTGTATTTCAACCAGTTCTAATCCATCGTGTAGGTTTTCCTCAAGAAGCAGAAGAATGAAACATCTAATCTAAAGAAAATATCTATAATCTATTTTCAGGGGTCTGAAGATAGCAGCAAAGTTATGAAACAAGAAGAGATCAGGACTAGTTCCATGATAAAACAAATGCTCATTGGAATCATGAGTAGTAGAATTAATGTTTCAAAAACAGATTAATGGAACAGAAAACAGACTCAGTAAACATACACAGACCACAAAAGAAAATGACAATCAAGCGAGGATGACAAAATTGTAGAAGAAAGTACACGAAGAAGCAACCCAAGATTAATTGAATTTCCTAAAGGAGAGCACAGAACAAACGGGAGAAATTTATCAAGAGTGTAATTGAAGAAAACTTTCCAGAACTTAAAGAAACCCTGAAAACTTAAAATTGATCTCTAGGTTCCAAAAGAGAAATAACAAGCAGACTCCAGCATCAGAATACATTTTAGTAGTATTCTTAATCTTTAAGAAAAAAGAAATTCTTCTTATCTTTGAACTAAAAGGAAGAAAAAAAAAGATTTGCAAAAGTGATTTTTTTTTTTCATAAGGTCACCTTGGGTCAGCCCTGATGGCTTAGTGGTTAAGTTCAGAGCACTTGCTTCTGTGGCCTGGGTTTGGTACCTTGACATGGACCTACACTACTCGTCTGTTAGAGGTCATGCTGTGGCAGTGGCTCACGTACAAAAAAAACAGGAATATTGGCAACAGATCTTAGCTCAGGGTGAATTTTCCTTAGCAAAGAAAAAAAGAAATAGAAAAGAAAAAATGTACCTTCACTTAATGGCTAGAAGAAACAGGTTTGAGATTTCTTAGGGGAAAGTGTGACACAACAGTGCTATAGAAATAAAAATCATAAAATTTCTAAGAAATAGCATAAAGACATAGATTTGTAAAAGTCTCAAAAATTTTTACCCTCAATTTATTTTTTTCCTTCAGAAAAAAAAGGGAGTTACAATCTAGAAAGCATAGAAATGCTAGATGTGTTTACCTCCACTGTTTTACAAAATTCATTCTCAATAAGGCTCCAATAAGCTAACTACAAAATCCAGTGGTAAGTTTTCATTCCAGATTTTATTTGACTTTTCTATGAAATTTGACTTTTCTATGAAATTTGACTTTTCTGTAGAATTTAAAAATATTACCTACGTCTTTCCTGAAAATATTTTCTGCCTTGGATTCTGTAACATTTCTTCCTACTATAGTGACTGTCACACGGATAACCTGAGACATTCATTCCAAATGAAACTCCCAGACATTCTGATTCTGAAGGTCTGCTCTGGGCCCAGGAATCCATCTTTTAAATAAGCACCTCAGGTACATCGGAGGCTGCAGACAACCTTGAGAAACATGCTCTGTTCGTTGTCTTCCTCCTCCAGAGCTGCTTCTCACTCTGGGTCTTTCTTTGGCTTCTCTTATCTCAGCCTCCTGAAAACAGGCCATCTTTGGGGTTCAGTGCACACCCTGCTGGAGCTCTCCATTCTCCATTGAGACTGCACCCACTCCCATGCTGTCAACTGTCACTGATTTGTCAATGATGTACAAACTCTTTCCTGAGGCCCAAGTCCACATTTCCTTTTGTCTTTTGGGCATTTACACACAAATATCCAGCTGTCATCTTCAAATCAATATGTCCAAAGGCAGATTCATTAATCTTCCAGCCTTGAACCTGCTCCTCTTCCTACTGGCTCCATCTCAGATGGAGCAGCACCCAAGCTAGAAACCTCAGCTTCCTCCATACCCAACAAAGCAGTCATCAAATAAATTATTTACCATTGTAATAAGTGCAACAACAAATTATGCAGGAGACTATATAGGATAAGAGATCTAACTAAGACTGAGGGGCCGTCAGAAAATATTTCATAAAGGAAGGGACATTGAGTATGACTTTCGTGTTCTCATTTTGCAGGTGCTGGAATGTCACATGCCTGTCCCCACTCCCTTCAGTACCCAACACACACAGCCCCCTTTATCCACATAGCAGGCTTTCACTGACTCGAATGTCACCTCGTCAGTGATGTCTTCCATGCCTACCATGGGCAGCTTGTCACTCCCTACGTTTTGGCCTTTTCTTTCTTGCTCTCCTCAGCAGATTGCTAACTTTGCTGTCTATCTATATCCTAAAATAGTTTTTATTTCAATGTGGTCTGGATCCACTTGTTTCATTTTGATTCTCTCTGTCACTCCTCCTTTCTCACTTAGCATCTCTGTGACCCTCATTAATGCTCATTGTTTTCCATTTGAAAAGATTTAAACTTTGCTGCTATGACATAAAAATGGTTAATAGTATCAAAAAATAAAAACTTCTTTTACATTTAAAGAAAGTTATAAGGTAAAATATGGACCAAAGAGCTAATTTAAATGTAACAACACAGTGACATAAGCAGGACCAATGCAACCCACATTAGTAATAAAAACATTTAAACATGTTCTTTTGCTTTAGATCTCCCCAGAGCTTGTCTCCGGAGTTGACCCTAGAAAAGCTGATGTTTCAGTTGAGAAAAGTGCATTAAAGATTAAGATAACATTGATTTTAATTTGACCTTGACTGACACTTTTTCCATTTCAGCTAATGCTGAAATAAATTTCTTACCGATTATTTTTTGGGGCTGTCTTTCTTCTGGAGAGAAAAAGTTAAGACATTTTAAAATATTTGTTGTTGTTGTTGTTTGAATTGTGTAATATTTCCAAACTTTGTATTTATAACTGAAAAGTCTTTTTGAGTTAAGCTGTTTATTAATATTTAAATAAAACATGCTTTCTAACTAGTATTTCTAGGTATTCTTGGGGGATTAAGGGAGGTGATGTGGAAGGCGCTGAGATTTCCCAAATCTCCTCTATTCCAAGGTCCTGTTGCTTCCACTGCTGCGCCTACGCTTGGTGTCTGTTTTCTATACCTTGTCACCCAACTGGACCAGCCTTTGATCTTCTCACTCTTAAAAGTACACATACTCAGAATGCGGAGCAAACTTTGCTAAAGTTTTGGGTCAACGGAGTGGAATTAGATAACACTGCAACACAGGGAGAAAAAAGACATACAAATGAATCTTATACACCCCCTTCCTAAAACTTTTTCAGTCTTTTTAACTCAGAGGGATGGGCCTGGCCTATTTTCTACTTAGGCTTCCTAGCATGATGTAAAGATAAGCTTTCCTACCACTTACTTTTAAGCCAATTAATTTTTATCACCCCTTACATTCTTAATTGTCCTATCCAATACTCCAGTGATTCGCAATCCTGGGTGCACATTAGGAGGCCTTACTGAGTTTATTAAAAAACATCAATGTCTGGGAACCACCTTCACTGATCCAAGATGGAAACAGGGCATAGCCATAGGTCTTTTTTCTTTTTATGGTGAGGAAGATTAGCCCTGAGCTAACATCTGTGCCAATCTTCCTAGAATTTTTGTGTGTGTGTTGCTGCCTCACATGGGTTAGCTGTGGTGTATGTGATATGGGTGGCTGAGAAGTGGTGTAGGTCTATACCCAGGATCCAAACCTGTGAACCCAGGCTGTCCAAGCAGCACACATCAAAATTTTACCACTACACCATGGGGCCGGCCCTGGCATAGGTCTTTTTAAAAAGCTCTTCAGGTGATTCTAATGTACAACCAAACTTAGTCCTCTTTCTAGGTCTTAGTGTTTGCCCACTGTGGGCACCCAATACCCATAGAATGCACAGTGCCTCAAAAGTCACTTGGGATTGGATGTTATCAAAAAGATATGATCACCATGAGTCACAAAACTAACAAAATGGGCCCAAGGCAATGTCTAATATTGGTCTCTCCCCCATACCCTTTGAGCAGGAGGAGTGGACTTGATTAAACAAGGATGTGTTTCACAGCTGAGAGAAAAGAGGACATGTAATTTGGAAAGTGGAGTATCTGTGTGAGAGGCCAGAGGGAACAGGGAGAAGTATGAGGTGGGAGAGGATTCCACACTCTGTTCACACAGCCAGGAGGGATGCCCCTCTGCCTTCTGAGGAACTCGTTCTTCAACCTTCTCAGGTCACACAGGAGGTGGGGAAAAACCAAAAGGATAAGGAAGAGTTAGTGGCTCCTGCCTCCAATGAAAGACAGCTGTGGAGTCCAAAAGCACAAAAGCTTCTACCAGGGCTAGACAGGTGAGTCCTTCAAGACTGCACAGATTTGGGCACAGACACAATATTTCTGTCATTTGGACTTGGATTTTTAACTCTGCTTCACTCAGAAATTCACTTTCTTCAGAAATCTTTACAAACCAGCTCTTAGCTTCTCACCTGCTACTTCCTTAAATCTCTGACTAGTCTGTACTTCTCACCATTTCCTCATTATACTCCTTCCTCTTTCATCACCAGACATCATCAGGACATAACTCTGGATGCCTTTGGCCCTGATGAACAGCTCCCGGACCAAAGCGGATGCTCAATGAATGTTTGTTGAATGAAATTGCTATAGTAAATTGCATAGGATGTTTGCTTCCAACCAAGATGGAGCAACAATACATCTACCCTTCCACCTAAAACAATAAAAATTATGTGAACTAACAGTGAAGCCTAAGATTGCCCCATCTTACTGCCTTGAGAGAGTCTCTAGGATACAGCATGGGGGAAAAAACCCAGGCAGAGGTTGGTCGACTCTATAATGGCAGAAATGTTGCTGGAAGTTCAGGGAAATCAAGACAGCTGGCATTGTCAGGACAGCGTACTGGAGAGAAGGAAGTTGCACAGAGAGAAAACTCCAGAGATGCAAAGAGAGTTGAGTAATCAGCCGAGTACTGATCAGCTTATTTGTGTGAAGAAACCACTTGAGGCCATGGGAAAAAACCACTGAAAAGGATTAGAGGTAACAGTGCCTGGAATGCTGCCTGATCCCACCAGCAAAATTGGAAAACCTGAAGATTCACACAGCATTTGGTAGAGGACACAGAACGTACTGCCTTCAGTAGCAAGGGATAATTAGCCTTAGCATGAGCAGTACTCTGGTCTTGCCTAACAAAAGTTAAAAGCGAGATCTAAGAGCATCAAATAGTTTCCAAGTAACTTAACTAATATGAGAACAAAGTCCAAGAATACTTAAAGGAATACAAAAAAATACCAAGAATCCTAAAAGATAAAATTTATGTCTGGCATTTAATTAAAAATTACCAGACATGTAAAAAAGCAGGAAAATAGTCATAAGTGACAATAATCAATAATGACCCAGAACTGACACAGATGTTAGAATTTGTAGACAAGTACTTTAAAACAGTTATATGACTGTATTCCATACGTTCAAAAATTTAAGTAGAGACATGGAAGACATGAAAAAAGCCAAATCAAACTTCTAGAGATGAAAACTATCATGTGTGAGATGAAACAGAAACTGACGGGGATTAACAGTAGATTAGATAACACAGAAAAGAAAATTAGTGATCTTGAACACATAGCAATAGAAAATAGTCAAAATGAAACACAGAAAAAATAATGAAAAAGATAAACTGAAAAGAGCATCAGTGAGCTGTGAGACAACTTTAAGCAGCCTGATATACATCTAATTGGAGTCCACGAAGAAGAAAAGAGTAGGGTAGGGCAGAAAAAATATTTGAAGAAATAATGGTGAAATTTTTTCTAAATGTGATGAAAATTGAAACTCATAGGTCCAAGAAGCTCAAGGAACTCTAAGCACAAGAAACATGAAGAAAATCAAGGCACATCAGTATACAACTGCTCAAAATTAGTGAAAAGGAGAAAATATTAAGAGCAGCTAGAGAAAAAAGATACATTACACTCAGAAGAACAAAGGCTGAGAATGACAACAAATTTCTCATAGACAACAGTGCAAGTGAGAAGATAGTGGAATGCATCTTTAAAGAACTGAAAGAAAAAACTATCAATATAGAAATCTATACTCTGGAAATTTCTTTCAAAACTGTAGGTGAAAAAGATACTGGATTTCATACTTAGTATGAAAAAGGATAAAAATATCTCAATATTTTTTATTGATTATATGTTGAAATTATAAAATATTTGGTATATTGGGTTAAAATGTATTATTGAAATTAATTTTACATCTTTAATTTTAATTTTTTTAACGTGGATACTAGGAAATACTAAAATTATGTAGTTTTCATTATATTGCTACTGGATATCTCTGGTATCCAGTATCATTTACTTTCTTCTCTGTAAAGAAAAAAAAACATGGTAGTATTGATGGCTATCATCCCCCAGTATCTCTCACCTTCTTGACTATTCTTTAAATATTCCTAATTTTGCTTTGGTAAATTCCTCTATATGTTGCCCATAACATGGTTCCAGAGGACAGTTACTTATTTGGCGCAGATGAGTGATTTCATAGCATCTTTTTATGAATTCTGTGCTTCAGTTGCCTTTAACAAGTGTTAATTTTACTCTTTTAAATATTTTGGTTATTCTCTTTGATAAAGAAGAAATAATCAAAACAGGAGTTGACAATCTACAATCATCTGCTAAACAACTCTATAAATCCCAAGTAGTTTTTTCTCTTCTTACTCTGAACAGAATATGAAAAGCCCTTTTTTGTTGGTGTTTGCATTTTCTGCAAGCCTCTAGCTTTAGCCTACATAATGCAATTCCAGTAAGTCTGTGCTATTCATATTTGTTTTTAGTTAAGGATGCCTCTTGCATCTTTTGGATAAAATCTCGTTTTGTTAATTTCTATGGAGTTTCTCAAAGTCAGGTTTCTAAAGACACTATGTGTAGTGTATAGGACATTCAAATAGTACACGAGGTATATCCTAGCTCTAAGGGCAGCCAGTGGAAGAAGCTTGGAGAAGCTGCAAGTAGGGCAGTTGGCTGACATTCAGTTACTAGCACCTTCAGGTCTAACATTCTCTATTTTTGTAATTCTTATGTTCCCTTCTTGAAATCTCTTCTCTGACTCTTTATAAATGAAGATAATTAATTTGTTCTCATTTTGGTAAGGAAATCAAAGAATCAAATGTTGATTATCGTATTTTTCAAAAAGATTTTCTTGCTCCTCATCTGTGAATTTGTTACATCAAGCTAGAAAAACTTGTTATTTCTTAAGATCATCATCTGGGAAAAAATGAGATTTGAGATCAAATATTTGTCTTATAATAAATTTGTCTAAAATCACTTCTATATATTAGTATGTGTTTGCAACTAGGTATACCAAGTGTCAAAACCTTTTTATCATTTCCCTTCCCATTAAAGTCATTTATTGAGATTTAGCATTGGGCTATATGATAAGAGCTCACATTTCATTGTCTTCAGCTTTGGATGGGGAATTTCCTTGCCTCCATCTTGAGTCTGGTGCAGTATGGCCATCATCTGCCTGGTTGGCAGGTTAAAAAGGCGAAATAAAGTTCAAACTTTGAGTGTAACCAAAGATTTATTTCCATATGTTTAATATAATGCACAGGGCACAGGCTAGTGAAGGATTTACACCTGAGTTGTTGCTCCTATTTCGATGGAGGCTAAGAACAGATTATATTATTTATGGAAAAGTACAACTATCAACTTGATTTTTAAGGAGGAAACAAAGAATGGAGGAGGAGTTCCAAAAGCCAACATGGCATAATGTAAATCAAACATGGGGGTAGGTCTATCTAAATATAGAAAATGCTTTGAAGAGAAATACAGAACTTAAGAGAAATCTGCCAGTTGAGCACTGGGAGTGGGGCTAAGCAAGAGGAAAGCTCTCCTGAGAAGGGTGGGATGCAGTCAGATCAAGCTTGGAGTGGTCCTGAGCCTTTCAGCTGTCTGAGGAGGTGGCGCTACTCTGCTGTAGGGTAGAAAGAGAGAAGTAGGAAAGATGGCCTTGAGCTGAGATGACAGGCAGTCAGCCATCTTGGTGGCTCATTTTCTGTGTAGGACATTGCAGTCGCTTCTGTGAGACTGCGATGCCATCAACATGCAAGAAGAAGAGGATTGAAGCATTCCATCCCATGAGGGCTAGCGCCCGGGAATTCTTGTGTGGGGATTATGCTGAATGCACCCAGGAAGATCAGCTCTAATTAATTTACAAAATGGTATGTGCCAGACAAATTGGATCAGTCCATCAAATACTAGAGTGCAGCTATTTCTGAATAAAGAAATGTAAGGTATAATGAAGTTCTTAGCTGATTCTATTCATATTCTTAACATAGCTGCCATTTATCGAGTGCCTATTATGTACTGGAGATTTATCACAATATGGTCTATTGTAGTAAACTCAACCCTGAGAGCTGGGGATATTTATCTCCAGGTACCAGCTAAGGAAACTGAAGAAGAAAGACGTAAAATGACCACCTTGAGGCATACAGCTGGCACGTGACAAAGCGACGATTTGAGCTCAGAGGTTTCTGACTCAAAAAAATCTACATGTTGATGCTTTGGATCTGAAACCTACATGTTGTAAACATGTTTCTTTGTTTCTGTTTATTTAAGGTTGTGTGTATTTATTTCATTTTATTTTTTGGCTTTTTTTTTCAGCATTTTGTAAAACCCTTGTTGAAAATGTAAGGCCCTCCGTTGCAATAAGAGCTTCCTATGGATTTGTCTGGGAGAAACCCTGATGCAGCTGTTTGAAAGTTGGAATCACACACTTCTGGGAGCTGAGTGTGGTGGTGACACTGGTGGAAGGCAAAGTCAGAGCCTCTCAAAGGGGAGGTTACCCTCAGTGGGATAAAGTCGATAAGGTATGTTCTTAAATTTTTTATTTGAAAATAATTTTAATCTTAAATTGCAAAAATGGTACAGATTACCTATACCCTTTACCCAGATTCATTTATTATTTTGTTCCATTTGCTTTCTCTATATGCACATACATGTTAAATCTTTTTCTTGAACATTTGAAAATAAGTTGTGTACATCATGGTTCTTTACTCTTAAATAATTCAGTATGTATTTCCAAAGAAAAAGAATATTCTCTTACAAAGAAATAGTATAGTTATCAACTTCAGCAAACATAACATTAAGCCAGAACTTTTTATTTAATCTATTGTTTGTATTTCAATTTTGTCAATTTACCTGCCCAGGAATGTTCTTTCCAGTGTTGTTTTCCCTCCAGTACAGGATGCAGCCTAGAACGTTGTATTGGATTTACTTATCGTGTCTCTTTAGTCTCCTTTAATCTGAACTTGTTCCCCAGCTTGCTTTAATATGACGTTAATATTTTTGAAGAATACAGTCAATGGGCCATTTTTGAATGGCTCCTTCTTTTCATGTGACGTTCTCTTTTCAGAGCTTATCTTTGCTCAAACTTTGAATGGAAGAGAGGTGACAAACTGAAAAGTCCTTTGAGAATAGGTTATTTTATATATATATATAAAACCTTACATACATATATATAGATCTATATATACAACTTTGAGACAGGTTTAAAGGTAGTGCACTAAATGGTAAATTTCTGCCTATTCCATCCTGAGTTTTCAAGGGTTAGCTTTAATCTCTTCTTTCCATAAGGTCCCAGGTCCATAGTCTCAGGAAAATATCTGTTGCTGCAGCAATTCTCAGAAAACAGAGCTCTCAGACGGGAGGTTCCTAACAAGGCAATCAGAACCTGTTCTGCTCATCGTAGGAATGAAATAATGCTGGAACTAGGCAATGGGTCTTTCCCATTGGCTGGCAGTGTAGGATATAAGTATTACCAGTTGATTTTAGAGGTGGAAGTTTTGGGTCCTGAGTTTGAACAGGCTGTTTAACCTCCCTACATCTCAGACGACTCCTCTGATCTAACACCTGGCCTGCAGTCATCACAGGGTGGTTGTGATAATATACGTAAAATCACTTTGCAAATGATAAAGCATTACACGTATGTGACCCTTACTATTATTATCATGGATTATTTGATCTTGAAAATTACCTCGAGACTCTCAAAGTCTAATTTTGCACAAATTTCTCCTTAAATAGCCATTTTACTCAGCCTCTTATAAGATCCCTTCGCTTCAGCCACATGTAATCAAGTGTCCTATTTTCCAAGCTTGGAGACATTGCCCCAGAGAAGTCAGCTGGCACAAAGCCTGCTTGCTCTTAGGAAAAGATTACCAATCCCTCCCCTTCTTTCCCGTGCCCCTAGTTTTGGCTTGGGCCATGCAATTCCAGAGCCCCAAGCCTGGGTTCACATGGAAACGGAAACTCACAGGGAAGAAGATACGAAAGGAAGCCTTGGGGCGAGGGATAAAAGAAATAAAGTGAAGACAGGAGATATGGGGCAACGTGACCATCACCAAGTCTGCCAGACCCTCCTTGTCTCTATTCTGCTCTGGCTGTAGCTGGTACCTCCTGTCTCCTAGAGCTTCCTGGGCAATCACTCTCCAACAGTTTCATTTTCAGCAAAAGCCTAGACTACAGGCATCCAGAAAATTCCTCTCATTATCCTGAATGTCATACTGCACTCTTTTATTGTCACTATATCATGAGCTCCAAAATTTAATTTTTACATAGAAAGCCTTTGCTCATGAAAGTAAGTTATACACATTACCTGTTTTACTCTACTCACAAAAATCTGCAATTCAACTCTCGGATTTGACTGGATTTTTCATTTCTTTGGCTCTTAGATAGTTACTTGCATTTTCAGTCTAACTCTACACACATTTGAACTTGATAACTTAAGACATGAATTTCCTATCTAATGATGACAGTTGAAATTTGTGAACTCCTAAAATATGCAAACATTCGTGCTATTGACAACAATGGCCTTTGAATTGACAAAGCTTGTATTTAAGAAAAAGCATCTACAGACACCTAAGTATATGAGACTTGGCAAGATAGCGAGTGGGCAGGAAATCAATTGTTTCTCAGAAGAGTGACTAGAAGCAAAGCAGGCTGTTAGTGAATTCATGATTATGCAAAGCCTGTTACTTCATTATACCTTCTAGACAGAACCCTTTATTCTAAGCCTAATTTGAGCCTGAATCAATTTGTGGTTTTGGCGTTAAAACCCTGCACCAGCAATCTTGCCCCAACACCTATGCACATAGAGATATCCTCAGCGTTTGCATGGAGCTCCTGCCCAGCAGTTAGAATTCTGCTTAGAGCTCACCTTGTCTTAGAGTTTTTATTTCTCCTTTAACAAAAATTAATGGACTTTTACCTTCTTTCATTTTCTTAGGATCATGTAATGTTATGGATATCGAAAATGACATGCAACTGAATTTTGGATTTGCATGTGGCTTTATTTAAGGTTACAGTTTAAGGTCATTCTACTAACAAAAAGCAAAACTGTAAGGAAAACATATCATCTTAATGACCTTGCTCTTGGAAAACAAACCAGAGGGAAGGCTGAAAAATTCTACTGCATTCATTTAAAAAACTTTTATTTATCAAAGTAAAACATAAGGAAAGACAACACAATAGGAAAAATTGTGTAAAAGATAAAAATAGTATTTCACAGAAGGAAAGTCACGGAGGGACAATAACCATAAGAAAAGTTGCTTCACTTTACTGCAAATAGAAAAAAGCAAATTAAAACTATCATGCAATGCCATTTCATATCTACCAGATTTGCAGAAATGCTAAGTATTGATAAGGATGTGGAATGACGAGAACTCATAGACACTGCTGGTGGAAAGGTAAACTGGTTCAACCACGTTAATAATTATGACTATAATAAAACTAGTGGTAGGCACTCTTTCAAGTGTATTATATATGGTAAGTTATTTAATCACTTGGAAAATTATTTGGCATTATCTTATGAAGTTAATGGTTTTCCTATTGAAGACTCAGCAATTCCCCTACAAGGTATATACCCTAGAGGAAGTCTTGTAAACGCATGTTAGGAGACTAAGAATGTGCATGGCAGCACAGTTTGTAGTAGTACAAAACGAGAACAATTCAAATGTTTCTCAACAGGAGACTGGAGAAGTGAATTGTGGTCAATTCAAACATTCACACTGAAAAAGGGTCACAAAATACACACTATTTACATAGAAATAAAAACTGTATAAAAGTGATGGGGCCACTCCAAGATCAGAAGCAAATATTTGTCAAGTTAAGCAGAAATATCAAATATGGTTTAGGGATTCATTCATATTTAGAAAACCTATGAAGAAACCCAAAGAAATTAGAAAAAACAAAATTAGGGTAATCAACTTGGATAGAGGGTGGGAAATGAGATAGTGAAAATATATCAATGAGCTTAAGTGGTGTTGGTAATGTTCTTTTTAAGCCATGTCTTAGGTACAGGTGTTTATTCTATTATTCATTATAGTGTATATATACACTACATCTATCTGTGTTTGATTTACTTCAGTGTTCTTTATAAGCAAAAAGAAAGTCTTGATTTCATCGTTCACTTTATATAGTGAAGGAGACAGTGTCAGGAAGCCCTCAGGGCCCCTAGAACCATATTGTGCATGCAGACGACACTCAGTGTTTGGAGTAAAGGAAGCTTAGGTTGATAGTTTGGAGAGCTGAGTTCACAATTCAAAGAATTTTTTCCCCCATATTTTCTTCCTGAGTTTTACAGAGGTGATTTTTCAGTGAAAATAAGTAATGCAACAAGTATTTTGACTGGCACTGTCAATTCATTTTATCTTCTTGCTAGAAACTCTGCCGCAGCAAATATTTGTCAAGGTGAAGAATGGTCAACATGTGGTGCTGAAATATCCCTGTTCACTCCTTTTAGCACACTCAGTTCCAAGATGATAGATGCTAGAGAATTCAGCTTTGCTGACTTTGTTCTTTCCTTGAGGGGAGGGAGAGCTGAGTGAGTCTTCTCCCTTGCCACTGTGCCAATTTATTAGCTGAGCCTGTCACTTAACCTGTGTTTTATTTTTCTCATTAGTAAAATGGACATTATAATGAACATAATATCTATCTATCTGTCTGTGTGTCTGCCTATCTAGCTATCAACTATCTGGAGTAGTGCCTAACACGTAGTCAGTGCTATCTAAGCTTTAGTTATTATTTTTATATATTGGTCATACACTATTGGTTTTGAACAAAATTCTACAAATGACAGCTATTTGATTAAACTGTGGTTCATCTTATGAACACAGACTCGATGTTCAACATTAGAAACATAATCACAAATAAACCAGATAATATAAAACTTAAGATTATAATCAAATCATTCTCAGCTTTTTTATTTCTAGTTAGTGAATTAATATTTTATATAAAATTGTGATTTATGATTTATTTAAGCATTTAAATTTATATCCAGTCCCTAGAAGATGATATAACACAACCTTAAATTTAAATTTATGCTAGTTTATGCAATGTTATCATATGACATTTCATTTGACCTTCAAATCATACTTTGAAATGGAAATAATGATCCACATTTCATAGATGGAGAAATTTTAGCTCAGAGGGATCAGGTATCTTGGCGTAAGTAAACTGATGGGGCCAGTTTAAGGCTGGCAGCCCGGGGTCCAAACTCCAAGTCCAGGACTCTTGCTGCTGTACAATTAAATATAAGCTTGTAAAGTGACTTCAGTTAAACTTTCTGTTGACTCACCACTTCTCTTATTATTACAGATATTAAACTTTGAAATAGCACACATTTCTGATTGCAGCTATATGCTAAGGTAGAGATGCCATCTTTGCTTTTGATCTAAAACAATTTTATCGGGGGACTGGCCCCTTGGTGGAGTGGTTAAGTTTGTGTGCTCCGCTTTGGTGGCCCGGGGTTCACTGGTTCAGATCCTGGGAGCAGACCTACACACAGCTTGTCAAGCCGTCCTGGGGCAGCATCCCACATAGAAGAACTAGAATGACTTACAACTAGGATATACAACTATGTGCTGGGCTTCAGGAAGGAAAAAATAAAACAATTTAATCAAATACTAATTATATACAAATCCCAATGAACTCTCACTTGAGGTTATAAAAAGTTGAGTAAATTAACTTCCACAATAAGACAAACTACAAATAGACTAGAAAGCTCACAAATAAAGGAACTCTGAAGGGAATTATCTCAGAATGTGAATAGCTTTTATGCATTGTTTTTTCAAGTTCACATTTTTAACTCATCGATTTTCTTTAATTTTTAAAAGCTAGTGTTTTATTTGAATTATGAAAGCAATACATTCTCAGACCATTTGAAAAATGTAAAAATGTACCCAAAGTAAAGCAAAAATTACTTATCATTCATCTTTCTACCTATAGATAATCATTTAATATTTAAAAATATCCCCTTCTGGGATATGCTATATACACATTTTTACACATATTTCACATTAAATTACATTGTATAAAATACTTTATATCTTTTGTTCACTAACATTACATTTCAAGCATTTCATTTTTAATTATCATATGAAGACCAAATAGAATTTATTCCAGAGATGCTTATCATGCAAAGACAGCATAGCCACTCTGAATGATAAGTTGATGCTGACCTGAATGCTTTCCAGGACTGCGATGGTGTCACTGATCACTTCAGCTGAAGTCAAGAACAAATTTCATATCACCTTATTTAATTGGATGACTCTCATTATAGGGAAAGCTGTCCACGAGAGGGCACATAAACAATGAAGCAGTTGTCCTTCAGGGAACCTCCACCAAGTAACCAAAGGTATACTCATTTTGGAAAGATCTCTGCAATTGTTGAGGGATAAATGATCTACTGACGGTGCTTCTTTATATACTTGCAGCTCTCCTATGGCCACCCATAAGGTGCAAGTGTTTTGGGGAGGGAGGCAGGTTAATGTCTGATTTCTCCAGAAGAAGTGCAGTCCCACAAGTACACAAGGTGTCTCTGGAAAGAGTTTTGTTTACAGTTGTTGCCTGCCCAGGTGGGAGCTGCATCAGTCAGAGGGCACAGGTTGTAAGAGCTTCTAACTTAGGGCTCTCAGTCCAGTTTGAATATTTGAGTCAAGTCTTTGCTTTTGGAGGGACTGTCTGAGGTCAGTCAGTCTTGTTCTGTTTGTCCATACCACCAGCAAGGTGGCATTTATTTGCCCCATCTAGACTTGCTAAATGTCTCCTGTGTAAATGAAGTCCAGAGTTAAATGGTCCAGGGGTGGCAGCTATGCTCCACAAAGAGACCCAGGTTCCTTCTATGTTGTTGCTCTACCCATTGTGGCCACAAACACATGGCCCAAGATGGCAGTGTCCCTGTTCTAGGCAGCAGAATAAAGGAAGAGATGGAGAGAAAATGACAGTGATTACATCCTGTAAAGAAGGCGTCTAGAAGGCGCCCTGTGATATTTGTGCTCACAATTTCTTGGCCAGAAGTGAGTCACATGGCCATACTTGAATATAAGAGAAATAAGGAATTGTAGTCTTTATTCTGAGTATCCAGTTAAACACTGTATTATTATGATATAAACACTGTATTATTATGATAATAGAGGAGAATGAGTATTGGGAGATAAGTAGCAGTCTCTAACACAGAAAGAGTAGTGCTTTATGGGCAGCGAAGTAGCTAAAATTACAAACCAGTCAGCAGCTGCAGCATTGTTAAGGATATTACCACTACAGCAGAATCAGCTCTGTTCAAATAAATTCCCATTTTAATAACTGTTATCTCAAATAGAAATAAAGCCAACTTCCAAATCACATGGGTGTCACTGCCTTTAATAAATTCACCAAATTTTCTATCTAGGTTATGAGCTGATTCCATTATTTTTTCTGTATGGTTTAAGTTTGTATCTTCACTGCCTTGTGATCTTCCTGTAAAACACAAACTTCTTTTACTCTTTACCCCTACTTTGTTAACCAATAACGAATCCACTTCTAAAAACAAGGAGAAATCAAAGATCATCTATCCAGTGTGTTGAATCTTATCACATTCCACCTTCCCGTCTCTGCTTTTATCTCATTAAGTTTCTATTGACTTACTCCCTTTGACATGGTTCTCCGAAAGCAGAAAAGAGGGGGAAGGATAAACTAGACATAGACACAATCAGAATTCATAGTGGTGACAGCTGAATACTTGGTTGATACTTGTTTTTCCCTTTTCTTTTGTAAAAAAAAAAAAAAAAGCCTATTGCCATGTCTACACGTATAGAGAAGATCAACGTAGGCAGAGACATGTATTCTCCACAGGCTCACCTTTCTTTTCCTCCAGGTTAGGCTTATTTTTCCTGTTCTCCCACCAGTGACTTAACTATTTGAGTGTACTCATTTTTTCAGTGAGAAATTTGCAGTCTTACCATCTGGAAGGGCTTCTATATACTAAGGAGGGGAACTGGTTTGAGCTTTTGGGCCTCGACAGGTATACCTCTACTCTTATAATAAAGATTCGCCGATTGTCAGCATGAAACCCACCTGTCATGAAACCTTGATTATTAATTTTCCTCCTAGTTGAAATGTTAGAGAATCTCAAGTTCACAAGGAACAGTCAAACATTTAGAAAGGCAGGATTGTAAAGTAAAAATAAAACAAAATAAACAAAAATCCAACCAGACAGTCTCTAACATCCTTTTCATTTCCTAAGGCTTTTGATTCAAGGACACACATGCAAAGTAGTTGCCTTCTTTAAAGTGATCACACAGGGACAATGACGCTACCCTTGCTCAGATATTTTTGGAACTTATCTTTCAGATTTCCTTAAGAATCTTTGGATAGTTTTCAACTATCCTTAATGATGGAAAAAACTCATTCTTTGAGGATGGGTTTGATTTTGGGAACAATCTAAAATAATCTGGAGACAAATCTGATGATTAAGTTGTCTGGAAGCATTGATTCAATAAATGTACACTGAGCTCCAACATAAGCAAGTGCCAGAAATAAAAGCATGAAAAGTATACTTCCTGCTCTCAGGGTGCTTAAAGGAAGAGGGTCAAAAACAAGGGCGAGGAGGACTGACTCTTTTGAGTTTAACACTCTTCACATTGCAGGACTTTGTTTCTGTTTTTCTGTGTCCCGAGGGCCTGACACAGTCCTGCACTTTGCTTGCTCCACAGCTGCCTTCCTGCCAGGACTCCTTTGTGCTCACACTTCCTGAGGAGCCGGGTGGGACAGGATCAATCATCTAGACTTTATTTTGACAAAATGGCAATGAGTGAATGGAAGAAGTTGTCCCCACTTGACTACACTGATTTTGTTATTTTTGTTTTCTTACATCAGTCTCCACATCTTTCAGGAGTTATAGCAGAAAGTCTCAGAATAAAAGATAAAAGCTCCAGTATTACGTTAAGTGAAATGAGCCACACCAAGAAAGACAAACACCGTATGTATGATTTCACTCATATGTGGAAGATAAACAAACACATAGACAGAGAGAACAGATCAGTGGTTACCAGAGGGGAAGGGGCTGTGGCTGGGCACAAGGGGTTAAGGGGCACGTATGTATGGTGACTGACAATAATGTGCAATTGAAATTTCACAATGTTATAAACTATTATGACATCATAAAATAAAAAAATAAAACCCAAAACAGCAACCATAAAAGAGAAAAAAATAAAACCTCTAAAGAATTCTTGTTTAGAAATGCTTACCATGAGTTCAATTTCTGCTCTTTAAAACTTTTACTTTGGCATGTATACGCATTTAACGACTGCAAAAACTGAAAGATGAACAGAGGGCTGGCTGACGGGAGGAAGTATGTGAATGCTGGTATCTTCTTCCTAAACATATTTTTCTCTACTTGCTTTTACCTTTTCCATTGTTCTGCCTGTATTTTTCTTGTCATTCTGTGATGGTTAGCATCTCTAAACAATGTTGAATAGAAGTGAAAAGCCTTGTGTTCCTCGTTTTAAAGAGAATGCTTCTGTTTCCCCATTACGAATGATCTTTGAATAGGTTTTTCATAGATATTCATTCTTCATGCAAAGAAGTTCCTTCCTGTTCCGGATTTGCTAAGGTTTTTATTTTGAGAATCACTGTCTTGAATTTACCAAATACACAGCTGTTCCATGTTTTGTTTTGAGCCACTACAACGTCTGTGGGACCTGGGAATGGAAAACTGTTGTTTGCTGCTTCTACTCATTGAGAACCTCAAATAGTGTGTCCGTTGGACATTTTAGGTTGTTTTGATGTGGATCAAGACCGCCACAGGTAGAGAAGCCCAAGGTGTCCTGGCCTCCATGCCAATCTCTATGACCCAGTGGATTTTATGGTGTGGATTAGGGCTGCCCCAGGGAGAGAAGCCCAGGGCATCCTGGCCTACACGCCGATCTATATGACCCAATACATATCTAAAGTTATCCGACCACACAATAACCAGACCCCACCTGCACTGACACCATTTAATGACTTTTTACATCATCTTTCCTTTGTCTTGTAAAGAAATAACTCACATACCTATGCCTTATAAATTTAGCTCTAACCCTCAATACATTGCAGCTCTTTACTGCCCACGGGTCCTGTCCCCATGCTATTCCACACTATTCTCTGAATAAAAGAGCACTACTGCCAGACCTTGAGAGTCCAAGAGATCTTTCTTTTGACTCCTTGACTCACCAAGCCTGCATCATTTCGATTGGAGTTCCCATTCATCCAAAAAAAACTCTTACATTGTTTTTGGTCATACATTTTGCCCTAATATTAAAAACATGGCCTGTGTACACAGCAAATACATGTTAGTAGTGCCTCGGAGGCAGGAGAGATGAAAATGGAACTGCAGAAGGAACATGAAGGATTCCAACTGGTTTTGAAATTACTTAAAACATTTTAAATTTCTGAAAAAAATCCGAAGCAACCACCACAGCATGTAATATTTGTCCATTTTGGAAGAACAACAAATGTGTTATCCTTTGTAACATATTTTCAAAGCAAGTTTTCCAAAAGAAAAAAGAAAAGGAAAAGAAAATAAGTGAGCCCATTATTACCAAACTTTGATTAAATAATACATATAGCAAGTAGAGTTAGTCACTCCATCCCCTGGAATTCCACAGTCCTTTGCTGGTATTCCATATTACTTATTTCATTATACTATGTTTTTCCTATATGGATGTTTTCTTTTTATCTATTGTATCCTACATAAAAGTAGCCAAAAGAAAAGCCAGTATAACAATATTAATATCAGATAAAGAAATTTATAGTGAGACTATTTTTATATTTCACTGTCTATCATCTCTTAAATCTCTTAAAAGCAGAGACAGTGTTCAAATTTCTCATAAACTTTAAAATTAGAAAACAAAATATATTTATTTAAGCTTCCAACCATTGTGGAATTCTACTGTTTCACAGAAACAAATGGTAAAAAGTAATATACAGGAGAAATTACAACTTTTCATCGTTTAATTATTGTATTTGTAAAAGTTTTATCCTGGTTTCTGTGCTATTTATTCCCCATTTCTTTTGAATTACTTTGAGATGCTGTAACTGAACTATTTAAAGTATAATACATTCTTCAATGTTTAAAAAGAGAACATATATATGTATATCTAAAACCATGAAAAACTGAAAAAATATTAATGATCTTACATTTTATTAAATAATTATGATACAAAAATGATAGCCAAAATATTTATTACTGATTCCTTAAATACACTATTTTAAACCTCTTACTTAAAACATTAAAATTTTGAGCCAATGGAAAAGTGAACTGCCTCACAGAAATATTTAATGTTATAAAGGGTACATCATTTTAACATGAACTTCATTAAGATACTACTTTAAAAGGTGCACAATGCTGTCATTACCCATTAAAATAAAAACCCAAGGCAACCAACAACATAGGGTAACTATATGCTAATATTTTGAACTAACATTTCACATGTAGACTGACAACATATTTTATTTAAAGCTTAAATAAAAAATGTTTCTTTTTGCTAAGACAGCTTTTGTTGTCATTAGCTTCTACTGGTTTTTTAGAAATAGAGCTGCTCCACACTGAATCCACTGGTCTTGGTTGCCCCCACACGGAACATCAATGTTGGTTACCACGCGATCCCTTTCAGCACTTGTGTAAACAGGCAAAGATATGCACTCCTCAGGGGAATACGGACCATATGAACCCTGTTTAAAAAGAATTAATTTTGTTTTAAAATACAGCAATATACTCTTTTGAAGCAGATGACTAAATAAACAAAGGCACAAACACAAACTTTCCCAAATAATAATATTTATTTAACATTTTATTACGAAATATTTTGAATAAAGACTAGCATAATAAACCCCCGTGACATAGCTGCAACAATTATTAACTCATGGACAATCCTGTTTCATTTTATAACCTTCCCCTTGCCCCAAATATCGGAATATTTTGAACCACATCCTGCATATTATAAAATTTTATCTATCAATACTTAAATATGTCTATCACTAAATTATAAAAATATCACACTATTATCACACATGAAAATATTAACAATTATTCCTTAATGTCACTTTATATCCATGATCTCATTATCCTATAATTTTTAAAAGATTTTTTGTTAGAACCATAATTCAAATAAAGCCCATTTTTACATTTTGTTGATGTCTCAATCTCCTAAATTTATAGATTTTTCCTCCTTTTTTCCTTGTAATTTGTTTGCTGAAGAAGCCATACCAAAGAATTTTCCACAGTCTGACTTTTGTTGGCTCCATTCTCAGAGTATCCGGTTCTTCTGTTCCCTGTATTCTTGCAAAGTGGATCTGGAGGTGTGCTCAGATGCAGATTCAAAAACACCGTGTAGGCGGTACTGTGTACCTCCATTAAGAGGCTTATGTTTGGTCGTCTCTCTTTTCAGATATTAGAAGCCACTGACAATCATTATTACATTCAAGATTAAAAAATGGTAATCTAATTCTATCGTTCCTTTTTCATTTCTGGGCAGAAATATATCGTTTTAAAGAGAAACTTCGACTTATCAATCTTTTGATTATCATGAGGTACAGTTCATATGGGAAATGTTGGATAAAATGCTATCTAATTTCCGTTTATTCATATGCTTTCAAAATAAGGAATTTGTTCCCTAGTATACCATAAAGGTGATCAATGACCCTCCCCTCCTTTTTAAAAGTACCATTATGAACTGGTAGATTAAAATATATTTGATATACTTCAATTCAATGCAGTTGTTATCTTATTGATGTTCAAATTCTCGGTCTTTGCACAGTGGGAACTCTGTAAGTTGGCTCCTGAGCTTTTTTTGATGTGTCCCTAGTCATCTTCAATAGCTTTCTTGCTTTCTAGTATGTTATAGGATGTTACAAGCTCATCTTACACATTTCCTGTTCCAGAAATCAAATTAGCTGTTACTCTGAGGATCCTTGGTTCCTTTAATGAGAAATAGTCTTACAGATTGGTAATCTGGCTGCTAGGTATGATCTATCATTCTCCTTCTAGGATTTTTCAGTGACTGGAGTTTAGAAATACACATTTTTAAAGAAAAACATCATGAGTTCATAATACTATTTCCAATTCAAATTTAGGATTGATGCTTTTCTGAACTTATATAATTTTATTCAATTAATGAATTATATCTTAAGAATTGGAATGAAACTTAAGAGAAAAGTTAGACTCATTTCAGAATTTTACAAGTGATGAATCAGAAACCTATGGAGAATTTACCATGGCAACCTAGTTAGGAAGTGGCAAAGGTTTCGGCGTATGAATATTAGCACCTAAAGACGCTGTTATAGTTATTTTTCAAAAGAGAAGACATTTATGCAAACAAAACATTTTCAGGTTCTGGAGTACTTGTCTAAGAAGTCCTGACACTAAGTAGGTTACTCTGAGCATCAGTTTCCCTATTGTAGAAGAAAGATAAACAACACTTGTCCACCTAATAGGATGTTGAAAGAATCCAATGACGTAGTAAAGAGCTCAAATATAAAGTATTATTTATCAACATATCACTAATTCTTTGGACTACACACAAACACACACATATATATCTTTTCTTTACTCCCTAATTCTCACACCAACTAGAAAAAGAATCCCAGCTTTTTAGCATACACTACATGTTGTGGATAGTGCTATGATGGAAATAGAAATATCTTTTTCATCATGGAAAAATTTAAAACAAACATTCTATTAAGTCTAAGTGGACATCATATGAAATTTCATTATCTTTTCCAATCCTCATATCTCTCCCAGACACATACGCACACAAAAATACTATTCTGACTCTTCTTGTCCTTGATATGAATCAGTTAAGTTCCTTTGAAAACTCATTTATTCCTAACATTCCTAAACCTTAACCTAATAATACAAAATTCATTCTTTACACAGAATCATCGTGCAAATAGATAAAAAGGCAATCTGCCCTGAATTTTTCTAATTTTTCTCTATGTTTGTATTGATGATTCTGTCATTTATCCATTCATTTAACAGCATTTTATGTGCTAATGCTGTGCCTAGAATTATAAAGGCTAAGCATTTCAGTTATATACTCAAATAGAGAAAATAATAATCATCTTTGAAGCTTAAAATTTAGTTTAGAAAACAATACATATCAAATATATACGATATAATTTTTGGAACAATTGGTATTTTAGAAAATCATTATAAATGAAACACAACTCTGGGGTATGTTAACAAGGATTAATGGAGAGAATGAATCCTGAGTTGAGCCTCAGAAAAAAATATAGGATTTGGAGTAAAGAGAATTTCAACCATTATTAGTCATTGCCTAATCGCTTCCCTCTTTTCCAATTTTGCTTAAATGGCAAAGCTTTAGAATTCAGAAATTCCTGCAATTTTCATAACTCCTTAGCCATTCTTAAAGTTAATAACCTAGTACAAGTTTTCTTTTCGTGTTGGCTTTAAATTCTTTAGCAAAGGGCAGGCAAACATCACATATTTGTTGGACTGAAATGATCTGAATCTATGAATGCCTATCTATAATTCCAGGAAAGCTCTTAAATTATCTTCTTTTGCCACCTGATATATGCTTTTCTTCCCATAACTTCTATGGTCAAAAATGAAAATAGAAATATCTCATTTTAATGTTTTACACTGCTATTCATTTCTATTCAGGAGATTTTCTGTATATCTCCTCATTTAAATGCCAGGCAATTTTCTCTTTAAATTAGGAACTTAACAGTTAACGCAAAGTTGATTCTTTGTATATTCACTAACAGTTTACTAGCTTATATATATATTGCCAAATCCTTCCAAATCTGCTTTTGGTTGTAGGCCTTTTGTTCATTTTAAGGTGAGGATACAAATTTTTCCACCCAAAGCTACAGTTAAAAGCAAAGCACCACAGTTGCTTCTTAAAATTTTGCTTGTCATTTCTCAAAATCTCTTAAATGGTTAATGTTATAACTTTCTGTAAAAAAGTCAAATGGACTTGCTCTTAGGTCACCAATAAATAAATACTAGAGTAGCAGGGCCAAGTACCTAGGCATTCTCACTATCAGAACAATATCTTGTACAGATATTGTTTAACTAAATTAAATTCTTAAGACACAATTCCCTCTTGAACATGTTTCTCTTAGACAAAGTATAAGACCCTGCTTGGCTGAAATATTTAGATGAAACTAAAATTTTATTTATTTGGCCGATGTCAGCATCATTATACTAAAACACATATGAAGGCAAATCAAAATATATTTCTCACTGGTTTATGCATAAAGTCGAACTAACTTATTCTAATACATACCTTCTGAACTTTTATGAATCAAGTCAGTGAACAGTTATTTTTAGAAAAGAAGATATTAGGAAATCAGAGCTTTAATGTACATAAAAGTGGCATAATTTAGTATTACAATTCTGGAAAAAATAAGTATCTCAAGTTAGGAAACAAAATAACTTATCAACAATGAATATTTTGAAAGACTGTTCTGTCAAGAATGTCCAGCTACTCTTTAAAACGTATTTTAGTAGAGAAATACTTACCCTGTATTTTTCAATAATATGCTGCTAACAGCATTGCTTTCATAATAAGTCTTTAAGGAAAAAAACTGTCACATAGAAAAAGATATTAATTAAATATTATTTTTAAACCAGAGTGCATACAAGTCAGAGCTTTCAGCGTACACCTTCTGATATACATGGTGATAATATTTTAATATAGATAAAAGTAATATACAGTAAAGACTGTTTTTGTGAGTGGCTTGTGGAATCATTTTATAGTCATATTTTCCCTGGAAATGAAATTGTTTCTGAAATTGAATTGTCAATTGCGATGCCTACTGGAAGGTCTAGGCCTGTGGGGTTCAGGCTGGGGTGCAGCTTCCAAGTCACTGTGGGGCTGATAAACCCTAAGTAGCATTCTTTACGAGAAAAACAGAACAAAGGAAAATTGACTTCCTGTGGAACGTCAGAACAGAGCATCCTCTGACTGACCTATTCCATAACGTAGCGTTTCCCAAACTGTATTATACAGAACACTAGGTCGAGATGAAGGATGGGGCATAGGCGCATGAAAAGGTTGTGTGGTAGGTAATCTTTGGGCCTTCTTAGGATTTTTAATATTCTCAAATACATCATGAATTTCCAAGGGCAGGTGATATTTTGTTTATTAAATTTATTTACTTAAATTTTCACAGAGAACCATTATGGAATAACATATAAAACAGTTTTGGGGAAATGCTTCGGAGAAGATGAATGTTTTTTTGGGTAAAATCCCTTAGGAAAATCTTAATTTGGACCTATATTAATTTAACCACAAGTATTGAGCTGAAAGTGGAACAACTTTAAGAACTTGCATCATGAATGAATGAATGTATAAATGAATAGTGTGAGTATAGGTTATATTATCTTAGTGGACATAGATTAACAGTAAACAGAAACACCAGGAAAATATTTTTACCAGCATTTTACTGACTTTTAATTCCCCTTGAGAATTCCTAATTCTAATTTTGTTAATTGGCAAAGCATATTGCATTTACAATAGAAGCAATAGTAGAGGATATTTGTTGCTAATATCCTTTGCCAAGTATTACCACATCCTAAAACAATATCAAAGAAGTCCTTCAATCTTATGCAAACTAAAATGTTCTTTAAAAAACAGAGGTGCTATCTACCTTACTGCAACATTGTGCAAATGACTCGGTTGTTGGGCATGTTTCTGCTGAAATGAAGCTATTCGGGACTACTAGGTGCCAGATAATACTGTGGAAATAATTTGTGAAAAGGCTTTCTTCTGGCCTAAAAGGGATTAGTCATTTCATCCAAGTTTATCAAACGATTCTGGTCTTTCTGCAATGAAGCAGCTGTAAGAGTAAATGGCAAAAGTAATTCTTTTTCACTGCCTTACATAAATTGATGTTGATGCTTCTTTTGATTTTATGCTGGTTCCCTCCCTTCCAGTAAAATGCATTAAAATGTTAATGTCCCTCCCTTAATTCTGTAAAATTTATTAAAAATAGCTACAGCTGCCCTAAAAAAAACACTTTCTTGAACAAAATAATGTTTAACTCAAGCCGAAGTTGCAGAGTTTAACAGTTTATGTAGAATAGGCAAAATATTTTGTTAAGGGGCCAGATAGTAAATATTTTAGGATTTGTGGGCCATTTGGTTTCTGATACATCAATTCGACTTTGCTGCTGTAGTCTGAAAGCAGCCGCAGCCAATATCTACACAAGTGGGAATGGCTGTTTTCCAAACAAAACTTTATTTATAGACACTGAAATTTGAATTTCATATAATTTTCACATCATGAAACATTATTCTTCTGAGCTTTTCAACTATTTAAAAACATAAAAACAATTCATAGCTCACAGGGCTACAGGCAGCACACTGGATCTGGCCTGTGGGATTTAGTTTTCCAAAATCTGATTTATACCGTTAGGTTGTTTCAGTATTAGGCCTAAGATTTAAGAGTGACAACCCGGATTTGAATTTTAGTTGCCCACCTATTAACTACGTTACCTGGGTCAAGTTACATGATCTTTTAAGCTTCAGTTTTCTTAGTTTAAAATGGAGATAATAGTTCCGATTTCAAAAGTTTTTGGAAGGTCTAAATATCTTGTATTCTCAACACTTTTCACAGTGCTGGGAACACAATCAATACAAATAAATGCTAACTGTTATTGTTCAAACACTAGTGCTACCATTGCGGGATCCATGACAAACCACTTCCCTTACCTGATTCTCAGTTTCTTCATCAGCAAAACAGAAAGAAAACCTGCTCTATCAAAGTCACAGGATTGCTATGAAAGGTATATGTAATTTTACCTCACCCTGTGCCAATCACCCACCTTCTCACTGCTAGACCCATTTTCCAAAACTACAAATCTGATCTTATCACACTCCTGTTCTAAATTCTGAATGGCTTCCTACTGACCATAAGATGGTCTAAACTCCTTGGCATGGCTACACGGCTTCTCATACTTGGTCTTGGCTTTCTTTTCTAACCACATCCCCTATCACTCTCCACATGAACCATACATTCCAGATGTACTATACTTGCAGTTCCCAGAATAACCTACGTTCTTTTCATACCTCCATGCATTTAAACATGCTGCCCCTTCTATCCGGAATGCCTAGGCCCTATCTTTTTTGAGTTTGTCCTCGAACTTTTCTTACTCATGCCTTGACTATATTTCTGAGAGAAGCTGCCTTCTCTCTCTGTGAGGGCATCTGACTTTCCCCATCTGCTTACACATGATAGAGCTGAGGCCTCCCTTATTTGCTGGCACTTTATGTAAACCTCTATTATTGTACTTCTAACTCTGAATTGTAATAGTTTCTTTCCCTGTTTGCTCTCTCAGTCAAGAGAAGACTCTGATGGAAGAGGTTTATTTATCTTTGTAACCTCAGTGTTCAGCATAATATATGGTATATAGGAATGTAACAAGTAATTAATGATGACTAAAAGCACTTAGTAAAGTATAAAGCACTATACGAAATAAGATAATCATCATACTATTGTGAAACATTTTAAAATATTGGCATCAGGATAAGTTAGACTTACCATGTATGAGGCACTGTGCTGGATACTTCACACACACAGGAAATTATTTAATCCTCAACATGGTCCTATAGAAATATGATTATCTCCACTTTCAAGTGAGGAAACTGGCCCAGTGAGCTTAGGTAACTTGCCCCAAATCACCCTGCTCACAATTTGGGGAGCTGGGAATGGAATTTAGTCTGTTAGACTCCAAAATTTTGTGTTCTGAAACACTTAGTAATATGCCTCATATTCTCTCCTTCTCAGCTGATATAGGAAAGAGTCTGAAAGCAGTGAGATTATATGGAAAGAAGAGGCTCACTGTAAAGGAAGAGGGAAGAGGGAGGTGGGGACGCACCATACATCTTTCCATTACGTGTCATGAAGAAGTGCAAAGGCCCACGGGAAAGTCTCTTTTATAAAAATAATAAAATATTCATATTATCTTTTAGCCATCTCTTTCATTGGCTAAATACTCCAATTCATTTTACCTCTCTTTACATGAGTTATTTTCAAGTTAAATTAATTTTTAGCTTTCTATTCTAATCCTGATCTTTTAAAGTGTGAGGAATAAAACTGGATAGAAATAATATATGAAGTAAAATATTCTGGAGGGATAAATTCTGAGTCGTGTAATGTCATGTTGCTTTTCATACAACTCAGTAATGGACTGGCTTTTTCCATAACAACATTACATTCCTGATTTGCATTCAGCTTATGGTCGATTATGTGGGTAATGCTCCAGGTCATTTTCTTCTGTATTCATGCCTACTCGGTTATTCTCCATGCTCTATTTTTATCCCTGGGGTTTGTCATTAAGTGAACTAGTTTATACATGTCCTACTTTTTTCCCTATCAAGGTCATTATATAGCTTTTAATTTTGTTTGCCAGAGAATTAACACTTCACATAGTTTTGAGTCATTTGAATGCATCTCTGTCATCATATACAACTTTACTTGTTATGGTTACAACCCTTAGCAAATTCTACGTTTAACTTTTGTATATAACTTTCAATTTGGTTCACCCACCCAGTGTGTGTAATCCATAATTTATCAACTTTTTGATAGAAATTTCTTATAGGAATTAACAGTCAGATTGAAATAAAATAAAGATTATTTCAACTTCTTTCTCTGTGTGATATCTCACTCTAATACTAGAGACAATGAAGCTGACATGAGGAAGAAATGGGGGCTTTCACAGAAGTGGACGATCTTTTAGCTCTCTATGCAATGACTGCTAATTATTGCTACAGCTTTATGAGTTTTTTTTAAAATAAATATTCTGATGTATTGATTTTTATTTTACAAAGAGAGTTACAATAATTGGGAAATTTAATGACTCTTTCCCAATAAGAAAACTCATTTTTCTTGTAGTAAGCAGTATATGAAACAGTTTTGTTGGTCATTAGATATAGAATCAAAACTTTAAAGTTTATCCACATATATTCACACTTAGATTTTAAAATTTTATTTTTGTTTTCGTTCTGTGCCTCATCTACATCTATGTCTTCCTTTAAAAGCAAATATCCCCCAAGTTCCACTGCTGAAAGTTCTTTCAATAATTGAAGGTTTTAAAAAGGGAAAAAGTTAACCAAGTAAGTCTTTGTCAAGCCTGTTTTCTTCATCTGCCTATCAGCAGCACAGTGTCACAGTATGATATAACATCTTGATACCGTCAATATCTGCATGCCTAACTACGGGGAAGTCATCTAACCCATGTGTGCACACATTTCCTCGTTTGAAAGTGGGAATAACAAGATCCCTTGCAGGCTGCTCTGAAGAGCATATGAGGTAAAGTAGATAAAGCATTTAGCACATTGCTGAAAATAATAGGAACATAACGCATGGTAGTTCATACTATCATTAAAGGCTTTCTTACTAGGCTTAAATTATTTAGAAATTAAAAACTAAAATGTTATTCTTTCTACAACAAAATGAAGATTTTAAAATGTCCCATACATCTTAAAAATTATAAAGGACACAATATTTTTTGACTGTAAATTTGTTCAAATGCAAGAGAGATTAGAAAGTAAACAAAAAATACATAGGTCAAGAATATCTGATTGAAAAGATAAAATCTAGAATGAATTTATTAAAACTTGTATCTGTTAAAAATGTATTACCTGTGGAATCCAGGCCATAAAACAAGGGAGAACTGATGATACACTAGGAGAATCATGCTGATTTTCAGAAAGTCGATTTCCGTCAAAACTGCAACCTTCTAGTAATAAACCGCTGATCTGCCATGGAAACATATAAACCATTAAAATATGTATTAAAGCCTGAAATGTCAGGAGTTACTGTATTATATTTTAAAAGAAAGGCAGCACTTTGCATTGTGACTATGTATTACAAATAATGTGAAAACAAAGATTATGGTATTTTATCTGTGAATAAAAAAGGTGAAGACCTGGACCAGTGTTCACTGTGAACTTCCTTTAGATTGAATTCTCAATTTTAGTGAATATTTTAGAAAAAAGTACTTACAAATGTCATCAGTTATATAACTGCAGGTGCCTTGGCACTAGATTAATGGAAATATAACGGCAAAAGGTAAAAAGTCATTCTTTCTCCAGGAGGGGGAAAGAAAAGCATAATTAGAGAACAAGAACATGTGTTTAGAATCCTGACATCAGTTTTTAAAGAACAGAACAAAGTTCAGAAACTTTAATGCAAAAACTTCTTGACAAGCCATGCAGAGCTGAAAGAAGAATAAAGGACAAGGAGTTAATCTTCTTCTCTAAATTGGCCTTGGTATTTATACCAATTTAAGAAATTGCAAAAATAAAAATATAATTATTTGGTAATATTAGTTCACATTTCTTATTTAAAAGTGTTCATTCTTTCAGTTTCTGCAGTGTTAATCTACCCTGAGTTTATCTAACAGCAAAAAATGTAGAGTCAGTATTTTGAATTCAGAGCCATATCCATATTCTCATAATTTGAACTTGATAGAAAATATAAACAATCTTATAAATTTACATAGTACCTTTAAGTTTTAACATACTAAATGAAACCACTGTAGAACTTGAGAGACAAGAGAACACTTTAAGTTGGAAGAGTTAAAATCATTTTCAGCTGTATTATATAGTCAGGGAATGGATTAGGTATGAGGCTGTACTAGGAGAGTATGCCTTGACAAATAGTTTTGAACAGCTAATTTTACAGTAAGTTGCTGTATCCCAGAAAAGATAAGCAAGCTGTTTGCTAGTGAAAGATAAAATAAAAATAGAATATAATATAGAGTAGATATATAACATAATATAGGGATAAAAATGGAATTATTGAATATTTAAGTTCAATATTCTCTGTCCTATACCATTGATATGATGACATACAGGCCACTTCAAGAGTTGCTGAAGTATTTTGGCCTTGAAAAAACGTAAATAAAAATTTAGAGAGTACCTGCTAATTTCAGTGCTAGAAATTCTTCAGGCAAGATAATTCTTTTAATGCCTCTTTGAGAAATTTTATTGAGTTTTGAGCTTTTTGTCTCTACGGAAATTTGTAAAAGTAGTCCCCACTGACAGTGACACAACTTGACTATAATATGCATATACTGAGACATAAACTCATCATTTTCCTCTGCGAACCAGGAGGTGGGAGGGGTGAAACATACTATTCTCTGGAGTCCTATTTCAGTAATTGGCACTATTGACCAGGCAGTTGCTTAATCAGACACCTGGGAGACATTCTTGGCTCCCTTTCCCGAACTTCCCACATGCCGTAAACTACCAAGTCCTGTCACTTCTAGTAAACATCTTCTAAATTTGTCCTTTTCTCTCAACACTCTCCATCAATACTCTATTTTGGAATTTAAAATAAATTTTTGGAATTTAAAGACATTCTTTTTCCTTAAAATGGAATGAAAACATAAGAACGTCAAAAAGCAATACCCTATTGTTTATATAATAAAATGATAATATATCAGGGATTAGAGTGGTATCAACAAATGGTAGCTTTGTTCCAACTGGAGTTCTGCATTAAAGGAAAGAGTAAAATCAGACAGGCCCAAAATATTACCTTTATTATTGAAAGAGAGATTGGAGAGATAACAGGTCGCCAGGCAAATGGACTTCCTAATAATAAACTCAAGAATTTGGCGGGCTTAACTTCTAGTTACAACAGTATTAAGCTAAGGATCCAGCTGCGTGAGGTGCAGAGCCTGCCCTGAAGGAGCAGAGCAGAATGAGTACACCCAAGAGAAAAGCATACAGAAGGCGCAGTATTTGGCCCTGGGTTTCTATTTCAAACTCATAATCTGATAAAGTGACGCCTTTCCTGGGAAGAGAGGAGTAAGGTAGAGAGAGTCTAGGGGTATCAACATTAGTAAATATCCCTCCACACAGAAGAAAACAGAGGTGGGAAATAAGAATTCTCCTCTAACAATATATTTAAAATACTTGGAAAATTGCCTGATATATAGTAAGTGCTCAACAAGTATTAGCTATTATTGTTTATTTAATCTAATCCATCTTCTAATTTCTAGACATTTAGAATTATTTTAGAGAGTGTGTATCCATTTAAGTGAGGCTAAATAAAAGCTTGAGTGGAAATCATTTGGATAATTCTAGTCAAAAAACTTGCCTATAATATGCAATTTTGCAAAATATTTTCCAAATTTATTCTAGATAATTGAGTCTATTCTACCATTTGATTTATACATCAAAGAGTTAAGTGATGTGTTAGGGCACGCTTTCTAATTTCATCAATGCTGTACTTCCATTCTCTTTTTCACCCCCATTAAATGATAAACCGTATTAAAATACTCTTTATACTTATGCATATACTTATGGGTCATACTTCATACTCCACTAAAAGTTTGTTAGAAGTTTATTTTAGCCATTAGTGCCTTATTGTGCATGACACATACCCCTTGGATGCAAAAAACAATTATTGAAATGAGAGCTCATTTGTTTATGTTATATTAAAAGAACCACATTGTTGAGGCTGCCTCTTGACATCTGTACAAATGTACTATTTTAGTCAAACGCACATAATTAAGGGATCTAAATGTGCATCTCTTGTCATAATATCATTTCCTCTAATTATTCTTGTTTTGCTTATAAATGCATAGCTTTCAATTTATCAGAACAGAACCAGAATAAAATCATTAAACCAAAAAGAAGAAATCTGTACTCAATGTTATTCACATTTGAACCTCTAATTAAAACAGCTGAAAACAAAGGGGCAATCGCAAAAGTATGAGAAATTAAAAAAAAAACACATTTAGTTTTGTTTACAGTTTCAAAACCACTTATTAAGGGATAGTGTGGATCAGGCAGACCAGAATTGCCTAAGTATATTCCAAATAACCAACTACAATACCCCAATCTATTTTGAAAGGGCTATTCACAATCTTACTCAACTCAGCTTCTTGTCTCAAAAGGGGTTATCAACAGCAACAGTACTGACTTTGTTCACTAAAAACAGGATTAAAGCCATTAATTTATTTTATATGATCTTGAATTTCTTGAACACTTCTGATTTTAACAAGTGAGTTTCATGTTAAACTCTGAGTTTTGTTTTGGTAAGTTATTGTATGGCTTTTTTTTTGCCAGAACCTTCCTCTTAAAAATTAAAAAGTATTTCAAACACACAGAAAATCATAAAAATATTTTTAAACCTACAAGTTCCTACCACTCAGTTTAATTATACTTTAACACACAGCCACGTTTGTCCCACATTTCTAAGCAAATAAACCATCACAGATATAGCTGAAGTCCTCTGTGTACACCTTGCCTTTCCTGTTCCTCTTCTGTCCTCACCAAACCTAGTCATTATCCTGAATTTAGTTTTACATGGTTGTTAAATATATATGTATCCATAAGCAATAAATGGTATTGTTTTTCATGTTTCTGAACTATACGTAAAGGGAACATTTTACATACCATTTTGTAACCTACTCCTTCCCTTCATCACTGGTCTAGGTGCATCTTTTTTTCTTTGTTTTAAGATTGGCACCTGAGTTAACATCTGTTGCCAATCTTATTTTTCCCCTCTTCTTCTCCCCAAAGCTCCCCCAGTTCTGGTTCTGGTTCTGGCTGTGCTACAACCATGTAGCACATGGTGGGATGTGTACAACCACGCTGGGATGCTGCCTCAGCATGGCTTGATGAGTGGTGCCATGTCCGCGCCCAGGATCCGAACTGGTGAAACCCTGGGCCGCCAAAGCGGAGTGTGCGAACTTTATCACTCAGCCACGGGGCCGGCCCCTAGGTGCATCCTTTTTGTTCTTTCATTTTTAACAGTTTCAAAGTATTTCGTTGTATTAACATACAACAAATTATTTATCCATTCTTCTGCTGATGGACATTTAAGTCATTCCAACTGTTTACTATTATAGCACTGCAATAAACATTATGGTATGTCTCCTTATAGACATCTGCATAAATTTCTCTAGGTACAAAGATGAAACTGCTGCCTTGACGCATATGCTTACGTTTTATTTTACTTAATACTGGCAAATTGTTCCCCAAGTAATTCTACCGATCTATGTGCCCGTCATGTACAAGAATTTACATTTGCCACAACCTTGCCAATACTTGGTTTGTTGAGACTTATAAATTTTGCCAGAATGGTATCAAATTTTGGGTTTAATTTCATTTCCCCGATTATTGGTGAGAACAAGTATCTTATGTTTATTAGCCATTTAGATTTCCTCTTCATTTAAGTTGCCTATTAAAACCCTTTGCCTACTTCCCTATTTCCCCACAATGGGATTGCTTTTAAGAACTGATTTGCAAAAGTTCTTTACCTGTTTTAAGCACTAATCTTTTGTCATTTACAGAAGATGCAAATGTCTTTTCCCAGTTTGTAGCCTGTTATTTGTATTTTCACTTTCTATGGGGTCGTTTAACTTTAAGGTGGCAAATTTAACAGCTTTTTCCCTTAAAACTTTTATTTTTTGTGTGTCTAAAGAGATCTGGAATAAAGATATTTTCCAATGTTTTTGTTTCTAAAGGTCTTCTTTTCCAAAAAGGAGTTTTATTTCCGTAAGTTAGCTTCTTAAACCATTCATAATTAATTTTTGTTTATGATATAAGGTTTGAATCAAATTTTATAATTTTCCCTGAGTGGCTAATTGTCCCAGAATCATTTATCGAATAGTTCCTCCATTCCTTCTCTGATTTGTTTCTGCCATGTGTCAGGTTTCCAAACAGACTTGAGTCTGTTTCTCGACTTTCTATTCTGTTCCATTAGTTGCTCTGTCTTCCCTTATACCAATACCATACTGTCTCAATTACCATAGCTTTAGATGAGGCAAATCTTGAGACTGTATTCTTTATTTTCACATCTATTTTTTGCTGTGCTTGTTCCTATAGCCTTTCCACATTGTGGCAGGTTGCAAAATATGGCCCCCAATTCCTCCCATCCTAGTATGTATACCCCTTTGCAATGTAAACTTTGCTGCTTTTCCATCAGGAGGTGGAGTTTCTTTCCCACCCCTTGAATTTGGCTGGCCTTGTAACTTGTTTTGACCAATACAAAGTAGAAGAAGGACTGTACGCAACTTCTTGAAGCTAGACTTTGACAAGCGATTTTCACATATTGAGGTATATGGCATGACTATTTGGGTTCAAAACTGGTTTGGCTTGAATTAACAAGCTTGACTTATGGCCTATCAAACATACATTGCACATCTGCTGAACCATTAAAGTAAAGAATGAACTCTCTTAAGATAAGAATGCAGACTTCCCATCCTACACCCAGACATTACCGGCACATTGACCTGCTAATTTGAAACTACATACCTCTTTGAAACTTTAATGACAATGGATCCTGGGTGTGTTTAATATATGTTCTTTGTTCCAAAAAGATATAAGACTGTACTGAAAACCATGCTTCTCTGGAAGGCTTTCTAAGGCCTTCCAGGGTTATAATCCTCATTCGGGCTCAAGTAAAACTCATCTTATTTCTTCTATCTATAGGATGGCTATTGTTTATTTTGCATCGACAGCTTTAAGAGGCCCTGCCCTATTGGAATGCTGCACTGAGATCACCATGTAAGAAAGCTCTACTAGTCTACTGGAATAGGAGAGGCCATTTGGCAGAGAACTGAGGTACCCCAAAACATAACTAGCACCAACTACCAGATATGTGAGCGAGCCCAGGATGGACCCTCCAGTCTAGCAGACTTAGCTGAAAGCCAATATAGAGCAAATCTGAGTAAAATCAGCAGAGAAACTGCCCAGCCAAATGACAGAATTGTGAGAAAATAATAAATTGCTACTGTTGTAAACCACTAAGTTGTGGGGTGGTTTGAGCAAATGCTCACTGAAAATATTAATTTACACCATAAATTAAAAAGAAAAAATTTAGGATTTTGATTGAAATTGTATTAAATTTTTAAAATTGATATTGAGAATTTGACACCTTTAACATACTGACTTTCTATATGTGAACATGAGTGATATTTCCACTATTCAGCTCTTCTTTCACATAGTTTTCCATTCCTTTATTCTCAAATTACCTGTGTAGTCATGATTTAAATGTATCTCTTTAAGCAGCTGGATACTATCTTTTTTCCCAATCTGATAACCTTTTTTGTTTTTAAACTTGACTTTTTTTTTTCCTCTCCAAAGTCCCAGTGCATAGTTGTATATCCCAGCTGTAGGTTATTCTAGTTCTTCTGTGTAGGGTGCCACCACAGCATGGCTTGATGAGCGGTGTGTGGGTCTGCGCCCAGGAACCGAACTGGTGAATCCTGGGCTGCTGAAGTAAAGCATGCAAACTTCACCGCTTGGCACGGGGCCGGCCACTCTATCTTTTAACTGGTGAGGTTACTATGTTTATTTATTGTTATTAGTCATACACAATATTTGGAGTTATTTCTACTATTTTACATCTTTTTCCTCCTTATAATTTTTTTTTGCTTAATTTTTCTCCTTCTCTGCTATGGATTATATATCTATTTTTAAGTGCTTAACCATATGTTTTAAATAACTAGAAAATTTTCTAATGAATTCTAGTAAATACTTAAGTATTCAGTAATTCTAAAGATGACACAGATTTTATTGTAGCATATTATTCCATATCTAATTATTCCTGTTTAGAATTTTAGTTTTAAACATAATAAAGTTATGTTTTACAGTCAATACTTCATTTAAATTACTTAAATATGTTTCTTAATTTACTGAAATATTAATATTATCTTGGTAATTTTGGGGTTCACTATTATTTTTGGTATACATTGCTTTTTCTTTGGCTTTTTTTTTTTGTAGAAGTACATGTTTTAATACTTCTTTTATTGAGGCTCTGAGAGTAGTAAGCCCTTGTGGTCTTTGGGTTTCTGGAAATGTCTTTTTATTGCTTCTGTTATTGAATCATATTTTAGGTGGGAATAAAATCTGAAGTTAATTATTTTCCCTCATCAATTTGCATATTGTCTTCTGTCATCTATTGTCCTGATGAGAAGTCAGCTTGATGTTTTTTGTTTTTGTGTATTTTGGGGTTCTTTTCATAGGAAATCTGACTTTTCTACACAGTACCTTTTATGATTTTTCTCTTTAACCTTGATATTGTATAGTTTTACTACAGTATGACTAGGTGTGAACTTGAATTTACTTTTATTTTCTGAGCATTTTGCATGTGCTTTTCAACTGAGAACTCTAATAATTCTCTGATTCTGGAAAATTTCTATCACTTTAAAAATTTTGCTTCTCTGCCATTCTGTTTTATACTCCTAGAAATACTTTTTATTGCTTCTTGGCCTTTTGGCTAAGATCAAGTGTAGTATCTGTTCTCATCAGTTCAATACCTGATACGTCCTCCATCTGAGGACAATATATTAAATGGATTTTTGCAGCAGGCAGATGGAATAGGTGCCTGCTACATGCACTCACGCATCGGTGGTATTGCAGTACCTCCAGGAATGGCACACCAAAAAAACAGAAACCCTTTTAGAAGTTGGATAGTGTCTTAAACTATCCTCTATATCTCACGACATCTCTTTCCTAATTGTTAACCCTTTGCCTTTGTGACAAGTTCTTGGTTTATTCCTTAGGACTAACTCCCAATTTATTGTCTTCTTCAGTTGCATCTAATGTAGAATATATTTTATCAAATTTTTCATTTAAAGATTATGTTTTTCATTTCCAAGATTACTGATTGGTTTTCACATCCAACTATAACTGTATCATCTCTGCCTGTTTCCACTTTGTAAGTTCTTGTTATTTTTTGGTGAAAGTTATTCCTTCATGTATCTGTTTAAGGAAACTCAAATAAACATTTTAACATTTTTGTCAGATTTTTTCTAAAAAATTAACAACAAACTAAATGATTAGATGTTTCACCTGATGATTTTGCTAGTTTCCTTTTCCAGGATTAGATTGTTTTTTTCCCATTCACTTTGCGTTTTGGTCTCTAGGTTCATCTTGAGGGGTCTTTTATTTTTGTCCCATATACCTCTGTAATGACCTTTCCACATCTGCATAACTACAAGATTTATAATGCAAGTTTGGGGGTTCTGTTCTGGTGCTGTTGGGGATACTGCAGGTCTAGCAATTGATCTGGTAGGTAGTGTGGTTCAATGTCTAATGTTAAGGCTATGTCCTTGTCTTTCAGCTTTCTTAGGCCTAGAGCTTTCTATAATGTCACAGACTCAACCAGTGATTCTGTAACAGCATTTCCAGTCTCCTTTTATTGGGGAACTGGAGAGCCTAACCCCAGTTCTGCATTTAAGCAATGAGCCTTGTTTCAGCCCCCATCTCACACACAGCACTACTAACTCCTTTTACACTGGAGGGGCCACACTTCTGATCACTGCTTCCTACTTCTGAACTTGGAGATCATTAGACCTATATTTTCAGCCTTAGGCACAATTTTATTTTCTGTCCTGTTTCTGATTCAATGAAATACTTATCTTATATTTGAAGCTAGACTATGTTTGTGGTTTCTTCTTTTTATATTTTATCTATCATTATTATACATTTGGAGCGGAGGGGATGAACCATGACTGCCCTGGGCCATCTTCATCAGAAGTTCTCAACTATTTAAAATCAAAGTACATTATACATATAACATATAACATGAGGAAAGAAAAATAGGTAGACAAATATCTAGGAGGATATCTTAAATATATGTCTTATAATGAAAGAAAAATAGTTTGTACTGAATATGTTAGGCCTATTTAATTAGAGAAAGAGGTCTTGAGGAAAAAAATTGCCCTAAAATATTAAAATTAATCTGCACAATGGTTTCATAGGTCTGTTTACTTATTAAAAAATTTATAAAGTTGCACTCTTAAGATTTGTGCAGTTTACTGTATGATGTTATACTTTGCTATAAAGGTTTACCAAGAAAGATACAGAGGTCAACATGGAGAGGCTCTACATATAAGCCAAAGGTTAGGGATAATTGCACATGAAAAAGAATATTATATGCAATTTACTAAAACACATTAAATATATAAGAAGCTCACTCTGACACTCAAACAAAGAAGACATGTCCCTGGGCACTGCAGGAAATAGTGTAGCAATATCATGTTCTGAGTATCCCCAGTTTAAAGGAAAAAAATAAGCATTTATCCTTTATTTTCTATATAAAATGTATTTCATGGTCTCCAGGTAACCACAGAGACGTAGTTGATAAGGTTTCTTTGCAGAAGAATTCCAGCTAATAAATGCAGAAGGAATAACAGATTTAGAAAAACTAGTTTTGTGACCTTTTATTAGTCAGGCAATGATTATCAATGGTTAAAACTATTAAATGGAAGACTGATGGGAAGTTTTGTCACGAAGGAATGAGGCTGTCACAAACCTATACACATGAATCAATCTTAGCATCACTAAAAACAGGAAAACTACACATTGTGTGCCTCATCATGTAATGCAAAATGAAGCACACAATGCTGCCTGTGAAGTATTTTATCGAAGTGACTCTGATTCTGTAACAAACAGTGAGATGAAATAAAAAGAGAAGGCTTGTCTAGATATTGAAAGACATATGTACATAACAACCAAACACAATGTGTGGACCTTGATTTGAACAAACTATTAGAAAAAGTTCTTTTTGAGACAAATTGGTAAATACTGTTACAGACTGAGTAGTAAATGATGCCAGGAATTATTGTTAATTTTTGTATGTGTGATAATATATTGTACTTATTTAAGAAAATATGGACTTTTTTGAGAAAGGGAGGAGTAAATTAAAATGATGGCAGTGATTTGCTTTAGCAAAAACAATAAGAAAGAGACAAAGGAACGGCTCTAAATCTTGAAACCTTTGAATATACAGATTCATTATACTATTCTCTTCCTTTCTTTATTTGTTTGAAATGTTTAATAAAAGAAAATATTTAAAATGATTTTAAAAAGCCTTGAAGACTAAAGGATATTTAAATTTTCTCTAGGGAATTACCTTCTCCGTCTAGAGCTACTGTCCAATATGGTAACCACTCCGCCACATGGGGCTACTGAGCACATGAAGTGTTGCTAGTCTGAATTGAGATGTGTTGTAAACATAGAACATATGCTGGATTTCAAGGACTTTTTACAAGGAAAAGGAATGTAAAATATATCATAATTTTAAAACATCACATGTTTAAGAAACAATATTTTGTATATACTAGGTTCAATAAAATATAATATTAAAATTAATTTCATCTGCTTCTTTTACTTTTTTAAATGCAACTATTAGAAAATATAAAATTTCACATATTGCTTGAAATACGTTGAGGAAAGGAAAGCATGCTAGGAGAAGTTACATTCCAGCCGGAAATACGAACAGGTTTCTCAGCAGTTTTTGAAAGCTGGAGAAGGACTGGAACAGCTGATGGAACTTAGTACATAATCCCAGCACACTGAGTTTTTTCTATACAGTATCACTTAAAGTCAGAAAGTCTCATAGAAGAAAGACTTCCAAATGAGGAAATGGCAGCCAGTTCTCACCCTCCTGCTATATTTGGGGAGCATGAGAAGATAGCATTCAACTGGCAAAACTATTAAAGAGCACAGTCAACTAAGAATTAAAAATCCTTTAAACTGGTAGAAACATAGTTAAGACACTCAAAGTTGTTAATACTATGAGGATATCAAACAGTTTTAAAAGCTTTGTTTGCTGTAGTCATTTAAATTCTTAAGAAAAATCATTTTTGGTGAACTCGTTTTATATCATATTAGTTCGCCTATGCCAAATCATTTTAGAGATGTACAGTTAGAGAAAACTATATTACTAAGCACTCTTACAGTGCTCCCGTTTTTAAAACAATCTACTTGATAATGACTATATAAGCATATTCACATCAGGTGCTCAGTTTTTAAAAATAAAAGCTATCAGAAATGAATGTCTTAATCTGAATAGTTTAAGGGCTTTTTTTCGGGGGGGGGGGCGGTGTTTGGGGTTGGATTTTCCACTGTTGGGCTCGTTCCACAGCTCACGTTCGTTCAGGGAGGATGCGTCTGCAGCTCCTAATTGCCAGGTGTGATGAGCACATTCTCCTAATGAAACCTTAAATGTCTAAATGTCTAATTTCTTCACTCTTAACTTCCATTTCCTGATGGGCTCTATGAGGAAGGAATTGAAATATGAATAGTATAAGAACCATGTGCCATGTGGGCGGACCCTAGCCCGGCATGAAGCAGCTGAACTCAACTGGCAAGCATAAGTGGCTATTTGACTCTGCCAGGTCATATATGTGTTTCATAAGCCTGATTTGCCGAGGCAGAAGACCAGTAGTTTTGCCTTGTGTGTGTGGCGGCATCAGCAGTGAAGGAGGGAGCTGGGAGCTCTCCAGTTTGCCAGGGCAATCATCTCGCAGCCTCGGGTGAGATTGAACATGCAAACTGAACAGGAGCTTGATTTAGGATTTTCCAGTAGGAAGTTTTACAACTGCTGTTTAACAAATAATAAATCAATTATGGTAGTGAGGAAATTTTAGAGGGCCACGTTCAGGATCTAAAAATCAATATACATACATGTTCTTCCTAAGTAGGTCTGGAGGGTTTGAGATATTGACTGGTTTGGGGAACTACAGCCTTGATTAAACATTTCACTGGTTTAATTCAGTCTAGGGTGGTAGAGATTGAAAAACTCAAAACCAATTAAATTGTAGAGTGACAGTGGAATTCAAATATAATTCAAGTCCAAAGTTCTCCTATTGAAATAATCCTTTTGTTGAAAAATATGATTAAAAGGAATTAAATAGATTATTTCACTTATAGATTTTGCCAAGTGCAACAGTGAGAGGCCTACAAAGACTTCTTTTTTGATAAACATTTCTGGAAACTGCAGGTAGGAAAGTCAGGAAATGTGCTTTTAAAACAGTTCACATGAATGAGGAGCCAGAGAAGAAAAATTCTGTTGAATTTTAAATCACTTGTGTAGGCCTGGCTTTTTTACTTAAAGTTGTAAGTATATGATATAACAATGTTCCTAAATATATTTACCTGTAAATATTTTATTTTTATTTTTATTTTTTTAAAGATTTTATTTTTTCCTTTTTCTCCCCAACGCCCCCCGGTACATAGTTGTGTATTCTTCGTTGTGGGTTCTTCTAGTTGTGGCATACGGGACGCTGCCTCAGTGTGGTCTGATGAGCAGTGCCATGTCCGCGCCCAGGATTCGAACCAACGAAACACTGGGCCGCCTGCAGCGGAGCACGCGAACTTAACCACTCGGCCACGGGGCCAGCCCCTAAATATTTTAGTTTTTAACAAAATATCTTTTATGAATGCCAAATGAAAAATGAAAGAATTCTGCTTTATTGGATAAAAGTAGAGAACTTTATATTAAAATATACCTTTGTTTCTAATTTAAAAATATTGCGTAATAAAATCTAATCCAAATCATGTTAAGAAAAACAAACAATACACACATACACATAGGTTTTCAGAGACACTCATAACAAACGTTTACTCTGTTAATTGCTTTAAAAAGAAACACGGGGGGGGGGCTGGCCCATGGACGAGTGGTTAAGTTCGCGCGCTCCACTGTAGGCGACCCAGTATTTCGTTGGTTCGAATCCTGGGCACGGACATGGCACTGCTCATCAAACCACGCTGAGGCAGCGTCCCACATACCACAACTAGAAGGACCCACAACGAAGAATATTCAACTATGTACCAGAGGGGCTTTGGAGAGAAAAAGGAAAAAATAAAATCTTTAAAATCAAGAAGAAATAATGCTTATAAATATCTATGCACCCAACACAGGAGCACAAAGATTCATAAAGCAACTATTAACAGACCTAAAGGAAGATGTTAAAAACAACACAATAATAGTAGGGGACCTCAACACCCCACTCACATCAATGGACAGATCATCCAGGCAGAAAATCAACAGGGAAATAGTGGAGCTGAATGAAAAACTAAAACAATTGGACTTAATAGACATATATAGATCACTCCACCCTGAAGGAGCTGAATACACATTCTTCTCAAGTGCACATGGAACATTCTCTAGGATAGACCATATGTTGGGAAACAAGGCAAGCCTCTACAAATTTAAAAAAATTGAAATAATAACAAGCATCTTCTCAGATCATAGTGCTATAAGGCTAGAAATTAATTACAAGAAAAAAGCTGAGAAAGGCACAAAGATGTGGAGACTAAACAACACACTACTGAACAAGCAATGGATCATTGAAGAAATTAAAGAAGAAATAAAAAAATACCTGGAAACAAATGAAAATGATAGCATGCCATACCAACTCATATGGGATACAGCAAAAGCTGTATTAAGAGGAAAATTCATCGCAATACAGGCACATCTTAACAAACAAGAAAAATCCCAAATAAGCAACCTTAAAGCACACCTAACTGAACTAGAGAAAAAAGAACAAATGAAGCCCAAAGTCAGCAGAAGGAGAGAAATAATAAAAATCAGAGCAGAAATAAATACTATTGAAACAAAAAAGGCAGTAGAAAGGATCAATGAGACAAAGAGCTGGTTTTTTGAGAAGATAAATAAAATTGACAAACCACTAGCCAGACTTACAAAGAAAAAAAGGGAGAAAGCTCAAATAAACAAAATCAGAAATGAGCGAGGAGAAATAACAACAGACTCTGCAGAAATACAACAGATTATAAGAGAATACTACAAAAAACTATATGCCAACAGAATGGATAACCTAGAGGAAATGGATAAATTCCTGGACTCCTACAATCTCCCAAAGCTCACTCAAGAAGAGGCAGACAATTTGAACAGATCAATCACAAGCAAAGAGATTGAAACAGCAATCAAAAACATCCCAAAGAATAAAACCCCAGGACCAGATGGCTTTCCTGGGGAATTCTACCAAACTTTCAGAGAGGATTTAATACCTATCCTTTTCAAGCTATTCCAAAAAATTAGGGAAGATGGAACACTTCCTGACACATTCTATGAGGCCAACATCACGCTGATACCAAAACCTGACAAGGACACCACGAAAAAAGAGAACTACAGGCCAATATCACTGATGAACATAGATGCAAAAATTCTAAACAAAATTTTGGCAACCAGAATTCAGCAATTCATCAAAAGAATCATACATCAGGATCAGGTGGGATTCATACCAGGGACACAGGGATGGTTCAACATCCGCAAATCAATCAATGTGATACACCACATCAACAAACTGAGGAATAAAAACCACATGATCATCTCAATAGATGCAGAGAAGGCATTTGACAAGATCCAACAGCCATTTATGATAAAAACTCTGAACAAAATGGGCATAGAAGGAAACTACCTCAACATAATAAAGGCCATATATGACAAACCCATAGCCAACATCATACTCAATGGGCAAAAACTGAACCCCATCCCCCTGAAAACAGGAACAAGACAAGGATGCCCTCTATCACCACTCTTATTTAACATAGTACTGGAGGTCCTGGCCAGAGCAATCAGGCAAGAAAAAGGAATAAAAGGAATCCAAATAGGGAGGGAAGAAGTGAAACTCTCGCTGTTTGCAGACGACATGATTTTATATATAGAAAACCCCAAAGAATCCATTGGAAAACTGTTAGAAGTAATCAACAACTACAGCAAAGTTGCAGGGTACAAAATCAATTTGCATAAATCAGTAGCATTTCTATACTCCAGTAATGAACCAACAGAAAAAGAACTCAAGAATACAATACCATTCACAATTGCAACAAAAAGAACAAAATACCTTGGGGTAAATTTAACTAAGGAAGTGAAGGACCTATATAATGAAAATGACAAGGCCTTTCTGAGAGAATTGGATGATGACATAAGGAGATGGAAAGACATTCCATGTACATGGATTGGAAGAATAAACATAGTTAAAATGTCCATTCTACCTAAAGCAATCTACAGATTCAATGACATCCCAATCAGAATCCCAATGACATTCTTTACAGAATTAGAAGAAAGAATCCTAAAATTCATATGGGGCAACAAAAGATCCCAAATTGCTAAAGCAATCCTGAGAAAAAAGAACAAAACGGGAGGCATCACAATCCCTGACTTCAAAACATACTACAAAGCTACAGTAATCAAAACAGCATGGTACTGGTACAAAAACAGGTACACAGATCAATGGAACAAAATTGAAAGCCCAGAAATAAAACCACACATCTATGGACAGCTTATCTTTGACAAAGGAGCTGAGGGCATACAGTGGAGCAAAGAAAGTCTTTTCAACAAATGGTGCTGGGAAAACTGGAAAGCCACATGTAAAAGAATGAAAATTGACCATTCTTTTTCACCATTTACCAAAATAAACTCAAAATGGATTAAAGATCTAAAGGTGAGACCTGAAACCATAAGGCTTCTGGAAGAAAACGTAGGCAGTACACTCTTTGACATCAGTATTAAAAGGATCTTTTCGGACACCATGCCTTCTCAGAGAAGGGAAACAATAGAAAGAATGAACAAATGGGACTTCATCAGATTAAAGAGCTTCTTCAAGGCAAATGAAAACAGTATTGAAACAAAAAAACAACCCACTAACTGGGAAAAAATATTTGCAAGTCATATATCTGACAAAGGCTTAATATCCTTAATATATAAGGAACTCTCGCAACTCAACCACAAAACATCAAACAACCCAATCAAAAAATGGGCTGGAGACATGAACAGACATTTCTCCAAAGAAGATATACTGATGGCCAATAGGCACATGAAAAGATGCTCACCATCGCTGATCATCAGGGAAATGCAAATCAAAACTACACTAAGATATCACCTTACACCCGTTAGAATGACACAAATATCTAAAACTAATAGCAACAAATGTTGGAGAGGTTGCAGAGAAAGAGGAACCCTCATACACTGCTGGTGGGAATGCAAACTGGTGCAGCCACTATGGAAAACAGTATGGAGATTCCTCAAAAAACTAAAAATAGAACTACCATACGATCCAGCCATCCCACTACTGGGTATTTATCCAAAGAGCCTGAAGTCAGCAATCCCAAAAGTCCTGTGCACCCCAATGTTTATTGCAGCACTGTTTACAATAGCCAAGACGTGGAATCAACCTAAGTGCCCATCAACAGACGAATGGATAAAGAAGATGTGGTACATATATACAATGGAATACTACTCAGCTGCAAAACAGAACAAAATCATTCCATTTGCAATAACATGGATGGACCTTGAGAGAATTATGTTAAGTGAAATAAGCCAGCGAGAGAAAGATAATCTGTGTATGACTCCACTCATATGAGGAATTTAAAACTATGGACCAAGAACAGTTTAGTGGATACCAGGGGAAAGGTGGGGTGGGGGGTGGGCACAAAGGGTGAAGTGGTGCACCTACAACATGACTGACAAACATTAATGTACAATTGAAATTTCACAAGATTGTAACCTATCAATAACTCAATAAAAAAAAAAAAGCCACACGGCTCTTTTTTGGAGAATTAAGATTAAAAGCTTGTTTCACTAACTGTCAGCTTTTTTTCCCCATCTACAAAATATAACATATAAGCTTGGGATTTTCACATTGTAGATGATTTTATTCCCATTTTGTAAGAACAGGTAACACAGTTTTGAAATATTAACACACCCTGACACAGAATAAAACTTATTTCCCTTGCTTTTTATAACCCTATGTCTGAATAATGATACTACATAGCTGCCAGAGACCATACAACCAAGTGAAGTGTTCGGTTCTTGGGTTACACGTCACATGTTCCCTCCCTCTCCTTAACAACTGGACAACAGTGTATGACCACCAGTAAGAGCTAAGGTAGTTCTCCGTATGGGCTAGGGGCTAACGTTAAAAAAAAATGCCAAGGAATGAAAGAGAACCTTCCTAATCCTTCAGCTTCAAGGGAGAATTTTGTAACAATCTATAGAGCTCAAAGAGAAAAATCTAGGTTATTTTTAATGATCAAATTTATGACACTACAACATTATAGCTGATACTAATAACACCTACTACAGTGCCTCTCCTATTTTAGGCCCTCAACACAATGATTCAACAAAGGTTTAATTGAGTGCTTATTATGTATCAGCTATTGTTTGAGGTATTTGAAACACTACAAAACTGGAGAAAAAATGACTACTCTCATGGGACTTATATTCCAGTGGAGTAAGATAGACAACAAATAATAAACATAATAAATAAATTACATATTAGGTTAGAAAGTAGCAGTGATATGAAAAGCAAATTGTTGAACTGGGAACTAGAGCCATATAAAAAGAACTTCTGAAAAGCTAGTTGCCTACGGTTCGGTAAGTTAGAGAACTATAGTCTTACATTTAATTTATTTAACAAGTTGAATTATATGTGATATATTGGACTAGAGACTGAGGATCTGAAGATGGATAAGACAGATTTTTTCTTCAGCAACATTGTTGTCTCAGAAAACAGACCAATATGGATGTATAGAGATCATCCTACTACAACATGCAATGTGTTTATTAGCATTGGAAAAAATGTTAAGAGGGCAATTTTATGCGTGGAAACGAGAAAGAAGAAATAGTAGAAAATGCTACTGATGTGGAAGAAGGTTAGAGTTTTAGGGGCAAGGATTTCCGTTATAGCCTTTTAATTAGTTTGTCATTATCATTTGAATGATTATCTATTATTATAAAGGAAAGGATTTTTCACAGGAAAGCTAAATAGGAAAATTTATACTGCAAAAGATGGCTTGATCTTTTCTGACATAAATGGCTTGATTTTAACAGTGAAGTAACGTACGCACAAACTGTAAACTCCCTGAGGACAAGATTTGGTCTATTTTTTATATACTACATTTCATCCATACTTTATTGTATAGTAAATATTTATTGAATTGAATTTTAGAATAGCCAACTTAATGGAACTTCAAGATTTGTATCACTTTTTACCAAAAGTTACATTTTCAAATAGGTTGTATCCCTAAGATTCTTCCTTGCATTAGAAGAGGCTGTATTTTGTACACGTTGTTGCATACTAAATCTTAACTTTGATTTTTCACACAGGTAATACAATCTACCGCTGCTGATTTTACACTATCAAGATAGGTGACTTTGAGATTGGAGTTTCAGAATCTTTTTATTACAGTTGGTAATAATATAATTTTTTGACTTAGAAAAACATCTAAAATTAGTCTAATACCTTAATTTGCAGCTTTGCTTCTTGCAGTCGACCTTTCCACGAAGCTACAAATTTAAGGCTATCCACAGAACAGCCCATTGCCCTGTAAAAAGTAAAGCATCAAATGTCAGAAAGAAACAATTCTCAGAATTAGAATATGAAATGTAATAGAAGATAGATACATTCCTATTTATTTAAAATTGAAATATTTACAACGTGTAAGTAATCAGATCTCTTAAGCTACGCACAATACCATAGACTTCACACTAAGTTTTTAAAGTTAACTGATTATGTCAGTCTCCTCTTCAAGGTTGTGTAACTTCCTTGAGGATAGAGCCTTTGTTTTCTATTTTTACATCCTCCATTTTGACCATCATCCTCAAATGCAGGCACATAATGGGTGTTCAAGAAATGTTTATTAACTGTACTGAAATATTGATATTTATAACATGATTCTGAGGCATTACAAATTGAAATCTCCCCAAACTAAACAATTAAATTTTGTCTGGTATATACATACGTATATTTTTTAATTTTATTGAAGTCATAACAGTTTATAACATTGTGAAATTTCAGTTGTACATTATTGTTTGTCAGTCACCATATATATGTGTCCCTTTACCCCTTATGCCAACCCTGCAACCCACTTCCACTCTGGTAAGCAGTAATCTGTTCTCTTTGTCCATGTGTTAGTTTATCTTCCACATAGGAGTGAAATCATATGGTGTTTGTCTTTCTCTGGCTTATTTCACTTAACATGATACCCTCAAGGTTCATTCATGTTGTTGCAAATGGAACAATTTTGTCTTTTTTATGGCTGAGCAGTATTCCATTGTATATATGTACCCACATCTTCTTTACCCATTCATCAGTTAATGGGCACTTGCGTTGCTTCCACATTGTGGCTATTGTGAATAACAATGCAATAAACAAAGGGGTGCAAAGTCTCTTTGGATTGTTGATTTCAAGTTCTTTGGATAAATACCCAGTAGTGGGATAACTGAGTTCTATGGTATTTCTATTTTTAATTTTTTGAGAAATCTCCACACTGTTTTCCATAATGGTGGCATCAGTTTGCATTCCCACCAGCAGTGTATGAGGGTTCCCTTTCTCCACATCCTCTCTAACATTTGTTATTTCTTGTCGTGGTGATTACAGTCATTCTAAAGGGTGTACAGTGATATCCCAGTGTAGATTTGATTTGCATTTCCCTGATTATTAGTGATGCTGAACATCTTTTCATGTGCCTACTGACCATCTGTATGTCTTCTTTGGAAAAATTTCTATTCGGATCCTCCGCCCATTTTTTCATCAGGTTGTTTGGTTTTTGCTGTTGAGCTGTGTGAGTTCTTTATATATTTCAGAAATTAAACCCTGGCTGGATATGTGATTTGCAAATATTTTCTCTTTGTTGGTGGGTTGTCTTTTCATTTTATTCATGGTTTCCTTTGCCTTGCAGAAGCTCTTTAGTCTGATGGAGTCCCTTTTGTTTATTTTTTCCTTTGTTTCTCTTGCCCAAGGAGACACGGTATTTGAAAACATCCTTCTAAGACTGATGTCAAAGAGGGTACTGCCTATATTTTCTTCTAGGAATTTTATGGTTTCAGGTCTTACCTTCAAGTATTTGATCCATTTTGAGTCAATTTCTGTGTATGGCGAAAGATAACAGTCTACTTTCATTCTCTTGAATGTGGCTGTCCAGTTTTCCCAACATCATTTATTGAAGAGACTTCCTTTTCTCCATTGTATGTCCTTGGCTCCTTTGTCAAAGATTAGCAGTCCATAGATGTGTGGTTATATTTCTGGGTTTTCAATTCTGTTTCATTGATCTGTGTGTCTGTTTTTACACCAGTACTATATTGTTTTGATTATTATAGCTTTACAGTATATGGCTGGGAGGCAATTTTGAGAGCAAAGGTGTCCCTGTGGAGAGCCGACCCTCCCCACTCTCTTCTCAGAGCCATGCACAGTTCTATGCCTAGATTGCTGCCAGGGAGGAGAGGAGAGTCCCTTATCTCCTTCCACTTCCTCCCGGGGCTCCAGCACCTCTATGTTCAGATATATGGCTGCGTGGGTCTCTCAGACATCTATTGTGTTGTGTGAATGTCCTCTGTTGGTTTCTGAAGGTCCTTTTCATTGTATCTTAGCAGGGAGAGTCTTAAGAAAGAGTTCACTCTGCCACGATGCTGATGTCACTCTCCCCTGGAATCCATCTTCACACACGAAGCAGAGACGCTGGAAACCTCTGAATCTTCTGTGAGCTTTTTAATCCTCCCTCTCTCCTCCCTGCCCATTCTTCAGAGTCATTAAATTTCACATTTAAATCAAAAATCTAATCATCTCCTTTCACTGCTCAGAAACCATCAATGGCCCAACTGCCTACAGGGTCATGCCTGACCTCCGGTGGTGGGAGATGAGGCCCTTCCAGTATATTTTTGGTAGTGTCTCTTTTATTACATTCTAACGTTAAAAATTATAGACTATGTATGATACGATAATCCAAATTTGTTATAAAAAAGAGCTTGATCTTAACCATCAAATATTGTTCCCAACCAAGAAGCCTAGTCAGCACTGTCTAACAGAATTTTCTGTGAAGATAAAAATGCTTTCATGCAGTCCAAAATGGTAGCCACCAGGCACATCTGGCTTTTGAGCACTTCAAATGTAGCTAGTATGATGGAGAAATTACATTTTAAATTTTATTTAACTTTAACTCATTTAAAGTTAAATAGTTCCATTTAACTTCTGCCTACTATATTGGACACAACAGATCTAGATAAATAAGTGACCAAAGTTTTAAATTTTATCTTTTTTCAATTCTAATAAAAAACACATCATAATTAAAAGCAACACTTTTTAAGCTAAAAGCTAATTGACATTAAAAGTCAAGTATTATAAAATAATACAACTATCTGTAATCAACAGTGAATTTACTTCTTGACAATCAAGGGAATGTGATCAGAAGTAAATACAGCTAAGTATAATTACCTTCACAGACAAATAAGTAAAGTGTTGCATTTTATTTACCTTGCAGTTTCCTGGCGAAGAGCGTTGAGAAATGTGTCTGGGTGGAAGAGTTCTGACAGGTCAAGTGTATCAGAGAGAAGAGCTTGTTTTTCAGCTCTCTCTACCCAGTTCTACAGGGAGGAAAAATATATAAACACACTTTTAAAAACTTTGTAAACTTGAAAGATAAAGAAATATATTAAAGAATTATTATGCAGAAGTCATTTTCAATGAGAAAGTTAAGCAGTTTCCAAATTCTTGAAATGGTGTCTAGAAAAAAAAAAGATCTCCAATGTACACTGTAAGATCTGTTATAGTTTTTTGACATAATATATCCATCCATCAGAAAAAAGCTTCCTTGCACAACCTTTTGTTGGTAAAAATCTACTCAAAATAAATGTCTAAAATACAAAAATTAACCTAATATATAATATTTCAGTTTGGGCTAGCACTTCTCCTGGTGAGACTCACCTCTCAGGGTGTGCTCAGGAGACTGGACTGAATGCCTGGGTCTAACGGCAGAGTTCCCAGGGTCCCCAAGTCCTGACAACACAAACTGAACTAGAGTTCCAGATCCAGATTTGACAGTAAACTTGCCACCTTACTGAATCAAGTACTATAGGGGAAGGTAATGTCCAGGAATAAAAAATTTCTTGTTAAAATTTCTTTTTAAATAATCTTTTCTACTTATCTGCTATTTTGTAAATCAACTTATACTCCATTTGGAGAAATACACATCATCATAACATATGTTTCATGAGTAGAATAAAGAATGGCCATGTGGAACAAATGACAAAAACTACATAGTCTTGTGCAAGACTTACTATACGCCTTCCCTGTATTAACCAATTTTGTGCTTACTACAACCCTGAAAGTTAGTATTAATATCCCCATTTTACAATGAGAAAATGGAGGCATGGTGAGCTTAAGGGTCCTGCCCAAGGTCAAAGAGTAACTGTTTTGAGCCAGGTAATAAACTCAGGAAGCCTTTGGTGATTTGTTTCTCTGTAGTATTTCCTGCAGGTGCTAATGTGCCTTAAGAGATAAACAACTTACTGATGCGTTCTGAATCAGTCTATTTCAGTTGGTGCACAGAGATGATATCACAGTAATGTCAGCTATTAAAAACTTGCAGAATTCTCATTCACTCAGTAATTCATTTGCATGATTTATAGACAGTCTAGGAAAAAATTGTGTTTATTTATTACTGTGTAGAAAGGCTGTGTCTCATGTACTGTAACACCATGTTAACCACCCTAGCATTTACATCTGTCAGATGGGTCTACAATACAAGAAATTAAAATCTCCAAAGCTAGTGTGTTTGTATTAACATCTTAATGCATTTGACTAGCATTCCTACTCTGTAGCAAAAATGTTCCTATGTCCTTCCTAACAACTGATAATATGTTGATTTCAAAAGCAGAAAAGACCTACTTTAAAAAGAGATCTCTCTAACAAAGTATAATTATTTCTCCTTGGGTGTTATCCTTTATAACAATAACATTTCATAAAGTATCTACTTCAATTAAATAACTTAAAATTATGCATAGCAAATATTGTTTACTCCCTATCAAATACTTTTATTATATTTTTGCCTTCTATTTTCATTACCTAAACATAGTCAACAAGTATGCTTGCATGACCCTTTTTTATTGCAGAGAATTACTATTCCTGTTATTTTAAAACAACTATTTTTTACTCTATAAATATTTCAAGTTATACTATTTCATTGATTCCTTAAAATTAATTTTGAATTCAAAAACTCCAAGAGTTGTTGCCAGAAATGGATGTGCATATGTTTAAATTAATTAAAAATTAGTATGTAGCTGATAGCCAGATTTTTACTTTATTAAAGTTTGAATTAATTAGTCAAGGGGGAAAAGCTTCTTTAAGAAAAATATTTTTCTTAGTCCATAAGAAAAAAATAACTTGTTAGTCTATTAAGCTTAAAGATAGACTACAGCAAAGTATATTCGGTAAAGTTTAAAGACCAAATATTCTTTTAATGTGTATAAAGTGTTTGAACAGCAAACTTTATAGTGAAGAACAAACAAGCACTTTTTTTTTTTTTGAGGAAGATTAGCCCTGAGCTAACTGCTGCCAATCCCCCTCTTTTCGTTGAAGAAGACTGGCCCTGAGCTAACATCCATGCCCATCTTCCTCTACTTTATATGTTGGACGCCTACCACAGCATGGCTTGCCAAGCGGTGCCATGTCCGCACCCTGGATCTGAACCGGTGAACCCCAGGCTGCCGAAATGGAACGTGAGCACTTAACCGCTGCACCACCAGGCTGGCCCCCATTTTTTATTTTAAAAAAATACATTTAATCCTGCACGTGGATGTTTACAGCAGCTTTATTCATAATTTCCAAAGCAACCAAGACATTCTTAAGCGGGTGAGTGGATAATTAACTGTGGAATATCCAGAACAAAGACATGGAGGAGACTTAAACGCATATTACGAAGTCAAAGAAGCTAATCTGAAAAGGCTGCATGCTGTATGATTCCAACAATATACCTGGAAAAGGAAAATCCATGGAGACAATAAAAAGATCAGTGGTTGCCAGGGGTCGGAGAGGAGAGAGAGATGAAGAGGAAGAGCACAGAGGATTTTCAGGGCAGTGAAAATACTCTGTATGATATTGTAATGATGGATATATGTCATTATACATTTGTCTAAACTCATAGAATATAAAACATCAAGAGTGAACCCTAAGGTCAACTATAGACATTGGGTGATTATAATGCATCAATGTAGATCCTTCCTCACTAAAAAATGTACTATTCTGGTGAGTGATGTTGATAACGGGGGAGGCTACACATGTGTTGTGGCAGGCAATATACGGGAAATCTCTGTAGCTTCCTCTCAATTTTGTCGTAAACTTAAAACTGCTCTTTAAAAAAAGTATTTAAGAAAACCCTACATTTATACTAATTTATATGAATGTAAATAAAGACTTAAATAGCATGATTTTTTTTTTTTTTTTGAGGAAGATTAGCCCTGAGCTAACATCTGCCAACCCTCCTCTTTTGATTGAGGAAGACTGGCCCTGAGATAACATCCATGCCCATCTTCCTCTACTTTATATGTGGGATGCCTGCCACAGCATGGCTTGTCAAGCAGTGCCATGTCTGCACCCAGGATCAGAACGGGCGAACCCTGGGCCACTGAAGTGGAACTTGCGAACTCAACCGCTGCGCCACTGGGCAGGCCCCAAGCATGATCTTTAATAAGCAGGAATATGTATATATGGATAGGGCTTTCAGTGAAGGAGTAGGCATATTAGCTGGCAAATGTTTTCAGTAAATGTTTCTTCTCTACTCCACTCCTGGTTACGGGCCATGCTCTTTTTAAAGGATTAGGTTTGAGACTGAACATAAGACCTATGTATGCCTCTCCTATGACTATATAGCTATAATTCTCTAAATGATATATAATAAATGTAATTATGGAGATAAGCAAATAAACAGCTAACAGAATTGAACAACTTAAAGGGTTGGGCAATTTCTTGAATATTATACATACACCATCCACAGAATCATATTCAGTAAAACTTCTTAACTGGAATGAACTATAGAGATCATTGAGGATAGTTCCCCTTACTATAACATAATCGAATGATTTTTCCCAGGTAATTTAGGACAGTTTTAAAATATTGCAATATTTTATTTAAGAATGCTAGCAGAATGTATGAATTCAAGTGGCAGTCATTTACTCACTCAGAAGCACTTACTGAAAGCAAGGAGCTTATCATCTAATTAGGGGAGATGAAACATGCATAAGTAACTGTGATGGAAGGTGTTAAGTGGGAAACCATATAAAAAAAATGAATAATGTCTCCTGAGAGTTCTACTTGTATAAGGACCAATAAACATAGAATTTTGAAGGAAAAGGTTGTTCCTTCAAGAATTTTATATCTAGTTCACCTACCATTCATTTATGAATACAACTGAGTGTCATTTTTATTTAGGCCAGAGTTCAGAAAATAAATACACCATACTTCTGTATCTTTTTTCTTTTAAACATTAGTAAAAAATGTTCTCCAGCTGTCTTATATATAGACAAAACTAAGATTTTCAAGGGTGTAGAAGTCAGAGGCTAAAGCTGTTAGGTGATAAACAATGAAATCAGTTAAATATAGAATTAAATCTAAATGATTATTGTAACAAAATTAAATGCATATAATAAGCAACCTTTTGAAAAACCCAAAGGGCCTAAAAGCATAAAAACAAATAATTTAATCAAATGATTAGAGTAAATCCAATTGTATCAGTTATACCCCACAGCAAAAAACATTTCCTTTCAAGTGTTCATACACATTTACAAAGAAGCTGAGCCTCAATCTCTGATGATAATGAAGCAAAAAATGTAAGAAATTAATATATTATAAAGGTGGCAACAGAGATCACCAGGGAAGGGAAGAAATATTCAATAAACGGTACTGGGGGAAAATAGTTTACTGTTTGGAAAAAAAGTTCAATCTTTAGTTCACATTCTGGCCTAAAATTATGCTACTTAGCATTCAAAACACAATGTTATTTCATGGATTAATGGGGGACAAAAAGAAAATCACTTTAAGAGGAGAAAAAAAGATTATGTATCTGATTACAGATTGGTAGACATTTTTTAAATAGAAAAAAGGAAAAGAAATATGTTAGATTATAAAAAATTTTGTAGATGCAAAAATACCATAAACAAAAGTAAAAGCCATTAATAGTAAATTTGGAAAAATATTTTCTACAAATATGAAAATGGGTTAATAATGTCAACACAATGGTAGGTTGTTTACATGCTTATTGAAACACGAAAGATAGGATCATCCTTAATAGTTATGTAAATTTAAAAACTAAGATATGTTTTTAGCTCATCAGAATAGCAAAGTGAGAAACGATAATGCTCCAGTGTTGCTAAGTGTGTAACATGGACAAAATTTTGGTAGCAGTGTATACTGGTACAATACTTCTATAAAGCAATTTGATGAAACGCATGAAAGCTTTAATTCCTTTTCTTGAAATGTAAATTAAGGAAATAATCAAGAGACTATTACACATGGTTTGCTCATTTAAAATTATTTATAATTTTAAGAAATTAGAAGTATAATAATAATAGAAATTATAAAATAATATATTATAGAATAACAGAAATTAGCAAATAATAGAAATAAGCCAATTAAATTATGGTATATCAATACAATAAAAAATTACATAGCAATAAAACTGATATTTGAAGAATATTAATGATATTGGAAAATGTTCATGAGCTAATATATTTATCAGAATGTAAAAATGTACACAATGTTTACACATAATTACAGAATGTAATTATGTAAAAACATTACTTGAATACATAGAAAAATATTGATGAAGGCATATCATAATATATCATTTCAGCTGAGTTTGGCCTTCAGTGTATTAATTACTATTTTCATTCATGTGAATTAGCAATTATTTAGTATAAAATGAAACGCGTTAATAAACTGATGCCATTTTATTTTGTTTTAATGCACTGTCTTCCTTAGAAAAAGTGCTTAAGGCAAATAAGTAATTCAGGCATCTGTCTTCTCAATGTGCCATATTTTTATTCCTTCATCTTTTCTTCAAAATTACTTAGTATATATTTAGAGGCTTGAGTATCTGAGAATAAATTCATCCAGAACTAAAATTTAATTTATCCAGAATAAAAACAAGTACCTCCACTCATTATTTCGACTGGAGTAAACAAAACATTAAAAGTTACTAGCATGTTAATAATGCTGGGTATAACAAATTTCTCAATTCATTGGATGAATAGATGGTAATAAACTGCAGCTCATCAGCAAGGTAGATTACCAGGAATTGTATTGGAATTAAAACCTAAGAATTAATAATTAAAAACCAGTATGCTATTTCTTCCCAGAGTTTGTTGTACTAACTTCAAGAAACAGTGAGTACACTATTAAATATATGCCATTCCTGGAGTCTCATTTTTTCCTAGACTCAAACCTGGGCGTAGGTTTTCATTATTCAAATCTTGTGCACTAGGTTTAGGAGTTAGATTCTACAAGCATGGGAGAGAAAACAAATTCAGTGATCTCTTCCAAGTTCAGTCTTTTGAGTCTCAATCTCAAGTCATCTTTCAGTAGACTTTTGAGATTGACATGTAAAATCGGAGTTCAAGAGAAGACTGAGTTGGATCAGTTTCCTGCAGCTCTAAGCATTTTGACTATGTACGTGATCCTTAAAAAAATAATTTCTGCCTCACATGCTACATTAATAAGGTTAACTTGCCAACCAAAATTGTAGTTAAGATTTTATCCATTAATGTTCTGCTAACCATTTGCATTGACTTCAATTCTTCACAGTATCTCCCAACTTTAACGTGCTGTGGTTTGATTTTTTTTAGCTAAATTCATTATTTTCTTTTTGATATCTTTGACTCATGAATTATTTAAAAGTAGGTATTTAACTTCCAACTGTTGAAGATTTCCTACAAATCTTCTTGTTATTTGTTTCTAACTTAATTCTATTGTGGTCAGAGGGCATACTTCGTGTGGCTTAAATCCTTTTACATGATTCAAGACTACTTTATGGATCCACCTTGGTAAGATTCTGTGTGTACTTGAAAAGAAGGTGTTCTGCAGTAGTTGGATGTAATGGTCTATAAATATCAATTAGTTAATAATGTTGTTCAAGTCTTCTATATCTTAACTGATTTTCTACTTATTCTGTCAATTATTGAAAGAGGTGTTTTGAAATCTCCAACTTTAATCATGTTTCTATTTCTCCTCAAAGTTCTACCAGTTTTTGTTTCATTATTTTGAAACTCTGTTATTAGATGTGTAAAAGTTTAGTTTTATGTTCTTTTAATGACTTGATCACTTTATCATTGTAAAATAACCTTCATTATTCCTTGCTACATTCTTTGCTTTGAAACCTGTATTGTCTGATATTAATATAGCTACAAAAGCTTTCTTTTGACTAGTTTTATCATGGTATATCTTATTGCCTCATTTTGTTTAAAACCTATTTGTGTCTATATTTAAAGTGCAATGCCCTGATGCCAGATAGCCTTCACAGCTGAATTTTGTTTTATCCAATTTGACAATTTTCGCCTTTTAGTTGGTAACTTTGAAACTATATATCAATTTGTAAAAATAATACTTAATGATTTATTTTAATATCACTCAGTGAAAAAAATAAGCTTATAAATTGCCATATCTTGTAAAGGAAAATTTTAGGGTTTAGGCTGAACAAAACAGAATTCAAAGAGTAAAATTACTGCTTTAATAATGATAATGATCACACTAGTAAATAAAATTACATAACATAATAATAACATGATAATAACATAATTATCACATGTATCTCACTGACGGTAGAAGCAAAGGTCCTTACAATAGCACACGAGTATTCATTCTAATCCTTGACTTCTCTGACCACCTTTTCCTTGTCTACTTTCCTTCAGTTACACTGGCCTCCCTTTCTCAAAAACTCTTCTGTCTCAGGGTATCTGCTGTTGCCTCTGCCTGAAACTCTCCTCTAGCAAGTATCTATTTGCAGGGCAATTCCCTCACCTTTTTCACGTCTCCGTTCAAATACCCCATATCAAAGATGTCTTCCCTAATTCTGCCACTTTAATGCAACTAATTTTTTATATATTATATCTTATTTCTAGAGCTCTATATCCTATTACTAGGAATTGAGAATAAAAAGGAGACTCTATGGTTAAGTTAAGTCACAGCTCTATGTTTTCATGGAATTGGTTAAAATTTTCTCAAAGTAAGGACTTCATTGTGTTGCTTCTCTGAGGGTTTTTCTTTTTTTTTCAAAGATTGGCACCTGGGCTAACAACCGTTGCCAATCTTTTTTTTTCTTTTTTCCTGCTTTTATCTCCCCAACCCGCCCCGTACACAGTTGTATATCTTAGTTGCACGTCCTTCTAGCTGTGGGATGTGGGACGCCGCCTCAACATGGCCTGACGAGCAGTGCCATGTCGGCCCCCAGGATCCGAACCCTGGGTTGCCGCAGCGGAGCACGCGAACTTAACCACTCGGCCACGGAGCCGGCCCCATGGGTTTTTCAAAGTAAATAGTCTAAGAAACCTAAATTTTCACTTCCCCTTTTCGTGTTTCTAGGCAATTTATCTCAACCAAACAACTTTGGAAGAGAGAGATAAGTGCTGGCTTTTGAGAGGGGCTTCAACGTTATATGTTTATAAAGAAATTCTGATGTTCTTAGCCATTCTCATCTCCATCACATCTAGAGATATGCTGAAAGTTGCCTAGGCCATAAGAAATCTCTTTGCACTACCCTCTCCCATTGTGGATCCAGTTCCTTTGCAAAATGGATAAGATTTCTTAATCATTTTCATTTACCTTCGTAAGGCACAGAAATCATACTTGGCAATGAGACCTTGTTTTATGATAATTTACCCTTTTATTCACTCTAAATTTCCTATGAAGATGCTAACCGTTTTGTAGAACATGAATGCCAGCATTAGCAGTAGATCTGGAGCCAGAGGGAAATGAGATATTTTCCTGTAAGATATCTTTTTAGAAACACTATTAACAGGATTTTTCTCCACATACTAATTTATGAACAGAATTTGAAACTGCTAATTGGTATTGTGGAGAAACATATATACAACATGAACACACTCATATTCATTCCAGTGGAAAGCACTCTAGATAATATAGTAAGTTCCCCCTTTTGCTTACTATTTCTTTAAAGTTAATATCCTAATTTTTCTATACAAGGTTAATGTTTTCTTCCTGTTTTTTTTTTTTTTTTTTTTTTTGAGGCAGATCAGCCCTGAGCTAACATCTGCTGCCAATCCTCCACTTTTTTTTTTTGCTGAGGAAGACTGGCCCTGAGCTAACATTTGTGCCCATCTTCCTCTACTTTATATGTGGGATTCCTACCACAGCATGGCTTGCCAAGCGGTGCTATGTCCGCACCTGGGATCCGAACCAGCAAACCTTGGGCCGCCGAAGTGGAACGTGCGTACCTAACCACTGTGCCACTGGGCTGGCCTCATTTTCTTCCTGTTTTAACCCATGGCACAGTGAGCACAGAACCTGCCTCCATGGAGGGGTGAGGAGGGGAAGATTTCTGAAGGATTTTCAAACTCTGTAATTGACTTCTTACTTGTTAGGCGTTCTTTATAACTTTGTCTCTGGTATCTTAAAAGACTAAAGTGTATTCCTTCAACATTTATCAGGTAATTACAAATAATATAAAAAACAAAAACAAAAAGTTCCTAGTACTTTGGGTCACACCTTATTGTTTATTTTCTGGATTGTCAAAAATATCTGGCAAAGATATTTGTCAAAATTGTCCAAAAACCAAAAACACCCCAAATCTTGAATTAATAAAACGGAGAAGGAACAAACCAAAAAAATCTTCCCCAAATTAACGAGATATACAAAAGAAACAAAACATTAGTAATAAACTTAGGTGTTTATGAGATTGAAAGCATGTTACACAGTTCTCATTGCTTATAAAAACTTAGCTACAATAAACCTTTTAAGAAGAACAAGTCTGGCCATGTGGTTTGGTAATGAATACAGATTCAGGGACAAACTAAGTTCTATTATGGATTTGGTAAGAGCATGGTGGACACCCAGAAGGCTTACTTCTACAAATTAAAGTCAGCTGGTCTAATTTTTAAAATCTGAACCACTTTCTAATTGGGTTCTGTTAGTGGTCCCTCACATTGTATAGCTGCCTTAAAAAAAAAGCCTCAAGCTGTACAAAGAGTCTCAGGGAAACTTTAGCCTCTAGAGCTGTCTTGAATGAAAGGATTTTTTAAAAAGAATTATTTTATTGAGGTCATATTGGTTTATAACACTATGTAATTTCAGGTGTACATTATTACATATCAGTTTCTGAATAGACTGCATTGCGCTCATCACCAATAGTCTAGTTTTTATCTGTCACCATACATATGTGTCCCTTTACCCCTTTTGCCCACCCCTCCACCTGTTTCCCTTCTGGTAACCACTAATCTGTTCTCTTTGTCCACATGTTTGTTTATCTTCCACATATGAGTGAAATCATATGATGTTTTTCTTTCTCTGTCTAGCTTATTTTGCTTAACATAATTCCCTCAAGCTTCATCCATGCTGTTGCAATGGGATGATTCAGTCTTTTTTTATGGCTGAGTAATTGAACGAGAAGATTTTTGTTAGTTTGTATAACTTTATTAACTTAATAGACATGGTCTTATCTAGTTGGAAAGAGAATATGCTTTATCTTACTCTTGAAAAAGGAAATCTTTACTCTTCCTCTACCTTTAACATATCCATCTATTAGAATACTGGACAGTCTAGCTAAACATATGGTATTTTTTGTAATTTGAAAAAACAATAACCATAAATCTGGGTTTCTAGGCTAAATGTTTGACACAAGGAAGTGTTATTTTTCAACAGAATCTTGTGATTTTCTTTTACCAATTTGTGGATAAAATTTCAGAGAATAAAATTTGATTACCCATGTTTTTCACTGACTGTTTCCCCTGACTTTTCCAAAGACAGGAATGAGTTAAGTTGAATGAGTCAAACCTGCACATGCAGAGTTCACATAGAAGCTGAACTACTGTGAGAAACAAGATTATCAGAAATGGCCTTTTAGATAGTACTTAATTTTTAGTGTGGCAAACCAGGGATTTAAATAGTCCACCCGATTTATAGGTCTCTTCCTAATCATCAATTATAGTTTATAAGCATGATTAGTTCAAATTCCTATTTAAGGCCAATCCTTCCACATATACACAGTGATCTATTTCTTCTTGTCTTCCCAAGAATTTTACTCCTAAAATGATTTCCTTCTGTCTGGCACCATTAACTTTTCCATCTTTATTTGATACAGATGTGGTGAAATATCCCCCTATTAAAACCAAACCAAACTACAACAAAAAACACTCCCTTGATCCTTCTCCCCATCAGCTATCATCCTATTTATCTGTGCCACTTCATAAAAAATCTCTCTGAAAAAACTGTCTAATCTCACTTACAGTATTTGACACAGTTGATAACTTTGATCTTTTTAAAACATTTTCTTCTCTTGGATTCTTGATTACCACAATCTCTCAGTCTTTCTTCTGTCTTCCTAACTAACTCTTGTTGGGCTCCATTATTGACTCCTTTTCCTTTCCTGGACTTTTCAATATTGGGGTGTACCAGGGCCCACTATTTGGTCAATCCTATGGTTTTAAAGACCATCTTTACATGCTGATGACTCCCAATTTCATCTGTTCTACTTCAACCAGTCTCCTGTCACTTACTTCTCTGACATTTCCACCATGATGGCAAAAAGGTAGCTAAACTTAACATGCTTGAATCAGAACTCTTAACTTATAAGACCATTTCCCACTTCCCTAAGAAATCTGCTCGATCACCAGTATCCTTCAACTGTCAATGAAAAGTTCAACTAATTGTTCAGGCCAAAACCTTGAAATCATTTTTTCACATCTTTCTCCCATGTTCCACAGCCAAATCCACAGGTCTAATATAGAAATCCTACTACTTCTTCACCTCCACTGCCCTAATCCTTAACACCATCATAACTTCATCAGATTATTGCAATAACCTCTTAACTAGTTAGCCTGCTTCAATTCTTCCTTCCTATAGTCTATTTTTCACACACCAACAGAATAATCTTTCAATCCCCTGCTGTCAGTCATCCACTGACTTTTCATGCATTGAAACTAAATTTAAAGTCTCTTACCAAAGCTTGCATGGACCTATATGTCACGGTTCCTGGCAACCCATTAATCCTCATTTCCAGGAGCATTGCTCCTTTTACACATGCTCCAGCCACCCTGGCTTCCTTTTCATTCCTTACTCAAGCAGAGCACATTCCTGTGTCAAAGATTTTGCATTTGCTGGTCCCTCTGCCTAGATTTGTTTTTCCCTCAGATATGTTCATGGTTTGCTTTTCTTACTTCATTCAAGTCTCTGTTTAAATATCACCTCCTGAGAGGTCTTACTGACCACTCATCCCAAAGTGTCACCCTTTCTAATCCATTCACTTTCCAGCAACTTTAATCTACATCAGTTTGTTTATGGAATCCTGATATTTATTAGAAATAAAGTTCAGTTCAGCTTCAATATTTGGCCAAGATCTATTATTTGCCTTCACCTTTATGTAGGTCCAATAAATAGACGCCTACTTTAAAATTCTTCTGACATTCCAGAAATGAACAATAGCAATATTTGTATAAGCACAGATGTTACTACCCTATCTAATAAGTGTGACAATGTTACTAATGTCAACAAGGCATGACATTCACATTTATTTTAAATGTTAGATTATTTACTATCATACACACATAAGTATTTTATTTGCCACTTGGAGTGAAAATAATCCCTTATGTGCTCTAAAGGTTGAAATTCTCTTAAACTATAAACATGTATTTGCCATTGCAAGACTAAAATTTAAAAAATGATTGCGAAAACTTTAGTTTTATGTAACAAAAATTAAGAACTCTAGAGTTCAATAAATAAACATAGTGATAATAAAATATCTTTAGGAGAGAATGCAATAGCATTAAGGAATAATGTTGGAAGCATTTTAGTCAAGAAACATTAATAAAAATTTAACTAATATAAAGTAGGATACACATATTTGGCTATGTTGAAATCTAGATCTCCCTAAAATTGTCTGATATATTTGCATTTGCAACATTAAATAAGATTACTTTTAAGAATAAAATTTAATTGTAGGGTTATTTAGTTCTATTTAACCATAGGTCTTTCAAGGAGAAGTCCCAATTAGGAATACTCACTAACTTGTGAGGATGAAATAACAATGATACCTACAAAATAACCTCTAATATATAATATTTTTATATATAACCTCTAATACATAATAACCTCTAATATCATTTACAAAAATATCCAATATATTTCATCTTCCAGACACAAAAATAAAAAAAGTAAAAAAAGAAATTTAGATACATCAAATATTTATTTTCTCACAAAATTTCAAAAAAATAGATATTAAGAAGAATACTTATTTAGGAACAATTTTTTGTTGAGGTTTTGAATCCATGGAGGTTAAAAAAATGCTTGACAAATCACTGCTAGAGATTACCAATCATTTTCAGGACAGGAAGTACAAGGAGTTTTGAGATTTGTTTCATCTGTGAATCTTACATTAAAGGTTCTTCCTAGAAAATGTACTGAAATATATTTTCCTAAGCTATTTCTACTATATACAAACAAGTTAATATTACTGGTAGTATCATTAAATACTTTACTTCAATATTATGTGCAATAGACAATTAGATAACATATACTTCCCAAAGTGCTTTTAAAGTGTAACAACGTGTAAATTAACATGAAACACTATCACTGCTTTCCTTTCTCGAGAAGTGCTTTCCAGTTACAAATAGCTAACTACAAAGTGAACTTGACAGAAGATACATTCTAGAATGGAAAATCAGGACCCAATTATCATCAAAAATGGAACAAATGTGGTAAAAGCTATGACTGATTTAGGAATCAAAAGTACACATGCTTTGTTCACAACCTTCCATTGTGCTTCTGGAAATGATGACAATATTTGACAGGACAGACATACTGACTAAAGCAGAAAAACCTGTCAACCACTTTTATTGTTGTTCTTTAGCCACAGATAAACCTACATGACTTTAAGACATTTTGCTATTGTCTTGTTATATACTAAGAAACTATGTTTAAACAAGATGTAATAGAAGCCTTTAAATGGTAAAAATGGCTGCATGAACCAAGGAAAGCCTTGAAACACTATTTTGAAAATAGGGGCACCAACAGCAGATATTATTAACAACTGGTTATTTGCAGGGAAAGTAGTTTGTTTGCTAGAACCTGCTGATTCTTCAAGAAACCAAACTTGTCATAAGAGTTTAAGTATTCTCTGCATGTTTTCTGCTGTAAAGATCCTCTTATTATGTTACTCCAGGAAGCTGCTGAAATTAGTATGCATATGATGAAAACTGAGATGCAGATAAAAATTCAGGGAAGATTTTGTTATCTTGAAAGCCAATTATGTTGCTATATTGTCACATTTCTGAACCCAGATTTATCTTCTGCAAGCAGTACAAATAGCATGGTTTACAGAATTGCTTCTATAAAACTGCAGATCATCATGGACTATGACTACTGTTTAGCATTCTAAATGTGCAGGATAGTTGACCATAGGCAGAATTTATCAGCTGCCAGTGTTGAGAAATTACTGTCCTTGTACAAAATCTGACTCTAAAAAGTCAGTAATACTACTGCTATCGTAATAGCTATACATTACTGAATAAAATCTGAAACATATACCCTAAGTTCATTCTATGATGGTGACAATCTAGTTGAAAGTTTGGCTGTATATTAATCTTAAAACTCAGGATTTTGCCAAGATGCACTTTTCTGTATAATTCTAATATGAACATATTTATTTGTTTATCATCTATCTCTTTCACTAAATGTAGAGATTCCTGTTGGCAGGAATTTCATGTTTTCCTCACTACTGTGTATTTTCAGCACTTAGAACAGTGGGTGGCACACAATAAAAGTTCAATAAATACTCACTGAATGAACAAATAAATTAATGAATACATATGAATAAAAAACATCCATAAGGTAGCTCTTCTAGCTGAACGTAGTATATAAAAATAGAGGTGCTGGAGGTTTTAAACCACATACAGACTACTTTTTCAATTTTGTTTATGTAAGTCTATGAATAATTTTATTGAGTACATACTATGTGTAAAACACTGTAAGAGTTACTAAAGGAATTAAGGACCGTAAGAGTTACTAAATGGGAAACTAGAGAAAATAAAGAGTTAGGAAGATAGTTTCCTTTTTCACGCAAAGTACTGTTGAACCTTCTAAAATAGAGTAAGACACCTCAGAAAATGAATGAAAAATAAACAATGCAATTTTAATATGATTACTTTTAAAGTATGGGATATTATGAGAAAATAAAACAAGTCTTCAAATATTAGATTGTGGAGTAAGAATATAAAGTTAAACTATAATGTTTATTCGGTAGACTTAGATAGAAGCTAAAATCTCAGAAACAAATCATGGATACTACAGAATACATCTCAGGAGGCTAAAGCCTGATGACTGGGAAACATGAAAGAGATTGAGGTCAGTTTGCTTAAGAACGACCCTAAGGTTGACTGACTCATTCACTTATTCAACAGATATTTATTGAAAAGTCTATTTGTGTGAGCCATTGTTTTAGATGCTTGGATAGAGCAGTAAACAGACAAAAATCTCATCCTTATGAAGCTTCCATTTTAGTGGAATACATAGAAAATAAATAAATAAAACAAATAAGTAAAATGTATAGAATATTAGGTGGAGATATAGGCTATGGGCAAAAATAAAGAAGGGAAAGAAGATAAAAAGCATCAAGGAAGGGACAGGGGTGCAATCTGAAATAGGATGGTCAAAGAAAGCCTCTGGGGAGGAGATGATGTTGGAGTAAAGACCTGAAGAAGATAAAGAAACCTCCCTAAAGATATCTGAGGAGAGCATTCCAGGTAGAGGAAACAGCAAGAATAAAGAGGGAGTGTGCCAGGTTGTTCACTGAAAAGCAAGGAGACCAGTATGGCCGGAACAGAGTAAATGAGGGAGCAAAAAGTAGGAGAGGAAATCACGGAGGTAATGGGCCTGATCTTAACTTGTAGGTTGTTTTAAGGATTTCGTTACTCTTGATCGGATGAGAAGTCATGGGGCTATTTCCAAGACAGGAATAATATAATCTGACTTACGCTTTAACCAGAAGATTTAGACTGCTGGGTTGAGAACCAACTAGAAAGGGGACAAGGGTGGAAGCAGGACTAGCTAGGTGGCAGCTGCATTAATAATGACTTCAGTCAAGGTTGTAGCAGTGAAAGTGGTGAGAGGTGTCTCTGAATATGTTTTGAACACAGAAGCAAGATAATTTTTCTGGTAGAATGCAGACTATGAGAGGAGAGGAGTTAACAAGGGTTCCAAGACTGGGCTTATGCCACAAGAAGATGGAGCTGGCATTTACTTTTATGGGAATGATTTTGGGTAGCACAAGTTTTTTGGTAAACGGCAGAAGTTCAATTTTGAATATGTTAAGTTTGAGATGTTTATTAAAAACATGAGTAAAAATACTGAGTATGCACGAGAGTTAGGAGAGAGGACTGGGCTAGAGCTTAAATCTGAGGATCATCAAAGTTTAGATGAGTTTCAAAGTTGTGAGATCACTAGGGGCGGAGTACAGATAGGAAAGGTCAGAAGGCTGTGCTCTAGGGAATCCAACATTAGAGATGAAGGAGAAGAAAGGCCAGCAAAGCGGACAGATAAGAAGAAAACAGAAGAGTGTGGTGAACTGGAGGCCAACTTATAAAAAGATTTCAAGGGGGAGGATGTGACCATTTTTAAAAAATGTTGCTAATGGATTATGATATGAGCAAAAACTCTGGCAGGTTATTATAGAAATGGTACTTTGTTGTGAGTTCTCTCATTTACCACATAATTTTCATAAACTACTTAACTATTCTTGAATTTGGGGTTTTATTTTTCCTACCTTTAAAAATGGAAAAAACATTTACCTCATATGTTATTTTACTAGATTCTACGTAAAACACATATATGCCTGGCATCTAATATGTGCTCAGTTCTTATAAATGTTCATTTTCTCTTTCTATCCTTCACTGGATCATTTAAAAAGTTTAAACACATGTTTGAAGTGGTACACTGAAAGAAAAGAAAATGATCTAAAGTTCAAATTAGGTAACAAGTACATTTTACTGCTAGGGAAGTGAGAAGAGCTATTTATATGAACCCAAATAGGGCATAATGAGACATTTCTGGATCTAGAAATGCCATTGTAATTCCTTAAAGATAGTAAGGGTGAAAGTACAAGAAGGAAGAGCTAGGGGCTCACCGATTTTTTTCACTGAAGAACCAGTCTTCCTGAGGTGGGCAATAGAAGTAAAAGCAATGTAAAAAGCTAAAGAAGCAATCTTAGTGGCTAAGCTAACAGGAAACATCTTAATAGACGTGCTAGAAACTGTGTGCCTGAATATTAATTTGAACAAAAGACAGGAAGCAGCATCTAAAAAGAGTGTCAGGAAAACACAAGAGTGAGAGGAAAAATCTGCTTCCTAGCATTGCAGGGTGGGAGCTGTGGGAAGGAGTAACATAACGTTAGCAACTGCTGGTAGAAGGAGTACTCAGGCAGTCTAGTACCTAGTGCTCAACTTAGGCCTAATTCAGACAATTCAGGCTATTGCAGGAGGACAAAATTGGGGACCGTGGGGACAGGAGACAGCCCTAAGCAGAGGTACCACAACCTAGAATCACTATTTACTCCTATAGTACTTGCTTTATTGTTTTGATTGTTGTTGCTTATTTAGTTGTCTTTCTTTCCTGATAACTCTAAGGATAGTTTATATGTCATGCTGAATGATATTTATTAATAATAACAAGAACAATAACTAATTCTCTTCATTGCTCAGATTTCCCCAGACTTCAAGGTCCCTAAGAGCTGATATAAACAACAAAATTTCACCATAAAAAGAAAAAAATGGCAAGATTTGATAGTATATGAGTATTCCAGCCACTGGCTTGAGTTAGGACAAAAAAACTGTGCAGAGTTCAAAAAGTCATTATAAATTTTAAAACAAAACACAAGGAACCTACCAGAAGCTAAGTTCTAAAAATTGACACAACGTATATCTATTTGGTTTACCATTCTACATTCAGCAATCTCAGCACAGTTTTGGGCACCAAGATAGAATTTTTTTTAAAGATTGGCACCTGAGCTAACAACTGCTGCCAATCTTCTTTTTTTCCTGCTTTTTCTCCCCAAATCCCCCCAGTACATACTTGTATATTTCAGTTTTTGCTCCTTCTAGTTGTGGCATGTGGGATGCCACCTCAGCATGGCCTGACAAGCAGTGCCATGTCTGCACCAAGGATCCGAACCAGCAAAACCCTGGGCTGCCAAAGCGGAGCACGCAAACTTAACCACTCAGCCACGGGGCCAGCCCCTAGAATTTTTAACTGTAAAGTGAATGAATGTAAGAAATGAATTCTGTGAGGCAGGAACTATATCAATTTATTGAGCATGTTATCTCCAGTACTTCACTCAGAACCTAGCATACAGCAGCTGCTTACTATATTCTTGACTGAATGAATAAATGAAAGCCATCCTTGACTCCAGTCAGTCTCACTTTATTGGTACAAAACCCCTGTAATGAATAGGCACTGTATATGACACTCTCAGTAGCTTGTTCGGTTTCCCTATATGTTATGGCCTAAAATGAAAGGCTCTGGGATCTTTAACTAGGGCTGGAACTGGGCTCAAGCTTCTGTGTACCAGTTTGGATTCAGTCTGATCGTTACACTTTCATAAGAAACCAAAAGCTGCCATTTTCACAGATCTTTGCAACTAGTACTTCTAATTCTCCCTGCCCACCCATGTTCTCATCTCTTTATTCTCCACCTAGGTAGCCATATGGTTTCTCCAGCTTCACAAGTTGCTCTGGATATGTCTCTATGAAACAGAGAAGGTACATATGAAAACAAAGGACCTGGCAGACCCTTGAATAGATGGAAAGTGAATCCCAAACATCAAAGGTTACCTTAGGGAGGTGGACATCTTTGTAAAAATTAAGGCAGAAAAACAAAACAATAAAAAAACCCTCCATATTCCTAAGTGGTGATAGAAATGAAGAATATTACACATTCACGGGTTGGAAGGACAAAAGATAAGCTATGGTCAAGCCTAAATTCTATCTTGAGGGTATTTTATCATTAGAATTAAGGCTAAATGACTATAAAGCTTTTAAGAAAATTACAGAACGGAAAAGTTTTCAGTTTTGATGACCAGTACTCCATATACTCAGTAAGAATAATCATGCCAGACAAATTACAATTCTTGTAAAGTTGTTTTAAAAATTAGTTTCAGTATCAATCTATTTATTGTTATATGCACATAGCATAATTCGTTAAGTGTACTTACACATACAGTGTAAAACAGGCTACCATTTGCAGCATATAAAAAAAGTTTCTGCCCTTTACAAAAATAATCTAAAGCAAACAATATGGACAAATACAGGAAGTGATAAATTATCACAGCTATGCAATTATACCGTACCAAGAACTTCAGAGCATTTCTATATTTTTTTAAGATCACTGATGGACTAATTTGTCCTTCCTCTCTGCCCTCTCCATCCTTTTCCCCTTCCACCTTCCTTCCTTTCATTCTTTTTGGCATTTATTGATAAATTATGTCCAGGCATATACACAGCAGATAGAAACCTGAGTAAATCAGAGTGCTTGCCTGGTTCTTCTCTACCTGCTAATTTTACTCTCATTTTCAGATCCAGCAATTATTTCTCCAATAATCCTACAGCCCAGAGACTGCTTATACTAGAAGTCAAACAAACATTCAGATGAGTCCTGACTCCTCCAAAGGAGTCCCATTTGTACGCTGACAGGATAGAGTAAGAAAAGAAGAAAAGATGAAAAGACGGAAGAACAAGTGAAGACCTTCCTGGAGGAAGTGTCTAAAGAAATGAGAGCAGATGGAATTGAATATAAAGGTCTTGGGATGTGCCTTAAACAGCAGAAGGTCAACTTCTGTTGTATTAGAACAAAGATGATGAAAGTGGGTTCAGACAAATTTGCAGGTGGGAGAGAAGAGTAGGAATTTTCAAGTGGTCATATTTCATAGCTTGAATTTTCTCTGTAAAGCAAGGTATTCTGCTAAGGGAAACGGGAGGCAGTGACAGAATGGTGTCTTCAGGAAAGAAGTGAATGTTTGAGACAATCATTGTGGAATATAGGAGCAGTGCTCAGGGTCCATCCAATACTGGACACTTTATATCTGAAGTGTCAATAGCAGAGCTCAGGAGCTTGTGTATAGACAGAGACTAATCCAAGTTCAATGGTTTTCAGGAAGGATGAAGCACGAGGGAAAGAAAGTTAGGATAAGTGAAGATGCCAGAAAGAGAATGGTTAAAGCTACAAGCCATGGATTCCAGGCTAACTTGGGCAGGATGAGGAAAGACAGTGAACAGACTGGGAGAACACCAAGCAGGATGAGTCTGGAATGTCTAATAAGCAAGAAATTGAGAGTGAAATGTGGTGTGGTCCAAGAGTGATATGAACATTTTAGGGGTTCAAAGGTGGAGCAGTAGCAAGTGATAACAAAGTTAAAGATGTAGACAGATGCATGCGCTTAGACTAAAAGAAAAGCATAGATGAAAACTTCTGCATCTAGAAGGGCAGTGATTAAGTTACTCACATGATATTAGAAGCTGATGTGGTAAATGCTGTTTGTGAAGCAGGCACAACGAGCAGAGGGAGGAGGCAGTAAAGACAGTGCAAAAACCACATGGGAGAAGGGGTATATTGCAAGCACCAACTAATCTATACTATTTGATGTTTCTTAAAAAAAATCGCTCTCTCTCCCTCTGTATCACTCCTCATTCTATTCAATTTTCCTGTAGTTACCTGACTGGGTAACTGTGAAAAAACTTGAACAATTTGAAAGAAAAATAGCAGCTCCCGATAGGAAGGATACACCCTAAAGCAAAACAGTCACAGTTATAAATCAATTTCAGTTAGCATTTATATGATCCATCTATATCAAAATTATAGATTTTTCTGTAAATTCTCAAAAATTACAAAAAGCCACACTAAGCAGAAAGAGCATTCTTTTTTTTAGAGTGCTATATAAAATCACAGATGATAGAATGAGAAATGAATCTATGGTGACTTATGTACAAAATCATAATATTCTCACTAGTTGCTAGCAAAAAAGGTTATCTGCACATGCGCGTCTATAACACAATAGTCATACAGTCATACAATACAATTATTAAATAATTTAGTCTTACCTGTATTGCAAGGGCACGAGCTACAAGACCTCTAAGGTATTGTAAGGGATCTTCTGGACCTTCCCACTTGCTCTGCCATGTGAGGGGACACTGCAATTTAAAAATGTTCCAAATTAAGTGTACATACACACTATTCTATATAAAAGACCTTTTAACATTAGCGTGATGGAGAAAATATTTTGGCATAATTTGCATTATGTGTGTCATGAGTTCACTCCATTAAGTTAAATGTTTTTCTTTGATCTAACTCATTAAAATTAAATGATAGAGACAATACGAATTAATCTGTTTCTCTAAGAGATTTTTTTAAAGCAAAAATTCTTGAAAGAATAAACAAATGAACATAAACTGCTATACAGAAAGTTGCAAACCACGTTTTCTTCAAACAATATTTAGTGCATAATGAAATCAAATTAAGTTTGACAAATTCATTTTTAAGTGGTAAAGATAAAAAACAACCAGTCTTGGTCCCTACAGAAATTCTTTAAGCTATAAATAGAGCAGTACAGTGGAAATTTTATCCATAAAACCACACTGACATATATGATGAAAAGAGAAGAAAGATTCTAAATTAAAATTAAATAAATAAAACCATTCTAAAAAAGTTATCTTTTTAATATCTGACCTAATATTAACTGCATTCTCCATTAATGCATACTTCTTTCCTTCACAATATTCTTTAAGTTCATGTTCATTATAATATTATACCTTTTCTGTAAGGGTTTTCCAAATAATATGTAAATATCATTCAAGCTTCTTAATAGCTTATTTTTCTGAAGTGTAGTAATAAGGAGGGAATATTGGAATCACCCAAAACACTGAGTGATTCTATAGTTGAGAAACTACTCTAGGCTAGAGTATAAACAATGTATGGAAAATAGAAATTATAAGATAATGGAATTTACAATGGAAAAGGACCTTAGGAAACATCTAGATCAATTAATTACTTTAGATGAGTAAAGTAAGCCTTCTTAGGAATATGGTGGATAAGTGCCAGAACTGTGCTTTGAATTGAAACAGGTGTGGTGATTTTAAAATGTGACCCCCAAATCCTTTGACACTTCTCTCAAGTCACAGACACTGAATGCTGTGCTCCTCTCCTTAAATAAGGGTCTGTGAATAGAGCAGAACTGATGCTGAGCCAGTTTCCAGGTCCAGGCCTTAAGAAATGGGTTGCTTGTATTTCCTGTGTTTTGAGACTCTTGATCTTGGAACGCAGCCACCGCATTGTGAAACCCAATTTTTGGAGAGGCCCATGTGGAGATGAAGTAAGGCTCTTAGCTCCAAGAGCACTGACTTGTCAGCCATGTGAGTGAGCTGTGTGGAAGAGACAAGCTTTCTCTACCAAGGCCTACCCAAATTTCAGATTTGTAAGTTTAAAATAAATGATTTTTTAAAAAATGATGATGTTTTGGGGCTGGCCTGGTGGCATAGTGGTTAAGTTCCCACGTTCCACTTCAGTGCCCGGGGTTCACAAGTTCAGATCCTGGGTGCAGACCTAGCACCACTCGTCAAGCCACTGTGGCAGTGTCCCACATAAATAGTGGAAGATTGGCACAGATGTTAGCTCAGTGACAATATCCCTCAAGCAAAAAGAGGAAGATGGGCAACATAGGGCCAATCTTCCTCAAAAAAAAAAAAAAAAAAGATGATGTTTTAACCCAGGAAGGAGGCTGTTTAACTCTCAAACTATACTGGTTTGAATGATAAATTAGAAGGTCATTCAAGTTATTAAAAAAAAGTTCAAATTCGCACAACAATTGGAAGCAAAGTGGTCAATTTAGGGATTGAATCCTGACCTCGTTAGCACCAAAATTTAACTAAATTAACCCAGAATTACCAAAAAACTAAAGCAAGGAAATAAACAAAGTAGATAATAGGTAAAACATAGAGCTGTTGTGACGAGTAGTATCATATATTGAAATAATAAAGGTATCTTGAGGAAAGAATCTGATGATTGAAAATGGCTATTGGTGAGGAATGAGAAATTCTATTCAAAATGTGTACCCTTCTTAAAATAGATGTTTCTTTAGTATTTGTCTTTATGTACTTCTGTGAAATTTATTTCAAGATAATGTTCAATAACAAATTTCTATGCTTTTATATTCCCTGAGGTTTTAAGAATCTACAAACTGTTTCTGTGTTGTTTTTTGTGATACATTCATTTAGCCATAGATTTTGTGTGCTTACGTGCATATGTGTTTAAAAATCTTGTACATATTCATCCAAGCTACATTAAGTTTTGGTAAATAATTCCTAAATTAAAAATAATACATTCACTTTAGGCTCTAAATAGTATTAAACTTACGTAGGGTGAACTCAAAATATAACCAAAAATTATTGATAATATGTTTACCCCCAAAGTTCCTTTGTTCCCCTTTATAATGTATGAGACCTATATCAAAAGCCTATTTTCCAGCCAATTGCTATCTGCTATTAACATGTATTAGTCTGCATTGGTCAATTGTACTTCGAAAAGCTGGAAAAGGGGTCCGCCCAGTGGCGCAGTGGTTAAGTGTGCACGTTCCGCTTCTCGGCGGCCAGGGGTTCGCCGGTTCGGATCCCGGGTGCAGACATGGCACCACTTGGCACACCATGCTGTGGTAGGCGTCCCACATATAAAGTAGAAGAAAATGGGCACAGATGTTAGCTCAGGTCCAAGCTTCCTCACCAAAAAAGAAGAGGACTGGCAGTAGTTAGCTCAGGGCTAATCTTCCCTCCCCTCCCACCCCCCAAAAAAAGCTGGAAAAAATATTAGTTTGAATTTTCTAGAATTATATACCAAATAAATAAAAAATTACTTTTTACCTTCTTTCTTTTGCTATGTATAATTATTTTGAGATTTTTCCAGTGATGCAACAGAATCAGCTTATAAAGTCTCATGTGAGCTGATTCTTAAAATTTTATGATTTATGCAAGCCAGTTGTTAGCCAATATTTAAAATGATAAGAATTTACAACTAAATAAATTTTATTTAAAACAAACCAAACAAATATTCAAAACTCATCACTTCCTAATTATTTTATGACTTATTATCTATGTGTTTGAGATTATTTTTATCTATTGTATCTGTATGGTAGGAATACTAGTCATAGTGTGCTAATGGGCATCTCTTCCCAACTCCGTTCAGTGACCTTGAATTGATAATTTGAAATCAGCAATTATAGGAGTATTTACACCATGGAAATCAGCAAATGCTACAGATCAGGGTTTCTTTTTATAGAGAGCCAGTTGCTAGCATTTGCTAACATTTGCTAGCACAACACTGGATTCATCCATGTTGTTACATAAATCAGTATTCATTCTTTTTATTGCTGATTAGCTTTCCATTTTATGGAGACATCAGAATTTATCATTTAATCTGTTGGAATCTGGGTTGTTTCCAGTTTTAGATTATTAAAAATAAAGCTTCTATGAACATTCATAAATATTTGCATGGGCATATGCTTTCACTTCTCTTAGGTAAACACCATGAGTGGTATAGTGGGCTAATATGCTAAGTAGATATTTAACATTTTAAGAAAAAGCCAAACTATCAGCAGTATATGAGAGTTCCTGCTGTTTCTCATCCATGTCGACACTTAATATGATTTGTCATCTTAATTTAAGCCATTCTAGTGGGTGTGCAGTACTATTTCATTATGATTTTTAAAAACTTCTTTTTTTATTGAGATATAATTCACATGCCATAAAATTCACCCATTCGAAGTACACAATTTAGGAGTTTTAGTAGTTTCACAAGGTTGTACAACCATAACCACTATCTAATTCCAGAACATTTTCATCCCCCTCTAAAAATACTCTGTACCCATGTAGTCAGTTTTCTATTTCTCCATGAACAAAGGATAACTTTTTATTTATTTTAATCTTCTTTAATTTCTTTCAAGGCTGTTATGCCGCTTTCAGTGTACAAGTCTTGCTCTTTTTTTGTTACATGTATTCTCATGTATTTATTCTTTTCAATGCTATTATAAATGGAATTGCTGACAATTTCATTTTTGATATTATAAATGCTATAAGATAGCATTTATTGCTATTGTATAGAAATACAACCGATTTCTATATATTGATATTCTCTTTGTTCTTACATAGATCAGTAGGAATTGATTTATAAGTCTATACAATCAAATTCGGATCCTAAGTCAAGCTAGAGATGAGGCGGTGGGAGAGTTACATTGCAGTATTTGGTAGGCCTTTGGAGAGGAGCATGTGGAGTTCAGTCAACACAAAGCTGATAACTATCTATTATAACAATGACTACCACTTAGCTGCATTATCAAATTAACAAAATATTCAATGAGAGAGGAAATGGAAAGAACGCTGATCTAGGAAACATGACATCAAGATTGCAGTATGGGTTCTGACACTTTACCAGGATAGCAACTCCTTTTAGTTTTAGTTTTCTAATCTAAGTAAACGGGGGATGATGAGAACAGTAAATTGGATAAGGGCTACAAAAGTGCTCTATAACTGGTAAAGTGTTATGTAAAACATAAGCTATTACTTTATTCTAATGGAAAAACACAAATTATTCAACATTAATAATTATCATTTGGTAAAAGAGTTTGGGTATGACTTTCCTAAGTGATTATTTGCATGAAGCTACATAAACAAATTTTAAAAAGAGAATCTTTAAGAAAAAATGGAGTCCTCAACCATTTTATAAGAATTAGCATCTTTTCTTTCCCCCCAAAGACTTGAAGATCAATGATGGAGGTGATCACAGATGTGGACAAAGAGGAGCAAGAGATGGCAGAAAGGTGATGTGGCAGGTGCTAATGTCCTTTTTGACGGGAGTTCTGACTACAGAACAGCGTTTCTCAAACCTTACCATGCATCAGAACCATCTCCAGGGCTTGATAAAACACTAATTGCAGGGTAATACACTTAGAATTTCTGATTCAGTAGTCTGGAGTGGGGCCCAAGAATTCATACTTCTACCAAGCTGTCAGTCGATGCTGATGCTACTGGTCTGGAGGCCACTTTGAGAAACACTGCTATAAAGAAGGCCATGGTAGAGAAAGGAATGAAAGGAAAAATCCGTATAGCAGAGGAGAGCTTAACTCTTACATGTCCTGAAGTTATAAAATAAAATTCTGTAAGTATATATATATATATATATATGCATATTTTAAGAGAGTGCATCTCTTTCCTTCAATTTTCAAAGACGTCAGTGATCCAAAAAAGGCTAAAAACCAGTTGTTCGGAAACTTTTAAAAAGACTTAGGATCCACTAGCAATTTTGCTATATTGTTGAGGGATTCCCCAATTTAAAAAACTAGAAAGCCATTAGTATTACTACCCAAAACATTAGGATAAATTGAAATGTATAGCCAATACATACGTTGGCTTTACAAGAGTACTATTAAAATAATTTTTTAAAAAAGCAATACAATCTATTAATTTCTACAAAACTATAATTCTCTTAGTTCCCTTAATTCTCTTAGCAAGAAAGACGAAGCACTTTAGAGTTGTATCTTTTTAATTTTTGTTGTATCTTTTAAATTATGATTTAATGCTTATGTCCTAATATGTAATACAAGAATAACAGTATTTTAACAAATTACAAGTACTGTGACTTTTTACAAAGAAAATTTCAGATCACCAGAAACTGTCAAGGAAATAAAAGAGTCATAATTCTCTCTAGGAAAATTCCTACTGCAATCATGTCAGACACAGTAAAGAAAATGTCAAGCACTAAATTACATTAAATCATATCACATAATACAGAACCTGTCACATTCAAATGTAATAAAAAATCAAGTTTTCACCCTGAAATAAATGGGATAGTACTAAATTCACAATTTTTGGTAAAATTCATTAGAAAGTAAATGCCAGAAACTATTTTACTGATTTTCCCTTAGTGAAAGTCAGCCTAGTCTCACCTGAATTTCATCGAACACCCTGAAATATTTCCAAACACTGTCTGTGAAACAATTTAAATGTGCTTTGCAAAACATTTTTCATCCTCTGAAAGAATTTTAACAAATTCATCTTCATGCAATTATAAAAATATCTCAAAAATAGTGATATTTCAAAGGCTGTATTTCTTAATTCAAAGTGTAATGCAGAATACTTAATTTAATAAATTAATAATGCGATTGTCTACATCCTACATAAACACATTTTAATTAAGAAATAAGTCATCAGGTCCTGTTGCTATATTAAATACAGAAATACTTAGCAGATCTTAATGGGTCAATAGAAGAGAAAGAAATGTTATAAAGAATTAAAAATCTAGGACCCCTTTTCTAAAATATCCTTTGGTCTTAATCAAGGAAAGTGTTTCATATAATAAAGCTCATTTAGTTCTTTGTTATCCTTCAGTATGATCTAATGTAAGCCACATTATATTACAATCATAAAAAATGATGTAGAGTTAAATTGTTCATTTTTTCAAGTGTTTATGCTTCACCCTTTAATAATTTCAATTAATAGTAGAAGCAAAACAAAAGACCACATTTGCCAATTGCCTCTCATATTTCTCATTAATACCACATAGAATCCTCTTGAACTACCCTATCCTACAGCCTAGCCACCTCTTACTGAGATGAATAAATAGTAACCCACATGGTATCCCTACTTCTATAAATTCGCTTTGCACAATGTTACCAGAGAAATGTTCTAAAAGCTGTTCTTTACATTATGAAATTCTCCTAAAGTAATGATTTAAAAAAGACTAATATTTATAAAGTGCTGGTTACGAGGCAAGCACCTTATCCATGATTTAATTTAATTCTCACAACAATCTCATGAAGTTGGTACCTTTATTATTCTCATTTTACAGATGAGAAAAGTAAAGTTTAGAGAGGTTTAAGCGACCTGCCCAAGGTCACACAGCTACTAAGTGGTAGAAGAGGATTCAAACAGGCAGATTTATTCCAGAGGCCACACTCTTGGTCATTTTGAGGCATTATTTTTACATAAAAATATTCTTAATGTCTACAGCATTGAATCCAAACTCCTTTTTTTGGCTTAAAGACCTCAAAATCTGATCTTACCTTAATTTTACGACACTTCATTGTATACCATGTTCTTATATTATTGCTATCCTCCTTCTAGTCTTAATTCAACTGTAAATTAGTCTATATCATATATTTTGCCCTTAAACAGCAAGTATAAGAACATGACTTGTGTAAAACAGAACAGTAAAAAATACACTCTCATGAGTACTTATCTTTTGATAAATAAATTTAAATCATTTACATTTATTATGGCAACGAGACCTGCCTAGGTTCAAATCCTGACTCTGTCACTACTTGAAGCCGATACCTGTAAATATTCGATAAGATTACCTTTCCACCTTGTTATGAAAAGAAGTTAATTTCGTCAATATGCTGTTTTCCTGTTTAACCTGAGGGGTAACTCAAGGGTCACAAGGATTTATGAGTTTGTTTTACAGAAGAAAGAGAATGCCTTCAAGGATCACCAGATAACCAGCCCCCAGCCGCCATTGATGCCCAGAAGTCAGATTGCCCAGAGGCTTATTAGGAGTGAAAAAAACATGGATTATCCCTTTGGTTGTTTCTCTGAAACTCTTACTGCCACACTCCTCAGCCCTACAAAACCCCCTGCCTTCTTCTCTTGTTAAGGCGGATTTGAGAAGACTCATCCTCCCACCTTCTCCTTTTGGCCAATTCAAATAAACCTTTCTCCATCTCCAAGCACCATGTCTCAGTGTTTGGCTTACTGTGCGCATCAGGCATAGGAACCTGAGATTAAGAGGTTCAGTATCATGTTCACTGTGTGACTGTGGTTAAGTTACTTAACACTCCTCTGTCTCAGGTTACTCTCAGTAAAATGGGGATAATAGTAGCACCATCTTGTGCTAATGTGGTGGTTAAACGAGTTAATTAATGTAAAGTTCTTCAGAGCTCTTAGATCCTTTTCCATTGGTTCCTTCATTGTGTCAAAGAGCTTTCAAGATTGATATACCTACTTCAAATTAAAGACAAATTAATTACAATTTGTAGTATAATACAGTAATACAGTATTTTGACAATCACAGTTGATTAACAGGATAGTAATTTGTACATAAAGGAAAAACTATTTAAATTCAGTAAACAGTGCAAAGCTGATTTTTTTCAAGGGAAAGGGAAAGGAAGATAGGTTGTGGGAGAAGGTCTTTTTGTATATGTGGAAAAGAATTGGATATTGTGATGGACTGAAACTTTGTGTCCCCCCAAATTCACATGTTGAGACCCTAACCCCTGATGTGATGATATTTGGAGATGAGGCTTTAGGGAGATAATTACCTCATAATAGCCCTCATAATAGGATTAGTGCTCTCAAAAGAAAACAGGAGAGAGCTTGCTTCCTTTCTCCTCTCTGCCATGTGAGGACACAGCAAGAAGACAACCATCAGCAAACCAGGAAGTGGGCCTCACCAGACACCAGATCTCCTGGTGACTTGATCTTGAAGTTTCCAGCCTCCAGAATTGTGCGAAATAAATATTTGCTATTTAAGCCACCCAGTCTATAATTTGTTAGAGCAGCCTGAACTGAATAAGACAGAAATCTTTTTTATGTTAATCAGTAAGATCTACGAAGTTCTAGGAAGGCTGTTTTTTATATTCAAACAGAGAAGACTTTAAGGCTGACTATGAGATGTTTCTCCATATTGAGGAGAAACAGCAGGAAAAAACAAAGACTTTTCTTCTAAATTCCTATAGATTCTAGTGAAATTTTTTCCAGATCCCAAGTTCTGCAAGGTTTATATTCTCCAAATAGCTAAAGTTAATCTATGGAAGATATTTCATATTTTTTGTTTCTATCCAACAGATCGAGAATATATGGATTTTGCTATCTTTTAAAATGATCCAATTATTCAGCACGAGATGTATTGATTACCCTTTCTTCTAAAAGTACCCTGATTTTCTACAGGGTAACTATCCTTCCCCTACTTGCAGTATATGTGTTACTGATGGAGCTGAATCCATCCCCAGCTCCTGGCATAGGAATTTGACTGAAGTCTTAGCCAACGAGAGTTTTGCATGCTCTGCCCACAGAACTAGTATGGAACTAGGCTTAAAACACAAGCCAATCAGTTTGGATCAAAGCTAATGCCAAGATTGCTTGAGTTACCAGGAAACAGATGCTTTTTCTGTTGGACTTGTAAATCAGAGGATATAAGACTCAGGCTGCTAGGATATCACCATGTATAGAGGATCTGCCCAAAAGTGAACTCAACAAGGAGGATGTGTGTATGTGTAATGCATATGTATGTGTTTATACACACACACTCACACACACAATATGACTAGATAGATAGATAAATAACAGAAGCTGACATCCTAATGACAACTTTAAGCTCCTGCATCAAGCTGACTTAATGCTAGCTACCATTGGATCCTTCAGGTACATCAGCCAATTAATCCCTATAAGGCTAAAGCTAGTTTAACTTGGGTTTTCTATTATGATTAACTGTAAGACTTCTGACAAATGTATACATGTTTAAAGAGTCACTTTTAGTAATGAAATAGAAACACAAATATTTAGTACTGGCTTACCTTTTGGTTTAACAAAGCACTTGCCAATTTCTGTACTTCTGAACTCAATAATGTAGTTCCTCTGATGACTTTGCTGAGAGCAGCAAGAGATTGGTGAACACTTTGTACTAAGCGAATGGCATTAAATTGCTCAAGAACGATGAACGATACTATAGGAGATCCTTGTCGATCATTAGGAGGAGACACTTTCTGATGAATCAGGTTTGAATTCTAAAAGAATAATACGTCACATTTACTGAAAAGTAACAAAAACCACAGATATAGTAAAATACTTCAAGAGTTATTAAAACCTTTTGTTGTTCTATCCTGTTTTAAAATACTCTTGATTTATGAATGGCCAAATGTATTAAATTTGTAATTACAGAAGAAGGGAATTCTGGAGTTCACCAACATTTAAAGTGGTGTGGGGTGGGAAATGAGAATAGCAGGTGGGAATTAAGAAAGGGTAACCACACTGAGAAGCAGTAGCCAATATAGTAGGAAAAATGGAAAGAATGGCACCATATAAGCCAATGCAAAGAGAGCAGAACAGCTACACTACAACTCTATCAATATAAAGATAGCAAAAGAAATTATGGCTTTGAAATAAAATGTGAACAGACATTTAATCCAATTTGAAAATTACTTGTATATATATATATATATATATATATAAAAGAAAACCACACTGAAAATCTTGTACTAAAGACTAGTGAATATTATATCTAAGTATTTATTTCTACATCTATACTTTTAACAGAGGCTCTGATATACGAAATTTTATCAAATTTCATATAAATTACATATATCAAATTATTAACAAAAACTCAAGGAATTTTGGTTATTTCTAAACAGCTTATGTGGTTAAGAAGACAAAAATTCACCTTCAATAGTACTCTAAAAGTGTCAAAGAATTGTCAAGAGATAAATTTGGGAAGTCCTTTCTCTTACCTACTATCCATTATCCTAATTTTCTTTATATACGCTGCTTACAATCCTCGTTAAGGATCCCTTCTCTTTGTTCTAATGGTTGTCACATTCTTATATTGTACAAGAGCATTGATTCTTTTTCATCTATTTAGCATGATAAATAATTAAATAATATGATGATCTAGCATGACTATTACCATTAAACAAATCACCGTTAAATAAATTTTATTGGCATAAGATCATTCCTGAAGACAGATTTAGGCTATGAGCTCAAATTTAGGCATTTTTATTTCTATTATTGCTATATTTAAAATATTAAAGCTGCTGAAATCATTTTTGAGACATATACATATAAATGTACATACTTAAATAAATAATTGGTCATAAACTCAAAACCAAATCTAGAAAAGAAAAAAACTATAACATCAAAAATTAATTAAAATTATTACCCTGAGATTGAAATAGAATTAACCATTTGAGCCAGAGCATGGAATAAATAATACTAAACACATCTCCAACCTAAATCAACTAAGTAATAAAACTGACATAAAATTTGCATTGTAGACTTTCCATAATTCCGTCTGTTAAAATAACAGTCCTGGAAGTGAATAATATATGATATTTAAATATTTATCAATCTGATACTAAGCAAGATTAGAAAATGATTTAGTTTATTTAAAGTAGATTTTGTGGATTTTAACCATTTTATTAAGTTGATGTGACAAATTTGCAGTTTGCACTGTTACTTTATACAAGAACACTCAATCTTAGATCATTCAAGCAATATTCCATCTATCTACAATCCAAGAAAATAGAAAGCTTATTGTACTGAACTTTTAAAAAGGTTTATTTAGAAGAGTAGTGATCAAGAATACTTAAAATTCAAAGAGAGTTCAAGTAAGCACTATGGTCTAGAGATGTGCAGCAAGTATAAAACATACATTGGATTTCAAAGTCTCGATATGAAAAACGGATGTAAAATATCACAGTAATAATTTTTTATATTGATCACATGTTGAAATGCTAGTATTTTGGATATATCAGGTTAAATAAAATATATTATTAAAATTTATTTCACCTATTTCTTTGTACTTATTTAATGTGCCTACTAGAAAATTTAAAATTACATATATGGCTCGCATTTCAGTTTCACATTATATTTCTATCACACAGTGTTGGTCTGGAGGCTATCAAGTAAAATGCTATAAGTTCAGCTATAAGAACAAAAGAACAGAGGGAAAAATAGCATACAGTAAGGTCTCAAAAAGTATTTGACTAATGAAAGATGAAAAAACATCGTGAAGAAAAAATGAAGAATAGTAAGGCAAGCTGCAGAATATAAGCTGTGATAAATTAATGAGGGGAAAAAATATAGCAGAAGATAGCAAAGTGTACTGTAATATATATTATAACATATTTCCTACAAGCCTTCACAAAATGTTAATAAAATGTTACACAACTAGAGGGACCCACAACTAAAAAATATACAACTATGTACTGGGGGTATTTGGGGGAGAAAAAGCAGGAAAAAAAAAAAGAAGACTGGCATTAGTTGTTAGCTCAGGTATTAATCTTTAAAAAAAAAAAAAGAGTAAGATAACTCTAACTCTAAAAATAAATATGCTTTATACATTCTAAAAGAATGAAGTGTAGGAAAGATTTATAGCAGTAGTAACATGTTAGAGTGTTACATAATCTTAAGACTAAAAGATCTCAAATTATTATTTATAATTCAAATATAGCTAAAATCACCAAGAGTAAATTACAACATCTATATAGGATGATTTTTGGTAAATCTATCAAAGGATGATAGTCATATATTTAGTCAATTGATTATTATAAGAAAAGCTTCTTTTATGAGTGAATACAATTGACTGAACCGTGTACTTTCAAAGAATGGCTTTGACATTTTAAAGTTCATCTTTTTATTGAAAAGCTAAGAGAATTCAGAGAAAATCATTATTTGATTTTGGAGCTGCTAGGGGAAAAAGGTTACGTATATTTTAAAACTTAACCATATGTCAAACTAAGAAGCTTCTGCATAGCAAAGGAAATCATCAACAAAACAAAAAGACAACCTATCATTTGGGAGAAGATATTTGCAAATCATATATCCAATAAAGGATTAATATCCAAAATATATAAAGAACTCATGCAACTCAACAATAACAAAACAAACAACCCGATTAAAAAATGGGAAGAGGATCTAAACAGACATTTTTCCAAAGAAGATATACAGATGGCCAACAGGAACATGAAAAGATGTTCAACATCACTAATTATTAGGGAAATGCAAACTGAAATCACAATGAGATATCACCTCACACCTATCAGAATGACTATTATTAAAAAGACAAGAAATAAGCATTGGAGATAATGCAGAGAAAAGAGAATCTTGATACACCGCTAGTGGAAACATAAATTGGTGCAGCCGATACAGAAAACAGCATGGAGATCTCTCAAAAAATTACAAATAAAAATACCATATGATCCAGCTATTCCACTTCTGGATACTTATCCAAAGAACACAAAAACACTAATTCAAAAATATATATGCCCCTCTATGTTCACTGAAGCATTATTCACAATAGCCAAGACTTGGAAACAACCTAAATGCCCAAAGACGGAAGAAAGGATACAGAAGATGTGGTATTATATAGATACAATGGAATATTACCCCATCATAAAAAAAAGATAGAATCCTGCCATTTGTGACAAAGTGGATGGAACTTGAGGGCATTATATTAAGCAAAATAAGTCAAATGGAGAAAGTGCAATACTGTATGATTTCACTTATATGTGAAAGATAAAAACAACAACAAACACACACACAGACTCAGAGAATAGATTGGTGGTTACCAGAGGGGAAGAGAGGTGAGAAGAGGGCAAAAGCAATAAAGGGAGACATTTGTATGGTGATGGATGGCAACTAGATTTTGGGGGTGAACACAATGTAGTCTATACAGAAGTCCAAATATAATGATGTACACCTGAAATGTATATACTGTTATAAACCACTGTTACCTCCATAAAAACAACAACAACAACAACAAACCCAATTATTAGGCAAGGAATATCTTTTGGGTAAGAAAAATTAGTCTAATTTGGTGCAATTTAGGTGTGAATCCAAGATTTTTGTGTTTTAACTGAAATAACTTCCTAAGTGGGATATATTAAAATGTATTTACATAAAATGGATGACACATGGAAGTATTATTTTTCTTATGTTAATAATTAGAGCTTTCAGGAAATGGTTCTCTCTTAGGAAGAGAGAGACCTTCTGTCACCAAGGGAAATTTAAGCAATGACTAGACCAGAGGTTAGCAAGTTTTTCTGTGTTAGTCCAGACAGTAAATATGTCAGGGTTTGTGGGCCATAACATCTCTGTCATAACTACTCAACTGCTGTTGTAGTGCAAAAGAAGCCACAGGCAGTATATAAACAAATAGGTGTGGCTGGGTTTCGATAAAATTGTCTTTACAGTAACTGGTGGCAGGTCAGATTTGGCCCATAAGCTGTAGTTTGCCAACCTCTCAGCTTATTATTTATTCAAAATGCTATGGAGATTCATATACTGGTCTAGATAACATTAGAGTCCTTTCCAGATCTGCGATTCAATGAAATAACAAGACACGAGTTACAGTCTCTATGTGTATATTTACCCATGGCTTATAAAACAGTAATCAGCAACTGGACAGAGGTATTTTTTTTCCTTGTCATATGATCATGTCTTTGTCCAAGATACATTTTCTATGATACAGAGGAAGACATTAAAAGACTCAACCCACAATCGTTTTAGAAAGCAAAAGAGAAAATCAGATATAGAAACAAACAAAAGTGGGATGGCTCTATAAGGGCTATAGAAAAAGTGGTAATATCTTCATTTTCATGTGGTAGAAATTTTACTTTTGCCCTCCAGTAACCCTTCATTCTTCTTTAGAAAATCATGTCCTAATATCTCTCTGGGGCAGAAACAACCTTTCCCAAGTCTTAGTCCTTACGTTTCTGGTGGAGTTGACTCAACTCAATTCCACAAATTAGCATGTGACTTAATAAAGCTTAACTAATTAGAGCCTTCTCCTGACCATGGCGATTGGCTCAGGGATGGCACACGACCAAACAGAGATAATGAAACATGGTAAGAATTGTGCTGGGTTTTCTGATAAAGAGATGTGTTCCTTTTCACTGGAACCTAAGAGAGCATAAGGTAGAGAACAGGTGTAGTCATTTTGTGACAATAAAGAGAGAGGCTGTATGAAAAATGGTGCCAACACAGAGGAGAGCAGGGCATATGCGTGTGTGTATGTGTGTATGTGTACACACACATGTATACATACACACAGATACATATCCTATCAGTTTCAGTGCATCGGATCTTTCAGAATATATTTATATAATATTATAATTGCACGTATATAATACATGCATTATATGTATATGTACATAATTATATATATATATACACATATATATTATATGTATAGCTTAGATTCCTAAACCTGGCGACAACTATTCCTTTTCATATCAGGTTATCAGGTGGATCAAAGAAAACCAAAGCAGTCATGTTTTAATGCTCATTTCATATAATTTAGTTAGAATTAAAGGTATACTACTTAATTGAGCAAGCAGAGCTCAACCAGGACAAATGCGTGCTAACTACCCAATAAATTGTTTAAATCAGAAATGTTGAAGAATTGAAATAGAAGGCAAAATTGCTGGTGGCTAGTAGGGTAAGTAAAGCCAAGGCTGAAAGATAGAGGAGGGGGGTATTTTGAGATGATGCACTGAAGTTGATGTCATAAGCTGTTACATCTTTTTAAAAGAAAAATCGAGAAGCAGCTAGGGAATGCTAGTAGAAAGGAGCTTTTGTTTTAAATATAAATTTGCTAATTTTATATGCCTTGAGAATTTCATGGCTTTTATTTACAATACTATGATATTAATAAAGACTAAACCCAGTAGTTACCCCTAGGGAGAGAGGTATAGGATTCTCAGACATCACTGTCAAGAGGACCTTTAGCTTTGTCTGTATCCCTTCATTCTCTGACAGAAAGCCATTATTCCTATATAACTTGAGTATGTAAAACAAAATGACAAATTTTTTTCAAAACTCAGTAATTAATACAAAAACGGCATATTAATAAAACCATATTTGTTTCTAGGAAAGTATCTTTAATAGGCTATCTGTTACACAACTTGGCCAGAGAAATGATACTGCTGCTGTGTGAAGCTATCAGGAAAAGAGGTAATTTAGTAGAATAATAGAATGATAACACAATCTCACATTCAGAGACCTAATAGAGACCGTGATATTTAAGGGGAAGAGTGCCTAACATTCTAGAGTAGTGACTATGTGCCAGGCACATCATGCATTTCTATGTGAAGTTATTTTGTTACATTTTATCAGTTTCAGCAAGATAAAAAAAGTGATAGAGAAGAGTGGATTATGAAGAATGATAAAGAATGTCACAAAATTTGAGAATTTGTACCTGTTTGGAGGAAATAATAGAAGGACATTTTGTTCAAAATGGACCTAAAATGAATAGCTTATCTTTTCTTCCATGACCTCCTAAGGTATATTTTTCCATGACAATGGAATGCCTTTTGCTATGCTTATGTGACTCTTAGAAAGACAATAAGACAGCACAAAATGTTCTTGTGTGTGTGTGTGTGTGTGTGTGTATGTGTTGTTTTAAAGTTTGAGAAGAGCCCAACTATTGTAATAGAGTGAGAAAACTGGTTTATAACTTTAAGGCTAAAAGTAACAGCATTTCAACAATCAGTGTACAGATTCAATGAGAAAATTAAAAAAAATTCCAACACTGCACAATATCATTACTTAACAGAAAAAGAGTCTACAAACAAAGCATAATAACTTAAGAGACACACAGAACTTACTTTATAATTGCTCGAAATAAGAAGTAGAGAATTTCCACTTCTGTTTTTAGCAGAACTAGATACTGCTGAAAACAATTAAATACGTTGAATAAGTTAAAGCATCTTCTTAAATATACCCAAATGCAACCACAGGCTGAGAAGAAAGTAAGAAATAATTATTCAAACACTAAGTTTTGGGGTTTTACTCTTCATATTCATTAATTTCATCCTGTGTGTGAACACAAGGTATTCTAGATTAGAGATAGATTATTTATCAGTTACCTCACGATAAATAATGTGTGTTGCCCCTACCCCCTTGTCCTATGCCCTACCTTTGGGGTGACCAGATGAGGCCTAGATCAATTATCCTAAGCAAGTAGCCAGATACTCCACAGGTGCGGAATACAAGGGATGGGAGAAGCGGTTATTCTCTACTTCTAAAGAGGAAGGAGACAACTGTCCTCTTCCCCTCCAAAGAGGATGTTCTAGGATACTAATGGGTTTGAATTCTAACCAACACTGTGGTGTGTAAATAAAATCTCTCCAGGAGCCAAGTGATCTAGAGATGCTTTATCCCTTTTAACATGTAAATACCTAGGGAGACAACACTCTAGTCTCTCTAGCACCCTGGGGCTTAACAGGAACTTAGTCAAGGCTGTAACTTTTGGCCCTCTTAGAGAGATAATAGAAATTTCATTATTGTTTCTGATCTGAGCAATTAACTAGACAAATGGTTACAAAGCTAATTCTCATGATGTGAAGTCACATAAGACTGAGGCTTCTTACGGGAATCCTAAGAAATCCAGAAAGGTTTTTATTTCTCCACATTAAGGGTGAGAGAATGGCAAGCAAGCCATTCAAGTTCCCTGATGCTGGTGAACCTGAATTTTAGAAGTCATGGACACAGGCCTGGAGACCAGAGATAAAGTCCACTATCTGCTCAAGGTGGAGAGGTTAAAAGAATACCTGCAAAAAACTGAAACCCCAAATGACCACACTGCTAGTAGAACGGTGAAATAGAAATAAACTGCCTTCTGCCCATCACCTCTGCCCCAAGGGCTACAAAGAAAACTGCATATGTTAAAATTTGGTACTAATTGGAGGGGGGAGACTATGTGTGGGGATCTCTCCTCAAAAATAATTGTCACAATCAGAAATTTAGTGGTAGTTCTATGCACCACTACCTTGAGGTTGCAATAAACTTCAAGAAGATATTTAACTTATATGGTTTCCAGACTACTGGTATCTCAAAGTTATTTGAAAGAAGCATGATCCTGACCTGACCGAAACCTAACCCTAAACCTACACTATAAATTGGATGGTAGAATGCATTTTAATTCTAGACCACAAATAATTCCCACAGGTAAAGTTACCAAAATAACTACTAGCCCATGGATTTAATAAACACAAAATACTATACAAGTAAATAAGGCACTACTATCAAGTTATCATGTACAATGTAGAGAAGAAACTGTCAACGAAAATAATCCATAACCAATCTATAAATGAAAATTTGGGTGAGTTTATTCTGAGCTTAAATCTTAGGATTATAATCCAGGAGAGTCTTTCCACAAAGGAACAGAGCACTCCAAAGAAGTGGGGGTATACAAGTTGGTTATACACCCTCAAAGAGTATGTTTCACATATGATTGAAATGTCCCTTTAGAATAGTCATGAGGCTGCTCTGTCAGCACAGCGATTGATGGAAACGGCAGATAGGTCTGCTGTCTCAGTGAACGGCCGCGGGGTGGCAGGTGTGTTGCCTCAGGCTGGGGGGGTCACAGATGAGCGCTGCAATCGGTTCCCAGCCTAAAGAAAGATGCTTAATCTTTTAAGGAGATGCCAACGTTGGGAGGGGGAGGGAAGTTGCACCTTTATCTCAAGGGCCTTTTGCTCTTGCCATAGGGAATCTCTAAAGCAGATATACAATGCATGCTCAACGGCCTCAGTCAGGCCCTTTTGGAAAGACAAAGTCAGGCCGAATTAGGTTTACACCAAACGGCTTCCTCATATATTCCAATATATCCTATTACTTGCCATTTTTATTTGTAAAAACAAATCCACAAAGACTTCAGGTATTGGAATAATCACACACAGAACACAAAACAATTATGTTAACGTTTCTAGAAATGATAGAAAGTTGTGAACAACAAGCAGATTTCGAAAAGAAACCAAGAGAACTTTTAAAAATGAAAAAATATAATTAAACTGTGAAACTTTAATATTAGATCAGATTTAGTTGAAATACTAGCAAATGAATGAACTGGAAGACAGATCTGTAGAATTTATCCAGAATGCCATTACATAAAAAAATGAAATGGGAAATACGAGAAATAAGTTATGACACATGATGAATAGAGAGAAAAGGTCTAACATATATCTAATCAGAGTTCCAGATGAGAGAAATAGTAAAGCAGAGTCAGTATTTGAATAACCAATACCTTGCCAGTACTGATGAACAGCAGCAATCAAAATTCAAAAAGCCCATCAAGTGATAAGTAAGATTTAAAAATGAATTGAATGGATGGATTAAAGAGAGAGAGTAAACAAATCCACACTGAATCTCATCAGAGTAGAAGTGCAGAAAACCAAGGCAAAGAGATCTTAAAAGCAGCAAGAGAGAAAAGATAGATCAAAGGAACAAAAACTGACTTCTCAATAGCAACAAGAGAAACCAGAGGGAGTAGAATTATCTCTCACTACATCTTCAATATAACGAGAGACAACAGCCGCTAATATAGAAAAATTTTATACATTTTAAAACAGAGAATAATTTAAAGGCATTGTCAGATAAATAAAAACACCAAAGAACTCTTTCTGTACTTCAGGCAGAAGTGAGGTGGACTCAGATGGAAATGCCTGAGCTGCAGGAAGGAATAAAGGACAGTGAAAGTGATAAATGTGGGGCAAAGCCAAACAGGCATCAAATGCAAACAATAAAAAAAGACTGAAATACACAACAATAATTGCAAATAAAGTTGGAGTTGGGTATAACGTCCCAAGCTTCTTGAATTCTTTGCCGGGTAGGCAAACATATTTAGTTTAACTTTGATAAGCTATGTATGTACAATAAAATATCTAGGATACCACTAAAAAGGTAGAAAACGTGTGTTAATTTGTAAACTAAGAGAGAAAAACATGAGAGAAAATAATCAATCCAAAGGAAGACAAGGAAAGAATGAAAAAAAAAGTAGGAAAAATATAAAACATAAGATATAATACAAAGTAATCCAAATTAATGTAAACAGACTAAATGTTCCAGTGAAAGACCAAAGAAAATCCAGCTATAGGCTCTTTATAAGACATATCCATAAAAAGAATGATTCAAAAATTGAGAGTAAAAGTCTGAAATAAGATACATCTAGCAAAGAGTAACTAAAAAAAGCTGAGATTTATTAATATAAGAAAAATAGGAAAAACACTATGAGAGAATTACTTTACAATGATAAAGTTTAAATTATCAGGAAGAAGCAGCATTTCTATAATTATATAATTTGTATAATTCAAAAACTGATAGTAAAAAACCATTATATATAAAATATGAGCAAAACATTTTAAAAACTTGATCTAACAGATGTAATTTGGTCATAAATTTCAAAAGATTTGTGTCATAAGACCACATTCTCTGATCACAATATAGTTATAATAGAAATCTATAACTAAAAGGTAACCAAGAAAGCAACTTATGAATAAAAACTGGATTACAGAAAATGAAATTATAATGGGATTTAGAAAATATTTGAAACTGAGCAATAATGAAAACTGTATATACATATAAAATGTGTAGGATTCAGTTAAAATAGTAATATAGCCTTCAGTGTTTAGATTAAGGAAAAAAAGGTGAGGGGGAATTACTGAATCAAACCCCCAAATCAAGAAGCAGAACGTTGCAAAAAGAAGAGACTAAAGCAAAGGAAGTACAAATGAAGAGGCACACCATATCCTTGGAGAGGAGAGATCTCTCAGCTCCAAATCAACCCCTCTTTCTATTCTCTTTGTGTATAGCTTTGTGATGCTGAGGCTGAGACTCCGAAAACTAAAGTTCTCCTTTGCCAGCTGCTGTCCTGTTAGGTTCTGACAAATGGAATTTCTAGAGGAGAATGGAAAGTAGGAATAGGAGAAAAGGAACTTCATCTTTCCTGTTGCTTGATTCTTCTTAGCATCCTCCCAGCAGCAGCCCTTAACCCCTAGCAGCAGCAGCTGGTTCCAGCATCCAGCTTATTTTAGGACCTGAGAATCAGCCACAGCACCCCCTCAGACAGACAGTACTTCTGAGGAGGCAGCACTCCGTCCTGAGTCTGAGCCCCAGCTCTCTGGGGCCTTTCTCTAAGTTTCTAGGTTTTGATTACCTCAGACTCTTCTCTTTGTTCCCCTAAAACCTGGGAAGGTATTGCTTCCTGCAAATATCTCAGTTATTCAACTATTCCTTTTTTGCTTTTTCTCAGCCCTCTAACACTTGTATAACCAATTCCCTATATTATATTATCTGTTGAAATACCTGCTGTGTTTTGTGCTTAGCTGACTGGAATCCCACAAGTAAAAAGCAAGTCACTATAAATTATATATTTCTTCTTATCAAAAGAAATAAAACATCAGGTTTTTTTTTAGGGGGGTGGTGGTAGCGAAAGCTTTACTAAAAACTAAATTTCAAGAGAAATCTTCACTTGGAACTTGCTGAAAACATGGATTATATTTGCTGAGTTTCAGAAGTTTTCAAAAGCACAAAAACAGCTCTATATCCAAATGAGAAATCCTTTTATCCAATAATGGTATATATTCTAGATATGTTCCCTACCTTAAAGTTCCTAAAACCAGAAAATAGTAATCATATTTTATATGATTTCACCTTAATTAAAAGGAAAGAAGAGGGCCAGCCCTGGTGGCCTAGTGGTTAAGTTCTGTGCATTCTCCTTCAATGGCCAGGGTTCAGTTCCTGAGTGTGGACCTGCACCAGTCATTTCGTGGCCATGCTGTGCCAGCAGCCCACATACTAAAAAACAGAGGAAGACTGGCATGGATGTTCGCTCAGGGTATATCTTCCTCAGCAAAAATAAATAAATAAAAGAAAGAAAATTGGACAAGAGTCTGGGAGGAAGAAATCAATTTAAAAGATATTTTTAGTTGAAGAATATAAACAATACTAGTCCTATTAATTGTTTATTCTAGCACTCTGGATTTTGATTTTATTTAATTTCAGTGCATCTTTTGAAATTAAGCTATTCTGAATTTACAAGTTTAATCTGACAGATACACAAATCTACTTACCCGTCTGAACAAAGAAATAATAGTTACTGGGTCAACTGGTTCAATTAGTGCTTACCAAAAAAATCCATCGCTTATTTTTCTCTCAATAAATTCGATCAGTCTAAAAGAGACAGTTTTACATGTATCTCTTATGACAAAGTAATTTAAATGAGAATTAATGGGAGTTCTCAAGCTATATAAGGGAGATGTAAATTGGTCAGAATGTCAGTAATTCTCACCAGTTATCATCATCAACCAGGTATTAAAAATTGCTGGGTGAATTTTAAAGCATGACTGACTTTTCAAATGCATACATGCAGAATAGTAAATGAGACTAAATTCTTTATGTGTTTTGCTTTTCAGTATTTTGCTATTCAAATTATTGTTTTTTAAACTACTATTTCAGTAGAAATCCCAAGAAAAATGTCACAAAAATGAGATGTTACCAAATTATGCATCTGAACTATTTAAAAGATGATATAACATATGAATTAACAGTTAACACAAAGTAACATTAAAAGTTATAATTATATATTTGTATACATTATATATTTTCCTGAAAAAGATATAATTACTAATATGGTCTCTAAAATTTAGACAATCTTAACCTTCAAGCATGAAAGTCTACATTAATAAAAGATCTTGAATATGACATCCTCAGCACCACTAGGGTTTGTTATACTTACCTTTCAAAAATCTATAAATCTTTAAAGAAATAAAAATGATAAAAAATGTTTAATCTTTAAACATGAAGAGTCTATGTTTTGCAAACTGTGTTCACATCTATTTTTTACATACAATAGCCCAGCGAAGATTGATTCTAGTTTTGAAATATCTTTGATTCTTCCCTTACTCTACATTCACATTGGCATAATACTCGATGAAGTTCCCATCATCTTGCTCTCAGAACACTGTAATTTCCTCTTACTTGGTTTCCATGCCTCTTGTATCTCAGTCTAAGCCACTGTTTACGTCACCATCAATTTTGCCTTTACAAAACACAGATCTTTTCATATCACCTTCCCATCCCCTTATTAGCTTTGTTGCATCCCCACTGCCTACAGGATAAAGCGACACTAAACCCTTTCCAACTCAGTCCTACTAAAGGCTTTGCTGTTATGTCCAGCCATTCTATTCTAAGCATTCTTCACTCCAGTCAGGTAAGAATAACAAACATGCCAGACTTTTCACTCTCCCTAGAATACCATTCTCTCTTTTTTTTAATCTAGAGAATTTCTTACTCATCATGTAACCTTTTTTTATCTAGAGAATTCCTTACTCAGGTAACCTCTCCTGACTTCCTCTCAGCAGAATTAATCATTCCCTCCCCCAGCCTCCCAAAGAACATAGTAATACCTATATTTGTGCACCGCTATCATCTCTTAATGAATCATAGCACCTAGCATAGTGCCTAGCATACAGCAGGCATTTCAGTAGATATTTGATGAATGAATGAGTGAATGAACAAATGAATGCGGAGAATGGGTTAGCACTCCTTTTTTACACAGGAAAAAGTTCAGAAGTGATTCGGTTAAGGTCGTCTAGCTAGATTAGGACCTAGATGACTATTATTTACATTTCATCAAAATTTACTTATTTTTGTTGCTTAAGTGTAATTATTCTCTTAAGTGTAGCTAGTAATTAACCATAACCTGATAAAAATAATTATGAAAAACTCTAAAATAGGAATGTGGCTTTAAGTTGTTTCATTTGAAACATTTACATGTATAAATTTTAAAAACTCTCCCCAACTAAGAGAATTCTTACGTGCCATATCTTCATTTGTCTAATTTAAAATACAACTTTTATGAGAATTTATTATATAAGTTATAAATTATGACTATAGGAACATGGAGAGGGAAATGAGCAACAGTTGAGAAGAGCTTCTGAAAAATGCTGGGACTTTATCTGGCCATTATTGGTTTAGTGTAACTAGGAGATCAGGAGAAGGACACAGCATTTGGAAGGTCCTGGCAGACAGAATCTACCATGGTTTATTCATAAAACATTGAGCTCTGCCTTACTGCAAAAGAGGCTTACAAGTAAGGTTGGATATGGAGCCACACTGTGAAAAAAAGATTTTCTTTAGAAAAACTAATGTGATGACATGAAATATCATTTGGAGAAAGTATAACTTTTTAAAGATATAAAAAAGTTATCTATAAAAAGATAACTTTTTAAAGAATCTACATTTATCTTACAAATAAGAGTTAAAATGAAGTGTAAAAAGTTACGCTTGTTTCTGGAAAAACGGCAAACGGTCTCCCACTTCTAAATCCTGTCTTCAATAAAACAAGAAGATAGAGAACCGAGAAGATGGCACAACAAGAATGGGAAACATCTGGGAGACAGAAGGGATTTGGGTGTTTGTAAGTGGGAGGAGGTGGTAACTTAGCAGCTGAAGAAGGCTGGGTGCCATGGCTGGGGCCAGGCTAGGCAGCGTTTTTAGGTGTAAACTTTTCTTCTCACATTGTGCTGAATGAATCATTGCCTGCCATGTCACCACTTCGGGGCTAAAAATAGCAATATCATGCACCAGCCAGAGAAAGCAGGGTACTTGACATTACGTAGCATACAGTCCAGCTGGTGGGGGGAATAGAGTGAAACAGGTGTAAGTGGGAAGGCTGGCCTTTGGAATTGCAAGCTCTCAGAGAATCAAACAGGAGAGATGCAAAAAAACAAAACAAAACAAAAATCCACACCTATGTATATTATGGTGAAATTTAAGAAGATCAGAGATAGAATGTTGTAGAAGAAAAAAACCAAATCACTTATAAAGAAACAAGAATTAGATTAACAGCAAACTTATTCAATAAAAAGACAAAAGAGTAATATTTTCTAAGCATTGAAGGAAAAGATTCAGCTATACTATCAGTTTATCAGTTAAATGTGAAGATGAAATAAAGATATTCTCAGATGTAAAAATCCCCTGAAATGTTACTGCACAAAGAACAACATTTTAAAATATTGTTTTGGAATTTGCTTAAAATTAGAGGTTACTCCCTCTGAGCCAGATACCACTGATTCTTTTCATTTCAATGAGATACAAATTTCAGAACAGAGAGAAAACAGTTCATAGATTCACATGCTGTTTATTTCTCTATTAAAAGCAATGCTTAAACTATATTTATTTGGTTTTAGCCTTCCACTTGAAAGTAAAAATCTGACATATCTAAGCAGTCCTAGACATCACAGTAGCCTGAGAATCTCTCGCTACTTAGTCTCCCAAGGGCTTAACTCCACTAACTTACTAAGTGAACAGATTTCTTTGTAAACAAACAGGAGAGCCCTTTCCTTAATTAGAGGAAGGTAAGGCAACCAGTCCCACAGTGAAAGAACTGAAAGCAGGGAACTTTACAGATATTATTAGTTCTCACAATGAAAACTTAAAAAGCAAAGTGATTTTTGGTGTACCTTACTAAGGAATAATGCTCATAAATTTATCAGTATATTCTATTGTTTGTATGAAATGAAGAGATTTGGTGCGAGTAGGGTGAGGTGGAGTTGGAGATATAGGATAACTGAAATGGACCATTATACATATTTGGCTCATAAAAATTAAAAGACAAAAAGTTTGTGTTAAGTTTTAACGAAGTTAGAACTTTCTAAACTGCATATGCCCATCTCTGAAAGAAAAGAACAGGGAAGAATTACCTCCATCCTATGAAAATATAAAAAGTAACTTCACATACTATTAAAGCAACTGTTCCTCAAGATATAAAGGAGAAAAAAATTCATTATTTGTGTTTTGTACATTCATACTGGTCCTAAATGTTGTGCTAAGAATGTAAGAGGATTAGTTTTACTTTTATGCTTTAGACTTTTGTTTTTCCTGAGGAAGATTCAGCCTCAGCTAACATCTGTTGCTAATCCTCCTCTTTGTTTTTTTTTTTTTTTTTTGGTGAGGAAGCTTGGCTCTGAGCTAACATCTGTTGTCAATCTTCCTCTTTTTGCTTGAGGAAGATTGTCACTGAGATAACATTTGCACCAGTCTTCCTGCATTTTGTATGTGGGATGCCGCCAAAGCATGGCTTGATGAGTGGTGTGTAGGTCTGCTTTGGGATTCAAACTCACGGACCCTGAGCCACCAAACTGGAGTGTGCGAACTTAACCACTACACTACCAAGCCGGCCCCCAATCCTCCTCTTTTTGCTTGAGGAAGATTCGCCCTGAGCTAACATCTATACCAGTCTTCCTCTATTTTGTACGTAGGTTGCCACCACAGCATGGCCGCTGACGAGTGGTGTAGGTCCGTGCCCCGGAACTGAACCCAGGCCACTGAAGTGGAGCACACCAAACTTAACCACTAAGCCAGGGGACTAGGCCCAATTTTTATGTTTTAGACTTTTAAAAATGGAATTATGTAACAAAATGACTTTTTCTTTAATACTCGTGAGTATAATCAAATGATAAATAATGACATACTTATTCAATACAAATATTATTATTATTACTTTTCTGGGTGAGGAAGATTGGCCCTGCGCTACATCTTGACTGGATTGAAGTGTGACACTGAGAAGAGATAAATGGAATAGCTGGGGCTATATCAATAGTTGTAAAGAGTGGGAAGAATACTTCATATATCCCTTTTGAGCTAATAATTAAAAAGAAATGCACATACCAAATAATCTACTAATTGCTGAAACAGTAGAATTCTATGTAGCCAGGAGCAGGAACAGAAAAGCAAGGCAAGGCCTAGTCTTCAGACGGTTTAACACTAAGAGAAGTAGTTATACCAAGTTATCCTAAATCTCTAAAAAATATGTATTTAAAACATATATTTAAGAGGCAAGAGGGGGCTGGGCCCATGGCCAAGTGGTTAAGTTCACACACTCCACTTCGGCGGCCCAGGGTTTCACTGGTTCGGATCCTGGGCGCGGACATGGCATCGCTCGTCAGGCCATGTTGAAGCGGCATCCCACATGCCACAACTAGAAGGACCCACAACTAAAATATACAACTATGTACTGGGGAGATTTGGGGGAAAAAAGGAGGAAAAAAAAAGAGGCATGAAGTTTCTATATTTATCACTGATCCCTTGTTTAGCAAAAATCATTGTTTCTATTTTCTTGAAAGTTTTAAGAACTTTGCTTAATTCTTCAGCATCTTCAACTACTTCCTCTACATCCTTCCTACTAGCCTAAAGGCACTCTAATACTTCCCATCTTTAAGAAAAAACATATTGGGCCCCATAACTCAATCACTCTATTTATCTACTTCTTCTTGGTAGCACGTTTATAGAAAGAACTGTCTGTACATACTCTCTCCTTGTCTCATATTTCTAGCTAGCCTTTCAAACCTAACTTCTAGGCTCCTCATTCCATCTAAATTTTTCTTATCAAGGTCAAGGTCACCAATGATTTTTATTCTGAAATTCAATGGTCAATTCTGTCCTCATTTTGCTTAACCTCTCAGAAGCACTTTGGTGTACTTAACAATTCCTTTCCTAATGAAAGACTCTCCTCAGGGTTTCTGTGACACCACAGTCTTCTCTGTTCTTGCTTTGTTCAACTTTTTGTTTTTGTTTCCCCTCATTAATAGTCTCATCACTCCTTTCCAGACAATAACTCTAAATGTTGGATTCCTCAGGGCTCATTAGTGAGCCCTTTTTCTTCTCTCCCTCACTGTCCTCTCTCTTTAGATGATATAATGACTTAAATGTTCCCTAGATGCTAATACATTCCAAATTTATACCACTAGTCCAAACATCCTTTTTGAGCTCCACATTTGTATATCCAACTATCTATTAGATGTACAAAATTAAACTCTTGATCATCTCTGAGGCAGCACTGCTTATTCCATCCCGGCCCTTGCAGGATTTGTTCCTCTCTGTTTTCCCTGTCAGTAAATGGTGCCACCTCTACCCAGTCACCAAATTCAGAAAACCAACATATCCTTTTTTTAACCCCCACATCCAAATCCATATTTCTATTCTTTCAGTAATACTTCCAATATCTACCTTGAATCCACACACTTCTCTCCTTCTGCTGTACTACCATAATCTGAGCCACCTTCAGCTCTTACCTGTACTACTGCAAAAGCCTTCTGATTGTTCTCCTTACTTCCTCTTGAACCTCACTCCAAACTAATTTCTACACAACAGCCAGAGGGATCTTTTGAAACTGTAAACAGGATCATAGCTACTCTACCAGGTAAAGCTCTTTCATGGTTTCCCATTGCACTTGGAATAAAATACAAACTCCTTACTCTATCCTAATCATGCCCCTTATCTCATTCCATTCTGTCCTTTAGTCTCTGTACTCCAACCTAACTGACTCCCTTTCAGGCTTATTGAATGTGCCACGCTTTCTCTCTTCTTGAAGAATTTGTTCATGCTGTCCTCTCCGCTTAGAATGGTCTTCCCCTCCAATTTTGTCTGGTTGGCATCTTCCTGTTGCTCACTTCTCAGATTCAATTTCACTTCTCAAGCAAGATATTCCCTAACTATCCAGGCCAAAATAGGTCTTCTCTCTTTTTCTTTATAATAGCACCTGTCCCTCCCTTCTACAGCATTTGCAATCATTTTTAATAATAGATTTATTTGCTTATTTACTTGTTTAACTTTTTAAATGTATCTCTTACAAACTAACTGTAAACTCCATGGGTTAAGTACCATGACTGTTCTGCCCACAACACAGTCCCTAGCGTAAAACCACTGAAACAAAATAGGTGTTCAATTAAAATATTTTGAATGAGTGACTGAATAATATATAATTATACAAGTAATAAAAGTAATTTGCTTAGAAAAGGGGCAAATGAGGTAGTGGTCACATATTATAAATCTCTATACCTTCAACAGAAGTTAACTGAATAGTTAACAGAATGCTCACATATACCAGTATACCAGGCACTATTATAAAAGCTTTACATGTATTAATTCATTTAATCCTTATGAGACTGCTATGAGGCAAACACTATCACTATCCCCATTTTATAGATGAGAATTGAGACACAGAGAAGTTGAGTGTTTTCCTAAGTTACACAGCTAGTAAGCACTAGAACTAGGATTTGAACCCAGTAATCTGACTCTAGAAGCCATATTCTTATACCATATTATGTTAGATCAGTGGTGAGCATTAAAAACATTTAACTGCTAGGTCCCTCCCAGCAGACACAAGGACCATCCATTCAGAACAGAGGTTGGCTGTAACCAAGTGAAACGGCTGTAGAGGTGAAACCAGCTGCATACCAGGTTTGGAGAAACAGTTCTCCAGAGAGTCTCTGAACAAATTCTTTTCAACCTATTCACCAAAAGGGAAATAGCCAGCTCCAATAGGATATAAATATTCCATCTAGTGAGAACTTTTAACAAACCATATTTACTTGATCCTTAAACAGGAAGAAAAAACAGTTATGTCCTAATGACATTATATACCACGGCAAATTATCTCATACTTAAAATATGTTCTTTCTATTAAAATTAAAGCACAATACTTAGTAACTAAGAGTTTTATCTTGGGAAAGAAAAATTATAATCTTTTTCAATTAGAGATTATTTAACTCATGTTGCTTTCTACAAAGAAATAACTACCAAATTGGAAATCGAGGAAAGTAAATTTTCAAGAGATTACTAAAAAGAGGCTCACGTAATAAGCAAAAGATGAAACTAGAGCTAGAGTGATCCTTTCTTACATGTACCATTTCTGTGAACCTACACATTAAATGTTTTGTGAGCTTCTAAAGGATAGGACAATTGCTTACTCATCTTTTATTACCCCAGAGTTTGCAAGGCATATCTCTGGAAAGCTATAGAGATAAAGTGGTATTTGTACTGACTAGTAAGGACTATAAAAAACAGTAGTCCAAGTGAAAAGAGAGGCAGAGAATTAATTTGAGTTTCTAATATTGTGTTGTGTCTTGGGAGGCAAATAATTTATATATTTTAAGTCACTTCTTGTGGTCTTCTTTATTTAATAATAGGAAAAAACTCTTCAGAATCACAGAGAAGGTATCTGTATATGTTAGCAGAGAGTAGGTGGATGGGGGTGGGGACAACAATAAAATCTGGTGGGCCTGATGGAGATAAGCAGGTAGGGTAAGGAAGACTAAACTACGTATTTCTGGAAACTTCACAGTTGGAAGAGTCAACTCTAGGAGCTGCCCAAATGTAAGAGAATGTAGTCCAAAGGAAAGCGAGTTAGTAGAAGACCACAGACTCAGCAATGTGAGCTGTCCCTTGCAACTTCACAGATGTTCATTAAAACTACTGACAGGACTCAGGACATGCTACACCAAAGTATGACACTGTGGCATACTACATGTTTTAAACTGAAGGAATCTGAGAAACAGCAGGTGCAGGAAGGACCCTCTGACCTTTCCTTGAGGTAAGTTATAAGACCCTCATGGGAGAGGTGCCCTCCCAGAGGAAAGGTATATCTGAAGATGGAGAGAGGCTGAGAGGAATCTGAACGAACAGGCCTTGCTAAGTTTTCCCCAGGTTACTACTCTTAACTTATACACCTTTCATCCTATCACATTTTCCCACAACTTTGCATTCTTCATCAAACCTGGCATAAAAATGCTTGGGTTTAACCACTTCTTTGGGTCTTCATTTTCTTATGAAAGCTTTCATGTCAAATAAAATATATTAAATAAGTTTGTGTGCTTTTCTCTTGTTAACCTGTCTTTTGTAACAGAGACCCAGCTGAGAATCTAAAAGAGTAGAAAGAAAAAGATATTTTTCTTCCCCAACACTACGAAATAATATGACTGGATTTTTGTGAAATATAGGGGCAGAAGTTTCACCTTAAGGCCAGATCTAACGTAGGGTAAAAACAACATGAGCAATGCAAATTCAGAAGCAAAGACAGAAAATTATAAAGAAGTAAGCTAACAAAATCATGGAGGAGCTTCAGTCTTACTCAAACTTGGAAATTAGGTCAAACAAGTTCACTTATATTTCAGAGGGAAGAAAAGTCTCCAACAGCTACTTAGACAATGTCTCTAAAATGTAGGATGAGATCTTTGCAATAAGTAGGATCATCACTTCTACAATAGGTTTGTTATTTAGTAAGGGATAAACTTAGTTAACTATTCAAATCATTCACTTTCTATCTTATTCTCTAAGTGAAGACTTTGAAAATAATTTTACACTATTCTTCTCAGAATAGCTATATTATATAATATACAAACATGAATATATATATATGCTTGTATATGTGTACACATTTTAAGAATTGCATGGATCTAGAAAATCATTAGAAAATTCATAATAGCCACTTTCATATTTAAAAAAAGTTGGAAACTGTTACAAGAAACTGAATCTTGAGAAGAACATTACCAAACACGGAGATAAAGAGTGAACTGCTAAAGGAGAGAAATGAAAATTCATGTAAATTTGGTTATTAATTTAAAGATAAGCAAAGGTTGGTTTCAGAAAAGATGGATAAAGAATAGTAACTTCAATAGGAATTGGTATGAAGGACAGAGATCAGGGCCATGACTTCAGAGTCAGGAATACGTACAATGTGATTACCTGTATGACTCAGGGAGACATGTGGAGCATGGGTTTAGGATGCCAGAGGATAGTAGTATTTCTTTTCATTCTCTAATTTTTCCTCAAGCTAGCTATATAAAGCTTTATCAATATAATGATCTGAATAAAAGCGGCAATTCCAGTTAGTGGGGATCATTGTTTATGGAGACTCCTGACAATCACCAATTGTTGAGACTAAGTCATAATAATTCAAAATTACAATACTGTAAGGTTTGAGGATTTTGAATTATTAGAGAGCTTTAACCTTTTTCATAGGTTCTGATATAAGCCTAATTTGACTTCCCTTATTGAAGAAGGTTAGATTTGATATATAGGTATTTTTATATAAACATATGAATTGCAAAGTTATATTTTTTGAATTCCAGAGAATAAATCCCTATTCAATAAGAATAGGAATCATAATACTCTAATGGCTTTGCCTAGTTAGCAAGCAACTATAGAATAACTATTCTACAATATAAAAACAAGTTGATTCCAGTTGTTTTTCCTGAGCACTTTGATTCCTTTGAAAAATTTCACCTTTAATAGCAGTCGTTGACTTTACAGAAAGAGGAGAGGAAAGGCAAGAATGAGCAAAATATATAGCAGGTATAAAAGATGAAACAGCATATTACCAGGGTAAGACAAATTATCCTGGTGACACTGCTTCTTTAGCTGATTTACTTCTAATTAGTATTATTTCTCCCATCTCTTTCCAGGACACTATATATATTAAGGACAGATCAGTGCAAAATTTTACCAACAGGGACAATCTGGGTATAAAACTGGAAAAGAAGGATAGGGAGAGAAAAGAAAAAAAATCAGAAGACTATTCCACCACTAACCTGGTTTAGTTTCTTCCAGAGATTGAGGATGGGAGAAAGTTCATTAGACCAGATTTCTCTATCAAATTTGCAACCAGCTGTTACTGATCTACCCAAGATCCTCAACTGTGAAATAACCTGAAAGAAAATAACATGTAACAATAAGTGAAAATGACTTCAGTCAAAGAGAGAGAAATAGCATAGGTACAAAAATAGCCATATTTATTTTATAAAAATAAAGATCAAATATAAACAAGTTTTCATCCCATTCTCTCTGTTGAATTGACAATATTTTAATGATTTATTTGAGCAGTTACAAAACAAAAGTACTTGGGGCTGCCTCCATGGCCTAGAGGTTAAGTTTGGTGCACTCCGCTTTGGTGGCCTGAGTTTTTGGGTTCAGATCCTGGGTGTGGACCTACACTACTCATCAAGCCATGCTGTGGTGGTGACCCACATACAAAATAGAGGAAGACTGGCACAGACGTTAGCTCAGGGACAATCTTCCTCATCAAAAAAAAAATAACTTAAAATTGAGAGAAGCCATTATAAAAATTACATATCATAATGGCTTTTATTTGAAAAGCTGCTTCTTTAGCCAGAAAGCTCTAATTATCCACTATTAATAACCTCTTAGTGTCTTATTTGCTCATTTCTGAAATCTAAAATATTTTTCAGTTTGATTTAAATTTCATAATTTCAAAATGCTGATAAAGATAGTTTTTTTGAAAATATGAAATGACAGGAAAGACACAAAAGAGCATAGCAAACTGTTTAAAAGAGCAAAACAATTTTAAGTAATTATTGATTGATAAAAATGATCAAAAATCTAAGTTTTAAGGCTCTATATTAACTTTAAGTTGTCATCTCAATGTTTCCTTTAACTTAAGACTCAAATGAAAGGAGTATACATCAATTAGTTAAAATGAGGTGGGTAAACAAATATGTCCTATTTAGGGCTTTCACTTCTGTAACTTCCTTGTTATCAGCTTCTTGATCTTCATTCTCATCAAAATCAGTTCACTCACATTTTCTTTTCTAAAACAGTGTTTAATGACTTCCATGTTAACAACATTAATCTAAATCATTTGCTAAGAATGATCCAGAATTATTACTGAGTAGGCTAAATATTGTATTATAGATATTGGAGTGTGTATATAAAATCAGTGAGGTATCCACTGATGGTTCTTTGCAAATATTTCAACTTAATAAGAAAGCTGTGCTATCTCATTGCTTATCTAACATAAACAAAATAAACCCCAAAGCTAGCAGCCATATGCTTCCCTAAGCTAGTATTTTAAACATCGACATTTGCAGCATGTTGACTACTTTTCTGTTTCACTTTTTGAGACATGTAAGTTCTTTTCCCTTCTTAACAGATTGGGCTATATTTCAAATTTTGTTGAGTTCTTGTATTAGTAAAGTTTGTAATAAAATAAGGGCCATAAATCTTTCGAAATGAACGCACTACTTAATTGTTAAACATCCACAATCATGCCGTAAAACCAAGTTACTTCCAGAGCCTTTGATTGATTTTCTAATCTCGAAAAAATTGTGGTGATTCAGTGTTTCATTTTCTTTGTTTTTCTGATAAATTATTTTCATTTGCTCTAGCTGAACCCTACAACAGCACCTAATTTATCAGCTTTGCTAGACTGCAAAACATCACTAGTTGGTAGTCAGAAGAAGTGCTATTTTAACTCGGGTAACATTTGCTATCACTTATTTGTGTTTTAAATTTGCCAAATATGACAGAAAACAAATAAGAATGCAGCGAGATGTCTAAAGGAAAAAAGGTTCAAATATTTTTTTATACATGATGTTAAAAACTATTTTAAGAATAAAATGTTTACCAGCCCTGAAAAGGTCATGTTTTCTGTCCTAGAAAAATAACATGTGAAGCTTGCTTTTCTTAATAACACTATCATTATGTAAGCTTTAATAATCAGAGAATAATAGAAAGGGAGTCCAAATATATAATAAAATATTTTTATAGTGAGAATAGGGCTATAACTTATAACAATGAGTCATCTTTTGTTTTTACAAAATCCTACATATTTATCTTTTTACAAAGCACAGATCATTCATGGTTTAAACCAATTAAAGATTTTTTTTTCAATAATACTCCTTCAAAATGGTGTCAAAGGGGATAAAATTTCCCATGAACAACACATTTACATCATTTCTTGCATGTTCTTTCCAACAGTTTGCATTATGCCACTGGAACACTGTGGGGCATCTACAAGGTTGTAAGGAAGCAACAGAAGAGATGCTGACACTCCTATTCTGCCTGTGCTCATTCCAAAGAACAATGAGAGATGCTTCAGAAATACCTATGCTTCTTCTGAGCAATTGGTGTGTTTTTAATGTAAGACACTAAATCTTACAGACAACTGTATTTTTCTTTGGATATTATGAAGCACAGACAATTTCTTTTTTTGTTTTAAGATTTTATTTTTCCTTTTTTTCCCCAAAGCCCTCCGGTACATAGTTGTATATTTAGTTGTGAGTGCCTGTGGTTGTGCTATGTGGGAGGCCGCCTCAGCGTGGCCTGATGAGCCGCATCACATCTACGCCCAGGATCTGAATTGGCAAAACCCTGGGCCGCTGAAGCAGAAGGCGTGAACTTAACCACTCGGCCATGGGGCCGGCCCAGAATTTCTGATCTAACAATATCAACTTTACAGAACCCCAGAGCATGAGCTTTGTTGTTTGTTTTGTCCTCTTTTGGCATAAACTCTTTCCCTAGTTTTATTTTCTTTTCGTTTCCTAATTTTCTCTTTGACTGATTTCTTCAACTATTGATTTTATACTAGTAGATTATTTATATTTTTGTAAGTCACCTCCAGTATAATCTTTCCTGGAATGAGAAGAAATACAGATTTTAAAAATAAACTCTCATTCCCAGCTTAAAGATGAGAAAATGGATTGTCAAAGAAATTAAGTAAATTACATTTTTGTCTCAGGAAATATGGCAGACTAAATGTCCCTCACTTGAGTTCATAAGGTCTACATTTCCCAAGGTAGGAAATAGAAATCTAGAACCCTCAAAAAAGCAGGACCCAAAAGGATAATTAGAGAACAACCTGCCCTGCAGAGGAATGACTAGGGACACTTGCTTTTCTCTGCCTTGGCTTCAGGGTGATAATGTGATCTGTTTGAAATACTTGTGATCATGAAAATTCCACATATCAAAACTTATGGAACTGCAGTGAATGAGATTCTTGAGGAAAATTAAAGCAGTAAATGCTTATGTTTGAAAAGAACCAATGCTGAAAATTGAGCCAAACTTAATAAATTATGAAGTTGAGAATGTAGATGGAAGTAAAGAATAATGAGCAAGAAAAAATTTAATAAAATAGGAAAAAGGTACAAAAGAGATCAGATTAAAAAAAGTTTAGTAAAAAGACTAACACGAGACCTCTGACTAGATTGAGTGATATATAGATAGATGATAGCTAAAATAAGAGAATGCAAAAATTTATTTTAAAATTCTAATTTTAAAAGTAATACAATTGCAGATATAGAAAAGACTAAAAGACAATAGGAGATTATTTTGAATAGGTTTATGCAATAAAAGTTGCAAATTTGGGTAACAGAGAAATTCCTAGAAATTAATAAAAGTCTCAAGAAAAAATAGAAAAACTAAATGGGTCTATAGCTGCTTAAGAAATTAAATAAGAAGTAAAAGATAATATCTCAAAGTAAATCCCAGACACCAGCAGTTCACATAAAAGTTCTACTAACATTCGTCAAACAGAAATTCAAATCTTTCACTATCCATTTCAAAGACTAGAAAATAAGGCAACATTCCCCAAATCAGTAATAGAGGCTAGTAAAAACATTATACCAAAGATAACAGACATTCAAAGATCAGTCTTACTCCTGAATATAGATGCAAATAAATAAATATCAAGCAATATTTTAAAAAAGGTATACATGATGATTTTGAATCTATATTTCAATCATAGAAAATATAATGTACCACATAAACAGATTAGAGAGAAAAATAATATATTTATCTCAATATTGGGAGAACATATGGTCAATGAAATTCATCAATACATTCCTGGCAAACTACTCCTAGGCAAGCCTAGCAAAGATGTGTCAGATTGCTACCACAGCCCTTGAAAAATTATCCCTTCTGGTAATCACACCGCTTTGCAACGTAATATTCCACTCCTCCCATATCAAGACATATCTATTTCACCAACTCCTTGAAGTTGGGCTAGTCTTGTGACTTGCTTGGACTAACAGAACGCAGCAAAAGATCTGCAATTTTCAACCCTAGACTTTAAGAGATCTTGCAGGTTCTTCTCTCGCCTTGGAACCTTGAAACACCACGCCAGCCTCTGGTAGATGAAAGGCCAAGTAGTTGAAAATCAAGTCACCCCAGCCAATAGCCAGTGCCCTCTGCAAACGGAGTAAGGCCATCTTGAACCTTCCAGCCCAGTCAACTCTCCAAATGAAGGAGGCCTCATGTGTGAACTCAGATGAAACCAAAGAGGAATAATAACCCAGCCAACTCACAGAATCATAAAAAATCATAAAACATTATTGCTTTAAGTCACTAAGTTTTGAGACAATTTGCTATGCAGCAAGGAATAACCGAAGCACCAGAAATAGTAGAAAGCTCCTTTAACCTATGTTATGGACTGAAAGTTTGTGTCCCTCCCAAACTTCATATGTTTAAGCTCTAACCCCCAGCGTGGCTGTATTTGGAGATGGGACCTCTAAGGAAGTAATTAAGGTTAAATAAGTTCATAAGAGTGGGGCCCTGGTCTGATAAGATTGATGTTCTTATAAGAAGAGACACCAGAGAGCTCTTGTGTGAGCAAGCTCTCTCCTTCTCTCTGCAAACATGTATGTGAGGAAAAGCCATGTAAGGACATCATGAGAAGACAGCCATCTACAAGCCAGGAAGAGAGTCCTCACTAGAAACGGACTATCCTGGCACCTTGATCTCGGACTTCCAATCTCCAGGACTGTGAGAAAATGAATTTCTGTTGTTTAAGCCATCCAATCCATGGCATTTTGTTATGGCGGCCCAAGTCAATTAATACAGCCTTAGAAATAGTATCTACAAAACATAGCAAATATTATAATCAATAATAAAATGTTAAGAAGCATTTCCTTCAAAATCAGAGCAAGATAAGAAAGCTGAGTATCACTAGTTTCATTCCATATTGCACACAAGGATCTTGGTATCCCAAGAAGAGAAGAAAAAGTAATTAAATGTAAAAAGATTGGAAAGGAAAAGGGCTAAATCATCATCTTTCTCAGACAGTATAACAATTTAAAGAAAAACAAAATAATTTATAATGCTTTTCATATAATATAAACTATATACTATATATTATATTCATACTGTATGTTTTTCTATTTGCGTGTATTTAAAATGAGCAAAAATTTATTAAATTTTTTTTTAACTTCACTTCAAGTATTATGTCCTTTTTCAATCATTATTTGGGAGCACTTAAAAGTTTACTTAGTCAATATTCTCATCACCCACCCCCAAACATTTTCATGCTTCCTCCGGCTAGGTACAATAAATATATTCAACTGTGTTACCAAACACATCAGGATGCAACAAGCCATACTAAATCTTCCCACATGCTGCAAAAATGAAACAGTACGCTAACATGTGAGATATAGGAGAATATCCAGAGGTTTATCTTTGCAATGTTAATATATGCAGGATAAAAAGAGGAAAATCCCTTTTTCTAGGTCTCTCATGTCTTTCAATAAAAATGTTCATGCCACTCACATACAAGACCAAACTGTAATTAATGTTGGCGATCTGTGAGCTGAGATTTCACTCAAGATCAAAAGTGAAATGTACAGGCACTTGACCATGTAAAGAACTCACATCATCACTTTTTCAAGGCAATATGATATTAAAAGCCTGAAAATAAATTTCAGGAGACCTCCTAGCTTGTAGAATTTTAACATAAGCAAATTAAGATGAACTCTCTCATCAAAGGATGTTTAAATTTTACTAAGACTAGTGAATATACCAGTTTTCAAATGCTGAAGTATAGAGCCAGCCCCGATGGCCTACTGGTTAAAATTTGGCATGCTACGTTTTGATGGCCCGGGTTGGATTCCCAGGTGTGGAACCACATGACTCATCTGTCAGTATCCATGCTGTAATAGTGGCTCACATAGAAGAACCAGAAGGACTTACAACTAGAATATACAACCATGTACAGGGGTTTTGGGGAGGAAAAAAGAGATACCGAGGTATATATTACCTGAAGTAATAAGCTAAATGCTTCATTGTAAGTCATACATATTAATGTTTTATATATAATTCGGGTTAATACTAAATAACTCAGACATGGAATTAATCACTAAATTATATGAAATGTTTGGATCCATCTCTGCCTTGAAGAGATGTAATTATGATGCTTTTTTGCACTTTGTATAATTAGTAGCTCTAACAATCCTACTTGCTGAGAGTAAAATTATACTTTTGTTATTCATGGAAGTAGAAATAAGACAGACAGAGAATATATAAATACATTATATAGAAACACACCCACACATACACATATATAAGACCTTGTGTCTCCTAATACTTTTATCTTTTTATTTATATACCATGTTTGAAAACAGTTCAGCAGTTAATTATAAAATTAAACATGGCTCTGTCAAATGCTCCAGCCATTCCACAACTAAGTATTTGTCCAAAAGAAATAAAAGTATATGCTCATACAAAGACATAAATGTTCATACTAGTTTAATTTTAGTAGCCTCAAACTGGAAACAATATGAATGTCCTTCAATGAGCGAAGGAATAAGCAAATTGTGGTACATCCATACAACAGACTACTAATCAGCAATAAAAAGGAACAAACTCCTGATGCATGCAACAAAGACAAATGTTAGAATTATGCTGAATGAAGCCAGGGGGGCCGGCCTGGTGGCACAGTGGTTAAGTTCGCACGTTCTACCTTTGATGGCCTGGGGTTAGCCGGTTTCGATACTGGGTGTGGACCTATGCACTGTTTGTCAAGCCATGCTGTGGCAGGTGTCCCACATATAAAGTAGAGGAAGATGGGCAGAGATGTTAGCTCAGGGCCAGTCTTCCACAGCAAAAAAGAGGATTGGTGGCAGATGTTAGCACAGGGCTAATCTTTGTCAAAAAAAAAAGAGAGAAAGAAGCCAGACAGAAAAGAATCCTTAATTGTATAGTCCTTTTATATGAAACTCAAGAAAATGCAAACTAATCTACACAGAAAAAAAAGAAATCAGTAGTTTCTGGCAGGGGAGACAGGAGGAAGAGATTACAAAGTGTTAGAGAAGACTTTTGGGGATGATGGGAATGTTCACTCCCTCAAGGTGGTGATGGCCTCACAGGTATATATATGTCAAACCTTATCAGATCATACACTCTACATAGTTACAGTTTATTCAGCGGCAACTAAACTCAACAAAGCTGTACAAAACTGAAAAAAGATAATTATTAAAACAATGTTAGGTAGTTCATAGAATAACCAGGAAAGTGGAAAAGCGGGCTTTAGGGCCAGTAAAAACACTGGTTATTCTAGTAGGAAAAGGAAGGAAAAGTTGATATTGCCACTGATCATAGAAGCTGTAGATTTCTCACTGTCATCACTGGTCTTGGCTTTGGATGCTACCCAGGAATTAGAACTTGCTTCCAGTGCCACTTCTTCCCAAGAGAGGCAGGGAAAGCATCTCTTTGATTCACTAGGTCCCTGTTCACACACTGGGGCTGGGGCCTGTCATGCCTGTGCTTGAACTGTGAGGCGGGCTCGGAAAGGGCGTGTCTGTCATTTTCAATACCTATGGTGGTAGTGGCGTGCTGCCTCCCACCATGAATATTTTGGAAGAAAGTACTAAAAGCTGTCTACGTTTAATTGGGTGACAAGATAAAGAAGACACATATAAATATCTATCATACTTATTTTAACTTTGTAAAATTAATTTTACTATGAACATTTTCAAAGATACACAAAAATTGATTTCATTAAGAACAGTTTCAAAGATACACAAAGACACCCATCATGCAAATTCAACCATGGCCAAGATCTTCCTTCACTTGCTTCATCCATCCCTAATTTATTTTCTTTTATTTTGTTGTTATTATTCCTTAAGTGTCTTAAAACAACTTCCAGGCCACATGTTATTTAACTCCTACATGCTTTGTATGTAGCTCAAACAAATGGGTATAATCACAGCGCTATTATTTCACCTAACAAAATTAACCAAAATTCATCAGTGTCATATAATACCCAGTCCATATTTAAACTTCCCTTATGGTCTCAAAATTTGTTTAAATTGGATTGTTCAAATTAGTATCCATAGAAAGGTCATATAGTTGTTAAGTATTTTAAGTCTGTTTAATATAGAGCAGTTTTTCTGCCCTCCCTTTTTTGCATGCCATTAACCTGTTGATAAAACTGGGTCAGTTATCTTGCAGAAGGTCCCACGGTCTAGATCCATTGGTGTAATTTAATTTTCTCCTTTACCTTCTTTGTTTCCTGTTGAGTGGAAATGAATTCCAAAGGCTGGATGAGATTCAGGTTCATTTTTTTGGGAAGGAACACTTTGGAAACTGTGCTTCCCACTGCATCACATCAGGAGGCACACAGTGTCCGAATGCCTCCTCTGTGTGATACAAAGATTGAGGACTGGGCATAAGCAGTGACAGCTGATCCCTCTCTTTTTTTTCCCCCCATCCACCTTCCATCTAATGATTTCAAACTTTGATAACAATTATCTGAATCAATTATTTTATTAGGGCTTGTAAAATAGCAATTTTTAAAATTCTGTCATTCCTTTTATATTTACTATCCAGGATTATTCAGTAAAGAAGCACTTTCTTTCATCAACTTTTCTTTTATTACCATGAAATACAGTTCACAAAGGAAAGGTAATATAAATATAAATGCTTAATTCTTTCCTTTTAATTGCCATTATTCAAACCAAGAGATATTTTTATTTTTTACTAAATGATAAGCTATAAAAGTAAAAAATCAAGTTAATAATATTTGAACTTAGCATTTTCTTGTAAACATTCAAAAGTAGTAAATATAAAATCATTGTGTTTGTTAGAAAAGTAAACAGATTGATAATGTCTTTCAATTCACTTGCTTTTGTCTGAAATGGTCTTAGAACTCAAATGTGATGAGTATTCAAACTCAGATTTGCCTGCAATTAGAAGTAAGAAGTTACTATACCGTGTATAAAAGTATATATATTACCTCTCTTTGCTGATGGTACTATTGGCAAAGTTGTAACTAATAAATATGTTCCTGAAACATGAGTTTATGTATTTAAATGGAAAGATATCTGAGAGAAAAAAAGCATCTTAAGCTTCTAATTTCAAAACATGAATTTATCAGGAACTTGTGACTTCTCCAATAACTGATGAAAAACCATTTGAGTCAGGATAACTGCAGCTGCTGAGTATGAGTAACCACAGCTGCTGAGCTCACAAAAGTCATTCACTGAAAGGTTGCTAAAATTATTACATTAGCAATTAATCGTCAAATCTTTGACAATAGAAAAACCATCATTACATTTTAAGAATAAATATAACAGATTTTAAGAATTTTGCTATGAAACTGCTATTGAGTTTATGAAAAAAAATAAAGTTCTGGAACTTCAAACCATGTTTAGGAAAAAATAAGTGAATATGTAGCTAGTGCTTAAAAGAAAACGAGGGAGTGATTTTGTTGAAGGCTATTTTAAGAATTGCACTTTACCATATCCTTGAGTTTATTAATTCCATAAATCGCAGCTTGAAATTGTTGAGGTATAAGGTCTTAAATACGATATTCAATGATATGAAATTTTTTTCCTACAGCCATGGACCCAAATCACAAAGTCGGTACAAAAAAAAAACCTTTTGTTTTTTTGGCATTAAATGGAAGAGCAAAACTGACTGTTACCACATTCAGGAAATTCCTAGGTTTAAAACATTTGAGAAAAAAATTTCTTAAAGAACTGAATTTTTTAAGACAGCTTTCTATGAGGGGAATTTAATAATTCAAGAAATCTGGGTTATAGTGCTGGGCCTTCTGCTTACCAATGTGTGACAACAGGAATGTAATATCTCTCTAAATAAAGTTTTGAATAGATAGTTTCTAGAGTCTGTTGCAGTGGTATAATACCTTAGCAGCTAAGGGCTTTTTGTTTTTAATTTTGTGCCTATAGTCAAGTGAGAAATGTGACTTTGTTTTGACTAGATTATAAAAAAGAATCTGATATGCAAACGTCATGTTACTTAAGAACACTAAAAATGAAGAATTCTCTGCAGTTTCTCATAATTCTACTACAGATGCTTTCAAAATTGAGGGTGCCTAAAAATCACACAAAATAGAGATTCTAAAGCCCTACTCTCAAATAGTCTAATTTTACAGATCTTGGATGAAATATGGGAATCTACCTTTTAAAACAAACTTCCCAGATAATTCTCATGTAAGCGGCCAACACCACTCCCCTGAGAGATATTTTCTAGGATTTAACTTAGCTAGAAAGACTATTACATGAGTTTGATGATTACTTTAGATAATCTACCTCTGTGATTGTGGGTAAACAGTTACATTTAAAAAGAGGGAAAGAAAACAAAAGCAGAAAGAAGCTATAAAGATATGAGTCTGTTGCTTTTACAATGACACGGAGACAAACCTGGGAAAGAGAAATAGAAAGCAATAGAATTATTTGGATAGTTTAGGCTTATAGATCTACTGCCAAGATTTTGAATGAAATGATTCCATAAAGAAGTGCAGCTGGGTGTTACTGGTACAGATCAGTGCATATGGTTATTGAGCACAGCAGATTTTAAAGTAACCAAGGAGATAATCTTGTTAGTTCTCTGTTTCACTCTGGCTTTAAGGTTTCACCAATACAGTTAAAGCCTCCAGTTCCTTATCTTTTTTTTTTTTTTCTGAGGAAGATTAGCCCTGAGCTAACATCTGCCGCCAATCCTCCTCTTTTTGCTGAGGAAGACTGGCCCTGAGCTAACATCCATGCCCATCTTCCTCCACTTCATATGTGGGACTTCTACGACAGCATGACTTGTCAAGCGGTGCCATGTCTGCACCTGGGATCCGAACTGGTGAACCCCAGGCCATCGAATCAGAACGTGTGAACTTAACCGATGCACCACCGGGCTGGCCCCCTCGAGTTCCTTATCAATTTTACATACCTACTATCCAAATTCTGGTTGAAGTTTTAAATCCCCAAACTTTAAAAATAATATGAACTTTCTTCATACTGCATGTGGTCATATTCACTTACTTTATACTTTGTTTCTTATGCCATTTTTGTTTATTCTTTGTTTTTTATGCCATTACTTTGTTCTTAGCAAAGTGATATCAATAGTTCTAAACTCTCTGATCTCCACTAGCATCAATGCCAGTGTAGCTGTTGCATTAGGAATATTCCAGTGGCAGTAGTTAAGGCTGCTCTTCTATACAGCCTCATCATCTAAGAGTTTAAGATACTATGATGAGTTTAAGATGTCCAAGTACCAGGACATTCAGATTAACAATGGAAACAAATTCTACTAAGTCTTTTAATGGATATTTACCATAGAATCATGATGGCTCTTTCAAATAATATTAAAGAAGTTATCTTTCATGAAATACTAAATTACTGAATGATTTTTGCACAAAATTTTAGTTGCTCATAAAGACTCTTTTGGTCAGTCAAGTTATAAAGCAATTTCAACGCTCTGAAGGATCGCTGAGAATATAGGGTAAGGATAATACTTCATAGGCAGTTGATTTAATTGCAAAATATTTAATGTCTAGATCCTTTAGTAGATTTTCTTAACTTTTCAAATATTTTATTAATTTAGTTACTTATCTTCCAGGCTTCTCTTTCTGTAAATTAGACCCTAGTTCCTAGGTCAACATGTGGTAAAAATGCAAAAAGAAAAGAATATTTTACCAATTACTTTTGCCTAGCAAAGGAATTTTGTTCCCCCATAAAATAAAGGCTATGTTGAAAATGAAACCTCTATGGAGAAAAGATACTGAATCTCTTTAAAAGAAGGCTCAAGTTCTATCATTTACTCTTGCTTTATGAGTGTGTCGTGCATGTATGAACTAGTATTCACTGACATCTTTAAGTTCCAGTTCATGAACTTGCTAAAAGTGTGATCTTGGGAAAAATAACGACCTCTCTTGACCTTAATTTCCTCAACTGTAAAACGAGTTCAATAATAACACATATCATAGGTTTATTTTGAGAGTTAAATAAGATAATACATGTAAAGTGCTTAGGACAAAGCCTATTACAGGAGGCACATTAAGTATCAAAACCATCATTAGCATCATCATCATCAACATAGATTAAGATGACACTAGATACACCCTAAAACCTAAATAATCGTATGGGGTGAAGACAAAAATGACAATTTCAAAAGAGATGTAAGTAAAGCTGTGTGACTGACATAGCTTGGTTTGTAATGTGATGGCTGGATTGGCACACAGTACTTCATCTGATTTTAGTAATATAAAAATTATATAACTGTTTTCAGACAAAAAGGATTCTAAAAACCAATTTTTGATTCCATATTTTTTTCCTCATAGCTAATGTCTCATGACCAGAGCTGTATCTCCTCAAAACATCCTATTTGTCTACTTCATTCCTAGATCATAATTCTCATACAACTCCTACCTTTTTCATATTTCTATTTTGTTTTTTTTTCTGGTGAGAAAGATTGGCCCTGAGCTAACATCTCTGCCATCATCACAGTAGACGTACAAAAAGCATTTGACATAAAGTTACTTAAGAAGTAAGAACAGAAGTAAACTTTCTCCATCTGATAAAGGACATCTATAAAAAATCTTCAGCTAACATCACACCTAATGGTCAGAATGCTTTCTCTCCATGATAAGGACAATGCAACGTCTATTCCTTCTATTCAGCATGTACTGGACTTCCTAGTCACATTTAAAAGGCAAGAAAAATATAATAATACAGATTGGAAAGGAAGCAGTAAAACTGTCCTTATTTGCAGACAACATGATTGTTTACATAGAAAAACCTACGGAAACAACAAAAAAAGCTATTAGAACTTTGTCACAGAATAACAATATCATTTAAAATAGCATCAGAAAAGATAAGTAAACTCAAAAAGATCACAGAAATATATTTTAAGAGATCTACAAATCGAAAAGATTCCTCATGTTTATAGTTCTGTAAACCCAATATTGATAATATTTCAATTCTCACCCAATTGATCTCGTTTCAATGCAACCCCAATCAAAATCCCAGTAAATTTTTCAATGGAAATTGACAAACTGATTCTAAAACAATATTAAAAAAGAATAAACTCAGAGGACTTTAGATTATCCGATTTAAAGACTGACCGCAAAATTACAGTAATCAAGACATGTTGTTTTAACATACTAGTAGGCCTATAGATCAAATGAACAGAACAGTAGTGGGTCCATTAAATACGCCCACATATATATGGTCAGTTGATTTTTCACAAAGGACCCAAGGTAATTCAATGGGTGAAACAAAGAAAGAATCCTTACAACTCAATAGTAAGACAACCAGTAACCAATTTTTTGTGATCAGACACTTCACAAAAAGATATATGAATAATCAATAAGCACACTAAAAGTTGAACAATATTATTAGTCATTAGAAAAATGTACATTAAAACCATAATGAAATATTTCATACTAGAATGGCTAGTAGTAAAAAGACTGACAATATTAATTTTTTTTATTTTTTATTTTTTTAAAGATTGGCACCTGAGCTAACAACTGCTGGCAATCTATTTTCTTTTTCTTTCTGTTTTTTCTCCCCAAATCCCCCCAGTACATAGTTGTATATTCTAGTTGTGGGTCCTTCTAGTCGTGGCACGTGGGACGCCACCTCAACATGGCCTGACAAGCGGCGCCATGTCTGCGCCCAGGATCCAAACCAGCGAAACCCTGGGCCGCCGCAGCGGAGCACGCAAACTTAACCACTCGGCCACGGGGTCAGACCCAATATTAATATTTTTAGAGATAAAATTTTAGTAAATCTCACTGGTAAAATGGTTTTCGGATAATTCACATCAGCACTAAACTTGTCTAAATATAACATTAAAGCTAATGATCTATAAAGACAAAAAGTATCTTCAACAAATCATTAAAGTACTAGACAAAAACTAGATGTTACCACAACTAGAAAACAATTAGATATTGAAGAAAGAAGGTAAGGATAAAACATTTCACTACAAATTCAGGTGATCCATTCTCAATGAGCATTATTTGTTGCATCACTAACTGATTCCCTCTGACAAACTGCAACCACAGAGACTTATATAAACTTTTCCCACTTTCCTAAACTAAACTCACACTTTAATGAGAAGATCTAGGAAACCAAGGGCATTAGAATCTCCAAATTTCCCCCTCTGTTTCAAAGTAGCTCTTTTTGTTTACTCATGTTCTTCTTCATCTCATCTTTAAGAAACAATTATCCTTTCCGCTTTACAAGGCTAACATACCTGCCTGAGTCTCCTATGGGAGCTTGTCTGCATAAGTCACCCCACCTCTTGCATATCCAATCTCTACCTCTAACTGATTGCTTTCTCTCAGTCAAGAAACATGTTCAAGTCTCCCACAGCCCTAGAAATTTTTCCTAAACCCGTGGCTTACTCAAGACACTTTCATCATTAAGATTACCAAAAGAGTACTGGTGGGGTTCAGGACACACTATCCTAAAATATGGCACCTTGGCATACTGAATATTTTAAGTTAAAGGAATCTGAGAAATAGCAGGTGGAAGGACTCTCTGACCTTCCCCTGAAGCAGGTCATAAGACCCTCATGTGAGAGATGTCCTCATTATATCTGGAGGAAAGGAGCATCCTAACTATGAAGACAGAAGGACACTGAGAAATCTGAATAAATAGCCCTTGGTAAGTTTCTCCCAGGTTACTTTTCTTAGCTCATAGCCCTTTGTCCTATCACATTTTCCCACTACTTTCCACTCTTCATCAAACCTGACATAAAAACGCTCAGGTTTAATGGTTTCTTCTGGTCTTCATTTCCTTATGAAGGCTCCCATGTCATGCAAAACTTATATTAAATAAATTTGTATGCTTTTCTCTTATTAATCTCTCTTTTCTTACAAAGCCCCAACTGAGAATCTAGAAGAATAGAAGAAAAAGATTTGTTTCCTCCCCTACAGTATTATATATTCAATTGATTCTATACAGCACATTACTTGCAATATGGATAAAAATATTCTTTTCCCAAAGGTCATAAGATATGCTAATATCCAATTACAATCTGCAATTGAGCTTTTTTTTTTTTGGTGAGGAAGATTGGTCCTGAGCTAACATCTGTATCAATCTTCCTCTATTTTTTATGTGGGATGCCGCCACAGCATGGCTTGATGAGTGGTGTGTAGATCTGCACCTGGGATCCGAACCTGCAAACCCTGGGCTGCCGAAGCGGTGCGCAAGAACTTAACCACTAGGCTGGCCCCACAATTGAGCATTTTTATTATTTCAAATTTCTCCACTATTAACTTATTATTTCCTGTTAAGGAAAATAGTGGTTGCCCTACGGCTTATCGTATACTTAATTATATATAATTATATAAGTATATAATATAAATTATCTAATTATGCAATTATATAAGTATATAATTATAATTATGCTATATAATTATATAGGACATTTAATTTAGTCAGCCATAAATTATTATTATACTGTTCCACAGCCCCTGAAAGGACCTTACAGCAGTCTACTCCCAATCCCTTCCTCCTAAACTTGTGCTATTGTTGCTCGTTTTACTTTCACAAATGCTATAAATACATAAGAGATTGCTACTATTTTTGCTTTGGGCACTTTGTTATCTTTCAGAGAAATTAAAATAAAAATTTACTTTAAACTTCATTTATTCCATTTCCAGAGCGCTTCATTTTTTTGTGTAGATCCAATATCCTGTCTGGTATCACAGCTCTTCTGCCTGAAAAACTTCCTGTAACAATCTTGCAGAGTAAATCTTCTCACAATAAATTCTGTTTTTGCTTGTCTAAGAAAGACTTTATTTCTTCACTTTTGAAAGATATTTTGCTGTGGGTAGAATTCAGCATTGAAAGGTTTTTTTGCTCAGAACTTTCAAGTTACCATTCTGTTATCTTCTGACTTAATTCAACTCCTGAAGAGAAGGCTGCTCTAACACTTATCTTTGTTCCTTCGTATGTAGTGTCTTTTTTTCCCCTCTCCGGCTGTCTTTAGTACTTCAGTCTCTTGTTTTCAATAATTTAAGTATTTTATGCCTGGGTGGGTTTGTTTTTCTTGGAGTGCAGTGGGGATTTATCCAGCATGGTGTTCTTTGAGTTTCATGGACTTGTGGATCCCAGTTACATAATTGTTAGACTGTTTGATATTGTCCCACAATATTGGATGCTTTGTTCTAATTTTTTTTTCACTCTTTTTTTTCTCCTGTGTTTCAATCTGGGTAACTTCTGTTGATCTATCTTCCATCTCACTGATTCTCTCCTTGGATGTTTCAAGTCTATTGATTAGCTTGTTGAAGATATCATCTGCTACTGTACTTTTTATTTCTAGCACTTTCATTTCATTTGTTCTTATACATTCTATTCATTCTAATAGTTTCTGTATCTCTGCTGAAATTAGCATCTGATCTTGCATATTGTTTAGCTTTTCCATCAGAACATTTAGCATACAAATTATAATTATTTTAAATTGCCTGTTAGATTATCCCAACATCCATGTCATTTCTAAGTCTGGTTCTATTGACTGTTTTTTTCTCTCAAGAGACAGAATTCCCAAGAGAGTGTACCTTCTTCTCTTGCATTTTCATATGTCCTATAATGTTTTGTTGAGAGATGAACATCTTGTGAAGACCAGTAGAGACTAAGGTAGTTTTAATGCTTGGACATTGGTATGTCTTTCCTTGTGTTAGGGATGTAGTGTGGGAGTTTGTGTTAATTAAGTCAGAAGTTGGGCTAGATTTGAGAGTTGTTGTTGCTAGAGTTACCCTTAATACTCCACAAGTTTCAAATTCCTCTGCAGATACCTTTTATTTAGGTTGGGGGTTGATTTGACAGTGGATTTTTATCAATGTCTGCCCCACTCTCATGTTTAGGTCTTTTCTTTTTTGTGTACCTCAAAGAGGGTCTATCCTTTGTGACTCTCTCAGCAGTATAAAACTGTTACTTATTACTTACTCAGTGTTTGTTAGCCCATTCTCTGTTTTTCTAATTAAGTATCTGTCTTAGGTAGACAGTGTATCTCTGGGTCTTGGAGATATGACCTTCTCAAGAGACCTTTTCTCCTGTCCCAGCTGTAGTTCTGGGCCTAGCACAGATTTCCACTCCCTCCCACAGGTCTAGAGGGCTTTTTCTGTTTGCTAATATGCCTCAGAGAGGGTCTGTCTGCACTCTTCAACCCTTCTGGCAGTGGAATCACTGCCACTTATTACTTGAGATTTATTAGCCTGGTGGTTAATGAGGGAGGATGGATGGCAGCATTCTTGTTGTTTGGACTAAGCTTCAGTCTTAGGTAGACACTGTGTCCCTAAGTCTTGAGGATGTGGCCTTCACATTGCTCCTGCCCCTCCAAACTGTAATTCAGGCACAGATTCCTTCCCTAACAGAAGGATAGAAAGTTTCTTTCCTATTCCCTTCTCCCAGCTGCACTGAGTTTTCACCAGTACCCTAAGGGCAACAGTGGTTTTCTTCCTTTATTTTGTTTTTTTGTCCCCCTCCCCACAGATTAAGGCTTTTTGTTCCATAAAGCAGCTAGAGGCAGTTTCATGTCCCTCCTCCACCCAAAGTGACTTTGTTCCCCTCCCACAGGACACCACCACAAAGGAGGCTTTCTAAGCACTTTCATGGGGGGTGGGGGGGGATCCATGGAGAAAAAGCCTGCAAGAGGGTAAGAATTCCCCCTGTATCTGTGGCCTTCACACTCTAGCATCCTGCACTTGGCCTTGACCAATTCATTAACTATTGCAGCCGATTTCTTACCAGTGCCTGGCTGCATCTGCTCCGAGTAAGCAAATGCTTGTGTCTTGTCACCACCTGCAGGCACTTGTCTCTCCTTAGATTTCAGTTAGTTGTTGCTCTGACAGGTTCAAGAAAAGTCATGAACTTGGTTTGTTTGGTTTCTCCTGTTGTTGTAAGAGTAGGAACAATGCTCTTTCCATCTCTTTCTATCCCAGAGGTTAACTTATCGTTGATTACAACAGTCTTCCTTTTTTCACTATGGCAACCACCAGGAATAGACTTCTAATATTCCAATTTATCTAATCCAATGAAAAGAGCACATTTTTTGGTCTCAGTGTCTGAATATCAATCCAGGGAAGGAATCTGAGTGACTTTGTTGGTTCCACACTCTATCTTCACTAAAGATGTAAGATTACTGTTTTTTGCTCAGTTTTGGCTCAAGAGGTGAAGGGATGTGGAAGAGATGAAGGAGAATGGCACTGTCATTAACAGTCCTACAGAACCACACAAAATAATGGGAGCTTTTATTTCTTGAGCATTATTTTAAGTATCTCATACGTCTGGGAGGACAAAAATCAATAAATGGCCCCTACAGAAGATATTGCCTCCTCTTGGTAAACAAGGACACACATTAATGATAACAGTTTAAAGCTTATTTGAAGAAAGAACATGATTCTGAATATTACACAATTCTGTTTAGCTTTCATTTTCTCAAACAAAAATCTGTTTTGTTTAACAAAACAATAAGCTGTAGGAACTAGAACTCTTTACTACGAAAAAGGTAAAATTTCAAACATTTGTAACTCTGAAATTGTATGAGAAGATAATTTCTGCTTTAAATATTTCTTTGGTTGAGCTTCATGTGGCTCAATTTTAAAGTGTTTCTCATGTACTCAACTGTCTTAATTTCACAAATTCTGTCCAAACATTAAAAAAATCATCTACTTCATTTGAAAACTTCTTGAGAAATTAAAAGTGAAAAGTGCATATGTTCATTGAGAAACAAATTCACAGGCTACGCACTTAAATAACCAGAATATATGCTTCTATTTCATCCCTTATATTGCAGACAGACTTCTTCATACATCTTTTTCTCCACTAGACTGAATTCCTTGAAAATAGAGACTATTTTTAATTCATCTCTACATTTCCAAAGCCCATTCCAATGTCAAGTTACATCGGAGGCAATTCATGTTGGATAGTTGAGCATGCACGAAAGTGAAAAATACCAGAGGATCAATACAAATACTTCCCGGACAGGGTGAGCTTTGGACTGGGTACTGAACAAAATATTTAAATGAGCCAAAAATGATGGCAAGGGCAGTTCCAGAAATGAGGTAAACAAGGGAACTTTAAAATGCCTCCATCCAAAAAGCTAATAGAAATATTTTAAAAGCATTTTGTTTACAAATCAACTAAAAAATCCAATATTTATAGTTACTTTAAATGTAAACTACTTCTTTGAAACCATAGCAAAACCCAGTGGAGTATTGTACTAGGGTACAATCAGCAAATAAGTATTGGTGCAAAAAATACATTCTCTACCTTTGAGTACACAGTCCTATAACAGCATATAAAGGAAAACATGCTTTAGTCTCTTCCAACATCAATAATAACAATTTCTCCCTGAATCTTGTTTTCCCATTAAATTACCATCTTTTCCTTTAAGATTTCTGGCAGAGATATAGGTTTTGGTGAGTGCCAAACTTCTTAAATTAATCACCTATATTTATTTGCACCATTTTTTCACTCACTTTCCTCCACCCAAACCACTGCAATTTGATGTCCACCCTCCAACATTCTACAGCAGAGGTTCTAGAAAGGGTCTTGAAAAACTGGTCAAAGCCCATGACTTAGTTTCAACTGTAATCAATCTTCAGCACTTAGGCCTTCTCCTCCACCCTCTAGAAGCCACTGACACCCCTCCCATTGCTTGAAACTTTCCTTTAAAGCTCTTCTGCCTGTCTTATTCTCTAACTGGAGTTACTCTTGCTAAAATCCTTTCAAGTATTTTCCCGGCTCCAAAAAGATGTTAAATGTAGATACTTCCCAGGGTTCTACCCTCAGGCATCTTCTCTTCCTACTCTATCAATGCTCCCTAATCTCTGATTCCCATGGCTTCATCTCTCACAAATGTGCTGCAGTTTGTCAAATCCTTTTTAAATCAAATCTATATCGGTATTCTCTACATTTATTTAGACCAAATTCGTACTAGACATTTCTGATTAGATATTACATGGACATCTCAAATAAATATTATTGCATGGGTACCACAAATTAATATATCAAACTGATCTCTTCCCTTCCCCACCATCAAAAATAAAACCCAAAGTCTCTTTCATGTGACTTTCACATTTTGACAAATGCAACATCATCCATACAACATTTATAACATGGTGGAAGAGTTGAAGGAAAAAGGGATAATGTAACAGCTGATGTGGATGAGAACACTATATGGCATGTGTATTGCAACAGGTTACACACAAAACAAGCTTGTAACTCTTGACTCAACAGCACCTGTACATAAGTATCATTAACACTGTAGTAAATACCACTTGTGGTTACTGCCTATTATGGATGCACTCAATTCATTTTCAGCTTTCATATTCATATATAATTGGCTATTCAGTGTTGGCATTGGCCTTGACCTTTCAAATGCCAAATCATCAAATACTGGCTTCAAGATCAGTTCTCACATCCCTGAACTTATATATGACCAATAATATTTTTAAAATCTACTCAGTGTCATTCTGCCTTCTAAGTATCTGAATATCCCCTTTCAAATAAGGACAAGCCTTGTAAATGTGGCTCCAAATATGACTTGAAGTGAAAATCTCTAGAATTGCCATAAATATAGAAATTTTATTAATTCAACTATATATACGTTTCTCATTATGAAAAAAAAGTTGCAAGAATTGATGTAGTGTGAAAGCCGTTTAAGTATAAAAATGCTAATAAAGAACTTTTAAATAGTTAAGTAAACAAACAGATTGACAGCTAAAATACAAATATTAAGAGAGCATGTGCCATCAGAAAACTTTAGAAAGAATACGTTATCCTTTTTCATCCAACAAATATTTACAGAAACCTAAACAGCAAGACAAAATAGTAGAGATTCGATCATATTAAAATAACTTTGGGAGAATTATTTGGTATACTAACTAGAGTGAGTAAAAGTAAATATAACGCCTGGGTTGTCTCAGGACTGTGTGGGAAAACAATGCTGGAGTCTGTCTTCCCACAGAACTATTGCCTTAGAAACTATGGAGGTAAGATAAATGTGGAATGTGTGTCTGCCTGGCTTGCTATGAAACCCCTGATCTTTGGCACTCCACTGGGGAGCTGCATGTTAGCATGCAAGCCCTGGACCTATGTGACTAAAATGTAACAGAAGACTGGTTGGAAACTAAGGCTATGACTTCTCAGTGCTAAGATGACCCTCATACTCCAAGCTCTTGTCAACAGCAGCCATACATGGTCCAAAAGCAAAAGAAGTCATGTGTATAGGTGGCCTGTCAGGCTTCTCCATAAGATAAAGATGCTGAGCACTTTGTATTTCTCATCCTGTATCCTTGCCTAAAGTCTCTAAGGCTATATCTATTCTATGTAATTCTTTTCCCTTCATCAGATATTTGATCCAAGCTGTGCTAAATCAGATTCTCTCAGAAGCTGAATGATACTGAGATGAGAAGTCGAGGAAGCCTCATTATGTTAATAACAGGGCTTTAAAGACAAGCCTCTTGAACTTCTATTGATAGTTTCCAAAGTAAACGCTTTCCTGGATTCTGTGAAATAATTTTTTATTCTTTTAATGACCTTTTAATTCTTTTAACCTTTTTTGCTTAAGTATTATTGTAAAATTATACACACAGAGATACAAACATATATATATAATTCTATACGTTATTGGTGGTGGTATTGAAAAATGATTACTTCAGGTCAGCTAAAAAGCATGGAGGGAAATGTTTAGAGTGTAATCATATATGTTATGAAGCTACGGGACATGTAGGACTTTACAGTCTTTCACAGACTATCTGACTTAATGCTTTGTATGAAAAAGGGAAAAGGAACTGGAAAGTGTCTTCAGCTAGCATAGATGAAGAGAAGCTAAGATCTTATTTGTTCCAGAGAACATTTATACTTATTTATACATTATATAAATGATCATATATTTATATGCTTAAGCTTTTTTTTTACAAAGATGTGAGAATGAATATTAAAATTGATAGTGTTTCCTCTCTTCTTTTATTATTATATTGTCTATTATGCAATTTTATAAATGTTGGCTAAAATAGCAAAACATACGAAACTATACAGCTAAATGAGACATAATCTAACTTTATACCCTTATGTAACGGTTCATAATTTGGAGTGCATAGCTTAGCACTACATCTATGCATGAGAGGCAGCTAGCACATGGCGCAGAGGCCATATCCTTACTCAGACACCCTGAATTCAAATTCTAGTTCTGCCCTTACTGCCTTTATGAGCTGGAGTAAGTAACTGAACTCTCTGCATCCAGTTTCCTCATTTATTGAGAGAGAAATATAACAGCTGTTACCTCATAGAGTTTATGAAGATTAAATCAGTTTCTGAATTTAAAGCACTTAAAACACTTTCAGGCACACAGTAAGAGGTCAATAAATGTCAACTTTTCTTAAAATTATTTGCTATCAATACAAGCTAGAATATACACTGTTCATGGCTAACATTTTTCTACGTCTCAATTATTTAAAAATCCATACTTCCCCCAATTTTTATAACATTCAATCATGAGTAAAATCATATGAAGTCTTAAATATTTATCTTTTATAAACTAACACACAAATGTAAATTATATATCTATATCTGGCATTTGTTAGGAAAATATTAAATTTAGTGACATATATTCAATTGTATAAATTACATTTAAAATAAATCACAGGAATAAAACAAATATATTGGATGAAATTGAATGTGTTTGATGTTATTTTACTAATTTTAACAAATGTATTAAAATAGAACTACTTGGTTCATTTAAAATTTGCCTAAGGTAAGACTGGAACCTAGTGCATTAAATAAAATTTTTAAATAAAAGCTTGTGAGGTCTGTAGTATTAAACAAAATTTAATGTTGTTTCTTTCAGGCTCAGAGGCAACATTTTTTCTAAAAGGTAGATCTTTTGTTAGGTTACCTGAGAACTGATCATGCGCTGAGACGAGCGAGCAATATTGGCAGGCAGACCAAAGAAACTAGGTTTGTCATCCTCTGGAAGTTTTTCAATGACAGCTCGATAGTCCTAAGTATAAAGAAGTAAAAAACAGCTCTTAAATAAGGATTGAACTTACAACCACTGAAATCAGAAAGAATGAATACAGTGAAATATTAAATTATTAGTTATTCATATATTTTCTAGGTAAATCTTACTTTCAGTCTGTATATTAACTCAGTCATCTATGAGAAATAGTCTTTGTTATTACTACTTCTTCATACTTAAATTACTTGATACTATTTTTTCTTATTTTAACTCCCCACATTCAAAGGGGTCCTGAATTGAATAAAACAAACATATTTGAGTGGCTATGCCCACTATGTGTAAGATATTATGTTAGATGTTTTCAGGAAAGCCCTGTAATTATTTTTCGTGTAACTTACCAAAAACTAATCTACAGAGCGGACTTCTGCTTATATCAAGATAAATATTCCAGCAATCTTTTTTAAAAACTTATAGGAACTTTAGAATCCTATACACACACACTCTGGTATGCAAGCACTGCTCTGTAAATCACTTTATCTTAAAACAATTCCACAGTTTTTAGTTTGCTGGTGAGGTGTGATGAAATGTACTGATAATCCTATCATTTCATCCCAAGAATTACTCTAAGCATTGCAAAGGCTTGATATGTCAAGCACGCATCTGAACAATTATTCACTCAAGACTCTCAATGGGAAACTACATGTAGACCAAGAGGATTTATTCAGTTTGACCCAAAGATGAGAAATGTTTTGTTTGTTTGTTTTTATGAAAAGACAAGTTACTTTAAGGCAGGTATTGCGTATGCGTCTAAACTGTTCTTGCTGAAGTAGGAAAAATGGTTCTTGGTAAAGAGACTCATCTTCTGCAACCCTCCCACCTCCTATCCTCCTTTCTCATCCTTGGCAGCTGCCCCTGAAGTATTTCCAAGGAAACAGTTGGACTCCAGGAAGCCCAAGACCTATAAATATGTCAAATTTTGGAAAGACAGGCTGTTCTTTGAAATTTTTCCTCTCCTATAAATCAACATTTGTAAACTTCCTCAAGGTAGTCAATCACCATGAGCACATGGATAAATATATATGTATGTCCACGTGACTGTAGGTGAGTGTATGCTTATATATATGCATGCATTTATCTGTGTGTATGTGTATGGGGGGGGGTGTGTGTGTGTGTGTGTGTGTGTGTGTGTGTTCTCTCCTGGGAAACTTTTGCTTCCTCCTTCTATCTAACTCAATTAGATAGAAAGGTAAACATTAATTCTCATAAATCATCCTATAAATTTAAAACTACTACCCTCTTTGTATTTATACACTTCATTCATTTCAAAATGGCTGTGAAATTTTTTCATCTAGACTGGCTAAAGTCTTCTCTCTACCTAGGACTATACACACACTGACATATTTCCTAAATAGTATATAGCTACACATCCAGACTGATTTATCCTCTCTTTGACACAAAAGAATATACACCAAATGATACCATTTACATTAAGCACCCAAAACAGGCAAAACTAATCTAGACTGTTAGAAGTCAGGATAATGTATCCTTCGTGGGTGAGGAAGTAACTAGAAGGGAACATGAGGAGGACTTCTGGGGAGCACATAATGTTCTGTTTCTTGATCCCACTGCTATTAAACACATGTATTTAACGTATAAAAATTCACTGTATTGTACATTTATGATGAACACTTTTCCGTATGAATTCTATTTTTCAATTTAAACCTCAAACTGTCGAGACAGAAGACTTGTCAAGGTACACTATCTGAAACAAGTATATAACAAATAACTATGTGATACATCTGTTTGCTCACTCACTCTAAGGTTCTCCCACTAGAAAGTAAACTCCAGAGACGCACCATGGGATCCTCAAGGTCTAGAACAGAGCTATCATTGAGCAGATTTCAGTGCATGTTATTGAATGAGTAAATGAATGAAAAACACTAAAAAACAAAATAGATGGGACATTTAAAAACATAATAGATGCAATATTCAATAAGAGTAACATATTTAATTTTTTTGTGTGTGAGGAAGATTGTCCCTGAGCTAATATCTGTGCCAATGTTCCTCTATTTTGTATGGGGGATACTGCCACTGTATGGCTTGATGAGTAGTGTATAGGTCCATGCCCAGGATCTGATACTGCAAACCCTGGGCTGCCAAAGTGGAGCACGCGAACTTAACCACTACACCAGGCCAGGCCCTAACAGTGGTTTATAAGCTTTCGTTTTTTGACAAGTATGTTGCTGAAACAAAGGAATTTTCTTGAAAAATATATGGATTAGAGAAAAAGGCACAATCCTGAGAGAACTATATAATTACCTTGGTAATTCATGAAGAAATGTATAATTATAATACCCTATGGAATAAAAACATTATTTGGGCATTTATACAAATTTAGGTTTGTGGCAAAATAAGCTAGAATTGAGGTGGGCTATATTTAGTACTGTTTTCAGGAAAAGATGACAGCATTCTAGGAGGCTTTCATATGGTGACTCGAAGCAAAAAGCTACAACTGGCTAAAATAAATGCACATAAACAAGAATGTTGGCATGAAGGCCAGATAAAGTGAATGCCTCTTATATATTTAGAACTACTTTAGATTTATAAAGCAATTTTATAGAAAGTGAAGATGCATGTGTTAAATAATATTTGCTTTCTCTCATATTCTTTAATCCGTCAGAGCACTCACGCCTACTAGGTGGAAAGTAGCGTATTCTCCCACTCCGGATCTTCACAGCAGTCCTATTATCCTTGGTTACTCCCATCAAGATGAACCTACAAACCTCATCCTATTATCACCAATCAAACTTCAGTAAGTATCCAAAGGTGTACAGGACAGCTAACTAGAGTTTAGAGAATCAGGACGCATATTGCCATAACAAATAATAATCCATATTTGTGAATGATAATTAATTACTTGTGCATCTGAAAAGTAAAGACATATATTTAATAATATAAGAAATGATTAGAGTGTCTATCTAGCACTAGATTGAAAACGATTAATTTTACCTACCAAAATGCTGCAGGACTTTGGTAGAGATAGGGAATATGGAAAAACACTCTTCTTGTTCCTTTGGTTTAAAGCATCAATTATTGAAGAATTAAAAAACTGTTTCAGGTATGACTGAAGAACTCTAAGGTCAAAATAGTTATCTATACGTCCTCCATAAATAGCATTTTCAAGTAAACCATGTACAAATTCCCACTGTACATCTTTGGTACCTATAATTAAAAAAAAAATACTTTTACTAGTTTCATTCTTAAGATATTAGAAATAAGCTAAAAAGTACTCTAAAATATTAAGTAAAGTCCTGTCTCAAGCTATATTTATAGAATATAACAACATATATTTAATTCTGTTAAATCATTCCTTAAAATGATCATTAACATTAACACGATACTCTTTAATAAAAATAATTAATATTAATATAATCACACAATGGCTAACATTTATTGAGAGATTATTTAATCAAGTAGAATTTCCCAAATTTATATATATAAACTCACTCAAGCCTCCTAACAAACATCGAAGTACTAATATTATCCAATAATACAGATGGAGAAATGGAGGCCTAGGGACGTTGAGTCACCAAAATCAGAAAGTCCCACAGTCCCACAGATCTGAACTGGAATGAGGTACTATTGAAACCAGAGCCATACTCTTATCTGCCACACAACAGTGTTTCCTTAAATTGGAAATACCTTAGAGGAACGTATCCAAAACCTAATTTTATGCAATGAAAAACAGTTCATAAAATAATCTGATTAATGGAGAAACTGTACAGAACACCTTCACACATTAGTCTTCTAAATACTAGGATTTTTATAGTCAATTGTCCATTTTCTATTCTAATAAAAGAGAAATGCAGTACAAAAAAAACATAATGGGACTTTTCTATGAGATATTTCATTTGCAACAGAGACATTGTCTTAATCACAATTCAGTGGTAATATTAAAATGTAAGAATTAAATTTCAGATCTGCAGTAAATATAGCAAACACAATTATATTTAAACTAACTAGTTAACATGACTGCCAGCATTACTAGTTTAGTTCTGTTTTGTTACTATAAAATTCAGAGACAATCACACAGATTGATGGCAGTGGTATTCTGTGCCTCGGGACATAGGTGACTCAGGCTGCTTCCTGCAGAACAAGGGCACCTGTAGGGTGGAGGACTAATTAAAGTGGTTTCCTGCTTAGATCTCACTATCAACAGTGGCTAAGTAGCTATAACAAGGGATACCACCAGCACTCAGTTTTCTAGTTCTGCCTTGATGTTCACTAAATACATTAGTAATGCATATGTCATTCATTCATAAGCAGGTCACCAGGGCATACAGAAATATTAATGTACCTTCCAACTTATAAAATACAAATAGCCATTATATGAAATATTTTACAGAATTTTTATGAGAAATTCTTACTTTTCTCATTAACTCATTGTTCTCAAGACAAGTTTTATTTTAAGATTAAAAAAAGAACAACAAATTATAAAACAACAATAACAGTAAACAATTATTGCCAGCTTACTTAATATATTAAATGTACTAAATGTTAAATGCTTCATGTGGTGTTTCTCATTTAAACTATTCAAAAAATTGAACTAAGGCAGTGGCTACTATTATTCCTATTTTACAGATCAGAAAACTCAGGCTTAAAGGTTGCTCCCGGTATCACATAACACAGTTACATAATTTTTATACCAACTGCCCCCTGATTAAAGTGCTGGTTACATGAATGTGTTCCGTCTTGAAACGACATTGAATGATAATCTTACAATATATGTACTTTTTGTACATACATTATATTTCATTAAAAAAATTTTTTTTTTTTTGGCTGGGGGAGATTGAACCCTGAGTTAACATCTGTGCCAATCTTCCTGTTTTCTATGTGGGTTGCTGGCATAGCATGGCCACCTACAAGTAGTGTAGGTCTGTGTCTGGGAATCGAACTTGAGTCCCCAAAGTGGAGTGTGCTGAACTTAACAACTAGGCCATGGAGCCAACCCCCTAAAAGTTTTACTCTCGTAAACATATAAATTAAAATGGGACTTGGCCACATCCTAGATGTCTATCCTTATTCTTTTGCCAAAGACAAGTTACAGAATAATTTCTCATGTCATTAATTTAAAAAAAAAATAACTGAGTGCCTAAGATGGATGAGGCCCTGTTTAATTTTTTTATTTTTTGAGGAAGATTAGCCCTTAGCTAACTGCTGCCAATCCTCCTCTTTTTGCTGAGGAAGACTGGCCCTGAGCTAACATCCGTGCCCATTTTCCCCTACTTTATATGTGGGATGCCTGCCAAGGCATGACTTGCCCAGTGGTGCCATGTCTACACCCGGGATCCGAACCAGTGAACCCTGGGCCGTCAAAGCAGAATGTGTGAACTTAACCTGTGCACCACTGGGCTGGCCCTGAGGCTCTGTTTTAGGTGCTAAGGACATACAAAGTAACCAAAACAGTCAAAGATCTTGCTTTAATGTAGATTAGACTCTAATGGGAAGAAATAAACAAAATAATAAACGAATAAATAAACAAGAAAATATCAGGTAGCACTAATGTACTAAAACAATAGAATAAGAGGATAGAGAATAAGTAGAAGATTATTTTAGAGTTGGTCGTAATAAAAAGCTTTTCTGAAGAAGACACCTCTAAGCTGAGATGTGTATGATAAGAAGAAAGTTACTTAAAAGTTTGGGAGAAAAGCATTTCAGACAGAAGGAAGAGTCCTACCAAAACCTTCCAGTATGAACAAGCCTGGCTTGTTCAGGAAACAGAAATAAGACAAATACGGCTGTAGGTTTTAAATGGGAATTATATACTTTATTTTACTTTTCTAAAAAAAAGTTTGTTTACTTTGTGGAGCATTTTTGAAAAGGTGCTAAAATAGAAATTAGAGTAGGCAAGAAGACACTGTTTTGATTACCAAGGGACTGATAAAGTTGAAAGAAGTAAACAAAATCATGATGTGATTTAGACATGGAAGGAAGAGAAATTGCCAAAGCACTGGATATTTGAGGATGAGAAAACAAAAAGAACCCAGGGTGATTCACAAGCTTTGAACTTGAACAACCACATGAATGGTGATGCCATTTACTGAAATGGGGCAGACTCAGGGCAGAGTGGTTTGGCAGGGTTGCAAGGTGGGAGAGGGAAATAAAAATCAAGAGTTCTGTTTGGGACATTTTAAACTTGCGATTCCTAGCAACGTCTTCTCTTCACTAATCCACCATTGTTCTAAACTCCAGTGTCCTCTTGCCTTGGCCCTGCACAATAAACTTCAGGGATTGGACTGTCCCTGTCTTCAGGAAGCTAAGAGCTGGATGGTTTCAGGGGATCAGATTATATGGTCTTGTTTGCCACCCTATTTCAATCTATTATTTATACCTTGGTTCCTGATTCCTACCTAATCATACAATTAAGATTGTACAGATCCTTGGTATTGACCTTAATGCACCATAATCCTGAATTTTAACAGTTTCCTTGAAAGAGATCTGAACGATTCAGTTGAAGCTGGAAACTTCTGAAGCCCACAAAGTAAAGACAAGGTACTTCCAGCTTTCGACCTCCTGAGAGATAGAGATCAATCAGAAATCTCTGTGTTATATCAAAACCAACGGCCACAATTGATAATTTAATGTAAGAACTCTCAGAAAATACAAGCATGACAGTCAGGACAGAAAACACAGAACAAAAAGCAAAAAGTAAATTTTATGATAGGAAGTTAAGTCACTCTTGAAGAAATCATATTGTTAATAAGACCTCAAAAAAAATCTTCATTAACACTAGAGATAAAAATTTTCATCATTAGAACTTACCGTCAAAGAGTCTGTCAATAATGTTGTACCCAGCCCGAAGATCTGATAAAGAAAACTCATAAAACTTGGTCCAGCCCTATGAAAACAAATTTTAAAAATATTAAAGAACTATAAGCAGTGTTCAAAGCTATATATGTATGTATCACTGCCCTTACAATCTTAAAAAGAATGTTCAACATATGCTAAAAAGAAGATAACTCCTGAGAACTTTTAATAAAAACAATAAACAATAAAGTAATAATAAATCTTTTTAAAAAGAAATATTTTGACCTCCACAGCATGCAAAGGACCTTATAACACCATAACAGTTTTTAACATTTAAGTATGTGGCAATACAGTCACATGCAGAGAGAACAAATTAGCATAGTAAATTTTTGAGTGTACTTACTATGTACACATTTTGTCTTTCAGATTTGTGGATTTTTCTCCACAAACATGAAAACAGAAATATTACAAAAATTTGTAAAGGCCCAAAGGCATACAGTATTATTTTACATACATTTGATCTACAAAGCATTCATGTTAGAACTAAATAAAATTACAAACTTACAGCTAATAACTAAAACACTTGTGTAAAAAGAATATTCACAGAGATCTATATTTTGTAGAGAATAACATGAAATAATTAAAAATAATTTCTATGGGGCTTCCATGAACTGTAACTAATTAGTTTTATCCAATAAAATAAGTTCAAACTAAAATCTATTTAGACTTGAATAGTATTTAAGAATATTGATACAAATTTCAGTCATTCACTCATCATTCCAAAAATATTTATTAAATGTGTGTTATATATCAGGCTCTGGGAATAAAAGAATGAGTGAATCAAAACATAAACAATCCTTGCTCTCTTATAGCTTTCAGTCAAATGTGAGAGGGGGGAGGAGGATGGACACATTCACTCACTCAAATACATGGACAACTACAAACTGTAATAGGTTTGATGGAAAGACACACACTTGGTGTAAATAAGAAAGAGATCTGACCTAATCTAAGACGTAAGGGAAAGTCACCCTGGTGGGGTGGGGTGGGGTATAAAACAGAAAGGCAAAAGTAGACAGACAGGACAAAAGAATTAAAGAATTTTTGTACTGTATTGTAACAGAAGGCGAAGATACCAAAAAAAGAGGTGTTAAGAATGATTTCTAAGCATATGGCTTACTCAAATTGATGGTGGTGTCATTCGTTGATAAGTGGAATACTGAAAGAATATGTGGTCTAGAAAGGGATATCATGAGATCATTGAATAAAAGTGTTCAACAGAAGCTTATTGAGTGTCTGCTATATACTAGACACTGTTTTGCTCAATGAGAATATTGCAAAGAACAAAAAAGACAAAATCTATGCTCTGAAAAAGCTTATGTTCTACTACTTGGATCTAGAATATGTGGGTTTTCAGTCATTTTTGAGACATCCAACTGGATAGGTCAAATAAATAGTGGGATATATAAATCTAGAGCTTAGAGAATTCATCTGGGTTGGATATACAAATTTGGAGGTCACTAGCGTTTGAATAGTTATGAAAAAAATAGCATAGATGATGAGAAAACAAAAGAAATTTAAACTTCACTCACTAAGTTATTTTATACCCAAGAATTAAACATATATAAGGAGCATGTACCCATCAACAGTTAACAAAGTTCCTATAACATTTGAAATAATTTTTTTACCAACTCAAAACAGTCTTATTAATAACATTTATATCACTCTCATAGATCTTATTTGTGAAATGTTTAAAAGCTTTTTAAAGTACCTTAAAGATTACTCAATACTTCTAAAACTCTCAAATTAGAAGAATGTTGCTATCAATAATTGTTAATATAGCAATTTCCAAGTGAAATACTAATTCCAAAATAATAACTGGACTCTCTATATAACAGTTACTGATACACTGTTGGATGATTAATGATTTAAAAATATACGGTACAAAAAATTTGAAAGGTAATTTTTGTTATTCATGTCCTATTTTTTGATAGAAATAATGTTGTAAATTGTGGAGGGGTGCTCTAGATAGCCAATCCAATCCTATTTAGCCCTCTCGGAATCTAGGCACTTTGTTAAGTGTTCTTATGAAGATGAATGAGATGAAGCCTGTTGTCAGGGTGCTCACAATCTAGCAAGAATAACAAGATATCAGAGAACAACAAATATAAAACAAAAGTTAACATCACATCTAGTACAGTATTAGAAGTACAACATATACGTGTAAAACAGACATTAATTCTGCAACCAAGTATAGCATTGCAATGAAAAATAGCAAAAAATAGTCTTTTACTAACATGAGGAATAAAAACTAAGTTGAATTAGTAGTGGATCTTTACTTCTGAGATTTGGTCCTTAAAAAAAAAAACAAAACCAAATGAGGAAAAGAGGTAAACAGAGTTTGTGGAGTACATATCCTTAAGACACCATCTCTAGCAATTTATGGTATTCTATATTTGTCTACTTTTACCTCCAATTTTATGATTTTCATGAGAGCAAACAGAGTGGTAAAAAAAAAAGCAACATTTTCAAATATTTTTGTGTGTACAACTGAATTTCTGTATTTTCTATGGAGAACATTTTGGTAATATTTATGAATTTTTCAAAATACACATATCTTTTGATCCAAACAGTCCACATTTAGGAATTGGCCATCATGAATAAGCCTTAAATGAGGCAAGTACAGGGATCTCCACTGCAATATTTTCTGTAAGAGCTAAGACTGAAAGAATATGTATGCCCATCCAACAACACAAAACTGTTTACAAATATGTACATCAATATAATAAATACAAATAATATTTTAAAATCTGGTATTAAATGGGTACTAATATTTAACAAACTCTACAATGTATTGGTTAATAAAGTAAGGTACAGAGCCATATTTGTAACGTGCTGCCATTTGAGTTAAAAAGAATATATGTGTGTTTATAACTACATAAAATGTTTGTATATTTCTATAATATCCCTGAAGGACATCCAAGAAATGGTGAACAGTGGATGCCCTGGGAAAAGACACTGGGTGGCAGAGGGATAAAGAGGGAGGAGACTAAATTTTAACTGCAAACTTTTTCATAGCTTTCTAATTTATACATGTGCATGTATTACTTAATAAAAAATAAAATATAATTTCATTTAAAAGTATAATTTTTCTTTCCTCAATAAAGTTGCATCACTATCACCATTCTATGTGTATCCATCAAGACTAATTGATCCTTTAGGCTAAGGACAGACATCAGAGAAATTAGGGGCAAAGGTTTTAGAGGACGATGGGTCTGGTCATTTCCAAGCTCTACAGCTTTTTAGACGTGATTCCTTCAGCAAGTTAATCACCATTGAGATTCATTGTCCTCCTTTGTAAAATGAGAATAATAAGCATACCCTCCCCATGAATGTGTTATACAAATTATATGAAACAACACATTGCTATTATTATTTACTATTTCATCAGTTTGACAAATATTTATTGATAGATTATATGACAAGCACAGTTAAGCACTTCTAAACATACACTATTTCATTTAATCCTCACAACAAAGGTAAATGTGATCATTACTCCCATTCTACAGTTGAGGAAACTGTTGCTTATTGGGGTTAAAGAAATTTACTTGAGGTCACACAGCTAGGAAATTCTAGACTCAGGACTCCAAACCAAATCTGTAACTCCAGAATCTAATGCTCTTATTTTGACATGTAACTGAAATAGAGAGGCTAAAAGAAACGCAAGTGGGGAGGGCAGTTTGATGAGAGATTATCCCAATAGAAGTAGACAAGGTTGAAAAAAGAGCAAGGAAAAATTTAAAGATTGAAGAGTGATGTAATTTATGGGTAAGATAGGCATTTGGCAAAAAAGAATGAAGCACTGGTACCAGTTAGGACCGCCAAGATGATGGAAAAATGTGGCTATTGATTGTGATGATAATAACAACTAGGGCCTATGGTGAGACAGCACTTGACCAAAGATCATACAGAAGCCCAGTGTGACTGAGGTGTAGAGAGCAAGCGGGAAGAGGGGGTCTGAGAGGAGGCTGAAGAGATAGGCAAATCTTTCCTTCTGAACCACAGTAAGAAGCAGCATATTTTTTCCCAAGTACAATAGGAAGATTTTAAGCAGAGTAGCAACATAACCAAACTTACATATTAGAAAAATAATTCTAGCTACCAAATGGAAAAAGCAAGAAGAGTTGGAAGGTTATCTCAAAGTAGTACAGGTTAGAGGTGATGAGGTTTGGAAAAAATGGTGAGGAGAAATGCAAAGATTTGAACTATATTTTGGAAGTAGAATCAACAAGACTTGATAACAAATCAGGTTGGGAGGCTAAGAAAGAGAAACATTTCAAGAACAACTCAGGTTTCTAGCTTGAGGAAGTAAACAGATGTCAATGCCTTTTACTGAGAGGAATACACTAAAGAAAAAGCAGACATGCACAATTCACTGTTTGAACTTTGAGATATAAACCATAAAAATGATACGTAACAATCATTGAGGGCTCATGACTGTTCATGCATCGTTCTAAACACTTTAACTCAAAGAGATGTGAAGTAGATAATTATCCACAGTCCAGAAGTTTAAGAGAAAAGACTGAAGTAGAGATACAAATTTATGAATCATGAGCAAAACTATAAAGTAATTGTAGCCATTTACACTAAACTGCAAAAATATTCTAATATAAAAAATATGTACAGCTTAGAATATACCCAAGACATGTATTCACTTACCTGTGGAATATAATTTCTTCTTTCTTGACACGCAGCATGAAACCATGCAAAACTGAAGAGAGCATGAGCTCGATGTATATTATCCTTTTTGCTAATTTGCTCAGGAGTCCAAGATTCATAAGTACGCATTAAATTCTTCTTCAGACCTGGAGGTGACTAAAGATAAAAATTAACAGATAGCATATTGTTTACAACCTTACAAATAAATCAGCAGGTAACATATTTCGGAACATATTTTAATGAAGAAAATTTTTCACCATTACCAAGTTTGACTTAAATTGTTATTGTTATTTCAAAATATATTAATATAAAACTAGTTTTAAATTCTTTATATCTAACAGTTCATTTCAATTATAAACCCAAAATAATTTTTCAAATTAAAAAAACCTATATAACCAACAATATTCAAAATAACCAAATAAGTTTTATATGATCATTGAAGTATTTTACTGAAACTAAATCATCATTTATAATACAAATGTGGTATTGATTCTTATGGGGCAGGTGTTTTTGACTACTATATGCCAGTTATCCCTTTCCAGGTGCTATTTGAATTTCCATGAGGACTTCAACATACTATTTACATATAATGTCAACCAACCTTAGTGCACATTAGTCCACTACAGTTAAAGTGGGCATTACCTGACATTGCCAAGTTCATAAACACAAATTCAACCTCAGGACTGAAATTGTATATTGGACTAGGACTCAGTCAAAAACACTTCCCCACATGTCTAGAATCTGTTAATATTATACTTTTAAATAACCAAGAAAAGAAAAATTTTGAATTCTTGGAAAAAGAGAAAAATAAACCCACTCCAGAAAAAAGAATTCTTCTAAAATAAAAAAAAAAATAATGTGCATTTGTCTGCTCAATTTATTTTAATTAGCTTGTTTTAAAAAGTAAGATTTTTCTTCAAAGCAGTTTCTTATATAAATAGAATAATTCAAGTCAGTACTTTAAGAATGTTTGCTACAAAGAATAGTCATTCCCTTTGCAATCCTTTTCACCCTGTTGTCTCTTAAATAAAAAGACATTTTTATTTAAAATTAGAAGAAAAATACCATTGAGTTACTAAGTACATATCCGAATTTACACATTTCAATTGAAAATGTTTGATGTTTATGAAACATTTACAAAATATTATCATAGAATAGGCCAAATTTTCTTAGCACTATTCAATACAACGTGACATTAATAGGAAACTGCACAACCACTTTGAGGTTTTTTTAAAGGCACTATACTAAAGATTATGCAAAATGAATAAATCATATATAATTACAGAGAAAATCATACACAAATACAGACTATTTGAAAAATAGCAAAATGAAAAACATTAATGTCAAATTAGGAGATAAGGCCAAAGACATATGTACTCAAGTGCAAATTCACAGACTTAAAATAATTTCAATTTTAATGCAAGTAATATAAATCAATTAAGTATTCAACATAAGAAATCAGGGAGAACAAAAGCAAATACAAATCTAAGGAAAACATAAGGAAGAAAAAATAAAGAAAAAATAGGAAATTCAGTGAATAGAAAAAGAATACAAAATAAATTAATAAGTATGACATCAGTTCCTTGGAATAAATTTTTTTTTTTTTTGAGGATGATTCGCCCTGAGCTAACTACTGTCAATCCTCCTCTTTTTGCTGAGGAAGACTGGCCCTGAGCTAACATCCATGCCCATCTTTCTTCCTTTACTTTATACATGGGACACCTACCACAGCATGGCTTTTGCCAAGTGGTGCCATGTCTGCACCCGGGATCTGAACCAGCAAACCCCAGGCCACTAAGAAATGGAATGTGCGAACTTGACCGCTGAGCTACCGGGCCGGCCCCAATGGAATAAATTTTTAAAAAGAACTGTCAACTAATCAAAAAAGAAAAGAAATAAACAATAAAATGTAGATTTAACAATTTTAAAAGAGTATATATGTATGTGTGTACATATATGTGCATATGTAATAATAATTTTAAACATAATGAACTGCACTATTTCCTAGGATAGTTAAAATTATATAGTGATTTAAGGAAGAGAAGACAAATTCAATAATTTAAATGAAACTGAAAATTTCCATAAAAACGTAATCAAATGACCTTCTAAAAAAGGATCCTGGCACATATGTATGGTGACGGATAAAAATAAGAATACTGCTGGTGAGCACAATGTAGTCTACACAGAAACTGAGAAACAATGGTGTACACCTGAAATTACACAATGTTATAAACCACTATCAACTCAATAAAATAATTGGAAAAAAATAAAGGATCCTAGAAAAGCTCACCCATTAAGTTACAACATTCAAGAATCAGTCCCCCTTGATATATTAACTCTTCATTTATTGAAATATTTACTGTGTTCTTCCTATATGCTGGTATTATCAATATATACTTATCATTTAAGTACAAAAAGCAAGAGAAAAGATAGCCCCTGCCCTCACGGCATGTACAATCCAGTTCTAGAAGATGGTTTAGTGGAAGAGGGTACTGGGGGAATAGTTGAAGAGGATTCTGGAAAGCTTCTCTAACCAGACATTGAAGCGATATTCATTCAATTAATATTTCTCCAAATATTAAATTATCTTTGCATTCCCTGAATTAATCCTGAACCTTTTTCTTCCTTAAATGAGACTAATAACTCCAGATGAAAAATAAGAAGGACTGATCTAAAATAACAGGTAGTCATAAACATTAATAAGACATTTTTCTTCAGAAAAAAAGATTGTATAAAACAGAGAAATTTCTACAAATTGAGAGAAAATGCAAGCAGAACGTCTTTTCCCAGTTTTAAAAAGTTTAAATTCAGTTTATTATTTTCTCTATGACTTTGGCCAGTTATATAATATCATTCCAAACATATATAGTTTTCGATATAGCGTGTTGGGGGAGGACCTGCCTGGTATTAAATGCTAGAAGGATGGATGGATGAACGGATGAAAGGAAGGAAACAAACACTGAAAATCTAAAGCAGCTACGTCAAAAACAAATGATATGAAAACTGGATATCCACATGCAAAAGAATGAAGTTGAACCTTTACCTTACACCGTAAGTATGACATCAGGTATTTGGAATAAATTTTTAAACACAACTGTCAACTAAACAAAAAAGAGATATATGTAAAAACTAACTCAAAATGGATTAAAGACCTAAATGTAAGACCTGACACTATAAAACTCCCAGAAGGAAACATAGTGGGAAAGTTTCACGACACTGGATTTGGCAATGATTTCTTGGATATGACATCAAAAGCACAGACAGCAAAAGCAAAAACAGACAAACAGGACTACATAAAACTTAAAAACATCTATGCAGCAAAGGAAATAGTCAACATAGTGAAAAGGCAACCCTATGGACTGGGAGACAATATTTGTAAACTATATATCTGACAAGAAATGCCTACAGCTCAACTTCAGAATATATAAGGAGCTCCTACTACTCAACAACAAAAAAGTAATCCAATTAAAAAATGGGCAAAGGACTTGAATAGACATTTCTCCAAAGAAAATATACAAACAGCCAAGAAGCATATGAAAAGATGTTCAATATCATTAATTGTCAAGGAAATGCAAATCGAAACCACAGTGAGATATTGCCTCAGAATGTTAGGATGGCCACTATAGAAAAAAAAAAAAAAAAAAACAAGTGTTGGCAAGGATGCAGAGAAATTGTTTGTTGCAGTGGGAATGTAAACTGCTGTACTGCAATGGAAAACAGTACAGAGGTTCCTCCAAAAATTAAAAATAGAATTACCACGTGATCCAGCAATCCCAGATCTGGGTATATATCCAAAAACATCGAAAATAGAATCTAAAAAGATATTTGCCCACCCAGGTTCACTGCTGCATTATTCACAATAGCCAAGAGGTAGAAGACCTAAATGTCAGTGGACTGATGAATGGATAAAGAAAATGTACCAAGTACATACACTGGGATATTATTCAGCCTTAAAAAAGAAGAGAAATCCTATCACATGCTACAACATGGATGAAACTACTGGACATTATGCCAAGTAAAATAAGCCAGTCATGAAAGACAGGTAATGCAAGACTCCCTCATACGATGTATCTCAGGTAGTCAAACTCATAGAAATAGAAAGTAGAATGGTGGTTGCCAGGGGTGCAGAGAGAGGGAAATGAGGAGTTGCTCTTCAACGGATACAGAGTTTTAGTTTTGCAAGATAAAAAGTTCTAGAGACCTGTTGCACAAGATGCATGTAGTTAACAGTAGTGTACTGTATACTTAAAAATGGTTAAGATGGTAAATTTTATATTATGTCTTTTACTATGATAAAAACAGCAAAGAAAGATACAAAATAAAATTTGAAAGGAAAATTTAAATGCATTTTTATAAACATCATCTTATGCTATTATTTATGTATACTATACCTTGTCTAAACATAAAGGGAGGTTTCTGTGTGTTTTGTACAATAGATAGTAGTTTACAGAGCTTTAGAAGGCATGCACAGATTACTGCACTTGAACAACTAGTGGTCCAAGTTTTATATTTTCTTACCTCATATGTTATCTTCAAACTCGTCTGTAATAAAATGGGAGTAAAGTTGGGATGAACTTCTGCAGTGAGCCAAAGACGAAAGGTATCTTTAGGTTGAAGAGTATTCAATTCCTTGTTTATAAAAACAATAAAAATATACTTAAATATATACATAAATTTCCATTTTATAAATATATTATAAATATATTATAAATTTATTTATATATTTTATATTTATAAAATATATAAATATATAAAATATATACATTTTATAACTATATTATAAATATATATAAATATATATTATAAATATATTATTAAGTAGTAATTTTTCTTAGTAAAATCCTTGTGACATTCTGATACATATATTTTTTAATTTTTATTGTTAACGATAAGTTACAATCTTGTGAAATTTCAGTTGCACATTATTGTTTGTCAGTCGTGTTGTAGGTGCACCCCTTCACCCTTTGTGCCCACCCACCACCCCACCTTTCCCCTGGTAGCCACTAATCTGTTCTCTTTGTCTACATTTTTTTTTTTTTTTTAAGATTTTATTTTTTCCTTTTTCTCCCCAAAGCCTCCTGGTACATAGTTGTATATTCTTTGTTGTGGGTCCTTCTAGTTGTGGCATGTGGGACGCTGCCTCAGCGTGGTTTGATGAGCAGTGCCATGTCCGTGCCCAGGATTAGAACCAATGAAACACTGCGCGGCCTGCAGCAGAGCACGCAAACTTAACCACTCGGCCACAGGGCCAGCCCCTCTTTGTCCACATTTTTAAATTCCTCATGTGAGTGGAATCATACAGAGATTGCCCTTCTCTATCTGGCTTATTTCACTTAACATAATTCCCTCAAGGTCCATCCATGTTGTTGCAAATGGGACGATTTTGTTCTTTTTTACGGCTGAGTAGTAGTCCATTGTATATATATATACTACATCTTCTTTATCCAATCATCTTTTGATGGGCACTTAGGTTGCTTCCACATCTTGGCTATTGTAAACAATGCTGCAATAAACATTGGGGTGCATAGGACTTTTGGAATTGCTGACTTCAAGCTCTTTGGATAGATACCCAGTAGTGGGATAGCTGGGTCATATGATAGCTCTATTTTTAATTTTTTGAGGAACCTCCATACTGTTTTCCATAGTGGCTGCACCAGTTTGCATTCCCACCAGCAGTGTATGAGGGTTCCTTTTTCTCCACAACCTCTCCAACATTTGTTACTATTAGTTTTAGATATTTTGTCATTCTAATGGGTGTAAGGTGATATCTTAGTGTAGTTTTGATTTGCATTTCCCTGATGATCAGCGATGATGAGCATCTTTTCATGTGCCTATTGGCCATCTGTAGATCTTCTTTGGAGAAATGTCTGTTCATGTCTCCTGCCCATTTTCTGATCGGGTTGTTTGATTTTTTGTTGTTGAGTTGTGTGAGTTCTTCATATATTATGGATACTAAGCCTTTGTCGGATGTATGACTTGCAAATATTTTTTCCCAGTTAGTGGGTTGTTTTTTTGTTTCAATCCTGTTTTCATTTGCCTTGAAGAAGCTCTTTAGTCTGATGAAGTCCCATTTGTTTATTCTTTTTAATGTTTCCCTTATCTGAGAAGACATGGTGTCCGAAAAGATCCTTTTAATACTGATGTCAAAGAGTGTACTGCCTCCATTTTCTTCTAGAAGCCTTATGGTTTCAGGTCTCAGCTTTAGGTCTTTGATCCATTTTGCATTTATTTTGGTGAATGGTGAGAAAGAATGGTCAATTTTCATCCCTTTTCCTTGGACATCCTTGGTGTATTAGGCATGCACATCTCTACCACTGTCTCTACTTGTGCTGATGGAATTAACAATGGTTATTTTTTTTTTCCTCCTACGCTTAGCTAAATCATACATAGCCTTCAAGAAATATCTTGCCTTCAGAGTCATTTGTAACTACCGAAGACCATATTCATCTTTTTTAAATAAGCACTAGACTTAAACCCAGGTTTGCATTTAAAATCTACCCAGCAATTTGTTCTCTCTTAAGGTTATTTTTGTCCTGGGGCCATTTGACTTAAATTAAATGATTACTTCAGTTTACACTCCAGCTTCCATAGCACCTAGGACGCTCTCCAGCCCCCTCTGGCTCCTCAACATCTTTTCTCCCCATCTACATACAACATAACAAGAGCACAAAGAGAAAGTAATGGTATAAATAGGCTTCCTACAATCCTTTAAAGCATTTCCATATTTTTCTTCTGAAAAAATTCTCTAAACCTCCCTTTAATCCTGATTAATAATTTCTTGGCTTCCATTAAATGCCTTTAAGAAAGACATTCTTATAGACATCCTATTAAAATATCCATCTTGGTTTGTAGAAATGTACATCTTTTAGAAGAAAATACTTAACAGATTTTAAAAGATTTCTCATCAAATACTAAGTTTTTAAAAAACATCATAAATAATGCATAACATATTTTAATACTGATGTTCCTTAGAAATTACTGAATTGAGTGTATTAGATATTATTTGCATCACATTTATCTGAATCTACCTTTTCCAAAACTGGCAGCCAAGATACCACAAGATGTAAGTTCTTCAAACAGAGCCAGTCTCCATTGCGGGCACATTCTTTTAGCATTTGAATTGCTACATCAGCTTGACCTTGACCCATGGCAACCTGCCAAAACAAAAACAGAAAACAAAACTAAAAAAACAGATCTGATAACATGTCGTAATCTAAAATATTCAAATCATCCTGCCATACATACTGAACTGACTCAATTATTGTAATCAGGGCTCTAAATTTTCAGCAGGAAATATCAAACTCTGTGCCTTTTCCAACAATTGTCTTGCTTTTGTCCCCACGTTAATGGCACATTTCTAACATTTTTCTATTTATGAAAAACATATTATCGCTACTGGTTTGCAAGTTATAGAACTGTATAAAGAATTATTGAATAGTGTTTTTGTTTCTCATCTCACTATTTCCTGCCATTCTCACCATGTCAAACATGGTCCTTTAAAAAAAAACACTAATGTTGAATTCTTTGAGGGATTTAACATTAATACTATCACTGTCTTGAAATTGACTTCTCTTACTTTCTCCAACATTGTACATATTTGGCTTTCAAGCTACTGGTCTAACTATTTAACTGTGTAATTCCCTAGTCCTTCATCATCTAGTGAATCTCAACATGTTGCTGGGCCTCAAGACTGCAATTAGCCCTCTACTCCTCTGTTGCTTCTCAGAGAGAGGAGGCAGGGAGGAGAGAGAAAGCAAGGGAGAAAAGGGGAGGGGAGGAATGAAAAGAGGGAGAAGGAGCGGGAATGAGAATCCTGATCTCATTGGAATTCTCTTCCAATTTTTCCAATCCCTATAGTCCATCTGCACTTAGGATACTCATGTAGTGGAGTAGCCCACTTTATAAAATAGAAAACGTCCAAGCATTAAAAGTATTCGAGCAGAAGCTGAAAGACTCTACATAACAGATTCATTTCATGGGATTTCTGTATTATGTGAATACCTTAGACTAAGTGACTACTCAAGTCTAAGACTCTATAAAAGTTTTAGTCAAGAATATAAAATAACTATATGTCACTTACCATAGCAAGTCTAAATTTCTCCATGTTTTTTAAAGATAATTTATATAATACTTGTATTTTCAGTATAGCTATATCTGTGTATATATATAATTTACAAATATACATATATTGGGAGTCCTGGCTCAAATTTTTTATTGGGTACATGGTCTAAACACTTTGAAGAGTACTGTTATAGATTACTTCAAACCAGTGATTTTTTCCAAAATGAACACAAGGTAGCATTTTCACTGTTTTTTAGTTGACTTATACAAGTATTGAGTTTGGTTTTTAATAAGACTATAAAGTCTTTGAGAGTGGGAACCATGTCTAAATCATTGCATACTAAAGCATGCAATAAAACAGGTAATAAATACCTATATATTGATTTTGTTTTTTTTTTAATTTTCAAAGTCTAATCCACAACTAAGCAAACAGGAGAGATGAAACAAATACTGGTTGAATTGTTTTGACACACATATTAGTTTGCTATTATTAAAATGCAAAAAAAAAAAAAAGAAGAAGGCATTTACACAGAATCAGAGGGAAAAAAAGGATAAGCATTTTGCTCAAAATTTTCCACAAGGCACAAATTGTGTGAAAACAGTGTAGAGGGTCATAAAACCTTCGAAGAAAATATTTATTACAAGAAAGGAAAAGAAAACATTTTCTAAAGCACAACAGGAAAATGTTAAGGAGATGGTTAGTCCCCGCCACAAAAACAATCACGTCACAGTTTCTTGAATATTTTTGCATTAAAAATATACTCTTACCCTCAGCATATATATTCAGCATAGCAACAAACATTTTAAAATAACAGGAGAATTATGAGTAAATATGTCCATATTTAAAGGTTTTACTATATTGAACAATTTTGTAAGTTCAGTACCCAAAACTCCAGAAGTTTAAATAGTCAAACCCACTGAGAACGCAAATAGTTTTATCCTTCTGTCAAAGTCACTGCTAATAGACACAACCTCTAGAAAAGGACTCCTTTTCCTCAAGACAGCTCACTAACTATTGAATATTGTCCTAATGAATATAGTAATATACCATAACTAGGAGTGAATGAAACTCTCCAGGTAGTGCAAGACCTGCACAACTGAGCCTAATTCTCTGCCATCTTACAATCTTCTATTTATGTTCCTCACAACAACCTTATATTTCAATTTTTGGTTGCTGTGATGTATTTGCTTTTTTTAAATCATAATTAATTATTTTCCCAATGGAAAAGGCTGATTTATTCACTTGACAAAAATTGAGGTTCAATTAATAAATTTTCAAACTTGCATGGAAACTGAATTGAAAAAGGAGGTATTCTGAACAAACTAAAGCTCCTAAATTTACCTCAGGAAAAACAGGGACTATAGTAGATAAATTTTACTCAAAAATTTATGTATTTCTTTCATTTCAGTTTTTACAGGTAAATATTGCTATGATTTATTATAAAAGCATCCAAGTAAAATTTTTAAAGTTATTCCCAAAAGGTAAGCATACATATTAGTTTCCTTGACTGCTCTATTATCTGATCAGGCTTCTGGAGGTCAGAAGTCTCCCTGCTCTAAAATCAAGGGGTCTGGGTTTGAAAATAATGGCAGTACTACAGGGCTGTGTTCTTTCTGGAGGCTCCAGGAGAGAATCCTCCTTTGCCTTTTCTAGCTTCTAGAAGCCACTTATATTTCTTTGTCTGAGGGTCCTTCCTCCATCTGCAAAACCAACAACATAGCACCTTCTCACCTCCCTGACCTCTGCTTCCATCATCACATCTCCTTTCTTCACCGCCTGCTCTGCCTCCCCCTTGTAAGGACTCTTGTGATTAGACTGGGTCCACCTGGATAATCCAGAATACCCTCTCCATCTCAAGATGCTTAGTACACCTGCAAAGTCCCTTTTGCTATGTAAGGTAACAAATTCACAGGTTCTGGGATCAGGACGTGGACACTTTTGGGGGACATAATTTGACCTACCACAACAAAAAATGTCTGTTTCAGTAATAGGATCAAGTATGGCAAGATGAGCAATGGCTTTAGTTAAAACAGCAGGGTAGGGTGTACCGACCTGGTGATAACACTCTCCGCCTCTCTCAGCATTCGCAAGTTCTTGCAGTTCCTGAGAAGGATCAGCACCCGGGGAAATAATTATCAAGATGGGTTCAATTTCTAGTGTCTCTTTGTACAAACGTTTGAGACTTAGAGGAAGTGGGGACAACTCTTTTAGTCCTAAAAGACATATAAAAGAAATTAAAAGTAAAATCAACATGAATCAGAAAAAGTCTATTAAAACTGATTGCATGATATATAATAGAGAATAACTAGGTGAATTATAATCCCACACATATTAAAGTTTTCTCACTCTAAAATCGTTCACATACTAGTAATAACTAAGATTTACTGAATGCTTAAGGTACCAGGCATTTTTCTAAATGCTTTACATCTATGATATCATCTAATCAGATTATTACAACAATGCTAAGAGGTAGGTACCCTGATTACCACCTTTAACACATAAAAAACAATCAGTACTGTGGCCTCAATATACAAGTCTCTCCCTATAAGAGAAGACTGAACCCAACCATTCATCTCTACAACTTTTCATTCATTCATATGATAACTGAGTGCCTATTCTGTACCATGCATATAGGGAATCAGACTTCCAAATGATCTGGTAAATAATTTCACTGTCATGATATAGAATAGAGTTATTTCTTATGTCCATGAATTAAGAGAAGAAAAGTGGTATAGAATGAAAAGAATGCTTAGTTTGGAGAAGGAAATATATAGCTCCCAGTTCACATTTGTTAGCTGAGTGGTTCTATGAAAATCACTAAAATGTACTGTGCCTCAGTTTCCTCAACTGTAAAACATGGACGCAACAATCCATAAGTCATTTGGGAGAAAAACAGGATATAATAATAAAAATAGATTCCATTTATTCATCACTTACTCGATACTAAGCACTATACCAGGTATTCTACTTTATGTATAAGGAAACTAATACTCAAAGAAATTGAATGCCTTGTCAAAGCCCACCCAGCTGCTAACTGCTAACTGTATTCAACACAATTCATCTGTGCTTTTTTCTACTTTGAAGCTCTTCATTAACTATAAAGTCCTATACAGACAAGAAATTATAATTTTTCTATTATATTTAAATCTCTCCTGCTAAAATTTGAATGTTTCTATTATAAATGTATTTAGTAAAAGCCAAGCTGTATAAGACCCACTTCAATTAATATTCATACGCGTTTGAACTGAGCGAAAAAGAACAGTATGACATAAGAGTTTAAAAAGAGAGGATTAGGGGGTCAGTCCAGTTGTGTAGTGGTTAAGTTCAGGCACTCCTCTTCAGTGGCCTGGGATTTGTGGGTTTGGATCCTGGGTGCAGATCTGCACACTGCTCATCAAGCCATGTTGTGGGAGTGTCTAACATACAAAAAATAGAGGAAGATTGGCACAAAAGTTAGCGCAGGTCCAATCTTCCTCACCAAAAAAAAAAAAAAAACAGGATTAGTAGAATGTAACAGAATGACTACCGAGGCAAGAAGGGCTTCCTTATATCCTAAAAAGTACAAACGAACAGACAATATTGCATCTCAGAAATTCTAAAATAGCAGGAAAAAGACATGCTTAAGGACTTCAGTAGCAAACACTTTAAAATATGAATTCAATGCCATCAAGATGGGCCAAAAAAATGAATTTCTAGACAACTATCCTGAAAAGACAAATTTCACACCTGAACTACTTCCCTCTATTCTTCACAACAGCAATCCATAAAGATAAGTAAAAATTCCAAAGGCAGAAATGTTCCTAATATCAGGTAAAATTTACCCCTACAGCCACTTACGATTGATGAATTGCTTCTAGAGCTATATTTTATGAATTCTATTTTTAACTAAATTTAAATTGCTAACAATCATCCTGCTTTAAGACCTTGAAAAGAATTCTTATGTACTTGTGGCAATGTAATAAAAAGTATTTTCACTATTTATTCAAAAGCTCAATAAGCATTCTAGGTCAATTAAATGTACTGTCTGATATGATAAAATGCATTAAAAGTCTTAAAAATGTGCATAGCTTTTAAGTTAGTAATTTAAATTATAATAATTTAAGAAATAATTCACGATACGAAGGCAGAAGCATGTACAAGGATTTTCATTGGATCCGTTGCTATTAGTTAAAAACTGGAGAAAGGCATTAGGAGCTTCAATGAATAATTTCTGATAGCCATATATTGAAACCGAAGTTACAAAAATGGTAAGATAAAATATAATTTACTGAAAAGCAGATTACTCAACAGAATAGACAGTATGATTCCATATTGTAATGTATACACATCTAGCTGCCTAAAAAAAAATAGAAAAGTATACATAAAAATGTTAACAATGATTCTCATTGTTATGAGACAATGATAAAACTGTTTCTGATCTTTTCATTCCTCTACAGCTTCTCGCAGACCTCTGATTAGATGTATTGTGAGAAAAATGTCCAAATACATACAGATATTTTCATATAAGATGACTACTGACTGAAATGTGTTTTATTTGGAAAACATATGCCAATAATAGACATTGTCTTAAAAAAGTTAAAATGCAGATTACCGTATCATTTCTTAATTTAACAAATAGAGACTAAACTCCATAAGGGCAGGATTTGTTCATAGCTGATTTGTTCGCCATTTTATGTACAGAGCCTAGCCTATTCAATTATTACATCTAAAGTTAAAATTCCACAGAAGATAAATATATGTTCATTAATTCATTTTAAACAATATTTCAAAGTATTGGGATATTTTGGATTAGAGAAAAAAATTCACGAAAAACATCATACTATTTAAGGTGACAGAGGCGACATGTTACTTGGAGTGCCATGTTAGCCATTCTGCCCACAAAACTCCAATAAAATCCTCGTTGCATTTTAAGTGAACTGAGTCCATATATAATCATTGGTTTTATTAACCCAAGTAATTTTGACTCATGATATCACTAGAACTGTCAGTGTGAATCATTTAAACTATTCACCAAAATTAAAAAGCCAAAAATGTTCACTGCATTGTGAATTATCATAGTGTAAGATTACTTATAAGCCACTGGGATCTTATATTTTGACCATGTATGTTTAAAATATCATTTCTTCAAAAGAAAAAAAGGAACTAAAATTAAGTTAAATAATTTAAACCTTTATTGTATTTTATTTTATGATAAAATATTGAGATAATAAAAAAGAAATAATTTGCAGTTTAAAAAGGAAAAAGTATCACTCCTGCACTTTTCAGGTACCTAAGTGAGTAACGAAAGTAGTAAATTAATACCCAACTCTTATAGGTGGTAAGTATAATGGATCCATTCTTCATTATTCATTTCATCTTCCCTAACAAGGAGACTGATAAGCATTGGGTGTATAAAATCACTCTTCCTTTATCAGAAAAAAAGACAACTCTAGAAATGAACCACAAACATCAATAAAAAGAACAATCAACAACTACTATATAACTTAATACACATCAACCAACTAAATGGGAAATATTCTTTAGAATTGGAATAATACTCAAGCCTGGAAACAAACAAAAAAAATCAAACATCTTGTGACAGGCATAATTCTAAAGCTATCCCTTGGTTGTTCAAACATTAACCGAGGTACTGCTATGAAGGGACTTTGCAGATGTAATTAAGGTTATGATCCTTAAAATAAGATTATCCTAGATTACTCAAGTGGGCCAATCTAATCACTTGAGCCCTTAAAAGCAGACAAATTTCACCAGCTAAAGTCAAAGAGATGCAGCAGGAAAAAGAACCAGGAAAGATGAGGCAGAGAAAGAGATCAGAGAGATGTGAAGCATGAGAAGAAATCAACCCACCACGGCTAGCTTTAAAGATAGAGGAAGGGGACCACAAACCAAAGAATGCTTTAGAGTGGCCTCTAAAAGCTGAAAAGGACTCCAAACAAGAGAAAAAAATGGTTACCTCAATCCTACAACTGCATGGAGCCGAATTCTGTGAGGAGCATGAATGAGTTTCCTAGAGCCTCCCAGTATAAACCCAAACGGCCAACACCTGGATTTAGCCTTGTGCGACTTGAAGCAGAGAAATCAGGTGAGCCCACTAGACTTCAGATCTACAGGACTATAAGATAATACTGTAAGATAATAAATGGATGTTGTTTTAAACTGCTGATTTGTTACAGAAGCAATATAAAATTAATGCACACAGCCAGCCCTGGTGGCATAGTGGTTAAGTTCACACGCTTTGTTTCCATAGCCCCAGATTCTCAGGTTTGGATCCTGGGTGTGGACCTAGCACTGTTTGCCAAGCAATGCTGTGTTGGCATCCCCCATAAAACAGAGGAAGATTGGCACTGATATTAGCTCAGCAACAATCTTCCTCACGCAAAAGGAGGAAGATTGGCAACAGATGTTAGCTCAGGCCTAATCTTCCTCAAAAAAAAAATTAATACACATTTCCTTATTTCTTTCCTTTTCTCTTAGATACAGACTTGACAAGACAGATGAGCTATGAAAGCAAGGTGCATAGGATGGGATGCTAACATGGATAAGAGAAGCAGAGGATTATAAAATCAAGAAAGTGGCAAGGCTTAAAAAGACTTTTTGATGGAGAACCTTTGAGAAGTTCTTGGTTCCTGTAGCTACTGCAGCTCCTCCCAGGAACACATCTCATAATACCTCAATACACACAGCATAATATCTTGCTCAGAAGAGTTAATAAAAAAAGTCAAAATTAAATCAGAATTACAGAAGTCAGAACATTTGCATCTGGTAACTGCTACTTTTAAAAAGTAATGTAGATTTTCCTAGTACATAGGCTTGGTTTGTAGGATTATACTAAAATGGCAGTGCTAAAAGTTTTAAGGATTGTTCTACTAACTTAAATCTTCAAATCGAATCTACTTTTATAAACATATCTTTATAAGTTACTATTTTAAAGTTTATAGATCATAAAAAGGATTGCTAAAACTTAATAAAAATCTTTCCATATGAATGATGCTCAAGAAATTACATTTGAAATCAAGTCTCTAAAATTTGATTAAAAAGAGATAAGTGCTTGTCATTCTCCAGCTATTTGAATTTTTAAAACTTATTCATACAATAAAAACTCCAATTTTACCTAAAAACTATATTAATAAAGCCACTTGACCAGATACAAAGTCATCCAGCCATACAACAGTATATATAACTTTTGCTTTGAAATAGGTAGAATATGGTTTTAGAAGTATATTAAACTTTCAAAGCATTTGAATATATGAATATTAGGAGGTTTTTACTTTAAACCTTAAATATCATTAAACCTTAAATGCCATTTAACCTGGAGATGAAACAGTACCATAACAGAAGTATTCCAAAGAATTGGTAGAGGGCCAAACTATAAAGTCAATAAGAAAGGCCACGTGCAATGTGGTACAAAGAGCATATTTTAAAAGACTAAATGAGAATAGATTCTTAAGAACCTCTCTGAAAATTGCCTTGTTTTACTTAAACTTGCGTCGTTATGGAAACAGACAATAAATATATAGATAAGCCAGAAATATATCAGAAAGTGTTAAGTACTATGTGGAGAATTAAAACAGGTTGAAGTGTTGGTACTGATTAGATGGCCCAGAAAGACCTCTCTAAAAACGCAGCATTTTAAGTTAACATCTGAATAATACAAAGGAGCCATCCATAACAAAAAGAAAAGGAAAAACACAGAGCAAACAGATAGTGCAAAGGTCATAAGGCTGGTTTGCCCACTAACGCACAGGGGACAAGAAAGAGGGGTACAAGATGAGGTCAGGGAAGTAAGTGGGGGTCAGACTGTGTGGGGTCTTGTAAGCTTATATAAGGAATCTGGATTTACTTCTAAGTGTTTTGAAAATATTTTGGAGATTGTATGTAAAAAAAGAGAGATGATTTGGTTTAAGTTTTTAAAAGATTACACAGCTTTCTGGAGAGAATGGGTCAGAGAGGAAGCAAGAACCGAAGTAGGGAGACCAATTAGGAAGGCAGTCACTGATTTAACATACATTATAGTGCCTCTATGTTCCAGAAGCTGTATAAAGCCTTTGGGTACAACCAAGAACAAAACAAAATTTGTGCCCTCACGTGGCTTATGTACTAGCTGGGGAACAGACAATTAACAAACAAATTAATAACAATATGTCAGATGGTGATAACACTTATAGAAGAAAATAAACAAGGTAAAGAAGGATATGGAGAGCAGAGGAAAGAGTGAGTATGTAATTTTATACAGAGTGCTCAGAGGCATGATATAATCTAACTTATATTTCAAAAGGCACTCTGGCTGCTATGTGGAGAAAAAACTGGATGTGGGAAAGAAAAGAAGCCTGAATGGTAACAATCTTGCTCAGATGATAGTGGCCTCAACAAAGTAGTACATGGTCGTGGAGCTGTGAGAAGTGATTGGATTCTGGATATACTTTGAGGATAGAGGCAAAGCTATGGCAGCAACTGAGGTAAGAAATGATGATAGTTTGCACTAGGTTGGTTGTAATGACACAAAGAAAATGAACTCAGAGTAAATTTTAGAGTTGGAGCCAAAAGGACTTGCTGGTAGATTGGGTATAGAAAGTAAGGAAAAGAGAGAAAGGACTACTTTTGGGTTTTTGGCTTGAGCAACTGAGTCAAAGCTAGATGGACAAATCAAAAATTCTATATTGGTCATGTTATATCTGTGATGTGACATTCATATGAAAACATCAAATTAGCATTTGGATGTATAAGTTTTGACTACTAGGAAGAGATCAGGGCTAGAAACAAGAGATGAAAGAATCAGGAATTTACAGATGATATTTAAAGCCAGGTACTGGGTGAGGTTACCTAGAGAAAGAATGTACAGTAATGAAAGAAGGGAAACCAGGGCAAGACTGCAGTAGAAGGAAGAGGAGTTCACATTTAAAAGACATGCAGAGAAGCCGCCAGTAAAGGAAAGTGAGAAGGAACAGCCTAAAAGGAGGAAGGAAAGAAGAAACACAATAATTAAGATAAGAAAGTGGAGAGTTTTTCGAGAAGGAAGAATGGACAACTTTCTTGAGAGATCAAATAAGACAAAAGCACAGAAGTTGCTGTTGGATATAGCAATCTGAAAGAAGACATTACTAACCTTAATAAGAGTAATCTTGGGGAACTTTAGGGATGGAAGTCCAACAGAGTGAGTTGAAGACAAAATAAGAGTTGAGGAAATGGGTTACTACAGTCTCCGACTACAGACACTTTCAACATGTTTCCCTGTAGAAGGAAGTAAAGAAATGGGATGACAGCTAGAGAGAGAAATACGGTCTTGGGAGGCATTATTGAGATAGGTGATACTAAAATATATTTGTATGCTGATAGAAATGACCAAGTAAAGGAGGTGAAATTGATGACGTAGGAGAAGGGGATAATGGCAAGAATGATAAAAGAAAAAGTAGATGGGTTGGCCCTTAAATGGAACAAGGGCATTCATTCACAATAACAGAAGGGCAAGTAGAATGAATATGAGTACTGACGCAGGTGGTTGGTAGATTAGTGGGTGAGAAATAAAGAATTCCTGTCTTATTGCTTCTATTTTCTCAAAAATGCTAGTAAAAGGCTACTACAATCAGCTAATTTAAGTGGCAAATACAGAGATAGTTGGTTTTCATATTTATTATATGCCTAATATTCATTATTACTCACCATGTGTGTATTTGGCAACAGGTTAAATGTTTCAGTTACAAGATAAAGTATGCTCATAAGCTTTTTTTTAACATGGACACTAACATCTTTGTTCAACTATTTCACTCTTCAGAATCAAAAGTTAGATATTTGTGACTCTTAAAGGAGTCAGACTCTCAAAATGTACTTTACAAATTAATGGTCAACTATGAAAGTACTGAAATATGAAAATTAGTTAAAACAGATTGTATGTAACCTGATTATAACAGATTTCTGTTGTTCTGTACCAGCAGTTTTTTTCCCCGTGTCTGGTAACAGATCCTCCCCCAAGGAAAGGGAAAACTAGTATTCCATACACTTCTAGTGGGACGAGCTGTAAAGTGGATCATATCACCAAGCTGAGTAAATCATAGTCCTTCTCTAGGATTTTTGATCATAAAGTTGGGAGGGAAAGTTTTATTTCATCACAAGCTTTAAATTAAATCCTAGGAGGTTGGCAGCCTTATCCCCCAGATTATATATGAACCCTGAGACTAAGGGCAGCACACAGGCAGGAATTTACCTACATAGAGTCTAAAAGCAACATGAGAGACAGAGATAGATACAGATACAAAGAAAAAGGGAGAGAGAGAAAGAGGAGGAAAGAAACAGAAGAGAAACTGCAAGCTGAGACAAAGAAAGAAAGTCTCCTTATGTTGTTTGAGTCCATGAAACCAGCTGGTCCAGAGGTCAGCCCTACCTCCTCCTTTCAGAGTACTGGTTACACTTTCCCCCCTTTTTTATTTAAGTGAGTTTGAGATGGATATCTGTCACTTGCAAGGAAGAGTAAGGTGGATAAACATTCTGCGTACATGAGTAAAAATTATTTAGCAGATAAACACTCTACCAGAGATGAATAAACAGGGACATTTCCTCTCCATGCTTGAGGAAAGGAAAGCACCAAGTACATATGTTCAGACCCATTTCCATATACCCATCACCAACCAACCAAATGACCAGTCTATAGGGAGCCTCAAAATATTTGCAAGTGTGTGTGCACATACATGTTCTGGTGGAGGGCGAAGGAGAAGATAGCCATTATGTGAAAACTTGGGTTGGTAGATATTATCAGTTGAATTGTGTTCTCCCAAAAAAGATATGTTGAAATCCTAATCCCAATACTTCAGAATGTAACCTTAGGTGGAAACAGGACCATTGCAGATATAATTAGTTAACTTCAGATGAGGTCATACTGGAGTAAGGTGGGCCCTAATCCAATATGGCTGGAGTCCTTATAAGAAGACAGAGACACACAGGGATATGTCATGTGATGACAAAGGCAAAGATTCAAGTCATGCAGCTGCAAGCCACGGAAGACCAAAGATTGCCAGCAAACCACCAGAATCTAGGTACAGGCATGGAAGGATTCTCCTACAGATTTCACGGGGAGCCACGTGGTTTGTGGTAATTATGGAAGCCCTAGGAAACTAACACAGTAGGTTGGCGTAGGAATGGATGTGTGTGTACGGAATAACATTATCTAAGGTTTAAGCAGACTTTTTTATGTTAGCATCTGTCAACAATATCCCTCTAACCTGAGAATAAATTTGACTTCCTCAGTACTGAATAAGAACACAGGTTTTGTAGCTGGGTTTGAATTCTGCTGCTTATTAGCTGTGTGATCTTGTTTCCTCATCTTTAAGCGGATACAGAAACAGCCCCTCCTAGAGTTGCTGTGAGGATTAAAAGAGCTGATACACGTATAGCACTGAGACTAGTACCTGGCATTTCTAAGAGCTATTTAAGTGTTAGCTGTGATTATTACCATCATCAACATTCAAGTTCTATGAAAGAGTGTGTTCATGGGAGTAAAACTGATCATCTGAAACTAAGAGTTTCTTACAATAATACCCTGATATAACCAACAATAACAGCTTTGCAAAATAATAAAGGAGTCATTATTCAGTACCATAAAGTTTTCCAGTCAGTGATAAGCACGGAAGGTCTAGTACCTTTTTTCAATTTTATAAAACTCTTCACAAACTTTGTTTATATAATAAATTCTAATATAGAGAAAATATGCATAAAATGATGTTAGGCTTACATGATTGAAATATATATAAGTTACAATTAATAAAAACAGTTTCTATATAAAATTTCATCTACATATATATGGAAAAATTAAATATAAATGGAGGCTTTCTAGAAAAAGTTGTCAGCATACTATTTCAACTATGCCAGATTTTTCATTTCCAACATAATTCTAAAACCTCCTGCGGTTTACAATGGTAAAGATCCATTATTCTTAGATGACTTTGTGCTTCAACTAAAATACTTTTCATAGTCTTCCTTTCACAGTTTTTCCAAATTTTCTTGCACAAATGGAAATATGGTATAGTTTATTATTTCCAAATGAGTGATAACTTTTAATCTTCAGATAAGACTATCAAAAAGACTTAAGGGGCCGGCCCGGTGGCGCAGCAGTTAAGTTTGCATGTTCTGCCTCTCAGAAGCCCGGGGTTCGCCGGTTCGGATCCCAGGTGTGGACATAGCACCGCTTGGCATGCCATGCTGTGGTAGGTGTCCCACATATAAAGTAGAGGAAATGGGCACGATGTTAGCTCAGGGCCAGGCTTCCTCAGCAAAAAAAAGAGAAGGACTGGCAGTAGTTAGCTCAGGGCTAATCTTCCTCAAAAAAAAAAAAAAGACTTAAAAATATATTGCAGTTTGTTTATAATCTAAAAGACACACAAATTCTTCATTTTTCGTTTTAGACAGAGCAAAAATAACTCATTTTGAAGGCTTTCTTTCCTAAGTTTATGGTATCTGTGAGAATGTTTTACTTTAATTGTCTAAATCAAACATTTGATTGTCTACTTTGAAATCCTAATCATGAACAAACATCTAAAAGTCTAAAGTGCTTTCATAAGAAAATAATTTTTAAAACTTCAAATGCTTAACTAAATATAGGATGTCAATAATGCATCAATTTTAATATGATATTAAGTATGGTCACATCCAACACAAAAAATTATTTTTTTAAACCAGGTAGAAATTTTAAGGTAAGTACAATGAAGAAAAAGACCTTTTAATCTTCTAAACTAAGGTCAGCACAAAATAAAGTGTAAATTAAAAGCAAATAATTCAGGTCAGTAGTCTAGTTCCAGAAAAGTTGGACTTACCCAGAGTTCTACATGCAAATAGAGCCATGGCACTTTGCAGTCTGTCTGGTCTAAGAGCCTGTACCACAAGAACCTTAAAATAAAGTACAGGGTATTTTTAAATAACAAAGGTCCCACAACAGCTTTAACTAAACAGTAGTTAATGATAGTTAATTAAACAAATGTTTATTAAAATATATGAACACTGTTATCACTGTTCTACAACATTTATTATGCCTCAAACTGTCACAGTAGGTATTATCAAGACATGTTTTTAATAGTCAAAATATTACTAAAATCCATTTATTCCCTCAAACCTATCACCAAAAGTAAACATCAGCATGTAATGGTCATAGGGTTAGCTATGTCTTCAGCATCTAATAAAGGACCAAATGGCAGGTGAAAATAGGGTATATAGGTAAGGCATTTCTAAAGAAAGCACAGCAGAGGCCCAAAAATCTTGCCTAAAATTTTCAAATCACTATTTTATGCTGAATCATGTATATCTATTTCTAGATGTTTAAGTTTTCACGTGAAGTGTTTTTTCATTTCTTTTCTTTTTTTTTTTAAACACACTTGGTCAATAGAATTCACCAAGGAGATACAAAGGGGACAGAACCACAGCCAGCAGCCTAATGAAAGATGAAAATAGAAAGGTCATTTCCTGGACATTGACTCCTATAGAGCTCTCCGGCTCTAAGCCTTTTGCCTCACCAAAAGACTGGGTGGAACCCACCCATAGGTTTCATCATTCTATTTTAAAACAGAATGGGAAAAAGAAAAACCCTGTTCCTCACCATGAGGACTTTCCTTAGATAGAACCCTGGGAAGTGAGTGAAGAACCTGGACAATCTATACCTTAATTTCTCTCTGTAAGACATTTTCCCTATTGTAAAATCACCCTTGGGTCAGAGGCAGAGGGAATAAGAAACACTACAGGGGAAGACACTCTACCCAGAAATTTTGTCAGTGATTTCACTGTCCAGATTAAGATGGGAAAAGCAGAAAGCTCTTCCCCACATATGCTACATTAAGGCTATGTGACAAAGGCAGAGCTTTCATTTATTTATTTATTTTTTGAGGAAGATTAGCCCTGAGCTAACATCTGCTGCCAATCCTCCTCTTTTTTGCTGAGGAAGACCGGCCCTGAGCTAACATCCATGCCCATCTTCCTCCACTTTATATGTGGGACGCCTACCACAGCATGGCTTTCCAAGCGGTGCCATGTCCACACCAAGGATCCAAACCGGCAAACATCAGGCAGCTGAAGCAGAACGTGCAAACTTAACTGCTGTGCCACCAGGCCGGTCCCCAGAGCTTTCATTTAAATGGCTTCTGAACAACAAGAGAAATGTTAAATACTTTTATGCATTTAGATAACTTACCTGCTGAAATAAGGTAACTTTCTTTGCAAGAATAGATGGAAACTCTTGCTCACACATTGAATTATGATAATACGTACGCCACAAAGCTACATCTTCAAAGCAGAGGGTCTGATAAAGACTGGGGAGAGCAATCTAAAAAATAAAAAACCATATATAGTAATGAGCTACAAACAAATACAAGTAAATATGTATATATATTACTAAAAAAGTAACTGGAAACCAATTATTGATAGATGTTTATTACTTGTTTTCTACTTTACGTTGTCTTATCTAAATCATTTCTAAGTCAGAAATAATGTGGTAGATTTATCCAATCCAGAATAAAAGACAGTATTTTTAATGTAGTACTAATTCAATACTTGTAAGTTAACGAATCCTTTCTCTGTGTAAAAACATTTGTACACATCTATCTCCACCTTGTGGAGAAATGAATGTTTTCACTAAAAATGAGTTCAATTTTTTTTTTATTAAGGTATAATAAACATAGACAAGTGCAAATTTTAAGCACTGCCACAATAGAGTTCGATGTGAGGTTACAAAAATATGCCAAATTTCACATCAATATCAAATCCTTAACAAAGCGTGCTTTTCTAAACCATATTCATTGATGCCCCTATTCATGAACATGTTGCCTCCTTTGCCTCTAAATGTTCTAAATTTGTACTCATATGGGACTGGCCCAGTGGCGCAGTGGTTAAGTGCGCACATTCCGCTTTGGTGGCCTGGGGTTCACCGGTTGGGATCCCGGGTATGGACATGGCACTGCTCAGCAAGCCATGCTGTGGCAAGTGTCCCACATATAAAGTAGAGGAAGATGGGCATGGATGTTAGCTCAGGGCCAGGCTTCCTCAGCAAAAAGAGGAGGATTGGCAGCAGTTAGCTCAGGGCTAATCTTCCTCAAAATAAATAAATAAATAAATAAATAAATAAATAAATTTGTACTCATAAATTTCTACTCAAGATTCCTCATAAATTTATACTCAGCACAATATTCGCCTTAAACAATATCATCTCTCACAGGTTTTCCTCAATTTATTCATTCCCTCTGCCTCAAAGAGTATTCTGTATCCCAAACTTTTTTCAACAGTGGGCTATAAGATCAGAAATGTAAATCTGTCTAGATGGAGAATTCTTACTGGAGAAAATGGTGAACTTGGAAGATCTGTCTCTACTATATTAAAACTTCATGTAATATAAACATAAATTCAGTATGCCTATGGATGTTTTATCCAAATATCTATGTTCATTTCTAAATAATCCATTATATTGCCCAAATTTCATTACATAATCAACTAAACTTATACAGCAGAAAATTAAGTACATTTCAGTTTAATTATTTTGAATAAATGATCTGAGCCTATTAGGATAACACTTAATGACAGTTTATTAACTTTAGCACTGTTGATGTATAGGGCCATACCACTACTACCTCCCGTGTGCAACACATTATATAATTATCATATACTTGGCTAGAAATTTGAGATGGACTACACTGCAGTTAGGAAGCTCCCTGGCTGCATGTCAGACACCATGGGGTACAGCTCTAGCATGGCACCAACCACGTCACAAGGTAATCATTTGTTATATTTTCTACAGTGTAAGTTTGTTCAGGACAGAGTCTTTTTATAACTATAAAATATTTGTCATTCCACTGGCATCATGCTGACTGGTAGTAGGCACTAAATAAATGACTAATAAAGAAAACAATTAATGATATAAAGCAGAAGCCATTTATTTTAGTCAACAAATATTTATGAAATAAAGGCAGTAAAGAGCAGTGGTAAAAAGCCCAGACTCAGCAGCAAAGAGCACAGTTTTGATTCCTGACTCTACTTCTAAGTAACCATAGGCAAGTGCCTTAGTTTCCTCATCTATTAAAAGAGGAAACAGTAGCTACTTCATAATGCTATTGAAAATATTTAGTGAGATACTACCTTTTCAAATTCTGCATAATGCTTTGAACATAGTAAGTCATCAATAAATGCTAGCTCTTCTTATTGTTTTTACTATGTGCTATTGCAATGTTATAATATTGTGAAGAAAAGTATGGGAAGGAAAGAATGGAAACATATGTATAGATTTTGAGAAGTGTATTTGTCTTTCATTCCCCACAAAAAAAAAAAAAAAACCTTGGCCTGAGTAAAGAGCACAGACAAAATTGTTGGGAGTTAGCCTTCTTAACTGGTCTTCCTTCTCTATATCCCCATCCTTGAATGAAAGATATAATTAATTAATGGTTAAAGGATTAATTAGAACAGTTCTTTGATATCCATTTACTCAGGGTTTTATGTCATATTTACAGAAGTATCAATACTGAGTATGAAGGAGTAGCACATAAAAAACATTAAAAAAAACCTCAAATATAGAAAAAATTTAAATATCCCTCATAGTATAAAAGGAATACCTTTAATGTTGCCACTGCCCAGCTTCTTTCCTGATCTATCCAAGATGGAAGTTGATCACGTATTCTTTGTTGAGAGTCCTTTAACAAGAGCAATTATTTTCCTTTGGACATTTGGTAAAATTCACACTTAAAAAAAGTAAAAAATTGACTAGCTAATTTTATAAACTCTGTTTTGAAAAAACACCTCATTCGATGTATTATTTCTTTATTTTTCTGTTTTTTACAAGTCAATATTGTAAAATTCTATACAATATAGATAACCATTTAGACAAATGTTGTATTTATTTTCATTGTGCTTAATCTTCCATGAAACTTAAGAAAAAAATGTAATGAAAAACCCGTAAAAATTACATTATTTTAAATTACATCTTGCATTTCAGACATAATCTAGGTTTTGCATTACCATTATGGGTATGTCGCTTTGAAGAATAATATTATCCACTATATGTTCGAATAGAAAATTACTAGAGAAAAAGCTAAATTTGAATGAAGTTATCAAAAGTTTTAACAAGTAATATTTAAACTTCAGTTATATAAGAAAATTTCCTTATTATAATATAAATTTTGATTTTCTTAGGATTATAAAAGTGTTCTTGGAACAAAATGCATATACTGAGAAAAACAAACTATATTAATTTCTCAGTAATTAATTAATATTATTCTCAAAAAAAGATACGTCTGCACAGACAAAAACATATACTTCGATCCATTTTAAAGCAGGGTAATAGAGGCAAGGACATATTGCCCTAATTAAAGTATAATTTCAATAATAATTTAAAACTCCTCTGAAGCAAATCACATTTCATGAAGTCAAGGCCAGAACCATTTTCCCTAAGAGTGAAATAATTTTATTATTTTTACTTACAGCTTTCCGCAACATGTCTCCCACCACCACACCTGTAAATGTATCCCATTCCTAGTGAGGAAAATATGAAGAACACAAAAATATGAAAATACTAACCAGTGACAAATATTCTCACTTTTCCTGTAAGGTGGATTACAAAGCAGCTTTCTAAGGACATGTAAAAAAAATGCTTTCACATCTTCCCACTTCCAGTACGTTAATATTATAAGAATGAGTTCATGTGCCAACATAAAACATTAATAGGAAATCTAAGAATAATTTTATTAAAACAAAAAAATATAACTACATAATATATATGTAAGTCTCAATAGCCAAAAATTTAAATGTCATGTTTGATTATCATTTGTCACTACCTATTAATTTGTCCTATTACATGCTATTCCTCACTAATAGATAAGCATAAGGTGCACCAAAAGTTTAAAAATTGTATATGTTGGGAAAAAACAGAGAAAAGTACTTCCATTAACTTATCTTTTCCAAAGGAATGAGAGAACACTGCCATTGTTCCTTTTTTTTAATTAATCCATGGACTCAAGATTGATCAAGTGTTATGGAATCTAGTGTCTAAGAAAATCTATGTCTTCACCCTGAGTTCCTCTCCAATCAGATAATAATGGACATTACTATATTGTCCGTTACACGTTGGTCAGCAAATAAAGCAAAAACATATCAAAATTTGAGAGCAATATGGAAACATTACCAAAGCAACATATTTCCCGCCTCCCCCTACCCTGACCACTCACTCTTCCTACTGAAATTATATAGTCACAAACAAACACAAGAGGAATGACTACTACTACTATATATGAGTCAGAGAAAAATTTTCTCCTTTCCCAATGATAATTTATTTATACTCCAGGAGGGAAAAATAGGGACTAGTAAGTCCTATACATAATGGAACATATTGATCATGATGAAAAACACACAGGATGGGAGAAAGGCATCAAAGTTTATAGAAGAAATAAGAGGAATCAAGTTCATAAAATTTAGGAGAAACTTTACAAGTCAGCCAGAGCATGAGAGAAACAAACAGAGAACACAGGCATGTGGAATTGTCTGCATTCTTTTAACTATTCAAATGAGGGGAATCGAGAACATAATTAAAATCTGACCAAGTAGAGCCAAAGGTTACTAGGTCAAAGTTGCACTGTCCATATATTCCCTCCCATCCTGGCTACTGGACTATTACTTTATGTTAACAGCATAATAATGAGAAAAATCACTTATAAATAATTTTTTAAAATATTAGAAGTATACCAGAGATGGATTAGTTAGCTCTAGCTTGAAGGAAGTTCTTTTCAAGTTTTAGACGGGATTATACGGCAGACCAGAAATAAAGTCAGAGATGAAGATAAATTATACATAAAATGATTAACATAAACCTGCAGGCTCAAGGAAGCTTCTGAGAACTGCCCACACTCTTGCTTCACCTGCTGACTCTGAGGAAGTCAGTGGAGGTAATAAGTAATGTAGTTATATTCTCATATTGTTTCACTTCTTATATTTATTGGTTCTACTGCTTAGACCAGGAAAATCAGAAAGCTGAGTCTTCTGGTGTCCTGAACAAGTAGACTTGGATTTAGAAAAATCTAGGCAGCCTGGTAAGTTATTTAGATTTCTTCGTCTGCCATACCATCACTTCAGAATACTGGGGTCACTCAAAGGGGAGCAGAACCGGAAATCAGAATCTTACACTAAATTGCTAACTTAGTAAAAAGTTAAAATTGGTTGGTAGACAATTTCTAGCCCAAAGTAATTTATATTCTAACCATAAATCTGCCCATTATCAAACTTCTATGTAACTCTACCATTTTCCTCCTTTACTTTCACTTACATTTTCTTGAAAAAGTTCAGGATGCATGCCTCGAACAAAATGGAAGGCGAACATCAACTGATCAGCCTGAAAGGAGTAACAGATGTTACTTGCTTTTTGTAAATTTGTGTTTTTGGAAAAGCATAGTCTTTAAATTTCACAAAATCTGTATTCTGTGTTCAAATTATCTACTTTTATCAAAGTAATAAATGACTATTTAGATGGCGTCTACATAGAACAACACTTCTAAGCTGCAGGTAGGGAGGATAGAGAAAGTACTAAAAGTTTTAGAGAAAGTGCTAAGGATTAATCATCACGTAAATCTCATTAAAAAAAGAAACAGGGGTTGCTCCAGTGGCATAGTGGTTAAGTTTGTGAGCTCCGCTTTTGTGGCCTGGGGTTCGCAGGCTCGGATCCTGAGTGGGGACCTATGCACCATTCATCACGCCATGCTGTGGCAGCATCCCACATACAGAATAGAGGAAAATTGGTACAGGTGTCAGCTCAGTGACAATCTTCCTCAAGAAAAAAGAGGAAGACTGGCAACAGATGTTAGCTTATGGCCAATATTCCTCACCAAAAAAAAAAAAAAAGAAACATTTATTTAGCTAGCTGACATCCAATTGTGAGGTTTGAATTAGTCATTACTAACTAAAACGACCTCTTGCATTAGTAATCTTCAATTTGTCATTGTGCATTTTAATATGCTCCTAAACATTCTATGTGCCCTTAAATAAAAAAATTTCATTTCTAGAAATTTATGCAAAAGGATCCTGAATGTACTCCTAGACAAGAAATAATGATATTAATTGCAAGATTATTTATAGTGGAGGGAAAACGGAAACAACGTAAATATTTATAAGTCTATCAAGAAGAATATTCAATTCAAAATATATAGCATAGCTCATATTGTGGAAGAAGAGGTAATATGTTTATATAAACATATAGGGCTATATATCTTCAAAAACATTGGAAAAATAGTTATCAAAATTTTTAGCAGTGATTTAGTTTTGCAATTACATGTTATTTTTCTTTTCTTTTTCCTTAAGTGTATTTTGTAAATTTTCTAAAATAAGCTTATATCATTTCCGTTAAAAACAAAAAAAGCAGTAAATGTTTACTAACAAAAAGAAACCATGTACTCAAATGCCATCTTTCCTACCAAGGTCTAATTTAAACATTCTAGTTAGCTTTTCCCACATTGTGAATAACAGTTTATATTTAATATGTATGTATGATTATAAACCTACAGATAGAGATAAATATAAGGATATTAAGATACAATAAATGCAAAAGATATTTACATAAAAAAGACTCTCCTGTAAATACTAACAGCAAGTGATCTCCTTGCCTGCAAGAAAATCACCCTCCTATTGGAAAGATCCAGTGTCTTGAATAACACAAAATAACTTATTTTATTAAAGTATATGTTGTATATACATACAGCAAGTACTCAACAAATGTCTATTGATTGAGTGAATAAATAACAAACATATGTTCACACCTATAACATAGTCAATGAATCAAAAAACAAAGAAAAAATCTTAAAAATACAAAAACTGGAAGCAGATGACCATCACTCAGGTGTGGGGAAAAAAACCAGTCACAACCAGCTACCATGTGTATGAAATAGCTGCCATGTGACTTAACCCTATAAAAAGCAAGGCACATCATTTGGGGAGACGTGTAGTGTTCTCAGGCATTAAAAGGTCAGGATTCAGGTTTGGGATTGAACAGTGACTAGCTAGATAAGCCACTAAGATGCTTATTTTATAAATTAATGGATATTTTAAATGATCATGATAGCATTCCTCATCTAAGGTAAAGAAATAATGATTAAGATAAATAAGACAATAAATGTATTGCTTGGAAGGCTTTCTCACTTAATAATATAGTTAATTCTTCATTATAGAGGTATACATACACAGCATTACATTTATTAGTCATTTCTTCCTTTTAACGGAGAAGAATTATGTAGTTTCTAGTGTTAATGGAGAGAAGGCAAGGCCCTGCTACTCTGATTCTCAGATTATTCACTGGAGTCAGTGAGCTAATTGTTAATTATTACTGAGGACAAACTCCAAAATGTTGGCAAAAAATGGCCACATAATATGTAGTCAATAAACGGGTAATGGTGGTGACCCTTCTCTCTATTTTCTGGTTACAGAAGACATCCTGACCTTAAGGATAAGCATATAATCATAGTTGGGCCAATCACATTATATTGCTTCACAGATAGTGATACAAGGGATGCCGTATGACCTAAGCGAGGCCAGCCAGGACCTTTTTCTATGATTTTTCTAACCTGGAGATGGCAGAAGAAAGCTGTTTATGGCAGGTGTCGGGTTGCTCATTTGTACCAATGAATCTTTTTAGCTATAAGTATTTAATGATAATATTATAATGAAGAACAATGATGACTCAAGAATAAACCTAAAAATACAATTTACTGAGAGACAGAGAAAATGCATTATTTCCAATTAAATTGAAGTAAAATTAAGAATGAATAAATCAAGCTTAAGGATTTTCTGAATACTTATTTAAAAAAAACAAACAAAAACCTTTCAATATCCAGAGTTGAAAAAATATTTTGCACTTCTTACATCTTTGATCAACACTGCTTATCAAATCAGAAAATTTGGGTGTTTTAATTCAATGTCAATTTATCTTAGTATACCTGGGTTCTGTTCACAAAATACTTTAATATCAAGCACATTTATAATTCAAAATCTCAACTAATCATCTACATAATTAACTAGCTGAATGAAAAAAAAATAATAAGAGATGGTAGACCACTAGGTGGTATAAGTCAGTTACACACTCCATACCATGCCATCACACACTCTGGTAAATATTCAAAGAGTGAAACTATTAGATCTGGGTTAATACGATATGAGAGAATCTTAAAGTCAACTTCATAGTTGAGATCAAGTTCACATTTCCAGATATAATGGTTTGTTTCACCCACAGCCTGTTAGCAAGAAGTCGTCAGCATCAAGGAGAATGGGTTTCAATTCCAGCTCCAACATCCTCTACATCCGAGTAACCTAGAGAAAGATTACTAGCTCTAAATCTTGATTTCCTCCTTTATATAATAGGATTGTTGCAGGATTAAATAACAATGTATGTAAGGCACTTATATGGTGACTGGAACACTGTAATTCTTTTTTTTTTTAACTTTTTTTTTTATTGCTGTCACCTTGGTTTATACCATTGTATAAGTTTCAGGTGTACATCATTACATTTCAATTTCTGTGTAGACTACATCAACTTCACCACCCAAAGACCAATACTGCCCGTCATAGTACACAAATGCCCCTTACTCCTTTCACCGTCCCTCATCATCCCTTTCCCTCTGGTAACCACCACTCTAATCTCTATATCTATGTGCTTGTTTGTTGTTGTTGTTGTTTATCTTTCACATATGAGTGAATTCATGCAGTTTTAAGCCTTAAAAGGTGACAGATAACTATCTGCTTTACAGTAAACTGATATACTATATAATATTGGAAAGAAAATTTATTTGAAAAGTATTCCATAAACCTCATAATTCTCAGAGACTAAGAAGCAGTAAAAAGGCTAAGTAACTCATTTCTTTTATTTCTACTCTTCAATAATCATTGCTTTCAAATATATTCAATGAAAACTATAAAGTAGATATTACCATATGAAGAAAAGTCTTGCTTTAATCTCGAAGAAGTTGATATAGCATAGAACTTGAGTACTGGCATTTGTGCTTGAAGTTAAATCATACATTTTAATGAAGAATTCTATGCACATTCAACTATGCCTCCAAAAAATGTAAAGGGTTGGATATAATACTAAAAGTTGCAAAGTTATATAAGCAGAAGAAAATCATCTAAATTATCGAGATTCACTTAATAGTCAAAGGTTATACTAAACACCCAATCAGAAAACTTCTACTTTTTTATTACAAGAAAGCACATTTCAATAGGAAAAAAATACCAGAACCCAAATTAAATGATTTGTAAGACAAATATAATCATGAGATGCTATAATTATTTTATTTTTAAAATATAATATTTATCTGAATTTTACTCAATCAACTAGCAAATTCATTTAGAGAGAGAGGTATGGTAAGCTGCACAGGTATAAACTTACAAGGCATTTGCATGAAAACACTTCTATTCATACCTCACCAGACATCCTTCCTATACCACTTCAGATCTCCTTTAGATAATACTTCCATGAGGAAGGGGAAACGGTAAGTATACATGCTTCCCCAACCCTCTTTCCAAGCTTCTTCCATACTTTCACCTAATGTCACTAGAAATTATCTAACACTGTAACAACAACTTTCATTATTTTGCACCTATTCTAAATGATAAAATGGGATGAAGAATTGATCTGTAAAGGTACTAACTTGTACATAGTTTATCATAGTCTTAAGTTTTGGAGGACTAAGTATGCTACTTATCCTACAACTGTTTAAAATAATTAGGTTACTGAAATAAACACTTTTGATCTCTTGAAAAAAAAAAGAATGACATAGGCAATAATCTAAATTGAAATTGCTAGACAGTTTTTCTCCATTTAGTTTAGTTTATTAAAAGTCTAAATTTTCTGCTACAAAACAAGTCAGTCATTTTTTGTTCCAGGTCAAGTTGCTTTCATTTCAATGTGATGCGAACACTAATAATAATCTGGTCTTTCTATTTCCAGAGTCTATTGCTGCCTGCCATACTGCTGTCACCAACACAACAGCAAAATCAGCATCAGAGGAATTCTGGCAGGCAGTTTAGTGTGATGCTGATTGCTAAAAACCCAAAAAGTTTTCATTAAAGTATGAAATCCGTTCCATCCTAAGTAAGTTTATATGGTGCTAAATCTTGAGAAATGTACTTCACTGCTTTACAATTAATGTGTTTTCTGAATTTTTATTGACCACTGAAACTCTACAGAATGCCAAATTCACGTTGAATAAACTTAATATTACTCATACAGAGATACAAATTTTACAGAAGATATTCCATCATGAATTAAAAATGTCGTAAGAACTATAACCATAGCTTTTTTTAAATGATTTTAACTAAAGTGTGAATGATGGTAAGCCTTACAATCTCTCTCCTAGTGCAACAAAAGGCTAGCTTTAGCCTAACTTAAATATATTTTTAAAACGTAAAGTGGCTTGGAAGAAGTAACCCTCACTATACCTTACTGATATGTTAAATCATTTTGGTACTGAATACTTATTATATCCTTCCTTAATTACATCACACAATATATGACATAAGGATTTAAATCTTGTCAGTAAATATACTATATTACTAAAAATAAAATAATATATAAACTCAGGCACAGATATATCGGTTAGAAACAAATAAGAAAAGCTACTGATCTTTGGAATGAATAAGCAAGTTTACCTTATCTTCGACAAAACATTTTTCAAGAATAATATTTATTTATAACATATCTACTTTCAGAGAGGATTTGGGTAGCACCTTAAAATAACAGTAGTTCCATAATATTTTCATAAGTAACAGCCTATTTGAGTGTAGAGGTCTTTAATGGGAAGTAAAAAAGCACTAAATATATTGTTAGGAGAGTGACCAAAATGAAACTTTGCAGCCTTCGTATATTAACTATAAAATAAAACAATTAAAGCTACATTGAAAAACTAATCATACAAATTCAACAATATAGAAATCAAAAAATAAATCCAATGATTAAAAAATAAAATATAAAAACAATAATTATAATAAAGTAGACTTGTTCTGTAAAGCTATGTTTGTTCTCTAAAATACCAAGAAAATAGACAAATATGGAAAATAAGGGAGGAAGGCAAAAATAAACAAGTTTAATAAAAATTCAAAGAAGATAAAAAAAGAAGATATCTAAAAACCACAACTTGGTAAAAATTAAAAAGATTGGTAATATCCAGGGTTAACAAGGATGCAAAGAAGGAGATACCTTAATTATTCTGTGGGTACAAGTATTAACTCATAAAAAACTTTTAGAAGGCAATCTGATAACATTCAACAAAATTTCAAAAGTATGAATCCTTGGACCAGCAATTATACTTCCATTGAGAAATCTACTGAATAGAAATACGTACATATATACATAAATATACTGTACAGGATTTCACTACAGTCATTCATAATAGAAAAAATATACAAATTAATATCCACCAATAAAGTAGTAGTTCGATGAAGTAGGATATAACCATATGGAATACCACACAATCACTAAAAATAATGAGATTACCATGTTTATATTATGGAAAGATCTTTAGGACCTACTGCAACAAGAGACACAATAAAACAAAATATATAGCAAGGAAAATAAAAAACTGTACCTATACATTTGTACATATGAATAGGAAGAGAGAGGAAATGGACTATAAAGAACAACTCAAACCCTGAACTGGTATACACTAAGGAAGGAGTAAGAATTGGAGAAGAGGGTTACTCAGATGTAGAGGATGTTGGAGCTGGAATTGAAACCCATTCTGCTTGATGTTGAAGACTTCTTGCTAACAGGCTGTGGGCAAAACAAATACTTATATCTAGAAATGTGAACTTGATCTCAACTTTTTAAGGTAAGTTTGAAACTCTTTCAGAAAACATCTTTAAGCTTTATTTGTGTAATAAAATTTTAAGATACTATATGAGATAATGCATTCTGCAAATGTTAGAGATATCTGAGATCTACCAGATGAAACTATAGATATGTCACCCCTATATCTAGGATCATAACATTTTAGTGACAAAATGGGCTTCGAGATTATTTGCTTACAATCCCTCATTTTATACAAATTAATATTGAGGGCCAAACGGGTTATTTTTAGAATGATAGTTAACTGTGAGACATTTAAAAGAAAAATATAAACTCACAGTTTTCATTAAAAAAGGAATTCTTCAGAAATGTTCAACCATAATTCTCGGAACTTGCAATAATATCCCCTGTCAAAGCACTGGAAAGTACTTTGAAGGATTTATTCTGTCTCAAGTAAAGATCCTCAACAATATCACTCCAATCACAAAAATTACTATTCCTTCCCAAAGAATATATTAACTATATCTTTTTCAAGATTTTTCTAAGAAGCCTATATATTTGGATCATAACAACTCTATTTCTCTCACTTAATTGCCTTTACAAAGCTCTTCTTCAACATATTTCAAGGTATACCCTAAGACTGATATTAAAAAAGAAAATCCTAAGTGAAAAGCCTCTGTGTTTTCTGTAATATTCAAAAATTTCTAAAATATGTTTCTTTATATATTCCTCTGGGCCCTTATAATATGAAGACCTCTGTGACAAATTTCTCTCATAACTCAGGCATTAATTTACTTCCTAATACCATGAAAAGGAAAGGATTTTGTCTCCCAACCCAGAGGACATTTGGCAATGTCGAGAGATATTTTCGATTTTAACAACTGGGGGAGGGAGTGCTACTGCATCAGTTCATAGAGGTCAGAGACGCTGGAAAACACCCTAAAATGCACAAAACAACCCCCTACAACGAATAATAATGTGGCCCAAAATGTCAGTAGTGCTGAGGTTGAGAAACTCTAGCTAGAAAATGACCTACATATTCTACTGTAGGTTCCTCCTTCAGTGGCTACCAGGATGTTCAGAGCTAAATCATCTAATGCAGCGTTTGCTCTCCTTCTTCATTTGTCACTTTTCTCCCTACCACATCCCAGAATGCAGTAAGACATTCCAGTTAGTAATGAATATTATTCTGGGAAAATATCAGAAATGCCTATTTTAATATCTTTATAGTAGGTAAGGAGTCATATAATTTAACTGAAATATATATTAAATCAAGGTTCAAGTAATATTTTATATGTGAAAAATATAATGTTTCTTACCTTAAATAAACAACGGCATATATATTTGTATACCATATGTTTTAACGAGCTGATAAGAGACTGGATTCTCTGTTCTGTATTTTCAGAATCCTGTGGATTACAATTTAAAGATTAAGAAACCATTAGGAAATTGGGGCTGGCCCTGTGGCTGAGTGGTTAAGTTCGCGCGCTCCGCTGCAGGCGGCCCAGTGTTTCGTTGGTTCGAATCCTGGGCGTGGACATGGCACTGCTCATCAAACCATGCTGAGGCAGCGTCCCACAAGCTACAACTAGACGGACCACAACGAAGAATATACAACTATGTACCGGGGGGCTTTGAGGAGAAAAAGGAAAAAATAAAATCTTAAGAAAAAAAAAAAAAGAAACCATTAGGAAATTTATAAACTTTTAAGAAGTACCTCATAGTTTAACCATGCTTATAAATCATTCCTCCAGACTCAAAGCTAATTCTGGAACAGTTATGTTTGCCAATCAAACTCAACAGATTAAACAAGTGTATTAAACTTGTAAACTAACACAGTTAAAAAGAATGTAATTTTCTTTAATGTATACAATTAAAGCTTTCAATAAATGAAAATTACCATTAATTTCCAATAATACAATATGAACTGAATTTGACCATACCACTTTGATTCCTACTGGCATTAAAAATACTACATCAATCTGGGTTAAAGTCATTTTGTTACTTGTACCATAACCATCAATCCAGCCCCTAAACAATAAGACCAGAACCACCCTATAAAGAATTTTCTCATCCTCAATATAAGAACCTAAACAGTCTTAAACCGTGCCTTCCAAGTTGAATACAGATGAACAAAAAACTTTGATATTTATTCTGTAAAAACTCATAGACATCTTCAGTTTTTTACCTGCTTTTGTACTTCCATTGTACATGATTGCAAAGATTTGAAAAAATATCATTGATGGCTATTTCCCTTGATTAATGAAAAATGGATTGGGGTAGAAATTGGGGAGAAGGAGGTTGTAGAGGCTGGTCTTTCCCTTGAATGTAGTCTCACTTTTGAATGTAAGAACTTCAAATGAGACACATTAGTGGAAAATAAATCAGCAAAAATGTAATCATTATTTATAATCAAGTAAAGATTTTCTAAAATAACTCATTCTTGAAAATATTAAGTAGTCATACCAATGAAGACAAGGATTTTTTTTTCCTGTTTCCTTTCTGCTATGTAACATAAGCACCTAGAAAAATGGCTGACACATAGTAAGTCTGCAATAAATATTAATAGAAAGAATAATAATCTTGGCTTAGAAAAACAGATTTAACATAGTTGAATATGAAATTTTGCTCCCTAATTTAACTACAAGAACAAATTTACTCTCCTCCAAAAAATAATTTTAGAAAACACCCATATTAGTAGTATACCAAACACAAAAATCATAAAGAATAATTTGATGAATCTGGTCTCATAAAAATATTTTTGCAATAAAGTGAAAAAGCAGATAATAACGTTAAAATCTGCAACATGTGACAAAGGTTTAAAGTCCTCAATATGTCTCTTATAACTCAATTTTTTAAGTATTAATACAAGATGTAAAAAAATAATAATTCATTGAAGAGGAAATACAAATGTAAAATAATCCTACATTTATCTTACTAGTGATCAAAGACTTACAAATACAATGCAATGTTTTTCAATTACTTAATAGGACAATTATTCAAAGACGTATAATATCCATTCTTGGTTAAGTTGTAGATGGAAAAAGGCACTCTCATTGCATCAGTTTAATACATCAATAGCATATATTTCCAAAGGACAATTAGTATTTGTTTAAAGGCTTACCAATGTGCATTTTTGCCCCAGCCATTCAAATCTAAAAATTTAACTAAGAAAATAATCGAGAAGCAAAACACTGAAAAAACAAAACTCTAAGTGTCTGTAGCTGTTCAAAACATAACCACCAAATTCTTTGACACTCTTTCTATCAAGAAGTGAAGCCTATTTTCCCAACCCCTCAAATCTGAGTTGCCTTGTGAAGGCTTCAACCAATAGAATACAGCAGAAATGACAGTGACCCAAGACTGGGTTATAAAAGATGATTCAGCTTCTGCCTGGTTCACTGGAATACACACGTTTGGCAGCCCAAGATGTAACATAAGAAATCCAACTACTCTGCACTATGGGGAAGGCAAGCCTCATGGAGAGGTGCTGCAGTCAGCAGTCCTAGGCATCAGGTCCTCCCACCCTAGGGAAGTGTGTATCCCCATTATCTAGAATAATACCTGACACAAACCACAGCCTCAAATAACAAGGATATACAGTGAAATTTTAAATGTTGTTTTCTCCAACTAATGACATTATGTGGATAATTTATCTTTATACCTTCCTGAATCATCTGAGTTTTTTTAACGATCATCTATTACTTATTAATTTATACTCAGAACATAAATCATTTCCACTAGGAAGAACGTCACATTGGGACAGTTTGTTAAGAACATAAAATACAATTAAGGAGAGAGTTTCTTTTAAATATAGTTTTAAATTTTTACATTTGGGTCTTTTGAAACAAAATCCTAAACAAGTTTCCTCAGGAAATTATTATTATAAATTAAGCACCTAGAAAAGTGCTCTCTGTGATTCAGTTTCAGGTACATGGCTACCAACAGCATACCTGTTTGTTTTGCAGAGCTCGCTGGAAAAGGCGGAGAAATGCAGCCAAACTAAAACGGTACATGTTATTAATTTTGGACAAGTCAGAGATAATGAAGTACATCTTGCTGGCACTCTCAGCCAAGGGAAGATAGGCATCCCGCTCCTGTGGTCATTGTTTGGGGAGAGAAAAACACCTCAGTACTAGTGCTTTGCTGCCACCTACAGACCACTATGCACATATCTAGTCACAGCCTTACTATTTCCACATACATACACCAAACGAAGATGACGATTCATAGAATTCTGTAACTAAAAGGAATAGTATGATCTAGTTTTTCTTATTTTTGTGAAACTGAGGGCAATATATTTTAAATATTTCTCTACTCCTCAGAAATGGTTCATGGGTTGATCTTAATGAAGACCAAGAGCTTGCATTAGGGAAAAGAGGGTAAGATAGATCATAAATGGTTGTGATCAGAGAACAAATAATGCAACTTTACATTTCAAAAGAGAACCAGTTTAGATAATGCAGGAGGGCATGACACTACTAGGTCAGCTCCGCAGAAGAGAAAACTTAGAACTATGAATCCAGTGTGTGGGTCTGGTGTCAACAGGAACACTGACGGATCTGGAGAAGAGAAGAAGACTGTACCAGGTGTCCACATTAAAGTAATAAAGCACCTAGCAACATAAACACAGAAAGAACCAACACTCACAGGGGCTTTCATTCTGACTGAAGGTAAAGAATGATAAAAATGAGAGGATCATAGGGTTAAATGGCCTCAAAGTTCTGCATGGAACTCTGAGAAGGTTCTTCATGCCATTCTGATCAAAGCATCAGGATTACAAATATGAGACTGGTAAAATTATGTGTGAAACTCTGCAATGCCTGTTCAGAACGAGTTGGCACAGAAGGGTCAAACTCCTTTCGGCATAGCATGACAGTCAGGACATCTGCCAAGTTTAGCACTGGTGGAGAAGGTGGGGTGACTAAAAAGAAAATTTGGAAAAGTTACTAAAGTGAACGAGAAAGAACTACACGATGTCAGTGAGGGCCCAGGTCAGGTTGGAGCCTGGGAATTCATAGTAACATTAATCTGCTTGGTTGTCTGACTTTCTTCAAGCAAAGCTCAGTGACTAGAATGTAGGAGAAAAAATGATATATTGTACTGATAGAGGGTTGGAATTTTGCAAAAGGAAATTATCAAAAGAATAAAGTAAAAATAATTTTAACCATTTGTAAGAAAATAGTTCAGATCATCACTATCATGGGGTCCAGGACAAGCAGAAAAGAAAAATATTTTTAATGGAAAAAATAGCTTATAACTCTTTTAATTAATAAATTCAACTTGCTTTAACAAAAGTCCCCAAAATGGCAAAGATACTTTTAATAGTCATTTTCAATACACTCATTTTCAATTTCAGAACAAAACTGCAGCTCTAGAACTTTAGATAATGTTATGCCAGAAATTAGTAGAACCCAGCAGGGTACAGTGATCAGTAGTCCTTATACTCGGTGCCCCCAACATCTTAGCACCCTCTTTATAATAATAAGAATCAGATCCAAGGCTCTGGTGCTTTTGAATAGCTTTCTTTGTTTGCAATCACTGTTCCCCTGAAGTCCTGATTCTACATTTCTAAATCACATTAACATAAAAGTTTAAGAAAACGTGATGTAAGATCACAAAGAAGAAAATACTTACTTGATCAAGGGAAATTTGGAGTTTGTAAGATTCTTTAAGTGACTCTTGAATAAGTGCACTACTTGCTTTTGTCTGATTCAATGATTCAATCAAATCCTTATTTTCCAAAATATTGCCTTGTGACGTGGCAAGTGTCTGTAGGAAAAATTAACAAAAGTAATATATTATTATACATATTAAAATAACCAATTAAAGGAAGTCCATATTAACTCTCATTAGTTTGAAGATGTTTATGGGAATCATATTATTTTAAAAGAATTTCAAAATTTCAGAGCCTATAAGAATAATATAGTAAATCATTATATGATACTATATCATCAAAGCATTGTGCATGTATTAATTTTGTCAATCCAATAAAAATAAAGACTACTTAAAGTTACAGATTAAATCATAATTTCATGCTACCTTTTAATGCTTCTTAAAATTCGGAGCATGTAATAAATACTAAATAATGCAGTATAAAGACAATATTAGTTAAAAATTGCTGTCTTAAACATTACCCTTAAAATCTTATATTCTAAAATATCTTTTTCTCTGTTTGAATTTTGATTTTAAGATATACACTGAAATGTCTCTGAACAACCAAAAACATGCTGAAGGCACTATTAACTTTTTTTTGAAAAACAATACTGGGGCCGGCCCAGTGGTGTAGTGATTATGTTTGTGCACTCTGTTTCGTTGGCCTGGGGTTCACAGATTTGGATCCTGGGCACAGACCTACGCACTGCTCATCAAGCCATGCTGTGGTGGTGTTCTACATACAAACTAGAAGAAGCCTGCCACAGATGTTAGCTCAGCAACAACTATCCTCAAGCAAAAAGAGGAAGATTGGCAACAGATGTTAGCTCCGGGCCAATCTTCCTCACCAAAACAAACAAAAAAAACAAACAAAAATACTGCTATTTATGTTTGCTAAAGAGAAACGTAATGAAACATATCCTGAATAACTAAATTTACCTCTAAAAGAGATTCTTCAAGCTTGGCTAACTGTATTTTCTTATCTTCTTCCTGTTGTAATAGTTTTGTTTTCTGTTCCTCTAAATCAGGTTTCTCATGTTGAATAGTTAAAGCCAAAAGCTGAAAAAAAATTTTTTTAAGTCAAGGTTATTCTAGTGATAAGGTTCAAACAAAACAAAAACTTCCCACAAACAGGCCCTGTGTCTGATCAAACATTAAAAGTATTATGATATTATGTACCTTATTTGATTCTTTCTAGTTAAATATATGAGACACCTTCACAATTATTTCTGACAAAAAAGGCAAAACGAATAGTTAAATTGACTGGTAAAATTTTACATATTATAGGATAGCTGTCAGAAATTGCATTAATTAACATATTAATATGTAATATGTAGTTCTAAAATTAGATTAAAAATATACAAACTATGAAAGCTAGTGTTTTTCTAATGGTAAGTATTCACATAAAGAAATAAAGAGGTATCTTACTTAAAATACTACATCACCAAAATCACAATGAGATACCACTTCACACACACTAGGATGGCTACAATTAAAAAGACAATAACAAGTGTTGCCAAGAATGTGGAAAAAGTGGAACTTTCATATATTGTTGGTGGGAAAGTAAAATAGCTCAATCACTTCAGAAAAGTTTGTTCTTCAAAACATGAAGTTACCATAAGACGCAGCAATTCCACTAAAAAAACCTGAATTGTACCCTTTAATGAGTTACTTTTAGGGTAGGTGAATTGAATCTTAATGAAGCTGTTAAAAAATGCTATGTTAAATTCTTCATTTTGAAATTTAAATTAGGAAATGACATGGGCAAGTCATAAAATATATAATTCAAAATCTGCTGTATAAGCATCTTCATTTAGATTTTGTTAAAGATCTAAATAGCCCGTTTCAGCAATTATATGGAGAGCTTTTATAAAGAAGGAGCAACTTTGTCAATTAATTCTGCCAAGTTTTGAGTACAAGTTTTCTGTACATTGTTTTATTTATGTCTTATCAAGTACATCAAAAGATATTGATCATAAAACTATGCGGTAAGCCATACAGTATGGTAAGAAAAATATTTTAAATGGAAATTTTTAAAAATTACAACAAAGTAAAAATTGTAGCAAATATACATGCTATCATCTAAATCGAAAGAGGAAAAATCTACTGTTGCTAGCTAAGTAAAAAATAGGATAATACTCAAAAAGTCAGCAGTCGTCGTATCTTTAAAGAGGAAAAAAATGAGTGATGAGTATATAAGTAAAAGTCTGGATATAAAAAATCACTTTGAAATTCATGTATAATTCTAACCTGTAATAAGCCACACACAAATAAAGTGAATTCAAAAATGGATATGTTCTAGTGGGGGAAAAAAATGTTAGATTGGGAATCAAAGCCACTCAACTAGCTGAATAGGTCTAAATGCAATTTTCACATTTAAACTTTAGTTTTCACAATTATAAAAAATAAAGTAGCCAATCTTATCTCTATGATTCTTCCAGCTCTCAAATTCTACCATATATGACAGGAATAGACTGTAAAATTTAAAGTTTACCAAAGGAAGCAGCCATTTGACGTTAGCAACAAATGTACAAATCTAACACAAATGATAAATGAAATAAACCCGAATGCTTCACCCTAACTTGCAAGTATACTTTTAAAAGTCTAAAAGCTAATCAATTTAACAAAATAACTTCCTACTCAAAATACCTAATGAGTATACAAAGCTACAAAAGACTTCTAAGGTAAATTATAATTGTCCATGTTTACCTGCCCTCGTAATCCACTTCTCGTTGTGGTAAAGTTAACCTCAGTAACGATGGAGGCTGCGTCCGGTGGGATAAAGGGATTTGGGTTTCTTGTTGACAAAAAAAGGCGGAATTCTTCATTGTAGTCAATAATTTTGTCACCTATCTGTACCACATAACGTGGGCCTATTTTTTTAAAATGATACAATTAGTTGCCTGAATCTTCTGTATTTTGCTACATGACATTAAAAAATATAATTTTCTAGTATTTCTAAATACTTTGTGTTATAGGCTTTTCAAGAGAGTCCTAAAGATAGCAACACTTAGGCTACCCAAGATACTATTAACTAGAATGCTCTATTAATCATCAATTATGCAAGCAAAGATAAATAATATTCAGTAAGGTGATCCTGGGATACTGAAGCATCAAAGGAGTATCTACTTATATTAGTACAGTTTTAACGTTAACTATATGTTTCATATTCCAAATTTTTCTGCAATAATGGAAAACAGATGACAAAAAATAGAAACTCTCAATTTTATATTATTCTCTATTTATAAATTCAGCAATTAAAAAGTGCTTATTGTACTAGTATTTAAGATGAAATAGTTAAAGACAGAAGGAACTGGTAAAAACCCAGGATTATCAACAAATGAGTAACTGCAAAGGTACTCATTATTAACATCAAAAAGAATTTATTCAGACTGCTATACGCAAGTGATTCACGACAAAAAGTTAAACTAAGAAAAAACAAGGTTTTCATAAAGGGTGTAAAGGAGTACCTTCTAAAATAAAACAACGACATTCACCGTGCAACACATAGAGAGGAACGAATCAACACTCATACCATAACTTACAATTCTGAACTCACAACAAAGAATTGATTTTTTAGGTACAAAACACACATCATCAAAGATTATTTTAAAAGGTTAAGAAAAACATTGCAAGGAACTTTTGAGAACCCTAAAATAGATTTTAAAATATTACTTAAATACTTTTTAAGCTAATTTGAAAAGAATTCAACAAGCACTTTATGAAAGATGATATACAAATGTCTAAAGAACAATATCAAAATTATCCTCAACTTTAATCATGAGCAGAGAAATATAAATTGAAAAGCCCAATATAATACCTCTACACCAACTGGAACAGTTAAGAAACCTTAAGCAGGAGAAATGTAAAGAAAACCAATCTTAAGCACATCACAGTCAAATCACTGAACACAAATGACAAAGACAAATTTTAAAGCAGCCAGTGAAAAATGACATATCACAGAGAAGCAACAATAAAACCAGCAGGTGCCTTCTTAACAGGAATGGCATAAGCTAGAAGACTGTGGGATAAAAACTTGAAAGTGCCAAAGAAAATAACTGCCAATCCAGAGCTCTATGTCAGCCAGAAAAATAAAAATTCTTCAAACATGAAAGAAAAAGAAATTTGTTTCCAACGGGCCTTCACTACATAAAATATGAAAGGAAATCCTTCAGATAGAAGAAAAATAATCCAGATAGAAATGAGGAGATAAAGGAAATGCTGAGAGAAGTTAAGAACACTAGAAAGGGTAAATATGTATAAATATAGATTTTAAAAACAACAATTGTAACATCATATGGAGCATGACAATGTATCACAACAATAACACAAAGGCAGGCAGGGGGTATATGAAGTACTGGAGAAATGGCAAGGTACTTATTTGTATTAAAATAATAAGTTAAAGATGTATATTGTTATACGTAGATTAACCATTAAAAAATAATAAATATTTGATTAAAAAAATCGTGTTAACTAGTAAACTATATCATTTATTGCATGAATTGGTTAACTGCATTAAATTACATTACAAATATTAAGACTGCATGGTGAATGAAAATGCAAAACCAAATGATATACTGCTTATGAGAGACATGCTTTATAAAACAAGACTAATGGAAAACTAAAAGTAAAACAATGGAAAAGTATTACCATGCAAACACTAACTCCCTCAAAATTATTGTAACCATTCTAATATCAGACTCTAAAACTTGAGGCATTTCTAGAGATAAAGAAGGACATTTTATAATGATAAAGAAAATAATCAAACAGGAAGATATCACAATTCCAAGTATATATATATCCACAGAGATTCAAAATATTTACAGCAAAAATTGACAGAACTAAAAGCAAAACAAATTCAAAATCATAGACACTTTAAGATATTTTTTCAATACATGACAGAAAAAACAGAAAAAAAGTAAAGATATACAAGATAGCATTACAATTAACAAACTTGATTTAATTGACATTAGAGAACACTAAAAACAAGCAAGAGCAAAATTCACATAACTTTCAAGTGGAACTTTTATGAAATGTAACCAATTACAGATCATGAAGAAAGCTTCAACAGGATTCAAAAAACTGAATGCTTCAAAATAAGTTCTCCTATCACAATGGAGTTAAGCTAAAAATCAGTAACAAAAAAGGAAAGAGAAAATCTCCAACTGCCTAAAAATTAAACAACAAAATGCTAAGTAATTTACGAATCAAAGAAGAAATCAAAACTGTGGTATGAAGCTGAAGTAGGGCTTAGAGGGAAATTTATAGACATAAATGCATATATTAGTAAAAAGAAAAGACTAAATATCAATATTTTGAATTTCCATCTCAAGAATCTAGATAAAAGATCAAATGAAATCTAAGAAAAATAATAGGAATGAAACAACGGAGAGCAAAAATCAGTTTAAAAATACAATAGAGAAAATCAATAAAGTTAAAAGTTAGTATTTTGAAAAGATTAGCAAAATTGATAAACCCTTATCATGACTGATCAAGGGAAAAGAGAAAAAAATATATCAATATCGAGGAAAAGGATATCTTACAAAACCAACTCAAAAAGTTAGGAGAATATTACATAAAAAATACACCAATATGTTTGACAAGTTGGATGAAATAGACAAAAACCTAAAAAAAAAAATACAATTTAACCAAAGTTGACACACACACAAAATACAAACAAAACACGGCCGGCCCCGTGGCCAGGTGGTTAAGTTCGTGCACTCCATTTTGGTGGCCCAGGGTTGGCAGGTTCGGATCCTGGAGCTACATACCACTCATTAAGCAGCATCCCACATAGAAGAACTAGAATGACTTACAACTAGGATATACAACTATGTGCTGGGGCTTTGCGGAGGGGGAAAAAAAAGAGCAAGATTGACAAAAGATGTTAGCTCAGGGCCAATCTTCCTCAGCAAAAAGTATACCTTGAAAAAAAAAGTAAAAAGAATACAAACAAAACAAAATAAATTCAATGCTTAAAGGGCCTCAGCTCAGGTTTACTGGCAATTTGAAATGAAAGAGTGAACATCATGAGAAACCATGCATTGTCTTAGTAAGAAGGTATCAAATAGGATTTGGGTTTATGTTAGGTGACTTGCGAATGGTTCAAAGAAAGTGTAATTGTGCTAGGGTATGGGTGCTATCAGAAAGAGCAGATAATTCTATGATTGGTATCCTTTTAATTTTTATCTAGTAGGTGAAAGAAATGAAATGAGATTAAGTTATAATTGGTAAAAAAGAAGCAGTCGCTCAAATTAGCTGGGAGAAGTAGATGTTTGGTTATATTTGTGTTTTGGAAAGTATTCTTGTTTTTGTGCTCAGACATGAGTATGATCAGAGAGACTTCTCTGATGTTGGTGCTGTGAAACGGTTTATGTTCAACAGAACAACACCATGGCCAAGCTGTTAGAGCCAGGTCAGCTCCCAGCCCACAATAGTCAGGGGCTGCTTTTTCCCTTCTCATTAATGCGATGTACAAATACAAGCAAAACTTATCTATGTTGTTCTAAGTAAGGAGTTTGGTTATCCTTGTTAGGGAGAGTGGTAAATAAGGGGGTTTCCGGAGTGCTGATAAAATTCTATATCTTGACCTGGGTGCTTACACAGGTGTACTCCATTTGTAAAACTTCATAAGCTGTGTATTTATGTGTGTGTGTGTGTGTGTATATATATATACGGATATATATGTATTTCAATAAAATGGTAAAATAGAAAAATGCTTTTCGCTGGTGAGCAGGACTAGTCATGAGGAAGAGAGGGACAGAAGACCGCTGCCATTCTGTATTATTTGATTTTGTAACCCACACGTATTATTTTGATATAACATTTAAAAAAATATTTCAAAGTAAATGGTTTATTGTCTAAAAAAGACCCTTGGGTATAAGGCCCATATCTGACTCTCAGAAAACATCAGATGTAGAACTATAAAGTCCAACACAGTCTTAACTGCATGAAGCCTTGATTTACCTTGGAGTTAACCCACAATGGAGTTAATTTTGACCAATTTTTTCTTCTGGACACAAAACCTTTACCGTACTTTAGAAAACTATGGAGACAGAATGACTGGGCACAAGTACAAGATTTGCTCTCCTGCTCTCTTTCCAGGGGAAGTCCTAACTTAGACGTCTGTTATCTTGGTTTCTGAATCTAGATCAGGCTCAAGTACATTTTGTTTTGTTTTGTTTTGTTGGTCAACATGTATAACAGATATTGACATTTGGGGTGCTTGTACACAAAAATATATTAATTGGATACATTCATTGTGATGCCCTGTGGCTTCTATAACAGTTAGCCAAAGATACAGGAATCGGAAAGTACAAAAGAATGAGAATCTGGGGAGGAACTGTACCTTGCTCTTCTTTTTGATCAATATACACTTGAGTGGAGTTTTGAACAGTACAAATTTTAGGAGGAAAAGGATATTCTATTCCTATTTTTTGTGCCTGCTTTTGCCTCAGTATGTAGAAAGGCAGTTCATATTGCTTAGATTTAGGACACCAGGATGTAAACAAAACTGGACACAGACTTTGTTTTATGTGGTTCTAGGACAACCATCTTCTGTCTCCAAAGGAAATGCATAATGATAAAATGGCAATTCATGAGGAACTCAACACTGGAAAACGACAATCGGAAGTATACTCAAAGAGGATAACAGACTTCCACCAATGTGCTAAGAATATATCCAACCCAGGAGGACGGTGGAGAAAGTAAGATGAGGGCAGAGATTAAGTCTCTTTTCCTAATTCTGAAATAAGCAAATTGACCCAAACAACCCTGCACAACTATCTGGAGTAGTGGTTCATAATGTGAACCAATCATGATGTGAAATGTATCACTTTTCATGAGATCCAACTTCAGAGGATCTTTCAACACCCATTCTCAGACAATGCCACAGATACTGCTAAAACCTAACACCAACCAGAGCTCATGGAGGTTTATATTTAATGAGCCCTCAAAGGCCCCAATATAGGCTGAAGAGTCAAATTCAGATGGCGTCAAAGGCTCATTTCCACCTCCCCTGTAAGATAGCATAGTAAGAGCTAGCTCAACAGATCTAAGTCAGCACCAATAAAGAAGATGGAGACCAGAGACCGAACTCTGGAAGGTAACTCCAGGTGACAAAGGCAAAAGTCCCACTACTAGAGTTCTTTTCACAACATATTAACCACTGCCAGGCCAAACATATTGATTTACGGGATAACAGGTGAATCAACAAATAGTGCATGCTTTGCCATTTCTCTGCTTTGCCCCAATAACTTGAATTTTCTATTTAAACCTTCTAGTGGTAACAATGTGTGTGGTGTAAGCATGTGTATACACAGGTGAATAAGTATGTGTTGATGTATGTATGCATATACACTTCATGACAAGTTTTTAGAGTTTAAAGCATTACTTTCTAATGGTCAAAGTCTGGGTTAGACTTTGCAGAAAAGAGGTAACATGGCAGTCCCAAGACTTAGAAAGCCCTGCTTGCAAGGTAGGCCTATAACTGGCATCTGGGAACTTGGATTTTGGAAAGGTTCTCACCATTCTCAGGACACATAAAAGTGGTTTGCTGTGCTCAAATTGTTTGTACAAACAATGTGGTTTATGCTGAATGCCTGTTTTCCTTTGGAGAGTCTGGAATTTTGCTATGTGCTAAGCAGAATGTCTTACATAATCAGCCCCCAGTAAAAACTCTGGGCACTGAATCTCTAATAAGCTTCCTTGGTAGAGAACATTTCATATATGTTGTCACGGCTCAGTCCTGGGGGAGTTAAACACATCCTGTGTGACTATAGTGGAAGACGACTCGGAAGCTTGCACCTGGTTTCTTGACTCCTGACTTCATCTATGTGACTTGTCTCCTTGCTGACTTTGCTTTGTATCCTTTCCCTGCAATCAATCTTAGGCATGAGTGCAACTATGCTGAGTCTTCCCAGTAAAACACTGTACCTAGAAGAAGTCTTGGAGACTGCAGACACAGTGCCTCTTCTGTAAAGGCACTTTAAGAATTTGTTTACTTGCTATTACTAATAGACTCTGATGACATGACCATCATCCACCCAAAAATTTCTATTTCATTAGATTGAGTGGCAAGACAAAAAATGTCAAAGTTAGTTATGAAGTTAATTACTTCAGAAATTTCAAAAGTACTTATTTTCTGGAAATTATCAAATATTTACCTTGAGCAACCAGATCTCGTCTCAATATTGGATAAAGAACAGGTTCTACACCATCCATCTCTTGTATAATAAGGGTTTTCCCAAAACGTACTGCCAACTCAAGAGCTGTGATAAAGTTACTATCCTAAGAGATAAAAAAAGAATACATATTAATTTCCTTATTACTTTAATATTTGCAAAGGTCCTTATAGATAATGAATGAAGATATTAATAGGAATAATATGAATAATTTGAATTAACATTTTCTAGTTATAAGTACTTTGTGATGAATCACTTTAGTTGGATAAATTATCAAATAAATTTCATAAATAATTTAAATAGACATATAAGAAAAATAAGGAGTTTCACATTAACAATAAAAAAGCCTTTTTCAATCTTTTACTATAATTTCAAATTGATGTGGAAACAAATTTTCAAATTCTATATGCAATGAGTTATCATATACTAGGCCTAAAAAAAAAAAATATGACCCAAAATAATTTTCAAGATAAATATGATAGTGAGGAGTTACTACCCAAAGACTATGATTACATTTCACTGACCAATATATCAAATCTTGAAACTCATCAATGATGCTCATTGGTGAGTTAAAGGAATAGGAAATTATAAGAGGCACTGAGAGAAACTACAAGTATGCGGAAAGTCCAGGAGACTTTCTCCAAGCTAGGTTAGTAACTCTTACTTCTATAGAATCCTATACTTGTGTCTTTAATCATAGTTTAGCATAAATACTTATTTAATTGTCTCTCTAGCCTACTAGGGAGAAACTGTGACTACTTTACTCACTATTCAGTTCCCAGAGCTTAGATCAATGCCTAGCACATAGAAAGAATCAAACAAATATTTGTATCCCTTTTTTAGAAATTAGAAAACTGAAGCTGAGAGAGTTTCATTTCTTTTGCCAGGTCCCACACCAGATAAGTTACAGGACTCAGGTTTGAATCTATTTTTTCTGATTACAGACGCAGAGCTTTTTTCACCATAAGGTGCCATTACTTGATGGGATCTAAATTATAATACACACCTGCTGGTTAACAACTTCCAAACGCGAGTCTTTCAAATGTGTCTTTAACCATTCTGTAGCTTGGGAAGAAGGGTCTATAAGAAATGGGCATACTCGACTCTAGTTCAAAAATAAAACAAAGGTTATAAACTTTGATTAAATGGAAAAATGGAAATAATTTCCTAAAAATTATGAAACAATTACTGAGTGAGTTTTTCTCCCAGGCTTTGGAGAATATACAACCATAAGAAGGAAATAAAGGTACCAGAGCCCACATTAATAAATTTTACAGTGATCAGGAATTAATATTAAGTAATTACTTAACCACAGTAAGGTGAGTATAGTCCTATTTACTACACAGTAATATAGAAATTGCATATTAACAATATAGTAAGGAAGAGCCCTAGTCCCAATCTTATGCCATTTTCACCTCTCTCTTTAGCTCTTAAAAGACACAATCAAGTTATTTACTAACTATATATATATTCTCTGGTTGAAGAAACTGTACAGGTCTTAGAGGAGAAGTATGAACTAATCATAGAAGTATTGCTGAAATAACTATCAATATAATTCTTTATATTTAAGACATTAGTTCTTATAAAGCAGTACATAGTTAATATTACAAAAGTAATGTCCTAGAAGAGAAAATTACATGTTAACAGTTTACTACCTAATGAACCAGGAACTAAATTCATTACAGAATATCCCGCACTAATTAAACTATAACAAACAGAAAGTTAGAAACCAGTGAAAATTCTTTCAACACATAATGCCACTTAGCAGAGAAAAGGAAGCCAATCATATATATATACACATATATATATATATACTTATATGTAAAAATGATAAACTTAAATATACATAAATATATAAATAAATAACATGATAAATTTAAAAGTCATCTAATGATCATTGTTATCTAGTAAATCAGATTTAAATAACAATGACTGACCTAATTTTTCTTAAACTTTCACATTCATTTGAAAACTATAATGCAGTTGTATCCTATAGAGATAAGACAACTCATGAAAGTCAAAGTGAAATGGAGACTTAGAAATGAGGTATATCTAATAAGAACATAGACGTTATTTCAGTGACATACCAAGAAGGAGGATGACGGTGGGGACCATCTGCCCCAGGCACCAATAGCATTTTATCAGCAACGTTGTTTAAAATTGCCAGCACATGGTGATAATAAAAAGCTAACTGACTTTAAAACAGCTTTATTACTGTTTTAAAATTCTCTCCAGACAACGTACCCCTTTTGGCTTGCACCCAGAATGGACTACTTCCCTCCCACTGCTCCCCTAGTGCCACACTACTGTACGATCTTCCTCCAGCATCTATTTCTGGAGGTTTCCCTTACTGCTCCATCATATAAATGTGCTATTCCTAGCAAAATGAGGTGGTTAGTAAATAGCCTCTTAAGTATAACTAACTATTACACCTAGGTTTTAGATCTAACATTCAAGAGCAAATATTTCACAAATGTACTAGATTTTGCCTAACCAGGAAAATAATTACTTTAAATTTTAAAAAAGTTCTTACCCATGATTTCAAACCAATGATCTGATGCAGTGAAAAAAAGAGAAAATAATCTTTTAAAAAATCGTGTTTTTAGCAGAGAAAATACGCTTAAAATTTTCAACGAGTACTTATAAGCTTGTATTCATCTTATTCATACTTCTCCAGAGATTCAGACAAAATCTCTAAGGTATATGCTAGGTCTGTGTTCCACGATTAAATGTAGTTAAATTCTACATTTAACAAACTACAATAGAACCCAAAATGTTGAGCTTTCATTCATTCATATATTCACTCATCTACTATATGGTGAATAATTACTATACTAAGACATTGTGAGGGATACAGAAATTAGTAAGATATATTCCCTTACCCTCAATGACGTTAAATACTATAAAGAAGCAAAAAATGAAAATTCTATAGTCAAAGAGTGCACAAGGCTCTACAGTTGGATCACAGGTGGATGTTAGGGGAAGCTGCCAGGAAGCAATTCAAGTCAGACTAAAGCAAGAAAGAGAAATTAGACTTAGCCTGACAGAGAAGTGAACAAGCATCTCAGGCAAAGATGACAGCATGATAGAGAGAGGAATAGAAAGTCTGGAGCATTTGGAAAACTAACAGTACTGTGGCATAGTTGGAGTAAAAAAAGTGTAGCCAAAGATGATGCATATAAAATGGCAGGAGTAATAGACGTCTTTCTGATCATGAGGAGATTTTTATGCCATGTTTAGTTAATGAAATTTTTATACTTCAGGCAATGGGAAGTCACTGAAATATATTAATCCAGGGATTGTCATGATCAGATTAACATTTTAGAAAGATCACTCTAACAGCACTGAAGAAAGTGATATGGGGGCAAAGGATGAACTGGTACAGTAAGCTATTTATTCAGGAACAAAATAATGAAGGTCAAAAGGAAGTCACTGGCAGTGGACCTGGTTAGAACAGGATAAATTCAGGACATATTTGAGAAATAGATTTGACAAGACGTTGAATAACAAACTGAATGTAAAATTAAAGAGACATAGTGAGAACGACTTGCAGATTTGCAACTTGCATTACTGGGCCAAGATTATGACATCTCCACTGGTAGGAAATAAAAGAGAAGCAGGTTATAGGGAGTTGGGGAGGAAGAGAAAAGATTATTAGAGTGGATAGCCACATGTGCCTACCCTGCATGCCCCACTCAATATACCGCTGATGGGATTATCAATCATCTAGCACTGAAACCGAGAGATGAGCAGCTGACTGAAGCTAACCAACCAGAATCCTTTTGGGGACAAACAGGTGATTCAAGCTAACCAATTAGAATCCTTTTGGGGGACTGACATAATTGCTGGGGGGAGGAGTAGGTAAGACACATCTTAGTCTGGGAACATAAACTCTGATAATAGTAAGCCTGGAATCACCAATGGCCATTCTTAACGCAGAGTGGAGAGAACCTATCTGAGAATGAATCCATCTCTTAAAATGGAGAGAGAGTGATATCCTGGTAACATTGTTTGAATCCTGAAGCTAGTCTCACTCTTTTGAACATCTCAGTTATTTAAAAGCACAAGTTGCTTTTTTTGCTTAAATATACTGTACTTGGCCACAGAAAGGTTCTTGAATTTAAAAAAAAAAAAGAATGATTAACTGAAAGACAGAGTTTGAGCTGCCTAGGAAGCTCAAGCTCTAGATAATTATATATAGCAGGGAGTTAGAACTATGAGTCAGGAGCTCAGAACAGAGGTCAAAGGCTAGAGAGAGAGATACACAACATCTATGTTGTGTTTTTTTGTGGGTTTTCTTGGTGAGGAAGACTGGTCATGAGCTAACAGCTGTTGCCAATCTTCCTCTTTTTGCTTGAGAAGATTATCCCTGAGCTAACATCTGTGCCAATCTTCCTCTACTTTATATGTAGAATGCTGTCACAGCATGGCTTGAGGAACAGTATGTAGGTCCACTCCCTGGATCGGAACCTGCGAACCCCAGGCCACCGAAGCGGAGTGCACAAATTTAACCACTATGCCACTGGACTGGCCCCACAGCCTATCTATTTTAATTCTTCTCTCCTTGGGGAAAAAAAAAAGATTGGGCAGAGGATATTTTTGAAAGAGATTATTTTTAAAACATCTAGGACACTCTATAATTTTAGTTTTATTTTTAATACCTATAAGTAGAATAAGAGAAGTATGTTTTATAAATAAAACTAAACCCCATCTCTTGTTTGGCTAAGGCAAATTATATTAACAGGAATAAAACAAAATAAATAAGCTTAAACATACACAGAAACACACGTACCTACATCTAAGAGAGGCAGTTTTATAGCATAGACTGGCTAGATGGGAGTGTTTGCATCTTGGCTCTATCATTTGACAGCTATGTGACCTTGGACAAGGAACTTAACCCTTCTGTGCTTCAATTTCCTCATCTATAAAAGGGATAATACATGTACCTACTAGATAGGGTTGATTTAATGAGTTAAGTGTTTAAGAGCTTTACCTGTATTAATTATTAAATAGTAATATATGCACAACATAGTAAGTACTGCATAAGTGTTGATTATAATTATTTGGAGTTTACTTGAAAAATAACTTTCCCCTACGTGACTTATCTGTACAATTTCTTCAGACTATATCATATTGGTTTGCATTTCCTCAGCATGCACTGAATGGCAGGAAGGAAAAATAATCTCAAATTCTGAATAGTTTAAAGAAAACTAATTTTATACTGAACTGTCTATAAACAATAAAACCAAATATTCAATACATAGTTTCACAAGAAAAATTTATAATATTGTGAAACTTAAACCAAGAAAATTTATAATCCTGTGAAATTTAAATTAATTATCTTTTCCATCTCTTTTTTGGATGCTTCTCACTCACACCTTCTCCATAGTTTCTAGTAGCCTTATAATCTTCATTATCCACTGAGTCCCACAATATTAAAAAGATCATAGAATTTATCACCCAAACAAGGAAATGTTTGAGAGTAAAAGGAAAACTATTAATAACTACATCAGGACAACAGGCGTAAATCACTTCCCAAGTAATCTAGGACATATAATTTCCATGGCCAAATTCCTCCCCTGCCCCTCAAGGACATAGGTCATATGAGCTTTTTGCTGATGTAATAAAACTAATCCTTGTTACAAGGCCAATGGTAGATAATTGACTATTTCCTCTCCTAGACAATACATGCACTTCACTAGTTAGCTTAAAACAAATGTGAGAATTTCAAGTATCTTTGTAAGAAAAGCAAAGGAATAGTTTTGAACATAAAAGGCTTTTCTTAGTACCAATAAGTGACTGAGTGACTAGAGGCCTTAAATGTGGGAAGGCCTCGGCTGAGAGGGAGAATCTCAGAAAAGCTCTAGTAGAGTTAAGGAGGAGATGTGATACAGCTCTGGATCAAAAATACATTTTATTCATCATGCCTGGCCAGTTTCGCTGAGGGAAGACTTCCCAGAAACCCAATTTGTATATATTTAGAGTTCTAATTTCACACACATCACATGGTGATGTTAATGAGATGTCACAGACACGTGCTACCCAATCACATCCTTACCTACAACAGCTGATTCTAAATCAAGTATACTTCAGAAATGAGATGGAGTGTTGACCGTAATGGGAAATTCATTTCAACAAAATAACTAATTAACCTAACAAATTTTTCCAAATGGTTTTTGTTTCATCATATAAATGCTTGTAAGTATCTACAAGAAACTTGGCAATATTAAATGCAAAGTAAATCTAAGGTTATTTTAAAAATTACTTTCATAAGCAATTTTGTGTATATTCATCATGAAAAGCAATTCAGAATACAAAAGTAAATATTTTCAATTACTATCATCAGTAAAAAATAAAAATTATGTGATAAATATGTTTTTTCTAAAGGCCCAGTCCTGTGATTTGTTATGGAATAAAAAAAGAATACTTAAACTGAGTGTCTTTTAAATCTGCAAATGATTGCTTTCTTGGATTACTGAAAAAGGAAGAGGTGACTACAAAACCTTGGGGAAGAAATAAATATGGTAAAAAGCACATAGTTTGCTATAATGTAATGAATTTATTTACATACATACTTAGAGATCCAGATTTGTAATTCTAGTGTGAAAAATAATGATTAGAAATGTTTAAAAAATAAAGAACAAACCAAATCAAGCTAAAAGAAGACAAAACTGTTTAATTTTGGTCAGCAACTTCTCTGATGGTAAGAAACCAATGTAATGAGCCAAAGTATATCAGCTGATTAATAGGTCTAATCAAACTAAACTATCCAGGAATGAACAGGGCCCACAATACAAATCTTATAAAACTATGGCCTATGTTACCTAACGAAGAGCATTTAATGTTCATGCTTTCCTTGCAACTATGGAGTGACAGGATAAGGTACCTGGTGTGTGGGCACAGAGAGGGGTTGCAGGGAGGAAGGGGAAAGCTGGTGTTATGGGGTACAAGCTACTGAGATAGAAAGAAGAGAAAAAAAATCACATTATCAAGGGGGAAAAAATTATCTTCTAAGTTGCATAACACAAAGCTAAACCAAGTTAATAATAAAAATCAAACTTCATTTAAAGAAATGACTTCCTTGTATACACGATTTGGAATTTTGTTTTCAGACTCACTACTAATAAGGTTATAATAGTTTCAAGTTTAATCAATGACCTTTGGGGAACATACAACACATGAAAGAACAATTTTCCAAAATATGCTTATGATCACCTCTAACTGATAACCCATCTCTCACTTATATCATCTTCACTTTGTATGAATTTGCTTTGCAAAACAAAATAGAACAAAAAATAAAATCATATACTCTAGATGAAGGAATTATACAACCAAATACGTCAAGTATCCTTAAAATATTTCTGTTACTATTAGCGAGTTCAATTTAGAATATTTTGCCATCAAAACAATGCCACTTTAGTTTATACTTTTATATAAATTATATGAACTATACTGAAACTTATAGATTCACCAACTGAATCATAACTGGATTTTCATTAGCAAAATATTTTCACTTTTATGCAACTAAGAAAAGAATAACTGTGAAAGCCTAAGGATTTGAAGAAAGTACCTCCTGGAACAAGCTTCAAAAGCAACACTTCTAACGAGAAAATTAAAATTGATTCATTACCTGTAAGATAACAATAGCATTTTCTATGGAAAGGTCATCTGATGGTAGGCCTTCACTTTTCCAAATTAACTGCTCACTTTCAGTACAAAGAAATCTCCTCAGATCAAATTCTGAAAAGTTAAAGATATCAATAATACTTCATTAGAATGATATTATACTTGAGGGGAAGGGAATAAAATTATCTAAAATATACTCAAAAGTCCCATGACCATCCTTAATATTCAGTACATTCTTCCCCATTTGGCATCAGAAGCTAATAAAAATAAAGTAAAAAAAAAAAAAAAAAGCAAAGGAATGGAACTTAGTTAAATTATATTTCTTCTATTAAACGAATGTTTCACAACTATGATAATTTGTGAAAACCACAAAATTCAAAAGGTATTCTGGAGTGCCAACATCTCATCTAATGATATGAAATTATTATAAAATTCAAAATAATAAAGTGTTTAACTGCATTCATACAATATCAAAAATAATTCACTGGTCTCAGTTTCAAGAGAGTGATTTTAGGAATAGAAGAATCACTATAACAGGACAATTCTCAGAACATTTTTAGAATCTGGCAAATCTAAAGTAACTATGGTATCTTTTAGAGAAAATTTTCCTCATTTAAAAAAAGGAAAATGACAAAAATCAAAAGATGCACTTTTAGTATGTTGAAATTTCAAATTCATGAATAACTAAATACAAACTTTCAAGACAAGCTGACTTGATCCATTCTTCCAAACAGGTTTTTCTCAGATCCTCAGGAGCAGCAGAAAGATATGTAATAAACGCAGCAGCTAATTGAGCTCTTTTAGGAAGAGTAGTTAATTCCTCTGTTATCTCTGCAACCTAGAAAAAAGAGAGAGAGTGTGATGTATAAATATGCTCTAACATGGAAAAAAATGGCATAATTCATAAACTAGAATTTTGACTACAGAAAAAAATCTTTTATTGGTTTAATGTAATAACTCACCTTGAACACAATTGTCAAAATGTAAAAATATCAACAAGACTTCAGTCCCTGCTGATACTAAAAAATGTATGAAGTCCCAAAATACTGGTAAAGATGAACACTTTTGTCATTGATAGTTCTTAATGATTCTAATGAAAGCAGAACTTTTATCCCAATCACAGTTAAATATTGTGAATTAGCATCACTTTGTAAAATACAATTAAGATATAGAGAGCACAAAGAAAGGTACAAAACAAAGATAAAGCCCAGAGACACATTAGATAAAAGCACAGTGTGGCTAAAGCATAAGCGTGAGCAGAAAGAGCAGCAGCACAGGAATAATGAAAAAGAGATGTTAGAGTTGATTGGAGGGAGGAAGATTGTCAAAGGTTTCCCATGCCATGCAAAGGAGCTTCTGTTTTATCTTGTGGTAATAATGAGCCATTGCAAGTGTTTAAACAAGGCAGTGAGTAATATAATGGAGACTGGGTTTTAGAAAGATAATTCAGCTGACGAAGAATGGACCAATTAAAGGGTCAGATAGGAGACAGCCAAGTTCAGAGAATTCAGGTGAAAAAAGGAAAGGGTTGGTAGTAAGGATAGAAGAAAAATATGAGGGATATTCACAAATGAAACAAGTAAAGGTCTAAGACAACCACGTTTTCAGTTTTGATGCCTAGAAGAAAGATGCCTGATGAAAGAGAGGAAATAAGAGATTTGAGATAAGAAAAAAATATGTTAATTTAGACACGTGTTTGAGTTAAATGCAAAAATCTAAAGTGTAGTTGGAAATATGAATTTAAAAAAAACTCAGCAGTCTAGAAATATAGCTCTGGTTAGCATCATAGTATAGGTGATATTCTTAAGACTGGATGAGATAATCTGAGAATAGTTTCAGAGAAAGGAGCTGAGGAAGGGAATATTAAAGGCAATCAAACATTACTGGAGGAGGAGATGAGGAGAATCTAGTGAGCAGGAGAATCTAACTGGTTAAAGAAATAAAACATAAAACCAAGAGACAATACTTAAGTCAAAATAACCGAGTATTTCAAGAAGAAATAAATGGCCAACAATTTCAAATCCTACGATTACTGTTCTGCTAAAGGTAAGTTCAAAAAAATCTCTAGGAGAGAAGGGGCGGAGCAAAATCGCGGGGTGAGTTGACCCAGGATTCTCTCCCCTCCAAAACACAACAAAGGATTGGAAAAACTGAATTTCAGAGAATAAATCTAATGCCAACATGTTAGAGACCTACAATACCAAGAAGGCGGAGAACATAAACCTTGCTGTCGGCCTCGGAGGTGCTGGAACGGTAGGAGAGAACGTCGCTCCCTCCCCTAGAGTCAGCGATCCCTGCTGCACGGGTGCGAGAAGGAGCGGGGGAGGGGCCGCGTGACCGGGGGATCATCCAGGACTCCTGCCGTTGGTTCAGTGGAAACCTGCTGACGGGGGAAATCTTCTGTGCGTGGGGATCCCATAAACCCAGGGCCTTGGGAGACCAGAGAACAGAACTGATCTGAATCCAGATTGGCGTAGGAGAATAGCAGCCCCTCCCTCACGGAAAAGTGCACTGGGCGCCACCATCTTGCCCGAAGGCAGAGAGCTCAGAACACACGGCTCTCGACCCCCATCTAGTGGCAACAGGCTGTAACTGCAAACGAATTCTACCACCATGCAAAAAAACCGCTCCTCTACCATCCAGCAATTTATAAAAGCCCCAGACCAGAAGGAAAACAATAAAAACACAGAATTAAGTCCTGAGGACTTGGAATTAGGTAAACTAAGTGATAATGAGTTCAGAGCAGCTATAATCAAAAAACTCAATGAGGTAGAGAGAAAGATAGAGAAACAAGCCAATGAGTTCTGGAGTTACTTCACAAAAGAGATTGAAATTATAAAGAAGAATCAAACAGAATTACTAGAGATGAAAGACACAATGGACCAGATAAAACAGAATATGAATTCCCTGAATGCCCATGTAGACACCATAGAAGAACAAATTAACATAGTTGAAGATAGACAGGCTGAATGGCTCCAGACAGTGGAACAAAGAGAACTAAGAATTAAAAAAAATGAGGAAAATCTCCAAGAGATAGTGGATTCAATGAGGAGTAAGAACTTAAGGATCAAAGGAATTCTCGAGAATGTGGAAAAGGAAAATGGAGCAGAAAGTGTGCTTAACGAAATTATTGAAGAGAACTTCCCAAATCTAGGGATTGATGGAGAAACGTGTGTAGAGGAAGCTTTCAGATCTCCTAGATTTGTCAATGTAAAAAGACCTACTGCAAGGCACATAGTAGTACAATTGGCAAGAAGGAAAGATAAAGAAAGAATACTCAGAGAAGTAAAAAAAAGAAGAGAATAACCTATAAAGGATCTCATATCAGACTTTCAGCGGATTTCTCTACAGAAACCTTACAAGCTAGGAGAGAATGGAGTGACATATTCAAAGCTTTAAAAGATAAAAATCTTCAGCCAAGAATACTCTATTCAGCAAGAATTTCCTTCAGATATGAGGCAGAAATTAAATCTTTTCCAGATTAACAAAAGTTAAGGGAATTTGTAACTAAAAGCCCTCCACTACAAGAAATCCTCAAGAAGGCTCTCATACCTGAAAAAAGAAAAAAGGGAGAAAGGGGTCACAATCCACAGACTAGGGAGAGCGATGGATAGAACCAGAATAGGATAGCAAATATTCAACTATAGCATTAGGGTAAAGGTAAGGAAACTACCAAAGCAAGGACAATCTTATCATTCTAACTACAAATTCATAACGCAAGTTGGAATAAGAAATGAAAATAATTATTTAGGAGGGGAAGAGCAAAGGGTCTAAATCAGTATTGGCCAAGTAAGTAAGAGACCACCAGAGAATAGACTATATTATACACAAGATTCTAAATACAAACTTCAGGGTAGACACTAAAATAAAATACAGAACAGAGTCACAAATCATAAATAAGGAAAAATCTAAGAAACCCAGCATAAGAAATTGCAGTATTAAATGGGTAGTCTAAAGCAAACAGGAAAAGAAACACAGGAAAACAAGATAATGAGGGACAGATTGACAGCATTAAGTCCACATGCATCAATAATCACTCTCAATGTGAACGGATTGAACTCTCCAATAAAAAGACACAGAGTGGCAAAATGGATTAAAGAACAAGATCCAACAATTTGTTGCCTCCAGGAAACACACCTCAGCCCCAAGGACAAACACAGGCTCAGAGTGAAGGGGTGGAGGACAATACTTCAAGCTAATAGCAAGCAAAAAAAAGCCGGTGTTGCAATTCTTTTATCAGACAAAGTGGATTTCAAAATAAGACAGGTAAAGAGAGACACAGAGGGACAACAGATAATGATCAAAGGGACACTTCATCAAGAAGAAATAACGCTTATAAATATCTATGCACCCAAAACAGGAGCACCAAGATTCATAAAGCAACTATTAACAGACCTAAAGGAAGATGTTAAAAACAACACAATAATAGTAGGGGACCTCAACACCCCACTCACATCAATTGACAGAGCATCCAGATGAAAATCAACAAGGAAATAGTGGAGCTGAATGAAAAACTAAAACAATTGGACTTAATAGACATATATAGATCACTCCACCCTGAAGGAGCTGAACACACATTCTTCTCAAGCGCACATGGAACATTCTCAAGGATAGACCATATGTTGGGAAACAAGGCAAGCCTCTACAAATTTAAAAAAATTGAAATAATAACAAGTATCTTCTCAGATCATAATACTATAAGGCTAGAAATTAATTACAAGAAAAAGGCTGAGAAAGGCACAAAGATGTGGAGACTAAACAACACACTACTGAACAAGCAATGGATCATTGAAGAAATTAAAGAAGAAATAAAAAACTACCGGGAAACAAATGAAAATGATAGCATGCCATACCAACTCATATGGATACAGCAAAAGCTGTATTAAGAGGAAAATTCATCACAATACAGGCACATCTTAAAAAACAAGAAAAATCCCAAATAAGCAATCTTAAACTACACCTAAGTGAACTAGAGAAAAAAGAACAAATGAAGCCCAAAGTCAGCAGAAGGAGAGAAATAATAAAAATCAGAGCAGAAATAAATACTATTGAAATCAAAATGGCAGTAGAAAGGATCAATGAAACAAAGAGCTGGTTTTTTGAGAAGATAAATAAAATTGACAAACCCCTAGCCAGACTTACAAAGAAAAAAAGGGAGAAAGCTCAAATAAACAAAATCAGAAATGAAAGAGGAGAAATAACAACAGACTCTGCAGAAATGCAACAGATTATAAGAGAATACTACGAAAAGTATATGCCAACAGAATGGATAACCTAGAGGAAATGGATAAATTCTTGGACTCCTACAATCTCCCAAAGCTCACTCAAGAAGAGGCAGACAATTTGAACAGACCAATCACAAGGAAAGAGATTGAAACAGCAATCAAAAACATCCCAAAGAATAAAACCCCAGGACCAGATGGCTTTCTTGGGGAATTCTACCAAACTTTCAGAGAGGATTTAATACCTATCTGTTTCAAGCTATTCCAAAAAATTAGGGAAGATGGAACACTTCCTAACACATTCTATGAGGCCAACATCGCGCTGATACCAAAACCTGTCAAGGACAATACAAAAAAAGAGAACTACAGGCCAATATCACTGATGAACATAGATGCAAAAATTCTAAACAAAATTTTGGCAACCAGAATTCAGCAATTCATCAAAAGGATCATACATCATGATCAGGTGGGATTCACACCAGGGACACAGAGATGGTTCAACATCCACAAATCAATCAACATGATACACCACATCAACAAATTGAGGAATAAAAACCACATGATCATCTCCATAGATGCAGAGAAGGCATTTGACAAGATCCAACAGCCATTTATGATAAAAACTCTGAACAAAATGGGGATAGAAGGGAACTACCTCAACATAATAAAGGCCATATATGACAAACCCATAGCCAACATCATACTCAATGGGCAAAAACTGAACACCATCCCCCTGAAAACAGGAACGAGACAAGGATGCCCTCTATCACCACTCTTATTAACATAGTACTGGAGGTCCTGGCCAGAGCAATCAGGCAAGAAAAAGGAATAAAAGGAATCCAAATAGGGAGGGAAGAAGTGAAACTCTCGCTGTTTGCAGACGACATGATCTTATATATAGAAAACCCCAAAGAATCCATTGGAATATTCTTAGAAGTAATCAACAACTACAGCAAAGTTGCAGGGTACAAAATCAATTTGCATAAATCAGTAGCATTTCTATATTCTAATAACAAACTAACCAAAAAAGAACTCAAGAACACAAAACCATTCACAATCCCAACAAAACAAATAAAATACCTTGGGGTAAATTTAACTAAGGAAGTGAAGGACCTATATAATGAACATAACAAGGCCTTTCTGAGAGAATTAGATGACGACATAAGGAGATGGAAAGACATTCCATGTACATGGATTGGAAGAATAAACATAGTTAAAATGTCCGTTCTACCTAAAGCAATCTACAGATTCAATGCTATCCCAATCAGAATCCCAATGACATTCTTTACAGAATTAGAACAAAGAATCCTAAAATTCACATGGGGCAACAAAAGACCCCGAATTTCTAAAGCAATCCTGAGAAAAAAGAACAAAACGGGAGGCAACACAATCCCTGACTTCAAAACATACTACAAAGCTACAGTAATCAAAACAGCATGGTACTGGTACAAAAACAGGTGCACAGATCAATGGGAACAGAATTGAGAGCCTAGAAATAAAATCACACATCTATGGACAGCTTATCTTCAACAAAGGAGCTGAAGGCATACAATGGAGAAAAGAAAGTCTTTTCAACAAATGGTGCTGGGAAAACTGGAAAGCCACATGTAAAAGAATGAAAATTGACTATTCTTTTTCACCATTCACCAAAATAAACTCAAAATGGATCAAAGACCTAAAGCTGAGACCTGAAACCATAAGGCTTCTAGAAGACAATGGAGGCACTACACTCTTTGACATCAGTATTAAAAGGATCTTTTCAGACACCATGCCTTCTCAGAGAACGGAAACAATAGAAAGAATAAACAAATGGGACTTCATCAGCCTAAAGAGCTTCTTCAAGGCAAATGAAAACAGGATTGAAACAAAAAAACAACCCACCTACTGGGAAAAAATATTTGCAAGTCATATATCTGACAAAGGCTTAATATCCATAATATATAAAGAACTCTAATGACTCAACAACAAAAACTCAAACAACCCAATCAAAAAATGGGCTGCAGACATTTCTCCAAAGAAGATCTACAGATGGCCAATAGGCACATGAAAAGATGTTCATCATCACTGATCATCAGGGAAATGCAAATCAAAACTACACTAAGATATTACCTTACAGCCATTAGAATGACAAAATATCTAAAACTAATAGTAACGAATGTTGGAGAGATTGTGGAGAAAAAGGAACCCTCATACACTGCTGGTGGGAATGCAAACTGGTGCAGCCACTATGGAAAACAGTATGGAGGTTCCTCAAAAAATTAAAAATAGAACTACCATATGATCCAGCCATCCCACTACTGGGTATTTATCCAAAGAGCTTGAAGTCAGCAATCCCAAAAGTCCTATGTACCCCAATGTTCATTGCAGCATTATTTACAATAGCCAAGACTTGGAAGCAACCTAAGTGCCTATCAACAGATGATTGGATAAAGAAGATGTGGTACATATATACAATGGAATACTACTCAGCTGCAAAACAGAACAAAATCATTCCATTTGCAATAACATGGATGGACCTTGAGGGAATTATGTTAAGTGAAATAAGCCAGCTAGAGAAGGATAATCTGTGTATGACTCCACTCATATGAGGAATTTAAAAATGTGGACTAAGAACAGTTTAGTGGATACCAGGGGAAAGGTGGGGTGGGGGGTGGGCACAAAGGGTGAAGTGGTGCACCTACAACACGACTGACAAACATTAATGTACAACTGAAATTTCACAAGATTGTAACCTATCATTAACTCAATAAAAAAAAAAAATCTCTAAAGAGTCCTAACTTCTCCATCAACTTATTTTCACCCCTGCCCTTCCCCTCAGCAACACAGAAAACTAAAAGAGAACAGGTTGCTTTGTCTAAAATTCACTCTTATAAGGACGATATTTTGCTTAAAGATGAATTCACATAATGGCCATTAACATCTAGATCATTTATCTTAAGCCAGTTAAAGGTAATGGATATTTCTCTTTTTAATTGTTTTTAACAAATACATTACATTATAGATTTCCGTTGCTTTAAAGGAAGCCTCTTTAAGACTTCTTGCTCTTAAACAAACCTGTGCATTCCATCTCTTGTGTTCTCTATCAAGCTGATTAATTAAGACTTCTGCAGCTTTAATTGTTTCTTGGGCTTTGGTTACTTCAGCTTCAAGTTTGGCAGCTTCTGAAGTCCTACTCTGAAATCTATGAAAACATTAAAATTTAGTTAAAGGTAAAAAGATTTAAGAGGGAGTTTATTAAATTATTGTTAGGTAGTAAAGTGAACTTTTATACAAGAATGTAATTAATGATAATACTGACAATATTTGTGTCCAAAATATTAATAGAACAGACACATATACCACCACATATTTAAAGTGTAGCATTCTTACAGGGCCTTGATGCCCTACTACGTTATATACAAACTTCTCCATAGGACATTCAAGGCCTTGTCATAAGAGAGCCAATCTTTTCAGTTTGTCCAGCAAAACTATATGTCAACATCCGAAGAATTTTATATTCTCAGAAAATGCCCTGTCCTTTATCTGCTATGCCCTTCTTTAGGATGTTCCATTTGCCTAGACTGTCTTCCAGCCCCTTCCTTATGCCTACCTCACCTCTCACTCTTAACTCCTTCAAACATCTATCTATGAAAAATATAAATAAAATTTGGAAACTCACCTCAAATATCCAGTTCAATATCCATATATATTTTATACCTATATGCCCATTTGCCAAAGTTTATAACTTTCTTTTTATTTTCCTTAAAAAATACTTGTACAATTTTATGTTATTAAATATAATAGAAATATTTCAAATGATTACTTAGTCCTTCAAAAAATATGTAAATGCCTACAAAATGCCCAGGATTGTGCTAAGCATCAAAAAAAAAAAAAAAAACCCACACATGGGGCTGGCCCTTTGGCACAGAGGTTAAGTTCACACGCTCTACTTTGGTGGCCTGTGGTTTGCTGGTGTGGATCCCAGGTGTGGACGTACACACCATTCATCAAGCCATGCTGTGGCAGTCATCCCACATACAAGACAGAGGAAGATGGGCACAGACATTAGCTCAGGGCTAATCTTTCTCAAAAACACACACACACACACACACACACACACACACAAAATAGCATGTCATTTAATTCTCAGAACAGCAGTTCAAAATAAGTATTCTAATTCTCATTTTACAAATATGGAAACTTAGACCCAAAAAGATTATTGCACAGGTCTCAGGAATCATCAGCAGAGGAGCTAAAACTCACATACAAGCATGTCTTATATTAAGTTCCACATACTTTACAGTACATTTTATTGCCTGCATGCCCTATTCCTTCCTCCCCGAGACATAAAATTTTAAAAGTGAGTTGTCCAATATGGCAGCCACTAGCCACATATGGTTATTGAAATTTAAATTAGTTACAATTAAATAAATTTTAAAATTCAATTCCTCAGTCATATTACCTACATTTCAAGAGCTCCGTAGCCACATATCACTAGTGGCCAGCATAGTGGACAGTGCAGGTCTTAGAACACGTTCATCATCTCATAAAGTTCCTTTGGACAGCGATGCTCTAGATCTAGGAACAGAGACTACAACTTGATGCACCTCAATAATTCATACCACATCTTGTACATAATTTTGAAATAAATATTTGCTGAATTAAATTGACTTGCATATTTCTGTACAAATTATGTTAAAAATAGCAAATGTCTCCTTAATTTTGTCAAATTAGAATTTAAAAATTGATAGACCATGCTTGTTTTTCAACTCCCTTATTCTCCATAAATATACAAGAGAATAAGATTGCCATTTACAACGTGGACTCAATTAAATCTTAATTAAGGATCATAGTAAGTAGCTACATGTTAATCAGCATTAATTCATCCTTAAAAATGACTCTAAAATGAAAAATGCCATTCTGTTTCACTTAAAATTCAAAGTTAATTCCAAAGGTTTTCATAATAATCCTTCCAAACTATTGGTAGTATAGTGATAACATACACTATATTTAATCACACATTCTCCAGTTTTCCAATCTTCACAATTTTTAAAGGAAAACGCTCCCACATTTATAAGAATTCCCATACCAATATTTTCTATCCCATACTAAACAGCAATCACAGGAACACAGAGGTACATGAAAGGTTTTAAGATTAATAACATTCATAAATGGTCTTTAAATTTGAACATAATATTTGCATGAAGGAATATTTTTTCAATATAAAAGGTACAAAGTTAAAAGGACAGAGTTTTTTAACGTGATCATGCGCCTTTCTGGAAGATTACAGAATAGGTGGTCCTACAGCATCATCTGAAATAAAAGAGTCTATAGTCTTAAAGTCAAAATAATAAAGAAATGGGAATACCAAATGTAAATAGTCTCAGCATTAACTCATTACATTTAATTCCTCTTGCTCAATTTTCCAATGCTTAGGAATATACATAGTGATAGCCATACAAATGCAGACTTAAAATATTTTTGTTCTTATCAAAAAAATTCTTTAAAAGGATACTTTCTATATTATTTTATGCCCTTCCCCATTTTAGGGTGATAAATCACAACAATAAGTGAAAATAGTGATTATAACTAAGATTTTCAAAATTAAAAAATTAGTGGTGGTATATTTTCAAATATCCACAAGACATTTTAAAACTTTACTTACTTCTCTTTAAGTTCTGATACTTTTTGACCAACAGAATCAAGAAGCTCCTCTAGTTTCCTTTTTCTGTCTTCAGTTTTCTTCAAATTTCTAAAATTCAATTTTATAGGTTATTCACTTTTATATATCAACAAAAGCAGCAACAGCACCTTAAAATGTAACTTTGCAGTAAATAAATGACACTAAAAACTGTTAATAATTCAGTAGTTATAATACCTTTATTCAGAATTTGATTTGAAAACCATGCTAAAATTAATAGTGTATTCACTGACCTAACCACACCACTTCCAGGAGTCTACATTTAAAACATTTGTGCATGTATATTTCTGGATAAAAACCATAGAGTAAACATATTCATTTATCTTCTATCCCTTCTAAAATTCTACCAAAATGAAACCAAGGGAATAAAGATACACATGCATAAGGATGAAAAAAAAAAGTATTGCAAAGGAGTAATTTTAATAAAATTTTGAAAGGTGATAACTTATATACAAGAACATAAAAGCCAAAAGTTAAACGACTGCAGGAAGAGAAGCCAAAAGAAAAATTTCAAATGCTTAACAAATGTGGACGGCAGGTACCTCTGAAGATACTAACAGATGTAAATACAGAGGATTGTTTAACAGTCGATATTAAAAAGAGTTGGTCCTCAGATTCTCTCCTCCACTGAGAGCAGACTATCCTCTTAACACATCTCTGGAGTCAAGCTTATACTCCTCACCCACCCCCATCCATTCTTACCCACGCCCTAGGCACAAGCTATGAGGCTTCTTCTAGAGAAATGACTGACCTCCGCCCTGCCAAACACCCACAAATATTGAGAGGTTGCCATCAAATGGCCGGTCCACACTGCATATTGCTGGGCATGTGTGCACTGCACAAATCAATAGGAGGGTTTGTCAAAACACAGACTGCAAGGCCTCATCCCCAGCATGTCTGATTCAGCAAGTCTGGATGGAGCTCAAAAATATGCACTTTGCACTTTGACAAAGTTCCCAGGTGATGCTGATGCTGCTGGTTTGGGGACCACACTTTGGTAACCACTGCAGTAAAATAAGGCCTTCAAAATTGTGAGATTAAACTACTTCTAGCCTAGTATTCTAAACCCAGCCCAATTAGTGATCACATATAATAGTATAAATATAGATGAATTTAGACATGAAAGATCTCAAGATATTTTTCGTCCCATATACGCTTTCTTAGGAAGCTAATGTGGAGGATGCATTCTAGAAAAATGAAGGACTCAACCAGGAAAGAAAGACAGGGGGCCAGCCCAGTGGCACGGCGGTTAAGTTCACATAGTCAGCTTCTGTGGCCTAGGGTTCGCCGGTCCAGATCCCAGGTCCAGACCTATGCACCACTTGTCAAGCCATGCTATGGCAGGCGTCCCACATATAAAGTAGAGGAAGATGGGCACAGATGTTAGCTCAGGGCCAGTCTTCCTCAGCAAAAAGAGGAGGATTGGTGGCAGATGTGAGCTCAGAGCTAATCTTCCTCAAAAAAAAGAAAGAAAGACAGGGACTCATAATAAAAGAATACAATCAGAAAAGAGACAAAGGTAATCTCCAGAATAAGGGTGAAGAGAAGTCTCAAGATAATAGCTGTGTAAGCAGCAGGCCTAGGAAAGACCTAACCTACTTTGGAACAGGAGGACAAAAGGCTCTAGGAGGGGTAATGCTAAGAAAAAATACACCGAACCCATACATTCCAAACACATTTTAGGGTCTGACAAAAAGACTGTGGATAAATATGTGATATGTAAATGGAAAGAAATAATCAATTGAAAAAAATGAAGCAATTATTAATATTAAGAATAACAAAAAGGTATACAAGAAAGGAACTATACTCATAAAACGTGATACATCTGAGCTGTGAAAAATATTTACGTAGTCAAAATAATATAAACATTTAATATGATTGAACACAAAAATTACACACAATTATGTTGAAAAAATTAAGAAGTTTAGGCAGCTAAAAATCTCCTTGTCCAAAATAAGAATAGATAATGTCAAAAACTGATCAAGAAGATAATATACCTCTTAGCCTGCACATAGAACAAATGAGATAAAACACAATGTTCCCTTAACAACAGCAGACTGAAATTTTAAGCCCTAAAAGTCAATGGTTACATTTTCCCCTTACCTGCTGAGACAATGTTTTAGAAAATATATATTAAACATTTCCTAGAACTTAGAAGGAGAAAATAAATATAAAAGCCCTAAATTTCCAAAACTTACTTTTGGTATTTTAATACTATTCCTTTACAAAACTTTAGACTTTTCTGAAGGAACTTCCACCAACGTATCCTTCCAATAACACAATGATGGTAGGAAAAAAAAATGAGTTGGTTCTATTATCCGTCTCCTTCTAATTGCTTTTTCTTCTTTTGCTCTGTTTAATACCTAATTTATTGTATTTATTTGACTCATCCTATGTCTTAACATTGTCAAGTGCCTTTTTAGACATAGACAAGAAATAAATCCACAGGGACCAGCCTAGTAGAGTAGTGGTTAAATTTACACACTCCACTTTAGCAGCCCAGGATTCACAGGTTTGGATCCTGGGTGCAGACCTACACATCACTCATCAAGCCTCAGTGTGGCGGCATCCCACATAAAGTGGAGGAAGATTGGCACTGATGTTAGCTCAGTGACAATCTTCCTCAAGCAAAAAAAAAAAGGAAGATTTGCAACAGATGTTAGCTCAGGGCCAATCTTCCTCACAAAAAGAAAGAAAGAAAGAAAGAAATCCTTATATAACTAAGTCATCAAATTGACGAAAATAAAAGAATTGTTTATATTTTATATACCACTTACAATTCTAATCCTGCCTGTTCAGTTTCCAAAGGCTGAATTCGTTCCAAGACATGGGAATACTGGACATTTGCTTTAACCCAGGCAGCCAAAGGAGCAGCTGCAGTACTAGCACGCTTAGCATTCTGAAAAAGTACATCACAAGTTATCCAGCATCCTAACTTAATTGCAAATAAAAGCAAAGTTAATTCTAGTATATTTTACTTAAGCACCTATTTAATAATTTAGCCCCCAAAATGAAGTTTTGGGTGTATAGCTAAAATAAGGTGAATTGTTATTTGATTAAGATATCTCTACTTTTTGCTTCAAAATAAATCTTTCTGAACCAAACACAATCTTTAAAATAATGACTTTATCAACATAAAAACGCTGTTAGTCACATTTATTACCAATATACATCTGCCCACAACAATGTTCAAGCATCAACTCTTTCTCTTCTGTACATGGGCTAATACATCTTTATTACATAAAAGCAATTTTGAAATTATTAATATTTTGAATAAGGAATCTAAAAAAATACGAGAATCATAGAAGTTAAACTACTCACTGAAATTGGATACAAGTAGTCTTTAACAGATTCTGTTATTTTATGACAAGTACACAGGAAGAAAGAAAGCATACCAGGCAAGCTGTAAGTTAAAAAATGATAAACTGGGAACTTACCATTAACAGCAAATAGTAAGATTCAAAAACCACTTAAGATAATCTGCACCCCACAAACCTGGATTCCAGTTTACCTAATTCTGCTGGTGAATTCTTTCTATCTATAATACCTACAGCTTATTTTTCTTAACTTTTAGTTTTCAGGCAATCTAAACAATCGATAATGAAAAGTCATCACATTTTAACAAGCAGAATATTATATAGTATGGAAAGGGAAATTATGGCATAACTGTTAAAAATTACCTTTGGATCAAAAGATCCTTTATTTTTAAAAAGAAGTTCTTCAACACTCTCTCTTATTTCCCTTGGAATATTTCGTGCATCAAAGGTTGCTATGTCTTCTCTCACACCTCTTTTGGCAAGGAAACTAAAATTAAAGCATAGTACTTCAAATGAGTTAAATAAAATTTTCTATTTCTGACAAAAATGTCAATTTAACAAAATAGTGTATGCAATACTTTCAATCTATTAGTCAACAAAAAATAGGATACTAACGTATGTAAGCTTCTAATGTACTATCCATCATTTTTCATAGACAACAAGGAGGAACTCCAAAAAGATGTACAACAGCTTTTCTAATGTTCTCTTTCTAACCTGGAGCAGTGAAATGAAGGAATTCCAATCTACCCACATCCCCTTATGTGAACTACTGGTTACTCATATGTTCTAAGACATGCAAGAAAATTTTATTCTTTTTTCTGACTCTTTTTCTAAGAAAGTTATTTAAAGTGCTCCTCAACCTAAATCCTAAAATGGAACTGAGTATCAGCATAAACTATAAGACCATTGTTATAATGTGAAACCTGAAGCTACATGGCTGCATAGTTAGTTATTACTCAGCCTTTTCTCTTCCAGCATACATCTCTCTTGTATTATTTATGGGGCTCTTGCTCGCTCTCTGTCTCTGCCAACAGTACAAGACTCTTTGAGAATAATAACAGTATTTTCCTCATCAGTAAATCACAGTAAACATAATGCTCTACACGGTGTGAGGATCAAATAAATGATTATATTTATTTAGATGCTCTTAAACATTTTAAGGCATTCCTTTTCTCCTCTTTTGACACTTTTAACAATCACTTTGGAGAGAGGAAAATATAGATCTTGCTATATGATTGCACAGAATATCCTGAAAGATCAGGGCAAAGTGTGTAATCAGGTAATCAGATGAAGTTTGGTTTCAGAAGCAATATAAGAAATATTTTAAAATATGAAAGAATGTGTAATTCATTGGTACAATAATAAAATTTTTCACAAATTCAAAAACTTACCTTTTCATGCTCACCCAAGATGTATCAAAGATACCCATCAACCTTAAAACTCCTTCAAGAATGTCTCTGATTACATCAGGTGGCATACGCAGTGAGCGAATTTCTGAAAGAGATTCTGGCCTAATGTTTCCAACTGCTAGCTTAGCTTCGCTGACTAGAGGCTAAAAGACAAAAAAGACATACATTGAAAAAATATATACGAAAAGATCATTAACTCTTTACAAATTATTGAATATTTGTCATTTTTTAAAAAATGACTCTAGTCACTAATATCCTTTGTCTTCAAATATCAAAATGCTTTAAAACACACGAAGTACCAAAATGTTCAAGTTGAGAAAGTAAGAGTTCTTGCCACCAGAACTGCAATGGTCTAACTTGGAAAATCTGTTTTGAAACAATTTACCATTTTCAAGAGGCTCTTTATATTCTAAGATTAACTAATTAATTCTCGAGAAAAAGAGCCTAGGAGTTTGTCTTAATTTACCTACGATTCTCTTTTTTTCCTCTACAGTCAAAACAACATAGTTTATGGAAAACAAAGATTATTTTTAATTCCCATCAGTTGATTTGCTTCTCTTGGCAGATTTTCCTTCCTGCTTCTCTTTTATAAATAATATTCTGGTTGAAAGCCACATTTGATAATATTATTAGAAAATAACTTGAGCAAATGATGCTTAAACTCCTAAACACACCTGGTAGTCAAAAACTTAAATGGTCTTACAATGTTTCCTTTTTTAAACTTACGTGTACTTCTTTCAATTCATCTTCAATTTTGTTTTTTCTTTCTTCAATTTTAACAACTTCTTCTGCTATTTTGTGCTTCAGTCTTTCAAGTTCTGTCTTTTGCTCACTAGCATCCTACAGGAATATTTAAATGGCATTCCAATCAATTTTAATGTACTCAATATTTAAAAGCATAATACCAAAAATATGTCACTCTAAAATGACATTTTCTATGGAATGCTTTTCCAATGTTAATTGACACGAGAATCTAAAATGTCTGGGAAACCAATGATATAATTTAACTGTATTTACTATCAGGAAGTTTCCATGCTTTATTTGTTTTATTTTTTTCTAAACAGCAAAGCAGTAAATGCTTATTATATAAAAATCAAAAAGTCAGAAATGCATAATTTAGAAAATGATGATAATACACATTTAACACTTGCAACGAACAACCCAGAGGTTAGTACTATTATGCTCATTTCATAAATGAGGAAACTAAAAATAAATTCTTCTATAACTCTAATAGTAGAGACTAATAATTCTTAGAGACTAACTATAGTATATTAGAACTTTGTGTTTCTATACTTTTAGAAAAAAATTAATTGAAATGATGACAATAATATGATGGCAAATATATTAACAAAAATTAGTAAAGATTCAAAGAACACTAAAGTATATACCATGAGCTCTTTGCTCACAAATGCAAAAATCAAGGGTCTCATATATATAAAAATGCTTGAACATTATGTTTATATTTGGTTTATTTATACTAATTCAAATACCAAAGAGGAAATTCATCAAGAAACCTTTCAAAAGTCCTTACAACAGTATTTCTCAACTATATTATAATCATTCAGGGAGCTCAAAAACTTAATGCCTGGTGTCCTACTGCCAAATATGTTGATATACTTAACTGCTTAATGTGGGTGTAGTTAGGGTACAGAAATTTTTAAAGACATCCCAGGTGGTTCCAAACTACAGCCAAAATTGAGAATCACTGAACCAACCAACCTTTCCTTATATCCCCCTCTGACCTTCAGGTACCTTATACATCAGCTCAATTGGAATTTTCCATATTCCACAAACATTTCTACTTTCATATCTCTGCTACCACTCCTAATAGGGAAAGTTATTTTCTCCTTCTCCACACATCAAAATCTTCCCTAAAGGCCCAGCTCACTTGATCCTTCTTTTACTAATTTCCCCTTCCAATTGGAAGTTATCCCTATTCTGAGTTCCCACAGCATTTAATTTGTACTTTCCTTATGTCACAGACCCAGAGCTGCAAGCTTTAGAAGTTGCACAGTTTGGTACGCAAGCTATCTGTCCAGACTACTGTTTTTTACAAAATAACATAAATGTCTGCTATTTATAATCAAGCAAAATTATTAACTTACAATTTGAAATGCAAAGTTATCCTTCTGATCTGTTAGGCAACACAATTAGAGCTATAGTTTTAGAAAAACCTCTTCTTGGAACAACCCAGAGAAAGAGCAGCATAGTAGTCAATGTATATTACTAATGTTCACCAGCTGGAGAGTACACAGGCACACATAGTGCTGAATATTTTCCTTTTGGAAATACACAATTATCAACAATACTATATGTAGCTTTCACTTTTTTCATATTTCAAATTATTCTTTAAAGGTAAGAGGTATTTGACAAATATTTTTTAACAATAACAATAGCTGACTGCTTTAAATAAACATTCACATTAATTTGGTTCCAAAATGCCTTGAGAAAATAATTATGCTGAAGTTTTGCAGTTTGAAAATTACATTTGATTTTCTGATATATTACTTACCAGGTCAGGTACTCAATAAAATTATCTGGAAAAACTGAACATGTACATAATCATCAATTATGTGGCAATGTTATTGCTTTTGAAAATTTCCCATAAGCCAATGGATTTATTTTGACATATCAGGTGAAATCTTCTTTAAATTATGTCATTTGAATCAGTCCAGGTAACCTTCTTATGGAGCTCACAATACATAAGTCCCCTTCTTACTCAGATTTCCAATGAAGATTGACCACATGTAAAAAGCAAGTTTCTTTTGTGAATAAGTGAGAATAAAGCAATCAAGTAGGAAAAACCAAATAATAAAATATATTTGGGAAAGAAGAAAATTTCATAAAATAGCTTCTGAGAGCTAAGTGGAAAGAGACTGCAAAAATGAAACAAGAAAAAAAGACACTGCCAAAAATAAACATTTTGAGGTTAAAAAAATCTCCTGGGAAATAATATGACAGAAATGAAAAACTCAATAGGAGAACTAGAAAATAAAGTTGAGGAAATTTTGAAGAATGTACAGCAAAAAGAGAAAAAAAGGTGAGAAAATTAGAGAGTCAGAGCAGGAAGCCCAACGTCCAAATAATAAGAATTCTAAAAAGTGAGAACAGAGAAATAGAGGGAAAGGAATTATCAACAGAATAACTGAAGGAAATTTCCCAGAACTGAAGGAGATAAATTTTCAGGTGGCAAGAACCCACATGGTATCTGACACAGTGAATGAAAATAAACCTAAACCAAGGCAGATTATAACTTTCAGAACAATGAAAACAAAGATCTAAAAGATTTTGAAAGAGGGAAAAAACCAGATCACCTTGAAAGTATCAGGAATTAAAATAGCTTTTGAGTGTTTTATCACAATGGAAGCTATAAGAAAATGAAACAATTCCTTGAACGTCCTGAAGAAAATGTATTCCAACCTAGAATACCATTCTCAGCACACAAATAACCAACCAAGGACAGAGCAGAATATTCACACACATGTGATCTCCAAGTTTACCTCCCATGGATCCTTTCTCAAGAAGCTTTTGGGGATAGACTCCACAGAAACAAGGGAGTAGACCAGATGCTGATGAAGAATGATCGATCTCAGGATGGCCACTGTGACCAGGCAGAGGCATCCAGTTAAGAATGAAACAAGTCAGAAGGCTCTATGAGAGAATACTTTAGGTGGCTAATGAAAACTACAGAATAGCTGATGCTTTTTGAAATCTTGGAAGAACATTTAGAAAAAATTTTAAACACACAGTTCATTGAGTCATACCACTCCCCTTCCTGACTAACAGGAGTCTGGAAAAAAAGTTACCTGTCAGAGAAATTAAGTCAAAGAAGCTCTGGACTTGGGATTACCACATACAGCTAAGGACTAAGATGAGTGCTCATACTGAAAACAAGGGGAGTACATTTCTCAAGGTCTAATGATGGTGAGCATCTTTTCAGGTCTTTACTGGCCCTTTATATGTATTCTTTTCATAGAGGATTTGTTCAAACCTTCAGCCCATTTTAAGTTGGATTGTTTGTTTTATTATCATTAAGTTGTCATAGTTTCTATATATTCTGGATACAAGTCATTTATCACATATGTTTGGAAATAATTTCTCCAGTCTGACTTACCTTTTCATTTTCTTCAGAATTTATTTCAAAGAGCAGAAGTTTTTAATTTTGATGAAGTCCAATTTTCAATTTTTTTCTTCTATTTTGGTATCATATCTAAGAAATCTTTGCCTCACTCAACATTATAAAGATTTTCTCCTTTGTTTTCTTCCAAAGTTTTATAATTTTATGCTGTACACTTAGATCTATGATCCACATCAGGTTCATTTTTGCATAAGTTGTAAGGTAAAGGTCTGAGGGTTTTTCTCTCTCTACATGGAGATCCAAACATTCCAGCACTGTTTTTTTTAAAAGACTATCCTTTCCCCATTTAATTGGCATTCTTGTTTAAAATCAACTGGCCATGTATGTGTAAGTCTATTTCTTGACTTCATAGTGTTCCGATGATCTATATGTCTATCACTACACCAATATCACACTGCCTTGATTACTGTAGCTTTATAGTAAATCTTTAAATCATACGTCCTCCAACTTTATTATTTTTAAGACTTTTTGTGCCATTTAATTTTATTGAGATATATATATTAGTCTCATAAATATTGAAGTTAATTCAAATAAAAGGGACATTAGACTTGAAGTAACGTCAATAGTCACCAACATAGAGACGGGGAAACATATGTGAAACATAATCAAGGAGGTAAACTAACAGAATTTAATTATTCACTAGATATAAGGATTGAGGGAGCAGAAGTCTAATATAATTTGTAAGTTCTGTTCTGAATAATTAGCTATGTTGTAGTACCATAACCTGAGGAAAGGAATACGGGAGAGGAAAATTACAAGTTCAGTTTTGACTGTGTTTCAAATTGTAATACTCATGGGACTTTCAAGAAGATATGTCTAACAGATTATTGGGTATTTGAGTCTGAAGCTCAGACAGATTATTGGATATTTGAGTCTGAAGCTCAGAAGAGGGATTAGGGCTGAAGGACAAAAATGATGCAATTGGTGGTAGTCAGTAGGTAGTTGACAGTAAAAAGTAAGGTAACAGGCAAGAGCATCCTGAGAGGGCATGAGGACATGTAAGAAGACCTGGGCCAAGAAAGAACTCGGAGGAATCTCCTTTGAAAGGGTTCAACAAAAGAAGGGCAATAGCAAAAACAGATATAATAAAAATATAAAAATATCATGAAAGTGTAAATAGAATGAATAAAGACTAATTTTGTAAATCTTGAGAATATTAAAGGCAGGGAAAACCCTTGAGCCCTAAAGGAGATAATTTTAAGAAACATAAAAGGAACTATATCAACTTAACTAGCAGAGGATAAGCAAATAAAATCAACTATAGACAAATCTATACAAATTAAAAATGTTTACATTTTTATATTTATAGGGTTTAGGTAAATTAGTATATGATGAATGGAGGAGAATATAGTTATGATTTTAAAACAACATGTGAAAATACCACGCTGTTCCACAAAATCTCAAGTACACAATACCATCAGTCTGACTCAGCAGAGACAAGCAATATTTTTTAAATTTACGTAAGTAAAAATGTTATTTCTCACACTGATGAACATCAGGCATAAATGTCACCCTATTGTTTGCAGTTCTGTGCTCACTCTAAACATTACCTGCATTGATACTGTGATCTCTTGAAGGGCAGCATCTGCTTCATCTTGCTTAGTTTTAAGTAATATACTTTGTTCTCCAGCTTTTCTGTTCAATTCATCCACAAGAGCTTTAGCTTCATTTAGTTTAGATACACCAGCCTAAATCAATAAAACATCAGTTGGCCATATTACAAAAAAAGGAATTTTATACATGCACAGTAAATAAAGCCTATAAGAAAGAATCAAGCAAAAGTGTAAATATGTGCATATGAGACATTTGCAAGTGGACTTAGGTTTTTTCTTATTGCTAATTATAATGATTTATTCAACTATATACCCATTAAGATGTAGTAAAAGACTCTACAGAGGCTTAAAAGAAAAACAGATTTTAAAGCATGACAGGAAAGCTGAACAGATCAACACATACTTGGTAGCTTAAACACTTGGTGTTTTACCCACTACAGTAGACAGGAGATAAAATAGAAAACAAGAAAAAAACTCAGTAAACCTTTTCCATTTTTTAGTCTCATTGACGAGGTAAAAGGACTCAAGGGCCATGCTTCCTATACTGGACATGATTTGGTTTTGTCTGCCCAGTACCTATCTTTTTATAAGAGACTGCCTCACATATGGCTCTGGTGGGCTATCATTCAAAATGCCTTACCTATTCTTTGTATGGTTATTTGACCCTGGCCTGGGCATTATGGTACCCCATCCCACTGCCCAAGAATTACCCAAGGAATGGACATGAAAAATATTCCCTCTCTTCTATAATATGAGTTGGGCTTTTGTCATCTAACAAATCAGAAGATTTGAGGAGACAGCAATGGCGAAAAAGGAATGCAGTCAATATTTATTGAGTACCTAACATAGAAGACAGGCATCATGCTGGTTCCTTACACATGTATTTTTATCTAATACACTTACAACTACCACTGACCCAATTAAACTGCAACTCAGCAAGTTTAAGTAATTTACCCACAGCACTATAGAGGACTAAATCACAAAATCAACCCTCCCAAAGCACATATAGTTAGTGGCTTAATATAAATAAAAATGAGTCATTAGAAAGAAGAATAAAGATCACTTTGTCAATTAAGATAGATCCTAGTTTTTACACCAACAAAGAGAAGCTAGAACTTTGGAGAGGAAATGCTCTCTGACAATTTCTGAGGCTGGCATTTTAATGCCATGTTTAAGTTTAAGCTCTATAATTAGAGAAACAAAACGAAAACTGTTCAGAATGTACTAAGTGACATGGGTAATAATATTATTTTGTAAAACATAATTTTAATTTTAAAGGTTATTATAAAGCATAATCTTGGACATTACCTTTTAATTAATAATTGGCATTTCTGAATTTCTAAAAATGCTTTCATGTAAGACTTTTAAAGACAGCACCATAAGCCATCAAAAGCATATAAATACCATCTAGTGAAGAAAAGGAATAATTATTGAATCAAAAAAACCCAAAAAAACTATTACTATGACCTGGTGGGCAATATAGGTAGGTAAGGGAGACTGTTTTAAGGCATTTAATACAGTACAATATTTATTTATACTAAATATATGCCATGGGCAACATGGATTATGGACATATATAATCCTTGTTCCCAGTATATAGATAAAGTAACTCAAGATCACCAATATTGTACCTGCAAATGACTTTGTCTTTTCAGTAATTCCTTTTTCTTGCTGCTACTAATGGCAGAATACACATGTAAAAAGGTCATATATCGGCTTGGTGTAGCACCATATGCTTTACAGGATTCATGAATTAATAAAAATGATTTTAGAAAATCAGGATCAACTAGAAAGAGACAGAAAACAAAAATGACTTAATATATGCATGATCCAGCAAGAATTAGAGAAAATAATCTTAACTATATTTCATACCAGATATTTCCCTCAAATAACTATAAATATGAGATATCATCTTTGCTTAAAGTACACATGCATTCCTACACATCAATTCGCAGCTCCCATTTTTCTTATGAACTTTGAATTATTTAATTTCAGTGGTCTTGATCCTTCCACTGTTATATATTTCCCCTGAACACTTTTACTGCTGCAAGAAAAAACTACAGATTGTCATAGCATATAAATTAATTGGAACTATGTAACATATGTAATCCAGAAATAAGCTCAATAAAAGCTGCTTGAATGGAAAAGAGATATCAACCCAAATAACACCAATCCACTCCCGTTGACACAGGAAGAAACAAGATTTCAAATGCCAAAAAATTAAAAATAAGTTCACATTAGATTCAACATATCTATGACCAAACACATGATCTTCCTCTCATCGCCTCAATCTACTTCTCTCTAGATTCTCTACCTTAGTTAATAAAATCAATGTCAAATGAATTTTCTAAGCCAGAACCCTGAGAAACATCCTTGACTCCTTCTTCCCTGTATGCCACAGCCATTACATAACCAAGCCTTCTTTGGATTACTTCCTAATATCTCCCCAAGGCCATTCCTTCCTCTTAGATTACTGCAATAGCCTTCTACTGTGGTCTAATTGCCTTCAGTTTCTCCCTACACCAATCTACTTTCCAATAACTGAAGAAAAGGATGGATCTAGAAATTTCTGTTTCTAAAACAAAAATCTGGTTACATCTCTACTAAATTTCCCAATTACCCCAGATCGTCCGCAAGTCAGAATCCAAATTTAGCACAACATGGAAGGCTCTTCATTACCTGTCTACTTTCCCTCTTCATCTAGTATTCTACTATTTATACGTTCTATGTTTAAACTCTTTATGCTAATTATAGTTTCCTAAAAATGCCTATTTTATTTCTTCAAGCCTTTTCCATGCTAGTCACTCTAATCAGAATACCCGTTCCTAATTGCCTGTCTGGGCAATGTCCATTTCCTATGATATTTGTTAGTTAGAGGTTTCCCTTTCTAATGCACTTCATATAAAATTCTACCATCACTCATTTTGCTACGTCAGAGATATATGTTCATATATAACATAATTCTTGCTATCACTAGACTATGAGCTCCTAAGTCATGTCTAGTATCCAGCCCAGTATCTAATATAAAACAAGTTAAATAAATATTTGATGACTAGATGGTTAGATAAATAAATGAATGAATATGCTATGGTCTAAAAGAAAAATAAAGACTACATTCAAAATTAATTTGGAACTGGAGAAAATAATGAGACTATGATAGTTAATAAAAATGTTATGTCCAAGGGCCGGCCCAGTGGCGCAGCGGTTAAGTTCGCATGTTCTGCTTCTCAGCGGCCCGGGGTTCGCCAGTTTGGATCCTGGGTGCAGACATGGCACCACTTGGCAAAAGCCATGCTGCGGTAGGCATCCCATGTATAAAGTAGAGGAAGATGGGCATGGATGTTAGCTCAGGGCCAGTCTTCCTTAGCAAAATTAGGAGGATTGGCAGTAGTTAGCTCAGGGCTAATCTTCCTCAAAAAAAAAAAAAGAAAATATTATGTGCATACACAAAGAATATCATAAAACTTTTTCATGCATGAATTGAGTGCTATGACATATCTAAGTGATAAACTAATATGGAAAGTTTAGGCTATTAACCAAAGACCCTACGCAATATAAGCAGGCCCTTTAGATCTTTCATGTCAAAAACATGATTTTTTAATTTCTTAAATTCAAACAATAGATATTCTGTTAGGTCCTATATGAAATGACATAAACATTAGTTTTAAAAAAAAGAAGGCTTTAAAGTTTAGTTTGCATCAAAAGAAATCTAACTTTGTTTAGCATTACTCAAATCGATAATGATTGTGAATCTGTATTGGATCTGTAACATTAGAAAATCGCAATTATTTCACAAATTAAAATCAGATAAAATCAATTTCATCAAAATACTACCTGAATTTTTTTTCTTTTCTTCTTTTCTTTTTTTGTCACTATATTTTTCCTCACCACCTGTTTCACTGAATAACATTTCAGGTATCTAAAACAGAAGATCATTTCTTTAAAACTCAATTCAGTACGAAAAAGTTTAAATAATCCAGTATCAGAGGTTAAACACTTCTAACACACACAAAAAAGTATCAACTGCACTTTTCTTCTAGGATTTTTTCCAGACTAAGAGAAAAAATAAATGTAGCCATCTTTAGAAGACATTATTTCCTAGACAAAATTTTGACACATATCAACTATTAATTGATTGCAAATTAATGATATATAGGGAAAGGCTCCAACATCTCACTGAAAAACGATGAGACTATACCAGATAAAAGAAATTACAATTTGGATTGAATTAGAATATAACCACAAATGCCATTTAAATCATGCAATAATAAAAATTAAATGTTTTATTTGGCATCAAACTAATAAAATGCCTTCATGGCATAAAAGGATACACAAGGATTCTTAGCTTTCTTGAATAAAAAATAACTAAAAGTAAATGAAAATAATTCCATAATTGATAATTAACAATTTCATAACTGATAATTCTAAAAACTATCCATTGTCTAGCTATAGCTAGGTTTTTGCCACTATTACAAATAAGAAAATAAGGTTTCATAAACAGACATCATTATTATTACAGAAAAATGATAATCTTATGAGTAGTATTTTAAAAATATACACAAAAAACTTAGTTTTCTAAGAAAAAAATTAAAGTAGTAGAACACTGAAATTTTAAAATTAAGCCAAAAAGCTTCAACTTCTTTTACATGATACATTTAACATTAATAGCAAGAAGCAGCACAAGTAATCCAGGTAATTAGGTCAAAAAATCATTTTCTGAATTTCTCAGACAGAATAAAATGTAAACCAAAAGATCCCTTAACTAATGGAGAGCTTGAAAGTGCCATGGGTCTTGAGGCAGAGACCATGGTTTTTTCTCAAACACCTTCACTGATTTCTGACAAAACACTCAAGCCTCTGTGAGAATATCTGAAATTTATCCTTTTAAAGCAATGGAAATTTGTTTCTTTGGAAACTCACTTTCTTTAAAATAGTCTATCCCTTATGTTAATTGGGTTGATCAGGGTAAACATTTCACAACATATAGATATATCAAAATATCATTATGTATACCTTAAACACACACAATTTTTATTTGTCAATTATACCTCAATAAAGCTGAAGGGAAAAAAAATAAAAAGTCTATCCCTAAATAATATCCTACACTAGTAAAGTTTTCCTGCCTGGATTCACCTATACTTCCCTTTGCCTCCACCTTGCCTCCTTAGAGATGAAAATGGCACTTTCTAAAAAGAGTTGAATGAGTATATTAACCCTATTAATTTCTATTAATACCATCACCTCTCAATTCCTTTAATTTCTTTTTCTGTCATCTTATTCACCACTTTTCTCAGGTACTCACCCCCACCTCAAACGGTCAGACCCTGAGAATATGTCATTAACCATAAGTGAAATCATTCCATAATCTCACTTTGAAACATCCCACTCTTCTATCACTATACTGCTATCTTCCCAGCACATTCCCTTTGCAATCTCAATAATCCTCAGACTCTACTAAGATCTACAATCTATTAATTTGACCGTCTTTACACTGTCATTCACCATCTTTCTATCACAATTTCTCAACTCCCTTGATCCTCACTTGCTTTGTCATACTCGAGTAGCAAAGCCTCAATCCTGGTTAAGTGCAAGTCACACCTATTGCAGGTCTGCACTTGTGAGTGCACATAAGACTAGAGAAAAAACACACAATAATGCTGACTGGCCTCAGTTGAACTTCATGATCATTAACTCAAGTGAACCCTTAATGCCACCTATCATAGTCCATTCTTCTAAACCTTTCACTCTTTCACTCTTCCAAACTACTATTTTCCATATCCTCTTGTATCTCTTCAAGACTCCAAAATCTCTTCTCTCAACTTTTCTCCCAACTGATAAACTTACTTCCTATTTCACTGAGAAAATAGAAACAATCAGAAGTTTCTGAAACTTTCCAATACCACACCTGCCAACCTACATGGACCTGTGTTTCTGTACTCTGCTTTCTTTCCTTTTATTATGGATGATGCTTCCATTCATCTGTGCGCTAGACCCATATGCTGTCCACTACCCAATGATAATGCTCCAGCAATTTTTCCCTGTCTCTCCAGTAACATATGTTTTACTTCCTTTTTGCATTCCCGACAGCATATGAACATGCTATAGTTTGTCCCATCTTAAATTTTTTTTAAAAAAACACTATTTTTACTCCCTCTCCCTCCAATTACTCATCCATTTCTCTCTTCTACTTTACAACAAAATTCCTCAAAAGAGGGGACCATATTCACTCTTTTCAATTCTCTCTTCTCATTCTTTCCGAAACATGTTCCAATATGTTTTTTTTAACTACTAACTGAAACTGCTTTATCAAAGTCACCAATGACCTCCATGTCGCTAAATCCAATAATCAATTCCAGGCCTCATCTACTTTCATGTGTCATAGTTCATCATTCCTTACTCCTTTGAAATGCTGTCTTTGCTTGGCTTCTTGGCTTTGCTTGTCCTCACGTTCTCGTGGTTTTCCTCCTATGTCCCCAGCTCCTTCTCAGTATTCTTTGCTGGTTCTTCCTCTTCATCTCAGCTTCTTACATTTTTTCCTTTAAGATTGGCACCTGAGCTAACAACTGTTGCCAATCTTTTTTTTTTTTCCTTCCCAAAGTCTCCCAGTACATAGCTGTATATTGTAGTTGTGAGTACCTCTGGTTGTGGGATGTGGGACACCGCCTCAGCATGGCCTGATGAGCGATGCCACATCCGTGCCCAAGATCCGAACCGACCAAACCTTGAGCCACTGAAGCAGAGCGTGTGAACTCAACCACTAAGTCACGGGGCTGGCCCCTCATCACCACTTCTTAATGTTAAAGTGCCCCAGGGTTCAGTCCTTGGATCCCCTTCCTATTTTTTGACAACACTCACTCCCTTGGTAACATCATTCATTCTCATAGCTTTAAATACCACCTAAAGTCTGATAATTCCCAAATATTTAATCTGTATGCTTGATCTTTCTTTTCTCTGAACTCCAGACTCATAATCCAAATGTCTTCTCAACTTTTGCAACTTGGATGTCTGACATCTCATATTTAACAAATCTAAACCTGAAAACCTCATATTCTCCTCTCAAAATGCCCTTCTCACAGTCTCCCCCTTTTCAGTTGACAGTTATTCCATCCTTCCAGGTGCTCAAGCCAACATACTTGGAAGTATTCTTGACTCACTTTCTCTTATACATTCTATAATGTGTCAGCAAATCCTGTTTTATTTACTGTAAAACATATCTAGAATCCGACCACTTCTCATCACCTCCATCACTACATTCCTAGTGCAAGCCATTCTTTTCTCTCACCTGGATTATTGTATTAGCTTTGTAACTGCTTCGACCTTTGCCCTCTATAGAGTTTTTTCAGCCCAGAAGCCAGAGTAATCCCATCAAAACATTACAACAATGTTGCTCAAAAGCCTCCAAAAGCTCCCTTACTTCTTTACAGGAAAAGCTAAAATTCTTATAATGGCTTAAAAAGTCCCACCCTAACTGTTCTCCTCTTACTTCCCTGACCTTATCTCCAACTACTCTCCCTCTTAATCACTCTGTTACAGATGAACTGGCTTCTTGCTGATCCTCAAAATCACTAAGTGAGCTGTCATCTCAGGATCTTCACCTAGAAAACTTTTCCCCAGATATCCCCCAAAAAAGAATGTAAATTTCACATGGGCAAAGACTTTTGTCTGTTTTTTCTCTGCTATATCCTCAACATATAGAATAGTGGCACATATTAAGCAACCAATCATCATTACTTCTTAATGAATGCCTCTAGTTCACATGGCCTCCTTAGACTATAACTTTCTTCTCCTCTATCTACTTACTGAAGTCTATCTAAAATATCATCTCATCTGTAAAATCTTGTCTATTATCCCAAATTACACACCTTCCTCTGAATCATGATAGGTATTAGTCTGTATTTTAATTATACAAACACAAAGAAATGAATGCTTGAAAATATGAATATCATTCAGAGACAATATTGAAAACTATTATTTATTCAAACAAAGCAATATGAGAAGCTTCTAACTAAGACAGTGCTATGAGCCCACACATTAAATCATCTCCCTCCAAACAGATAGCACAGCAATTATACATTTTTTAAAAGGGATTTAAAATTTTTTTAATTTAAAAAATTGCTAAAATTATTGCTGTGATGTTCTTATTTTAAGTTAGCCTGTGATGGGATAGTTAATGAAATGCATAAAAAGTTTAAAGTACAATAAATATCTCTGTGGTCCTTAATTAAGAAAATCTTCAACCTAAAATTCTATATTCAATTAAACTATCACACAAGAGTATGAAGGAAATAGAATTATTTTCAAACATACAAGAGATGTTCAGTGTCAAGAATAAGGTAATATTATAACAAACAACAAAGGGAAATTATGAAAATCAGTATCTTCAAAAAGAAAATGTGCTTATTTTTTTACTTCCATATTTAAATGTTAAACTTACCTTCTTCATACTGCTATCTGACCAACCTTCCATCCACAACACCTGGCATTTCTTATGCAAAGCTGGATTACTTTCACAGTTTATTATGAAGTTTAAATTTGCAGAATCCATTATCAAGACAATATGCAAGTTTTGCTGAATTCCTAAAACATATATAAGAAAATTATAACCATGGAATACTATAGCAATAATAATTGCAGAAACCTATATATGGTCTGGTTTTATGAGATTAAAATTTTCTGAAATCGAATTGTAGGAGATGTTTGTTAAAAAGAACAAGCTGTGAAACAGTATTATGGTATAATTTTTATTTTGGTTAAAAAATAATAGTGTATGTGTTCATGCTAAGAAAAATAATCCAGAGGATATTCACGAAGAAGATAAGGGTATATACTATATTGCTATTTTATACGTTATTTTTCAAATGTGATACTGGATTCTATTTTATAATCTTTCACTCAAGGATTTTTGTTTCAATATTCACAAGCAAAATTGATCTCTGGCTTTCTTTTAGGAGAAATATCTTTTCCCTGTTTCAATATCAATGATATTTTCCCTTCATAAAAAGAATTTGGAGATTTTCCTTGTTTCTATATTTCGAAACAGTTTAAAATAGCATTGGGATAATCCGTTTCTTAAAGGTACGGTAGAATTTCCTTGTAAACTTGAAAGAGAGGGAAGGGAGGGTAGCTGTTTAACTTTATTTCATCAATAATAAATGTTCTTTTAGGAAAAAAGAAGATCAGTGTAGTAGCAATGTCTGCGTAGCGCTACTATCGCTTTATGTTCTACTTATTCAGTTTTAGATATCTACAGTACACATAAAACTGCTTCTATAATAATCCAAGGTCATTTAGTTTTTTAAAAAGAACTATAGAGTCTGGCACAACTGAAATAGTTTCATAATTCTCTAAGGTAGGAGGCACTAAGCACTAAATTTACCACATGAAAAAAAGACAGCAAAGTAAATATTCCAAAGAACATTACACTTTCATCTTTCTCGTTTGCTAAAATTTTGAAAGCATGTTTTTATTATAGGTTAGCCTTTAGGCTACTTGTGTGTTATCTTCTACAAGCACCATAAAAAAGAAAAATGTATAAATTACCAAATGGACCCAAGATTTAACATACCTTTCCAATCTAATGAGAAAATAAGGCAAATTAAAAGGTATTTATTTCACACGAACTGAGTTTGAATTGATTAATGAATTCTATGTCACTTACTATATGTGAAGTAATTGAAGACCGGTCCAAAAAAACCATCTTGTGAAGCCTGATCCTTAAGAGGCAACAGCAATGGCTCTAATTCTTCAAGAGTATAGAGTCCAGGAACTTCACCTACAGAAGAACATTACATTTCTTTTGAATTTTAGCTGCATTACACTAATTCAAAACACATTTTATATACATGATACTTTTTCTATTTTTGTATTAAATAATCTGCCCTTATTCAATCTTTATTTCCAAAAACACACAAATCCTATCACCTCTATATTACTCACAAATCTACATCTGTACCCTTCATTTGATAAAATTTAAACTCCTAAGCAAGCCATTCAAGACAGTTCATAATCTAGCCATTTATCTGCCTTTGCACGTTCTTCTCCATCCCTCCCCTACAAGACCTTGTATTCTAGCTCAATGAACTTCATGTTCCATAAATATAATGAAATACTCCTTCTTCCTGAAATACATACCCACAGTCTTCCTCTGTCCCTTATCTTCCAAAACAATTACTATTTATCTTTCAAGACACTACTTTGTCAACTGTTATGCCCATGAGCCTTTCCTGATTATCCATATGCTAAGTAAAGCACTCTTGTCTCTTTCACAAAATATCCAAACATATCTCTGTTTAGCATTTATCATATTATTTAATAATGAATGAATTACTTCCCTTTCCTGCCCAAATAGATTCTGAATTCCCAGAGGACAAATATTTGATCATGTTCAATATTAACTTTCGAGTATTCTTAGCAAAGTATCTGGGACATAAATATTTATGAGATGAATGAATGAATGAATAAACTTGGACTAGAAATCAGGAGAACTAGTCCATGGCCTGCTATTAAGCAACACAACGATGAAAGGCAAATCAAAGTTGATTAAGACTACAAGAATTTGATAGAAGGGCCTGAACCATGTCTTGTTCGCCACTATAAATCCAGTATTTAGAACTGGGTCTTGCACACGACAGGTGGTTAATAAATATTTGTTAAACCAATATATTTATAGTTTGCAAGAAATTATAAGATCAAGTGAAAATTCTTTTGCTAAACATCCAATGCACTACATTCATGTATGGCCCATCAGCCTGATCCCTACTTTTCTTTAGGTGAAACTCAAGAGATACCAGACCAGTCCCCATCCCCCAAGCTTGTACATATTTAAACACACACACACATAAATCTGCTCTATGTCTTTCTCTAAATTGCAGCCAAACCAAGAGGAACCAAATTTGGTTCCTCAAATTTAGAAAAGAAAGCTAGCTCTACGTACATACTATACACTATAAAGAATAAGAATTTGAAATAGGAAAAAGAGACAAAGGCCTACTGAGTACTTTCTCTGGAAGTATTTTTCAAATACTTTTTTTGCCAAAAATGCTGCCAAAATTTAACTTGACTTATGATTTTTGTAGTTATATCTTGATAATAAAGGCCAATTTATCTTAAGATGAAAACAATAATTACTGTGTTAATGGTTATCTGGATGGTTGCTTTCACAAAACAAAACCAAAAAAAGGACAAAAAGCCTGCATATCTGGTCTACTAGTTTATCTCAGCCAACATGAACACGGTCTCCATCTAGTCACAATTCAAGCAATATGCAGGGATATGCACCTTAAAAATCAAAATAGGGCTATTCTATAAAAGGGCACAAACATTTCAAGCTTGCTCAAGACCTACCACTTTCACAACGGCATCACCCCTCAACTCTCCAACAAAAATTGACCTACCACTTGTCTAACTAGAATCCCGATCTGTACTTCTCATTTGGGCACTAAAGTATAGATTACCTCACGTTATAAATTAAATGTTTTCTTCAACCAAAGCTGTTAAATTCTAAAGAAAAGATTATTTCATTTCAGAGTCTACCTAGCATGATGCAAAATAAGCATTTAATGAAAACTGAGTCGAACATGAGCATCATTGTAACTTTGTCCTCAGGTCTCCACAATGGAACAACTCACACATTGAAACTAGCTTTTAACAAGGTTTACTGTACTTACATAACAAAATACGCTTGGTCCAAGTTTAAAACTAAACTACCTCATACCAATTCTATTAACAGTGATTACTTATTATAAAAAGATTCTAATAAATTTCATAAATTCTTCAGGAAAGGAAGAAATATGGGAAATGGCAGGTATTCTTCCAAGGACACCGCCAAAAAGGTCTAGTGGCTTTTCAGAGACAATACCAGTATACCTCTTTTTGAGAAATGACATCTCATATATCTGGAATATATCTGTATTCATATACCCATATTAAGGCCACATCATAATCATTCAATCATTCCACAAATGATGGACAGTGAAGTCCTATCAAATTTTTTGTTACAAATTATACATATTTCCTTACATGCTAGTTCTTTTATTTCTGTGTGTTAAAATTCTATGATAACAGAATTGCTATATCAAAGGATGTGGCACATTTTAAACACAAGTACTGATTGATAACTTTCCCAAAAGTTTATAACAGATAACAGTCCCACCAAAAGTGTATGAGGGCCAATTTTTTGGTACATTCACCAATATTCAATATTAATAATCACTTTTATATAATTCTTCAATCCCTTGGTTTTATAAAAATGAGATTTTCAATTCTCCTGCTCTGAGCATGTTTAATCCCCTGTCACCTTAGTAAAAGCTATGCCAAAAGTTCTCTGAAACATAATTTTACACAAGATAATTTTACTTAAATAATTTTTACTTTCATTTTCTTTGAACAGAAATCATTCACTTGCCTGAAGATAAAAGGCTATTGATCATCTCCAAAAATGTCGGATGAACAAACTGGTAATCCTCCAGAAGTAAGACTACCTGCTGTGCTTCAACACCTGCAAGATGCAGCACCTGCACAGTAAGACAATATATTTTGGTACCCAGTAAATATTTTTGGCACAGTTAAAAATTTTTTTTCTGTATGTAACCTAAGTCATTTTTAACTTATTATATACATTTATTGCCTATATATTATATATACAACAATAAAATATTATAATATATTAAATACGTATTTGAGTAATCAAAATTAAAAATCAAACTTTAGCCAGATAGTTTGGAAAGTAAACCTACTCCTTGAACAAATACTATTTGGGGAAAATTTTAATTATTTCACAGCTAGGACATTAAAACAAAAGGTAGAGGATCATTTTTATATATACCCACATACGTCCTATATAAATTCCCTCCTTTTGTTTATCTTTCATTTCCATCTAACATCCCATAATCTGGGGTACCTGAGAGCTATAAGTCCTAATAAGAACCTTCTCCTATCTGTACATAAAAATATGATTTTCTAATAATCATGGGGAAAATAATCATCAAAATTAAAATAAACACTATGTTGCACATCAGAGACCTAAAGGTTTTTAAAGCCTTTTAGAATAATAACTAATTGTGATTTAAAACCAAAATAAAGTAAATGATTGTGAGTAACTCACATGTTTGAGATCATTTTTGAACTGCTTCAGTTCATAGCCTCTGGAAATCTTTGGAGAAAACAGCACTGCTCCATGCATATGACTGACTAAAGAAGTGATGGTCCGACGACCCACACCACTGCGTCCTGCTAACAGAAGTGAACCTCCAGGAAAACTCAGCACTCTATCTATCCTAGACATATATTCCAGGACTTCTTGGAAAAGTAAAATATCGAAATTCTGGTTATCTCGTCCATAGTGAATAAGACCCTTTTAAAAAATCACAAAGAATATTTTATCATTAATATAAGCCCTAATTACATAATAAAAACATTAATTATCTAGATTAAGATACTATATTTTTGGGGGCCAGCCTGGTGGCGCAGCGATTAGGTTCTCAAGTTCCGCTTCAGCGCCCGGGGATTTGCTGGTTCAGATCCGGGGAGGAGACCTATGCACCGCTTGTCAAGCCATGCTGTGGTAGGCGTCCCACATATAACGTAGAGGAAGATGGGCACAGATGTTAGCTCAGGGCCAGTTTTCCTCAGGAAAAAAAAAAAAAGAGGAGGATTGGTGGCAGTTATCTCCAGGCTAATCTTCCTCAAAAAATAAACAAATAAATAAAAAGATATTATATTTTTGACACACTCTAGAAAAGGGTTAAGTGACTACATGTCATCTTACACTCTACATTTTATCTATCCAGTAATCCAGCTTTACGGCAATTTGTTAGGAAAAATTTATATGATGTCAAACAACTTCAAGCATCCACAATAGTCAGTTACTTTTGGATACCATTAATATACTAATTTACTAATATATTAGTAAACTGCAGTATGAGATAGCAGGTTAATTATAAAAATTTCAAAATCTCTGAAATTTTACCAGTTGTTACAAATCAAATCAGTGTGCACAGACCATAAAATGATCCCAAAACTCTAGAAACCTAGTGCTTAAAAACTATTTTGTGAACTCTTGTTCTTATGCACTGCTTGGGAAGGAATCCAAAGCCCACACACTTGGTATGCCCCGCCAGCAACTATGTGATAGAGTGAAGAAGAGAGAAAGGACAACCAGACTTCATACATTTAACAACTTGCAACATTCCCAAACTTTGCAGTATTCATTGGAGGCAAATCAATCAGTTGAGCAGACCATGAAAAGCTTCTCTTAATATAAAATCCACACTAACTTCCAATACAAATATTAATTTTTAAAGCAATCATATATAATATTGTTCCTTCTTTATTCTAATTAAACTTAAAGAGAATTTTTTTAAAACCTCTCTAGGACAGTGCTACACAAAGTTTCAGTGACTTAGCAGTATCATCTACATCTGGGAGCCTGTGAGAAATTCGGATTCTTTGGGCCTCACCTATGGAATCAGAATTCTTTGGGACGGAAGCCAAAAATCAGCATACTTTCTGGTTCTCAAAATGATTCTGATGCTCACTAAAGTTTGACCACTGCTCTAGGATGATTTCCCAATTAATATTAAGCCTCATTAATATTTCCAAGATCAGATACCTTATGCCAACCTGTATCTTAGCAATTTTACACATATCTGTGTAAGTACATGTGTATCTAGTTAGATCTGCCACAATGAACTAATTGCAAAAGATAAGAACTAGTTTTGTCTTTTCTATGGTCTTTCACTCCACATCCTCAAAAAGCTTGCAATATTTTAAAAATGACTATAATCATAACCAAATCCCAACTCAAATTCATGATTCTAATTATACCTTTTTAATAACATCCTTGAGATCTGCAGAATTTAGTTTTCCAAGTGGTTTTCCATGTGGAGGCAATGGCTGTCCTGGGGCTGCCCTTGTTCCTGAATTATGTCGGGCTCCCCACGTAACATAGAAACTATCTGTAGAAATATAAGATATTTTTATTTTATATGTGTCATTTGTAATAGGAGTATCAATAAACACATCGCTTACTAAATTATTTTTAAGTTAATTAGTCCAAATAAGATTATCTATGGAAAAGCAAAGATAAATTACTTTAAAGCATGCCTTGGAAGATCAATAAGATCAGTAAAGACGCAAAGACCTCACTGCCATACCAAACTCTACCTAAAAAGTTACTGATGGTATCCCTATTTTATCTTTGACCCCCCACTTCTCTTTCCTCAAAAGAAATGGCTTCCTTCTAACTTTCCCCTATGATTCCCCCTTCTACTCTCAGTTTGCCTCATTTTCCTTTTCCTTCTCCAGAATCTCCACATAAAAGTTGTAGATTAAAAATAACATAAAATCAGCAATAAAATAAAGTGATCTATATAAAATCGGCAATAAAAAAATCTCAAAATTCTCCTTGAGAAAAAAAATATAGATTTATTAACAATACCAAGAGCCCTAGTTCTAAAATAAAAGAAAAATCAACCAAATTTTAATAAGAAAACAAAAATCCCATGAATCTCCATTAAATTTACCTATAGACGTATTCCTGTTACCATACAAGGAAAATCTGTTCACCATTCTACTGAACATTTCCAGCCCAATTCCTCTGGGAGACTGTTCCATCAAGTATCCTCCTTGTCACATGCTCAGCTCAACAGCCTTACCTTCCTTAGACTCAAGTTACTTCATGTTCCTCTCCTTCCCTTCATCATTACGTTTCTTACATTACCTTCTTATTATCTTTCTTCCATTATTTTCTACCTGCAGGAACCACTATATTAAAACTCTTATTTGGGAACAACACTACTGCCCTAATCATCAAACACAAATCTTCTTTGTAGTCATTACTCCAACATGACTCGTGTTCATCTCCTTCTTGAAGCTTTTTTCGTTGGATCTATATGCCCACACTCATCAAGCCACAACCATTATTTCTTTTCAGCTTTCTGCTTATCCTTTACATTTTAATTTTCCTTGGGATCCAAATTCAGCCTGTTATTCTTTAATTCTAAACACTACCCTTGAATTATTTAATCTTATGCTGTGGATTAAATTATCAACTATTTTATACCAAAAACTTATACTACTTATCACTAGACAAGTCTCCCATGCTATAGTCTAGTCCCATATTTCCAATTGCTTAATAGACATAGAATACGTGCATTCATTCATTCAACACTTATCTATAGAACATCTGTATTTAAACATTGTACTTTTGTTAGAGATAAGCAGACACTCAAAAAGTTTACAAACATTCAAACACACGTATAAAACTGAACTCGTTATCTTCACATCTCATCATTTCCCGCCTGGACTATTGCAGTGGCCTCCTAATTTGTATCCCTGCTACAAGTCTCTGCCCCCTCAACCATATCCTCACTGCTATTAGAGTAACATGCACAAAAACAAAATCTGATTGTGCCACACCACTCCAACATTGCATATAGTTTCCCACTGCCTAGGAAAAAAATTAAAATATGAAACTCCTAATCAAAGCCCTTTGCAATCTGGCTCCACTGACTGCTTGAATCACCTATTTCCCTCTGCACCCCACTACATACTCCAGCTTTCTCAAGCCTTTGACTCTTTGCATATTCTTTTTCCTTTGTCTGGAATGCCTTCTCCTCTTCTTCACATAAATAGTGATCCTTTAAGATACAGTTTGACTCTCTGTAATTGCTCAAAAAAACTAAAATCTTAGGTGTTAATCTAACAAAATATGTACAGGACTTGTATGCTGAAAACTATACAACACTGATGAAAGAAAGCAAAGAATATCTAAATAATGGACAAATATACCATGTTTGTGAATTGGAAGACTCAACATAACAAAGGTAAATTTTCCCCAAACCACTATACAGAGTTAATGGAATTCCTATCAAAATCTCAGCAATATTGTTTATACAAATAGACAAAATTATTCTGTTATTTATATTGAAAGGCAAAGGAAGTGAAATAGCTAAAATAATTTTGAAAAAGAACAATACAGTAGGAGAAATCAGTCTATCCAATACCAAGACTTATTACATAGCTACAGTAATTAAGACACTGTGGTATTGGTGGAAGGACAGATACACACTTCAATGGAACAGAATAGAAAACCCAGAAATAGACCTATATAACTAATTTTTGACAAAGGTGCAAAAGTAATTCAAGGCAGAAAGGTAGCCTTTTTAAAAAATCATGCTAGAGCAAGTAGACATCCAAAGGCAAAGAAACAAATCCTGACCTAAGTCTCACTCTTTATATGGAAATTAACTCAAAATGGACCAATGACTTAAAACTATAAAACTTTTAGAAAAACTGTAGAAGAAAATCTTCAGGATGTAGAACTAGATAGAGTTCTTAAACTTGACACCAAAAGATTCTTAAAAAGAAAATTTAATAAGTTAGACTTCATAAAATTAAAACCTTTTTATCTGTGAAAGACCCTATTAAGAGGATGAAAAGACAAGCTATGGGGGGGGGGGGGAGAATATATTTGCAAACCACATATTTGACAAAGGGCTAGTATCTACAATATAAAAAGAACTCTCAAAACTCAACAGTAAAAAGATAAACTATCCAATTAGTGAATGGACAAAAGACATTAAGAGACGTGCCACTGAAGAGGATATACAGATGGAAAATGAGCACATGAAAAGATGTTCAACTTCATTAGCTGTCAGCAAAATGCAAATTAAAACCACAATGACATATTAACACAAACATATCAGAATGGCTAAAATAAAAAATGACAACACCAAATGCTGTCAAGGATGCAGAGCAATCAGATCACTCATATATTGCTGACAGGAATGTAAAATGATACACCCACTCGAGAAAACAGTGTGGCAATTTTTTTTAAAACTAAGCATACAAGTACCATCAACCTGCAACTGCACTCCTGAGCGTTTATGCCAGAGAAACGAAATGTATGTTCACACAAAAAGCTGTACAGGAATGCTTGTAGCAGTTTTCCTCCTAATAGCCAAATACTGAAAACAACTGATGTCCTTCAACAAGTAAATGGTTAAAGAAATGGTACTACATCTGAATACCTTCTCAGCAATAAAAAGGAACAAACTATTCAAACGCACAACAACCCACATATATCTCCAGAGAATTATTCTAAGTGGAAATTAAGATTCCTGAAGTGACAAAATTAAATACAGAACAGGTTAGCAGTTTCCAGGGGATGGGAGGGGAGTGAGAGTGACTACAAAAGTGCAACATGATAGGGGCTGGCTCTGTGACATAGTGGTTGAGTTTGGCATCACCCACTTTGGTGGCACAGGTTGGGATCCCAGGCACAGACCTACACCACTCATTGGCCATGGTGTGGTGGCATTCCATATATAAAATAGACGAAGATTGGCACAGATGTTAGCTCAGGACGAATCTTCATCAGCAAAATAAAAATTTAAAAAGTGCTACAAGATAGATCCTTGTGGTGATGTTCTCTATCTTAAATATATCAAGTCAATATCCTGGCTGTGACGTTATACTATAATTTTGCCAGACATTACCACTAGGGGAAACCAAGTAAAACATATATATGCTCTCTCTGTATTAATTCTTACAATTGTATGTGAATCTACAATTATCCACGAATAAAAAATGTATCTTAAAAAATTTCAAAGTAACTTCCTCTAGCATTTGTCCCGAATATATTCAGAAAAGTTGTATTATATGTAAAATACTTCATGCTGTATTGTAAATACCAGTTTAACCATCTGCTTGAAAAAATCTTTGTGGTATCTATACACACTAGCAATAGCTATCATTGTAAGCAAGGACTTTCATATCTGTGTCTGCCATTACATTACAAGTTTCTTAGCACAAGAATGTATCTAGTTTATTATTAATAAATTAATATTCTACTATGTGAAAATCCTATTTGCCTAGATCTAACATATCAAGCCTCTATTTTTAAAAAGCACAACTCCCCATTGAAAAGTAAAACAGTGAAAAAAAAAAGCATATGTTATTTATGGAGTCCTACATAGGAGATTGAAAGATACCAAACTCTAGAGAATTCAGATACCCAATAAGACACCAGTACTATTTAATGCCCAAAGGATGTGCCACTTTCTTTGCAAGAAGAAACACCACTAACCCAATTTTCAGACTGAGAAAGATGGCACCATTTAAGAACCAAAGCCTCTCCACACTAAGCCATGAAAACTACAGGCCACAGTGACAAACCCTTACTCAAAATCAAGCCAACTCTGAACTATTAACAGGCTTCTCTGAGCACTTCATCCTGCTTTAGGTTCTTTTGAACTCATTTCCTGATTCAAAAACTCAATCAGCACCTAGAAAATTCTATCACTCTCAACGTCCTTCTCACCTTCCAGATTCCCTTTGTTTCTGCAGTTGTGACCCTGGGGTCACTATCAAATCTAGAAATGTACTATATAGAATGTATTATATCAAATATTTTTGAACGTGTTATATGAAATATTTTTGAAGCCTAGCTTTATAGTCTAATAGAATAGAAACTCATTTTGTAGCTTGAAAGCAATTTTACTGGAAAATATTGCCATATTATGGTCTTGTTTTATCAAAGGCTCTTTTACCAGGATGATTTTCATCTTAACATGCATTACTCCCACTGCCGTTTTCAAAATGCATACCGGTTATTAAGCGGTAATAGCTGCAAATGCAACACAGTTGCTTTGACTGAATGGTGTTATGCTTTGCTTATCATAACAATGGGTGAAGCTGGTAACAAGAATAGATAAGAAGTTCTCTGCTAATGACATTATCAGTAGTGACAGGAATGAGAATGGTCATTAGTCTTAAGCAAAAGTTCATTGTAATCAAATATGGATTTTCACAGTGATCTTTAAGTTTCATACATAAATGGCTATTTAGAAAAAAACATTATTAATAAAAATTCTTCAGGAAACACAATTCTGAATTTCAAATGTAAAACACTATGACCCAAATCCCCTTTTTCTGAGAAAACTATTATTGTCATCATATTTTCTTTGGAACACAATTATTGATATCTAGCAAAAAAGACACAGCAGCCCCTTATGGTAAAAACAGCATTAAAATTATCCAAAGTTCTGATTTGTTTAGATATATAAAACCATGCTACTAGTAAGAAATATAACTTTAAAGTTCTTATAACATTTATATATTTACATAAACTCTATAACTGTATTACCTGCCATATTGTCTAACACATCTGAGCCCCAATCTCCTTGAAACACTGATGTTAAAATGCTGTCAAATAAATGAAGTTCCTTTGCACCAACAATTTTGTCACGAAATAAGCGCCGTGCTTCATATGCTACAATTTCTAAAACATAATCTAGTGGATGGTTTGAGGATCCTAAAAAACGCAAAATTTTCTTTAATTGTAATAAAATTCAAATGATTTGAAAATGGTCTGTTTCAACATAATGTTAGAAAGAAATAGAGAATAGAATCTACCTACCATAATTTTGGCATCAGATAAATAGACGGAAAGGGGAAAAAGTTAAAATTCATTTTGTTAATGAGTGGGTAAATTTTTTTGATTATTTGACAGATACACTTAGCACTATTACCTCTAGTTGTTGAATAAAAATATCAATCCCCAAAAGCATATTAAACATGCTTTGACTACAAAGAATAATGGTTTAATTTTTCCCAAAATCAAGTCTTAACAGTGACAATCATAAATAGTTCAGAAGAGAAAACATAATAAAGTATTATAATTTTAATATTAAGGTTATTCAAGGTTAATATTTAAATTTAATATAGTACTATTTTAAGTATAATTTTAAAATACTATAACCAGCTATAATACTCATTTAATGTATCTATTACAAATACAATATACAGCTTAAAGACACACACACAAACAGAGACACAGCGGCATTCTAAACAAAGATAAGTCATCTGAAATCATGAAAGCAAAACTTACCTCCTTCTAAATCATATCTGAATAAGCCAAGAACCCACTGGGTAAGGATGCAAGGAGTAAAGAAATAGTGACTATAATCATCAACTGTAAATTTGGCCCGTACCTGAAAAAGAAAATATAGTAAATTGATGTGTCAACTTTCTAAACATGTAATCACGCTATAAATTTTTTGGTCACCTTAGAGTTACAGGAATGCCAATTTCCACCAGCAGGTAGAACTGTATTTCAAGACAACTGATTTCCTTGGTTATCTTGTATATTATATTTTACGCACTTAAAAACATTATCTAAGAGAGGTTGTTCATAGGCTTCAACAAACTGCCAAAGATTTTGAACTTTTAACAAATCAAAGTGCTACTCTTCAATATATAACCAGTAAAGAGCCTGTCCCTTCCTCTCCACATATGGAGCCATCGCTCTTATTCTGGCTTTGATCAGTTAACATTTGAATTAATTCAGAAAAAAAAAGGAACTTCTTGCTTTCTAACTTATCATTCCTCACTTCTACTCCAATACCATAAAATCTCTTCCACAAATACTTCCATAACTTTCACATGCTATTCCCATTACCTAAAAAGACCTTTTTCATCTCCAGCCACTGTGTGAATTTCTATTCATTTTTCAAAATTCAGATCATATTTCACCTCCTCTTAACAACTACAACATAAAACAAAGTTATTCACTCCATCTTCTATGCTATCTCTGTAACTTGTGCATACTGTTATTGTTATACTTATCATGCTGTATTAATAGTTTATTTATACAACTAGGTCCCTCATTAGACTGTGACCTTCCAGAGAATAGAGACTCAGTCATCTTTGCATCCCTAGGACTAGCACTGGAAAGAGAAGGTACTCAACAAACGCCTTCTGCATCCTTGATGCCTATTGTCAAGTACTGTCCCACTTTACCAAGGAAGGATACTTTAGACATTTGCTCACAGGTAACAGGAAAGAGATAAACATCAAAGACTACTCTCGGATTTGAAGCCTGGAAGACAGAAACTGATAGAAGTCAGGAGAAAGATCTAGTTTAGAAAAAAGATGAACTCCAATCTAGATATGCTAAATTTGAGCTGACAGCAGAATAACCATTCACCCACTGATTCATTCATTCAGTATTTACTGACAGTCTATCAGAAATTGTGCCAGGGAAAATAATAGTGAATAACATACACAGAACATCTGCCCTCACAGAACTTACTCTCTAGTAGAAAAGTCTAACAAATAACAGGAAAAGAAAGTCTGCTTATCAACATAGGTCAGGATTAAAGGTAGTCCTTTGGGGGTGATACCAATAGACATGAAAACTACAACATAAATGAATAGATACCTGTTCATACACTTGTACCATAGATCCTGCTAAGAGATAAATCTTTGATGAAGAACCCCAAATAGAATGATTTTTCAGATTTTTATGTAGAACAGGTTCCAAATATGCTCCACAAATTGTCTGTAATTGCTCTCTTTCTGGGTAACTAAAAAATGGCATACAAGAAATAAGTTGAAATAAATCAATATTCTAAATTATTATTTTAATGTTAAGTTATAGCAATGGTTTTCAAACTGTGCTGCTCTGAGACCAAGATACCTCCAGATCTCAGGTTTACTCAGGGGCCAAGGCCAGGCTCAAGGTCCCTAATTCTCACTTCAATCAAATTAGATCCCTAATTATCTGTTGTCAAATACTGAGGGTCCTAAGAGAGGATTCCAATGAAGTTACTTAAAAACATGATTGCTTGAAAAACCACTAATCTTCAGAAAGGGCCAAAAGGAAAATTTTGTTTAAGAAAAAGCATTTTAAGTACAGCCTGTACATAGAGCAGTAATCCACTTCAGAACTATAAAAATAGAACTAATACAACAAATAAAATCAACTTCTTTATCTCAAACCAGAATCTATTTAAATAAAGCTTAATTGGTGGCTGTAACAGTTCTAAAGAAGAATGTAAACATTTCTAAAGAAGGTGCAATTAGTATGAAAGCATAAAAACAAGATTTTGTAAGAAAAAATGTAACGGAGACAGTGCCATAACCATAAAATTCAAGAGTCCTGCAACAATTATGGAGCATGGAGATGGATAGATATATTAGGATTAATGCTATCAGCCACTAATACGACCTAACTCTACCTTGTTCAGATTTATATTCTGTTTTTAGTGATCTTCATAAAAGTTGATAGCATTTTTGTTTTATGAAACCCATAAAACATTTAAATCTAAAATTCACCATTCAGATTCCTGATACTGACATTTTAGAACAGAGATGATACAAAACAGTTCGATTTTATTTCTAACATATAAGAAGCATTGATTAAAGCCTTTATCACCCTAAATTACTGCCTACAGTTAGGCAAGGGCAGGAAAAAGAAATAATATCAGAGCTTAAGTTTGACTATTTTTATATCCTACATTTTGAAGAAATATCATAAACAGATAAGCACTAATAAAATGCAAATATATAAGATGTCTCCCCAAATAAAAAAGAAATTTTAAAACACTAATTAAGATACATACTCTATAGCACAAAGACGAACAATAGAAGTAAATCTGGTAGTCAGCTTATGTCTTCCCAGTCTTCCTCCAGCTGACATAGAAGCCACAATTTGAATATTTTCTAAACCAACCCATTCCAAATTTTCATCATAAAATCCTTGATATGTCAATACCTATTTGAAAATAAATGTATTTTAAGTATTTTATGCTTAAGATTTTCTAATGATGATATTGTATTTTTTTCATAAAATTCAATTGTTTCCAAATGCAATCATCATCCTCTACCTAACTCAAAAATATAAGACTGAAATATATTTGAAATTCTTGTGTCATTGAAAAATGATACTGTTCAAGACTCTATGTTTTACTAATGTTAGCTGAATTATCCTCATTTTTAAAATGTTTTTCTCTCTAACAAACATTAAAATCCAGATGATAGTATAAATCCACCAGCAATTTTCAAAAAAATCAAAGAAATCAGGAAAAATATAAGGAAAATATTTTGGGTTTTTTCCTATAAATATTTTATTATATTCTACAGTTACATAATAAAGCTAAATTTGAACCTACATAAGCATAATAAGTTCTAATTTAGAATTTAGGGTTTCTAATGTAATGTAAATCACATAAAGAAAGAAAATCTTCCACATTGGCTGAGAATGTATGGTCTCCAATAGTTATATAGGCAAAGAGGGAGACCAATGGGCTAAAGCAGCCCAAAAGGGGCATGACTGAGGAAGTCTAACTGCTCTCAGAAGAATGCATACCTAAAGAAAGAAGCAAAAATTTCCCCAACTCCAGCACCATCTCCAGCTTCTGCTTTCCTCCTTGTTTTAGGACAAGGGAGAGGTGATGGGTATAGGGTAAAGCTTGTTTCTACTCTTCCTGACATATGTCATCTCATTGTAATACCAACTTCTAAAGGGAGGAAGATCAAAGAAAGTAGCCCTGGAACAAGACTGAGAAGCTTCAAGAGTTTAATTTCCATGATACATGCTAGATAAAACTGGCTCTAAGAATGAAAGCAGATTTTCTACCTATAAGAAAAGTTAATGAAATTAAATTATTTCTAACTATATCAAAACACTTCAAGTAATAAGACTCACCTGTTGTAGGAAAGCTACCAAAGTACTGGTCCCCCATTTATCAAGCTTGGGAAGGTTGATATCTTTTAAGTACAAAACAAGTCTTTCACAGTCTTTTGGTCTATATACTCGACCAGTATTAGTACTGATCACCATGCAAGTCTGGCTCAATTTCTGCAGGAGATGTCGAGAAGTAGTTTGTGCACTACAGTGAACTGTAGCGATCTGAGTGGACCGGAGTTGGGAAAAGGCATACTTGAGCAGCATCCTATAAAAGATGTATGACATTTGACTTGAAAACTCAGTCAATAAAATACTTTTTATATTCAATATAAAATTTCTATTTTATAATAAATATTTCAGTTTCTAGATTATGTATGATGATATTTAAGGAGAAAGTAGTAAAGATTGATATGGTTTCCATAATTATCAAGGTAACTTTCTAATTTTCAGACTGGAAAAAAATCAATTCATATTTTAAGGCATTCTTTGGACTCTTCAGCAAAGAAAACAAAGGTCACAGAAATAATTTAGTTTGATAAAGTATATATAAAAGACACCAAGTGTTTTCCCCACAGTTGAAAGATTTTAAGATATTAAGTTCTCCAAGTTAAAAAAAAATTACTATGAATTGAATTTTTTAATTACTACTAGAAATGTGAAACTAATAATCCATGTCTTTTATTTTCCAGAAACTACACTCACTAGGCACTAAATTAAAAGCTATTTTTAAATAGATAAGCTAACTTCAAGATTCATTTTTTATAACTAAAGCAAATAGCAACTTGTGCGTATATCTAAGGTATTCACTTTCTGTTTGACTGTATGCACAGATTCTTTTCAAGGGTATCTTCTCACGTTGCTCTCTTTCCATTAGAAAACACAACCTGGCAGAAAAAAGGATGTATTCTTCTCAATAGTCATATTATTTTTACAAGTAATGGCAAAGAAGAGTCCTTCATTAAAATGTAAACGATAATTTAACCAAAAGAAAGGTAAAAGCATTTAACAATCATCTTAAAAGAGAAGAGGAGCATAAATCTACAATATTCACTTCGATCAACACTTTTCTGCTCTTACCCCTTGCCACATCCTTCCGGTCCTACGAGAATAAATGGCTGTTTAGTATCAGAACTTAACCAAGGCTTGAAATAATCTAGACCTCGTTGCATGTCAGGAGTCTGAATGACTGGAAGACTTTGGCCATTATTGAAATTATCGGCAGTCAAGTTTTCTGGCTTCTTCAGCACATAAGATGCTAATCGTCCTCTACTTGAGTCATAGTAGGTGTCCATTGGTTTGTGAGGGTCTGGAGGAGATTCCCGTGCCCAGTTAAAAACCTTAAGAGGAAACAGTTGTAATGGGTTTTCACAAAGTCTAAATAGAGTACGTGAAATTTTAATTCTTCAAGGTAAATGTCCCAGAGTGAATTGTCTTAGTTGAAAAACAAAGTTCACATACACTAAACCTACTACACAACATTTTATCTCAATTATTATTCTCTAAATGATCATTTCAGCAAATAAATAAAAGTCATCTAGTCTGCACATACACAAAGGTATAAATATATTCAACTTTTAACTAAGTTCTCATGAACATTAAATTACAAATTACACAGTGTAGGAATCCTAGACTTTTCATTTCTACCATATTCTGCTACTGCCCATTCCAGTGTTACCACCACTGCTCTTAATCTGTTATTCTTTCTAAGACTGAAAACTGTTATCTGTGCTGATAAAAAGCAGAGAGTTAGCCACTGATGCTAACCTTCAACACCTTTATTCTGAACTTTGGCAAGAGACTGCTTAAAAGCAGCATACAATTGGGCATTGAGTCTTAACGATGAGAAGCATCTAGCAACAGAGGCAACAAAATGGCCATGGAAAGGGAAACAATATACAGAAAGCAATAAATGGTGGTATCAAAGAAGAAACCAAATAATAAAAATGCGGAAACATAATATTGGAGACAACCCCAAGGAACATGCGCTCAATTATTTCAACAGAGGCCAACAGGAAGAAATCCCTTAATATGTATAAACGACTTGGTTGAAATGCATCTTGACATTTGTTCAAGAAAAGATTTATAATGATTAATTCATTCCAGCATTCTTAACTGCTAAAACTGTTCTCGTTAAACAAATGATTGAAAAATGTATATATTTTTCTAAGATGAAAAATGAACGAAATAATTATATTTATTCATATGGCTAAGTAGGTTCAAAAATGTCTAACAAGAAAGATATGGCCCAGACTTTAACCTATTAAAACATTATTTTATAGAATTTTAATTATATAATAAAATATCATGAACTAGTTCAAAGGAGAAAATAAGCATATATGTATATATACATAAATAAATGCACTGTTATTCTATTGAATGCATAATTTCAAAATTAAAAAGTTCTATACCTTATAGTTACAAATCACTGTATTTTGGCAGTTAAGAGTCAATGAAAATTAAAGAAAAATGTTGACTGAATATAGGCTTTAAATATGCATTACCTCTTTGGTGAATTCCAGACGTGATTTCATGTTCAGATTTCCACTAAGTCCTCTTATGAGATTAATAATAAATTGGTCATGATCTTTGCATCCATGTAGATGTGACAAACCATTCATCACAGTCCCCACCAAACTTGTTTCTACCACATAGTCATTCTGTTGATTAAAGTTCACGGTACAGAAAAAAGGCAAATATTAACCAGTAAAGTCAGAACCATATTGATTGACAGTTACATATCTTTTCAAGGATCATCTTTAAATTTATCCCTCTATTCGTAGAAAGTTTAGATTCCATTTAATTTATATATATAAACCTTGAAAATAAGAAATATTCATAAAAACACAATTGTATACTTCTAGTTGTAAGTGCTAGAGTACTTAAATAGAAACATAGTTTATTTACTTCCTAAACCTGAAGAATGTAAAAGAAAAGGTAAATCAATGAGCATTGGTCTAAAAAGAATAGTTCCTCATTTCCTCTTGCTGATAAAAAAGAAGCTAGAGGCAAGAGCTAGATTGATGACACTGGACAAGAAAGGCTAGTAAAAGCAGGCTTAAATAAAAAACCATTTGAGCTTTCTTTCTACACAGAATTTTAAAAAGAAACTTGGACTGAGGTAGTGTGGATGATTTTGATCTGTAGGCCTCTGGGGCCCCTGTGTAACTGCCGGGAGGTTGGAGGAGAAAAAATTCTCAGTCTTTCTATAAGTATTTACTGAGAACCGATTATGCAGTAGGATCTGTTTGTGGTACTAGGTATTTAAAAAAAAAAAAAAAAAGAAAAGAAAGGTGAATTAAACAGAGTACTTGTTTTCATGGAACTCAAGTCCAATAGAGGAGATGGTTAAGTTGTGGTAAGAGCTATAGAGCAGCAGACAGTGTTTCGAGGGAGAGTAACTCAGATTGAGGGCTCAAGGCCTCTTTGAAAAAGGTTACATTTAAGCTAACATCTGAAAGATGACATCTATCTGGCCACACAGAGAATACAATATATGCAAAGGTAAGCCATTGGTGTAGTTAGGGAATTGAAAGAAGCTTAAGGCTGAGTAAGCAAAGGAAGAGTGATTTAAGTCAGAGAAGTAGGCAAGGGCCAGAGTATGCAGAATTGTGTAGGCCATGGTAAGCAGTGCAAATTTTATTTTCACTGCCTTTATGGTGTTTTTAAGTGAGGGAGTAAAATGATCCAATTTGCATTTTTTTTAAAAAATCCTCTGCCTGAATGATAAATATTTTTAGAAGAATGAAGAAATGGGAAGAAGAGTGGGAAAAAGGGAGGAGATGGGTAAAGATTCAGCTGCTTAGGCCATGCTTAGCATTTATATTATTTCTATTATATTCATCTCCCTTTTTCCTGCTCTTCCTCCCATTCCTCCATTCTTCTAAATTTAAACATTATATTTTTTAAATATTAGTTCTAGGCTTCAAAGTCAAAGATGAAGGAAACCCACATATTTTCTTCTAGATTACCTAATTTGCTAAATTAATAGAAGAAAGCAAAGCTTTAATTATAAATAAAATCAGCATTTGGCTAGAACATCCATTATGGTATATCTCTCAGAATCTGAACATCATGAACAAAGCACAGAATAAGAAGGAAGGAATTCTTAACACATAAAAAAATTTCAAACAATAACAGGGACCTCAAAATAGAATCAGTTTATTTTCTAAATGATTCTTTGGTATCCACTCTGTGGCATAATAATCTTATCCTGTCATCATTTCTATAGGCATGAACCCCTACATATCAATATATTCCATGTAGTGTTATATTTCTCATTCTAACATTAACAGCATGCAAGTACATGACCTCAAGGTATTGACTTTGGAGAGCCTTGTTGGGCTCTGTACAATTTAAATTAACGAAGTAACAACATATCTACTGAAACAGTGCTACAACATAGGCATCAGGTATTTCATTAAGCACATATACTCCCATTCATTCATACTCTGTTATTACCACACTTGATTCTGGGGATACAATAAGGAGTACAAGAGGCTCAGCCGTTGCCTTCAAAGTGCTTACAGTTGAATGTAGCAATTATAATACAGTTGACAGACACTGTACATTGCTGTGGAAGCACAAAGGAGGAGACAGCTCAGTGAGGCTAAGGGCAGATGAGAGTGGTTCTTTTCCTGAGGCCTACAGGGAAACCTATCTTATCTGTATCACTTCCTCACAAATTTCGATTCTTCCATCTTCCACCCTTACAAAGTCAGAAAAGAAAAAGACTGAGAAAACTGAAGTGAGATCTCCATTTCTCTATATGTCTTGTTCAATCCCAAAGTATTGATCTCTAAATCAAGTTCAGATTATTAGATACTTTCAAAAGCTCACTGCTATTTATTTTCTTTATTTTTTATATGTTTACATTTTTCATAAAAGCAATGATATAAAAGAAAAACCAAGAAAAGTTGAAAAGAATTACATAGAATATCTGAAAGACCTCCATTGTCTTCTTGCATGCTAAACTGCTCATGCTTTAAATTCAAAATCAAGTGTGATCTCCTTTTTAAAACTCTCCTAGAAAACAGCAATACTCTCTTCATCCTTCATCCAATACATTCCAATATCCAAGATTTTTAGGTAAGCAGTACAAGATATTGTGGGTGAGAGAATTAAAGTGTTTTAAGACTAACATAATAAAAAGTTATGCTATGACTTATATTGAGAGAGCAGTGAAGATACCTCTCTGTCCCTCCACCCCAATATTCTGGCAGAGCTCTAAAAGGGAGCTTTAAGTAAGCAATACTCTTAAACATCCTTCTCACCTAAATGATTAATTACGAAATATTACAGTTAACTTACCTGCTTTAGAACCCATTGTAAAGCCTTTTCAAAATAATCTCCAATCCAGTTTTCAAGATTATTCCTATATTTAGGAGGCTGATTCCTCAACCAAGATTTTATCAGAGAATTAAGATCCGTCTCTTCATCACTGAAATATATTAATAAACATGTAAGAAATTATTTAGGAAGAAACTGTCAATTTACTTTCAAAGTCAATTTCTGCTCCAATAAACATTACTCTACACATGTATTATATCTACTAGTATACAAGAGTTGATTTTAGTTACTTCTGTATGTGTATGAGTGTAAGTATTAGTTACTTCTAAATATATATATATATGTTTAGGTATATATATACATACATGTCATTTTCTGTAAAACAAGGAAATAGATTTCATCTGCATTATTACAAATATAAATTAAAGAAGAATCACATATCTACAGATGAGCCAAAAAGTGGTCTAAATCCTTCCTACACAAAGTGTGGTCTGCTTGTTAGAAATAGACCACCCCAAATCCCAGCCGAGACCTAGCGAAGCAAAATGTTCACTTTAACAGAATTCCTGGGTGATTCAAATGCATATTAGAGCTCAATATGCACTGCGTATTAATGTAGATCTTTAAAAATATTTCCCAAAAAAAGCCAACGACCTAAATCCTTACGCTACTATTGAAACTTCAAGATCTTCCTAAAGCAAAATATAATTCTTTTAGCAAAGCACTTAATTCTATCAGTAACATTCAATGATTGAAATTAAATACAATATTCACATCTTATTCAAAATTATATCTTATGTAATTATAGAAAATTATAGTAAAAACAATTCATCGATTAATAATCTTAGAATTGACAAGGGTTCACGATTTTGTCATTTTTCCTATCTTCTACCACTATTTCACAGCAGCACTAGTAAATACTGAGCCCTTGAATTTCTCCTCTCACATTTACATCCAGTCTAATAAGGAAAAGAAAAACAGAAAGATCAAAGATAAATATTTAAATTACATTAGATGAGCTCAAAACAGACAAAACAAAGACTCTATGTTCCTTCAGAATAAAGACTTTGTTGTCAATGGCATCTCCTCAATGCCTATGGCAACTATATGTCCTGGTTTGTCCAAGACAATACCGATTTATACCAGTTGTCCCAGCATAATTAATAGCATTCTCTTTCACTATTAAAAGGTTCTCATCTGGCCTACTGCATAACAAGTGCTCAACAAACATCTGCTGAAGAAATTAATGAAACCTGAAACCAAGGTACAAGCTAATCAAACAGCAACTAAAAATGTTAATATGTATTTGCATTTTACATGAAATCATACATATTCATTATAACTCTTACAAAGAATATCTGCATCACCATCAATTTTCAAATCCTCTACGGCAATATGCGGTCTTTTTTTCTGCTAAATATCCATGGCATTCTACTTACCACGTATTCCATTTATATTCTATCTTACATTATAATTGTTACATTTATTTTATCTACTCTACTTAAAAGTGTGTTCCATAAAGACAAACCCTCCATAAGTGTTAGTTTTACTCCTTTCTTGCTCTGCCCCTCCTAAAACATCTAACAACGTCATATCTATAACAGGCATCCAATACATATTTGAAAATTTAATGCTAACTTTTCTTTCATTCTATTTTTCTCACAAGATTATAACACATTGAATAAATAAGATAAACTGTGTGAGATACTGCTACAAAAGCTGTATGCTATGTTATTTTTAATACCTCAAAAGATAACCCAATGTATTTTTAACTGTTTTTTCTGTTTGGTTTTTTTTGAGGAAAATTAGCCCTGAGCTAACATTTGCCTCCAATCCTCCTCTTTCTTTACTGAGGAAGACTGGCCTTGAGCTAACATCCATGCCCATCTTTCTCTATTTTTTTATATGTGGGATGCCTCCATAGCAGGGAATGATAAGCAGTGCATAGGTCCGCACCTGGGATTGTGAACCCTAGGCTACCAAAGCGGAATGTGCGAACTTAACTGCTGCGCCACTAGGCCGGCCCCTGCTATATTTTTTAATAATTAATACTTCAAAATATTAATTGGAGTTCATGACTAGTTTAAATATAAATGTTTCCTACAATACTATCAAAGAAGAAAGTGATTAAATAATATTAGAAACAATTTGAACCAACTTGATAGCACTATCATGTGTCATATAAGACCTAACACAGCTTCAAAAGGCCCCAAAAAGAGTAAAGCACTTTACATATAAATTATCAAATTCTAAAACATAAATAAAAAAGTAAAAGAAAACTAATTACTCATTTTGGAAAATGAAATTGGCTCAAATGTCCATGTTCTGGTATGTGACTATTGTACATGATATCTAACATTAGTTTATTATTCATTTCTGTAAAGCCTTTTCCAAATACACTGAATAGGAAAGAAAATATTAAGTAAAGAGGTTTCCAATTTCTAAAATTAAAAGTTGGACCATAGGACCTATTAAACCTAGGTTAGCCCTAAAATTCTATGAATCCAAGATTCTTTGATTGAAATATTGCTACTTAGCTTTAAATTCTTAGCCTCTAGCTCAAAACCAGTACGTTCACTTCTCTAAAGTCAATTATAACATTTAAATAAAATAGAAAAAAGAAAACAAATTAAATACTTGCTATTTCACTTAAGCAAACAAAAATAATTATTTAGAAATTGTGATCAACTAAATAATTCAATTGCAATAAAACAGGAACTCTCTGAATCAATTAAAACCTAACAAAAAGAAAAGAAGTTAATCAAAAAGGAGGAAAACAAATATTTATAAATTATTCATATATAGTTATTTCACTGAGCTAAGAAACTAAAATAATATGCGTGCAAATGCTCTTATGGTTTACCTAAGAAAGATCATTCCCATTCTAGATATTGTGGCTGGCGAGGCACAACTTAAATCATGAGTTTCAAATACAAAGTTAACATTTGGGCCAAACTGAATCCTTTCTCCACTGGGCATAGTGAGTAGTCGATTATCATCCAGAACAGAATTCAGAGATTCTATCCATTCAGGGTCAATATCACCATCACAGATTATCCATGAGCTGACGTCTATTTTCAAACCAAAAAAGTGGAAATAAAATAAAAATACATTGTCATAATAATTAAAAATAAAGAATAAAACAATTATCTCTTATTCTTTAGAAGTGATTTCCATAGGTATTATTTTATATTACTGAAGATGAATATAAAAAACAAAATGTTGAACAAGATGTTGAAATTTTTCAAGTGAATCTGTCCTACAAACGTGCTGGAGAACCCATGGGCAATCCTGGCTCAGCTGGCCAAAGACTCAGTTACATACCATGTGATAATGCTCTATTTATCAATGATCATACAGAACTGGAATCTCACTAAAAGAAAACATAGTATGCAAGACTTAGGTATGTCTATTCCCATAACCTTGCGAGATATTCTTCAGCCTTTTGTCTTCTACCATGTCATAAGAATATATGAATGCTTGTATGTAATATCTCTTTTAGAAAATATAGGAAACCTACTTTTTAGTGCCCTAAATGAGAAATAAAAATTCACCACTCTTCAATTTCTTTGATATATAAAAAGATGCCCTCAACGGGGAGAAGCAGTGAACAAGTTGTGTACAAGTCTTTCCAGAGACAAACGTTTTTATCTATCCTTCATAAAATGAGAGTCATTTCAACTTGTACTTGGACCTTTTAAACAATTCAAAGAGGAAAATATCACCAATAAAACTATGAGAAACAAGTACAGGTAACATCTGGCTTTTACCTAGCATGCTATCACTGACTACATTCAAAATGAAGAAACTACATTGAAAATCTCTTCCAGTGTCTTAGAGTTCTATAGCTTCCACTCACTGGAAAAAAAAAAAAAAAAAACTATTAACTAAATTATGACCTAACAAAAAGTAGGGAGTCTTCTCAGATTCTGACCAAAATTGTCTTAAACACCAAGCGAAAAAATTTAGACCAAGAAATATACTACTGTCTTACAACCTAAATTTTCAAAATTATTCAAAACTCTATATTCAAACTAAGTTAACAGTGTTCACACACACACCAATTTTAATCCCAAATAAAAATTTGTCATCTTGCGTATCTATAAGGCATTATGATATTGATTCAAAATCAAAGATTTTATATTTATCCAGTAAATTAATCTAGTTGTGAATTACAATTCATCCAGATTACTCTGAGTTTCTATTATAATAAAAGATGCTATAGAGTATAGGTCAAAATGATAGCATGTCTTGGGTCCCTCCAAAGTAAACTATCAGCGTACATTATTATAAGGCAGTTTATGGACATGTATTAGACTTGATAAGGATAGCATTATAGACCAGTTCTATCATCTTCTAAAAACTATAAAGTAAAACAATGAATCACACAACAGACACCAACCTTGAGGTTCTCGAACTACTTGGCGAGCACTATTTGTCAAAACACCATCAGACCATTCCCTTGTATCCATGTCAATATGGCCTAATAATTGACGTCTAGGCATAGCTTTGGGATTCATGGTATATTGTTTTACCACTTTGCCAATTTTACAAAGTGCTGCCCTTAACATTCTCCAAAGAGTTGATTTTCCAGCACCACTTGGACCAACAATAACAACTCCCATCCTCTGGCGTAATTGTTCATACAATTCTAAAGCCTTCTTGATCTAGTGAAAAAAGAGATATGTTCATATATGATGTATAATGTACAATCATACACAGTTCTGCTCTCATTCTATAACAGTTGCTCTATTCCAAACATACAAATTCAGCCCTTGATTTCTTCAGTGGAAGATAAAGCCTTGAATAAAAGAATACTTAAATAAATCTGAACACATTTACAATGTGATCTTTAAATCTAATATTTCTTTAAAAGAAACAAGTATGCTTTCCAAGCTATCTGACAATACAATATGTTATTTTCTTCACTCATTCATTCAAATATATTATATTCATTATTTTATTCACTTGTTTATTCATTCATTTATATCCGGCATCTCTCCCAAAAAACCTGAGGGAAAAGTGTTCATTTTGAACACGTATTTTTGCTACATTAATAAACCGCTTAAAAAAAATTCTTCTAAGAAACTGTCAAAGTGAAACTAAATCATATATAATGAATTATCAAAAATATATATGATGGCTCTATTACATGCCAGACTCTATAGCAGACACTAGGAATAAAATGGTGAGCAAAAATAGACATATATCCTGCCTTTCATGGGGACTACTGTCTGGGGTGGGAGAATCAATATTACTCAAATATACAATTAAACATTAAACAAGTTTATAGAAAAAGAGTAATGAAAGCACATAAAAAAGGGACCTAAATTTGGACTTGAAGATCAGGGAAGGCTTTCCTGAGCAAGTGAGATTTAAATTGACAGACGAAAGAAAGGTTGAAGGATAAAGACAGTTAATAAGGAATTAACTAGGAGAAAGGATCAATATGTTATGAAATATTCTTCATAGTTACCTGATTGGGTATGATTTCATAATTGGCCTCCTCAAAGACTTGCTTTAACGCAGCACTCAGTTCACCATATTCTACTTCTTTAAAGTCAATTCCAGGAAACACATCTTTAATCAGCGCATCAAACCGAGTGCAGTCAGCAAATGTAAACTTTGACATTGTATTTAGCCTCAATGCTTGTACCACAATATGACTTTCATTAACTAGAGAAAAAGTTTCATTTTAAAATTATTAGATATGAATTTAATGACTATAAAAACAGTTTTTAAGTGGCGTGATATGCATTATTAGTAATTAAATGATGCACTAGAATTTAGTAACATTTAAAGACATATGCTATCATGCGAATTGGTAAGCTTACCTTACTACCTTTGCTGAAAAATAAGTATTGCTAAGTAGAGTTACAGACTGTTTTCTACAGAATTTGAATCCAGGGTACCCAGACTTTAATTAATAATAAAAATCATTATCACCTATATTTGCATAGTACTTTACCATTTTGATGAGATGCTTATAACAACTGCATAAAATAAGGAAGGAAGTATTACTATTATTATTCTAATTTTACATATGAGAACATTAACTCTCTAATGTTTAAATGACTTATCTGAGAGAGCAGAGCAGTAAGTAGTACAGCCCAGAGCAACTAATTCTAAATTCATGTATCTGTCCAAATATACCAATATTGCCTCCCAGACATTTTATGTCCTAAGACTAAAAACTAACAAATTGAGCAACAATCTTTGATCAGCCTTGCTCAAAACTGGTTCATAAATCCATTCTTAAACCAAATGTAAATGCTAATATCATTGCCAGATTCTTATTTTTTCAAGGATATTAAGTGCTGATTAATAATATATACACATACAGGCAAAAAACTATTTTTAGTCTGGTATTTCTCTATAATTGTCTAATATTTCCATTTTAGGTACATATAAAGAGGCTTGGTTGCACTACAGTTTATATCATGCACTGAACTCATAAATAAGCCACCCTTATTTACCACAGGTATGGTTTAAATATTTCTTAAAAGTTACCAGAGATATACAATTGGAAAATAGTAATTAAAGTATTTCACCAAATAACTATATCTGCCCTGGCATATGCCAACCTAATAATAGAGCTGAGGTAGCTTCCTTTTTTAAGATGAATATTTTGGTCATTTAAAGTCCAAATAGGTAATTTCATGTAGTTCTTTCTTCTATGCTGGCTTTTTTTCAGTGTTTTAACTTAGGTGTTTTTTTTTTGGAAGAAGATTAGCCCTGAGCTAACATCTGCCACCAATCCTTCTCTTTTTGCTGAGGAAGACTGGCCCTGAGCTAACATCCATGCCCACCTTCCTCTATTTTATATGTGGGACACCTGCCACAGCATGGCTTGATGAGCGGTGCTAAGTTTGCACCCGGGATCCAAACCAGCAAATCCCAGGCCACCAAAGCAGAACAAGTGAACTTAATCACTACACCACCAGGCCAGCCCCTTAACTTAGTTTTTAATAGCAACCAGAATAGGCTCAATAGTCAGCATGTTATAAAGGCACACATCCATTGGTGAGGGAAATCATTTATTTTATGTAAGTGGGGAAAAAAGGTGATAAAGTATAATAAAATATACATGAGTCTGTACTGATATGCAGATACCCTCCCCTCTAAGATGCAGAGATTAATCCTTGCCTCCCCACTTTGAAAGTGAGCTAGATTTAGTAACCAGCCTTCAAAGGATAGAGTAAGGAAAGGGGAAAATAATAACTTTACAGTGGAGAAAACTGACAAACACTAAGATAAGAGATGAAAGGAAACATCACCAAGATGTCATGCGGTTATCATGTACCCATCGACATGATGTGATGAGAAGGGCACTCCACCTCTGTGATTTTCTTTTCAAATACTCATAACTCAATCTAATCATAAGAAAAACATCAGAAAAAAACCCAGATTGAGGAAGAGTCTACATATTTGACTAGTACACTTGAACACTGTCAGGGTCATGAAAACAAAGACTGAGAACCGTCATAAGGCAGAGAAGACTAAGGAGATAGGACAACTAAATGCAATGTGGCAGCCTAGACTCAACCATGGAACAGAAAGAGGGCATTAATGATAAAATATTTGAAATCCAAATGAAGTCTGAAGCCAACACTAATATACCAGCTTCAGTTTCTTAGTTTTGGCAAATAAAAGAAGAAACAATGGGAATGCTATCTTTGTAACTTTACTGTAAATCTAAAGTTATTCTAAAGTTAAAAGGTATTTTTGGTAATATTAAGATTTTTTTTTTAAAGAGTAATCTTATTTGATATACTATCTCTTTGAAAGAGAAAATCCTCACATATTTCTAAGGTCCCTGTTCTTGTTTGAAGACTAGACAAATTCTCAGGCTCTACTCCAGACCTACTAAATCAGGAATTTTGGAGGTGGAGTGCAACAATCTGTGTTTTAACAAGCCTCTATGTGATTCTAATGCACATTAAAGATTGAGAAGAAGTGGATTAGACTATTCCTCCAAATATCACAACTATCTAATATTTAATGCACATTTAAAATTTATGACAGGACATTAGGTAAAAACTAGGGAAAATCTGAATGAAGTATGGACTTTAGTTAAAAAATAATGTATCAATATTGGTTCATTAGTTGTGATAAATGCACCATATTCATGTAAGATATTAACAATAGGAGAAACTGGAAGCAGTGTATTCAGAAACCCTCTATACTATATTTATAACTTTTCTGTACATCTAAAACTATTCTACATTAAAACATTTAAAAAAATAAGATTATATTTGGAATAATGAATCATACCTTTCTGTTTAATGCCAGATTTCTTCATATGTCTAAGAAGATTTCCACTTCCTCTCAGAACTGTCTTCAAAGCTCTCAAACCCCAATCATAATGCTGCTGAGGTGTCAAAAGTTCCCTTAAGTAAAGACATGGAAATCAAAAAGCCTCAAATAGCTATAAGAAATTCTTTTTATCATAATATCCAAAGAAAAGCAGAATATAACTATTTACACACAGAAATGCGCTCCACTAATTTACATAAAGGAACCAATCACACAACGATCACTCAAGTAAAATGCTGAAGATGGATGGTTCTCAAAGATCAGGATAAACCTTTCATGAACTGGCTAATTATCTTAATGAAGACACCAAATGACAATTACCTGTTACCTTTATTCCTAAAGTTGTTAAACAATCCATCTTGCTCTCAATCTCTGACACTTTAGTTCTCACTATCTCTTAAGTGATATGGACTAGAATTCTGGGTTTCCCAAAGCTAAAAGTCAATCTCTATTACTAGAAACAAGATAAAGAACAACTGTAAAAGATTTCCTCCAAAAAATAGTAGGTTTTGAGTGGTCAACTGGTAAATTAGTTTGATAAGTGTCATTCAGCTGGAACACTACAATAAAAATATTTTGCATCAAAAAGTGAGACCAAGGGGCTGGCCCCGTGGCCGAGCGGTTAAGTTCGTGCGCTCCGCTGCCTGCGGCCCAGTGTTTCGTTGGTTCGAATCCTGGGCGCGGACATGGCACTGCTCATCAGACCACGCTGAGGCAGCGTCCCACATACCACAACTAGAAGGACCCACAACGAAGAATACACAACTATGTACCGGGGGGCTTTGGGGAGAAAAAGAAAATAATAAAAATCTTTAAAAAAAAAAAAGTGAGACCAAGTTAATAGTATTTTAAAAAACCAAGTAATTTTGAGCCAAATGTTTTTATTTTTCAAATTAAAATCTTTCCTATCAACACCTTCACTACAATACAATCACCAATATGAAAATCATTGAAAAGGTAAATTGAACAAATGTGAAAAATGGTCACTAATAACCATAATCAATCATTGGAACCACAAAATATAAAACTATTTAAAAAAAAACTCACCTAGATAAATTGAAGATAGCTACCAACTTTGTTCCCAATACTTTAGCATCTTTAAAGCCTTCTGAATAGAGAATAACTTCTGCAATAAGCTCATTGTCTGGACGAGACATGGCTACTGGCCTGAAAAGCTGTTTAAGATTATCAGGCAGTTTTTGTCTTCCTCCATAACCTTTTCCAGCAGGATTCATAGTGATAAAAATTCCAGAATTAGAATTTATTTCTACCTGAAATATTAATTTAAAATATAGGTATCAAATATTTGAAACTATAAAATATAGTGCCAATAGAAATTTATTGTGACATATTTCTACACAAAATCTTACACCTTAACAAAATGTAACTGCTACTGTGCTAAACAACTCCTTACTCAACATATAATAAATTCTTTACCAACTACACTACTTTACAGAGGTTCTTTGTAATCAGATTTTTGAGGCTGAAAATGTAAGAGATGGTACTAGTTCGAAGGTCTGTCCATTCATTCAACACATTTACTAAAAGCTTTCCTTGTATTAGGCACTTTGCTAAGAACACAGAGACAACACAACTCTCAACTAAAGTCAGTAATAGTTTATAGCCTTCTGGAGCTTAAATGTAGCATATTGAATATTACAGAGAAGCAATCATAATGTGATAAACGCTATGACAGGGAAGAGGAGAATATCATAAGAGTACCTAGCAGGAGCATTTTCAACAAAACACTGAAAATAGAAGCTAAATTAGAATGTGTAAACAATGAACGGGCAATTAGGAAGTAGAAACACCTAGAGTAGAAAAACCTAGCTATGAAGAAAGAAAAGAGAAAGAGAGCTGCTTGGAAGGAAAGATGAAGTAAGGGAAGGTTTGCTTATGTTTAATTATATTAAATATTCTAACATTATTATATATAATACAATATTATATATTACTAAGAAGGGAAAGATGTGATTATGTTTAAAAGCCAACAAGCAATGGATAGAGGAGAAAGGCTGAAACTATGGCAGAGGAGATAACTAAGAGAAGTCCCTGGGAAGCAGATTCCTAAGCATAGGTAGAAAGATTAGAATTGGCTGGGAGAATGGACAGCTCTTGCTTTGTAAAAGGAGGAAAGAAAAAAAAAATGAATATGAAAGGAAATAAATTTGGATGGCAGAGAGGTAAAAACTTAGTTTTTCTTCGTGAAGAAAGAGTTTAAGCATAATGTAAATAACATGTTAACAATTTAGAACTGGTCTTACTTTTCTTGGTCTACCCTGAAAAACTTGTATTGTGAAAAGGTTATTATGGATAAGAGGATTAATTTCACAGTTCTTTTAACTCTCAGTGTGCTCAGCATTATACATTACATATAAAGTTACATTTTCTATACAAATAAGTTTATGTTCTAATGACACATATTTATCACCTATGTGGAGGAGTAAGGAACAGAAGAACAGCTAAGTGCTTATTGTTTTAAGATTCATATAGAATAGTGATTAAAAACATGAGCTTCAGAATTAGACAGACCGGTGTTCCATTCACAGCTCCACTACTTACTCTTAACTTATCAAGCCCTGGTTTCCCCATCCATAAAGTAGAAAAGATATAACAGTACTTTCCTCAAGTATTATGGAGAGCATTAAATGAGAAAATACATTAAAGCAATACACACAGTGCCAGCACAGAGTAAGTGCTCAATAAATGCTAGCAAATATTATTATAACTAAATCATTCAATATGGAAAGTTTGAAGATGAATCATAGAAGTGGGACCAAAAAAGAGTGAGAAACCTCAGAGACAATTCACAGGTAAAAAGGCTTAACACACTGGTCACAGATTAGAAAGAGGAGTGTCAGGAGAAATAAAGATAGAAAATTTGCATGAGTATGAGTAACGCAAAGTCTTATAAAATATTTTAATTCTTTAAATTCCCAACATTCTATACCTCCTTGCCAAGCAGTTCACAAACTGTTCTATGATTCTTCAAAGCATCTTGAATTGTCTGGATTTGCATAGAAACTGCTGACAGTACAGATTCTTCCAGTCTATTGAATTCATCAAAACAACCCCAGGCCCCACACTTCACCAAACCAACAAATATTCGTCCCATTGACTTCACATCGATGCCCTTAAAAATAACAATAAAAATTATATTCATTAAAAAATCACTAAAATCTTTAGTAATAATTTAATACTTTATGCCATTTCCTGAGAAGAAAATCATTTCACTCATCTTTGCCTCTTTTTCTCTTTTTTAAGTAAAGATTAAATAGCTCCTCTTTCAGAACCAGGGTGGTTTCAAGGAATAGACAAAATAATTCATGTGAAAGTGTTCTGAAAAGTACACATTTTACTTTCCAAATAAAACAAGTTCTGTTTCAAGTGATTTAAAAGTAGAGTGATTTGAAAATAGTGTTTCATATATAAGTACATGAAAACTAATCTAAACATATAACTAAACACACTATTATATGGTTTTATAATTATTTATTTTACCTCATCACAATTAAAAACTAAAACTTGTCTTCCAAGAAGTCCACCTAAAGCCTTCACTGATTCAGTTTTTCCAGTTCCAGCTGGTCCATAAGGATTTCCTCCAAGCCCCATCTTCATGGCTTGAGTGAGAGTTAGGTAGCACTTGTCCGTCAATGGAGTATAAACCAGCTTGGGAGCATTACCCTACACAAGGGAAGTACAAAGTTCAAATAGTCACCTTCTATTCAACATTTACATATATTTATATGGGGTGAGATTCTAGTTAAAAAGCTAAAAAGGCAAAAAATAAGTTAAAGTTTTTAACTTGGAAAAATACCCAAAATATTTTTTTAGTCAAAGAAACTTTCTAAAGCACAAACTGGAATTAAACTTAGTTATTTCTCAAGCATGTATTTTATTCTGTCCTCAATTAATATACTGTTGGGTTTTCCAAACGCTCTCTCAGTTTCTTGACAGTGGCACAAAGATGTACTTCTAGGGCAAACAAATCCAAAAATCTGTTATACAATAATCACTCCATTTGGTATTTTAAAATTCATGTAAATTATTTCCCTGAATCTTATGATCTTCATAAATCAGAACTATTTAGAGGCCTCAAAGCATAATTAATTTGAAAAATTCATTATAATATTAATAATTTTAACATCAAATAATTCTCAAAATTTCTACTAAATTTTAGGGACAAGAGATTCCAATTCTGGCTGCAGTTTACAGACCTTTTCCTTAATTTAGATAGACAGATTCGGGTCTCAAAATACATTTCCTTTTGGAAAGACCCAGCTGGCAACTCTCCTGACATATGCTTATTAACATAATTGTCAAATATATTCTGATGATTGATTCATTATGATGGAAAAAGGCAGAGAGGATACAGCTGGATTTTTTTTTGAGAATAGATTACATGAATTAGGTTATTTGTTTGAAAATTCTTTTACCTTACAAACTGAAAACATTTAGTAAACAAATTTTAGCATATTTACCATTACACTAATTTTGGCCTTGCATAAGGAGGCACAAACCAAATTGCTTCCATTGAGGTTGTCTATATTCAATTCTCCTTGGATTAAAGAAACATTTCAAATTCTGTATAAACGCTACTCTATAAAAAGGTACCTTTAGAGAATTCAGTACAACACTGAGATTACTTTAACTTTTTTGTAAATAGAATGATTTTTTATTTTTTCCAATGTAACATCTTTTTAACTATGATGAAATAGAAACAAGACAGTAACACACAAAAAAATTCTTCCAAGTTACAACTGAAAGAAAAATAATTCTTTCATCTAATAGAAAATTTCCTTTAAAGTAAATAATTTCTAACTGGAAAAATAAAACACTTCTGCCACAAGTCATACCTGATACTCATAAGTATACTGAAGTTCAGAATCCACCATTTGAACATAACATGTGTGATCACTATTCATGTAGAATCTAACTTGTTTTTTCCAAGCCCAGTCTTCAGTTGTATGAACTTGAACTTGGTTTAACTGCTTTACCACATCAATATTATGAATAATATCAAGAATTAGTGCTTTAAGTTTAAGCTCCAGAATGCCAGATTCTGTACACAAATACAAATAATTGGAGAAAATGTTAGCCTGTGATTTATGTACTTTAGGATTATATGGGTACAGGTGATTTATTACTGAATTTAAATGGTAATTTCATGATGCATTTGAATGGTACAGTAATATAAACCACGCAAGTCAAAAAAAATGTCAAATTCTCTAGTAAGAAATAAGAATTTCATGTGTGAAAACTAAGGTACCAAAATTCAACAGGAGAGGGGTTCCGGTTCCTTACGCAAGGAAGTTAGTGCAGTCCAACCAGTCTCTCCCTCTGAACACAAGTATAAAACACAAACAGCATGCACCGAACTGCTACTTATGACTCTGAAAAGTAGAGTATTAGGCAACTTGGATAAGATCAGAATTAGAAGTGCCACCAAACCAGTGGCTAATTTACCTTTTTCTTTTTCTTTCCTCTCTGGTATTCCTAAGCCTGAACCCAAGGCAGCCAGAAACCCAGACTGGCGTAGACAGAGAGAGCTCCCAGAGAAGGCCTCTAGCTCAAGCTTGAGAAGCAGAAAAGGAGTCTCCAGGTAGCTACAGCCCTGGCAGCTGAGACCTAAAAACACTTAAAACTCTAAGGGAAGGGAACTTTCCTTTGAAATCAGAGGAGCTGTGATCCCAAGAGAGCAAGACAATCCCAACTGCCCTTTTCCTCTCTCTAATCTCCTATCAATTGGCTCAAGACATGGGTGCAGTCACAGAAAGTGTGAAGGAGAGAGTAAAGTACATGATACCCAAGATTTCTGGCAAGAGGACCAAAACAGGAGTCCAAGGGAACTGCAAAATACTGGGAAGATCATGGAGAGGGAGAAGATTAAAAAAGAGACCCTATAAATTTGTTTATGAACTCCTGGGCTCACCTCCAAACTGTGAAAGAGATCTCAACCTAAACGTCAAACCAGAGACTGAGAACTGACCACTAGGTGGCACACACGTGGGATAGATCTGAACAGTATTGCCAAGACTAAAAACAGAACAGACCCACAGCAGGCTGGCTGGAACTTGTCGCCTGAACCCAACAAGAGCAATTGCTAACAGAAAAGTATCAACATTATCCACAGGATTCAAACAAGACTCAGATTCTCATAAGGCAATATTCAAAATGTCCAGGATACAATCCAAAATCACTTAACATGCAAAAAAACAAAAAAATCTCAATTCACATAAGACAATAAAGGTGAAATAAAGACATTCTCAAATGAAGAAAATCTATGAGAATTCAGTCAGCAAATCTTCTCTAAAAAAAACACTAAAGGAAGTTCTTCAAACATAAGGAAAATGATACCAAAAGGAAACTTGAAGGAAGGACAAGAAATGGTAAGCATCTAGGTAAATATAACAGACTATTTTTTCCTGAGTCCTTTAAAATATGATGGGTGGTTAAAGGCAAAAATTATAACATAATCTCATGGAGCTTTCAATGAATGTAGATGTAATATATAAGACAACTACAACATAAAAAATAGGAAGATAAAAAGCCTATATGGTGGTAAGCTTTCTACATTCCATTTAAAGTAGTTTCTACATTCCATTTAAAGTAGGAAATTATTGATTCTAAGCACAATATAAAAGTATGTATATTGTAATTCTTAACATAACTTCCAAAATACATAGATGATTGATTGATAGATACATAGATAGACAAATATACAGCCAAAAACACAATGGATAAATTAAGATAGAATATCAAAAAAATGTTCCAATAACCCAAAAATAGGCAGAAAATGGAATATTTTTCCATACCAATATTCCCTGGATCCTCAGAACTTGTGTCAATGTTAGTATAGTGCTCTAACTTATTCACCAGTTGTGTTTCAATCTGATGAAGACTATGATCTTTGATAGCATCTTCTATGTCTTCAGTGAATTTAATCTGCTCCGCCAAGCACAATATCTAATGAATAAAGAGAATAATTATTTTTAAAGGGTGAATTTACTTAGAAATATTTTATAAATTTAAGGAGAGACACCTTTTTTTCCCCAAATTTCTAATTGTATATTGGATCGCTCTACTTCAATGTCTTTCTGGCACCTCAAATATAAATAGAGGAATACATTCATAGAAAGAGCGTTGTGTGATGCAGCCCAAGCGCACTTCTCAGAACTCATCTCCTACTATTCTTCTATAGGGCCATTTTCTGCTCTTAGAACCCACTGAGGTTATTGTAACCGAAGGGCCTTTGTACTTTCTTCCCTTGACTCTCCTCATAAATGGCTTCTTTTCAACCAGTAGGATGCAAAGATATCAGAGTATGATGCATTTTATTTAATAGAAGGGTAATCTTCTAGCATTCCAAAATAATTTCTCAATATACTATGAAGTCTACAATTTGAAAATTCCAATTTTATCTTAAGATCTGTCTCAAGCGTTCAATTTAATACTTACAAACAGAAACTAGCTATAGATCAAGACAGATATCTTTATAGTTATATAAAACATGAAATGTTAACAATGCTTGAGGCTTTCTGTCACAGTACCAATATAGCAAGGCTACTGATGAAGTAAATTATCCATTTAAACACAGCCTTTGAATACTTACGTTAAAATAGTTTGATACAGTTCTTAAACAAACAAGGAAAACCAGTATCCTCCTTTATCTAAAGACATGATCCATCATCATATAAAAACACTAAACTCACTGACAAATTACTATTGAATAGATTTTTTCTGATATATACCTTTCAGCATTCAGATGAGTATCATGAAATGTCTCTATCAGACTAACACATTTAATTATCTACACATACATTTTATAACTTAACATAACAGGCTAAGAGCTGTCTTGCTCTAACTTAAACATTGTATAAACATCATATTAAGGTGCTTTAATGGAAGAGAAAGCCAATTAGTAACTTTTTCCAGGGAAAAGTCATCTCCCATAGTTAATACAAAACCCAAAGTCCTCTTTAATCACATATATGATGAAATTAGCAGATCCAAATCTGCTTTATGAGAAAAGACTTTGCTCTTTAATTTTCATATGAAAATGTTTACTTGCCAGCTCCAAACTAATACTCATATACATGGATTTCCTTTCAGGTACTACTACTGAATTTCTGTATTATAAATGCACATCAATAATCTCAATTTTTAAGTCTACTAAATAGTTTCTTTGAGAGGCTAACAGAAATGATAGTCGAGATACAGTCTTGGCTGATTCTCAAGTCACATTACCATTAAGATATCTGGACAGGCACTAACATTGTTAATTAGCTAAAATGTAATCGTCACTAAGGGTGCTCTGCAAACATCATATGATTACACCTTCAAAATGAGTTGGAAATGTAGGTATTATTACGCCCTCTTAACTAGGTGTCAAAAAGAATCACTCAGAGTATAACTAACAAAGACAGGACTTGAAGCAAGGTCTGCCAGATTCTTTCCACTCTACCACGCTGTCTCCCTCCCAGACCAGAAAGTGATTTCTCTACATTATTTCAGGTCCTTACAAAATGCCTTTAGAGAACTGAATTAATAATACATAATAACCTGTATCAAACATTCATGTAACAGCTATAGCATTCAATACCCTTACGTAAATGCTCTTGAGATAATTTTTTCTTGGCATTAACTGCTAATAAACTGGAATTCTTTGTTTTGGTAGATAATGAACTATTTATGTTTTTAGTAGATCACATTTTTACAGAGATAATGAACTATTTACATGTTTAGTATTCACATTTTTACTTGACTGCTCAAGAACCCAGAAGGTAAGGTTCAGGTACAAATCCAGCCACTTTCTTTAGCCTGTATCTCCTAGTATATTTCCTGATACATTTGTCATTTCCCCAATCCAATTATTATGCACTTCTTACTTTTGTAGATTGTTTAATATTGTGTCTTTTACTCTAAGTCAATTTAAATCCTATCTGGAAGTTGACAGAGTACTAGGAAACATTTCTAGAGGTAATAAAGTAGGTGAACTCTAACTTTGCAATGGCGTTATTATTCATTGATGATTACTTTTACTTTTCTCTAACAACCTAACAAGTTTTTTAAACACATTTTAGTTTGACTCAAAATGCTAAAAGATGAAAATAACGTGAATGATAAAATGGCTCAGAATTTAAAATGTTCCAAGCTTCCTATTTAACTTCTCATGCTTTAAAAGAATCAACATAAATTTTTTTTTCAAGTAGCTACTAAATGTTTTGATCTGAAAAGCAAAGAACTCTGAGCAGTTGGGTAGATTTTCCCATGAGAAATCACAGAATGTCTCATTGATTGCCTTTCAGAGTCCCTAAGAACTAAGGTCCTGATGTCCCACACCTGTAGTGTTAGTCTCGACAAGCTATAAACATCCCTCAACGAGGCAGATATTTAACACAAGTCTTAGTGCTATACTTTGATAAGGCTGGAACAAGTTTTGTAAGATACAAATCTATCATCCAGTGTTTCAGGGGTGAGGTCCTATGAACAGTGAACTGCAGCAATCTCTATAACCCACCACGCAACTCAGCTCTCAGCTTCCTTGCCAATGTTCTAGTTCAGTGCTGTGACTATATTACAGACCTACACTAACACCCTGCTAAACTCCTGCCAGCTCTAGCCTCTTAAATGATTCCATGGGAGGAATGGGGGACACCGTTATGGATCCTGTGCCTCTCTATCAATGATGGACTAATCATCTAGAACCAGGAAGCTACTACATGACTGATTTTCCCTCCCCATTCCATTCCCCACTGGCGTGGGTTGCTTAGATCTCAGCATGCCCTCTGCTTGAAAGCATCTGGAATATAACAAACTAATGGAGCTAGAAGAGAATTTCACTATCACGCAGTTCTTCCCTTACATTTTTATAGTTGAGGAACTGAGACTCAAAAGTTAAGCAATTTGTCAATGTTAACTGTTAGATAAAAGGAGAACAAAGATGCCAGTTGTCTGAACCTTCTTACCTCTAGGTCAGGGATCTTTCCATGATACCATGCCTACCTATATTCCACACACAAGCCCCCTTACCTGTGAAGGGAACAAGGATGGGTCAATTGCACCTTGAGAACTTCGTCCAGCAGTAACACATTCTGTCAACAACTGTTTCAAAGTTTGCTTCATTTCCAAGGCTAAATCATTTAACCAAGTCTGAAAATAAAATCAGAAAATAATATATATGAATCATAAAACAAATATACACTCTATTGACAGATCCCATTCTTTTATTTCAGCAAAGCAAATTATAATTTCCTACTGACTCTCACACTCCCAAAATGTGTTACATGGCATGTAACTATTTATTTTATTAATAAATAATTTGGAAAAAACAATTTTTTTCACCTTTTGGGATAATAGTAAGTGTGAAAACTCATAAATTTGTGGTTAGCTATCACTCTCTTCATCTATACAAACTAATACAATATGAACATTTTTTTAAAAATCCATTCATTTCATCATTATGACAAATCAAATTAGATAGTTGGGTTAATAAATCAGAGTCAAAGTGACTAGCTAAGTCCCCTGGCTTAGTGATGCAAGCCCAGTGATCTCATATTCAGAAAGTTGCAATCATAGGAAAGGATTGCTTCATTAGGGTGAACTATATTATTTGGGGAGTAAAGCTGCCTCTTCAAACAAAACTTTGTTTCAAGGTCAAAACAACACATTTTTTCACTCCCTTGATTAGAGATAAAACAATGAACATTAACTAAAGTTAAAATAATAATGACAACTGATAAAAATAGTAATGAGTATTTATGAAGCACTACTTAATTTTAAAAGACTGTATCGTCTACAATAAAATATAAGGGCAAAAACCATAACTTTAACTAGGTTTTCATCATTACTTACTTTACTCTAAGTTCTAGCTTTTTTTTTTAACACACTTTCCAGTATTGAAAATAGCATGAATCCTTGCCCAGCTCAAAAGCCCTGAAGCTAAAGAGTGCAAGGCACATCTACTCTGCGAATCATCACAAGAGCTTCCAGAGTTCCAGTTTTCCCTTGCTGGCAAAACTGTTCAAGCCCAGCTGCTAAAACTTAATCTCTTCCTCTCTCTCTTTATCTTGTCCCAACAAAACTACAGGAAAGGAAAACAACAACAACAAAACAAAAAAACTCTTCACCAAACATAGGAGCTACTTATCAAAGCTTCTATGCTTTCAATCTCTTGATTTATGTACTCAATATCCAATAAAACGTTGAGGTCTAACCAGAAATAGACATTTAGCTAAACTATAGATACATGCATGATAAGGCATGGCCCCTTCTACTTGGAAGATAATTTTGGAACTTGAAAATTACAATTCAATGTGATGCACCCTATTGCTTTTTAGTTTTTGTTGTATACCTATAATAGGCCTTTGATAGTTTACTTCCAGTCCTGCAGAACCAACTAATCAATTGTTGTTCCATGAATGCCCTAGTTTCAAGCTTACTTGTTCACCTAAGTCATCTTACACAGCTCATGTTTTAAAGAGAAAAAAGAACTAAGATTTAGGAGTACTTATGTTCCAAACACTACATAGTATACTTAAAGCCAGTTATCTCATTTAATTTTCAATAGAAAGTCTTTGCAACAGATAGTAAAATTCCTATTTTACAGACAAGAAAATTGAGATTCTAAGTCACATAGTTAATAAGTTGTGGAGCTAAAATAAATATCCAAGTCTTTTTGACTCCAAAGCAAAGGCTCTTTTCATAATTACATGCTGCCTTCCAAAGACTAAAAATCCATATTCTCCTTAATATCAAATCATTCTGAACCTAACAAATCATCTTTTAAGATATGAGTTTCCTGAAAGGCTTAAATTAGCTACCTTTACCTTACAAATTTACTAAATTATTTTTGATACAAAGTTCATATAGTTAATTCTTTTTATTTTCATACTTGAAGAAGAATTACTTACCTCTACATTGTCTGATAGAAAAACTTTATTTTTAAAAGGTACAACTTCTCCCTCTAAAGATTTCATTGCAGTTATATGTTTCGATTCCTCATCAAAGCACACACTGTTAATGCCTATAATATAAAAGCAAGAATTTAAATAGAAAGGATTAAAGACATAATTATTAGACATGCCAAATGGTTACCACATAATGTATAACACATATCCCACAATATATGTTATGATGTAATAGAATTATATTAATTCCATTACATAACACAATAGAATAGCTTTTCATAACCAAAAACTGTAAACAACCCAAATGCCCATCAACGGATGAATGGATAAACGGTGATACAGTCAAACAACGGAATACTACCCAGGAATAAAAAGGAATAAAATATATTTATGGCTATCTTGAAAACATTATGATGAGCAAAAGAAGCCCGACACAAATGAGTACATAAGCATACATACTGATGATCCCACTTATAATGATATGAGACAAAAAAGACAAGAGGAAAGGACGAGGGCAAATAGGATCTCCCTTCCTCCAAGGGAATCCTATACTATAATAATGTATACTATAGGGAATATATGCATATTCCCTATAGTATACAAAAAAACCTTAAACACATTATCTAATTTTGATCTTCAGAAAAACCCAGTAAGTTATTATTTCCAATTTAAAGAAGGAAACTAAATTTCAGAGATGTAAATTAATAACTGACTAATAAATAGTAGAGGGAGAGCTTGAATATAAACCTTCTGATTTCAACAGCTCTTTCCACTACCTCCCACAGCCCAAATCACAGTTACAGATGCTTATAAGTACCTTACAGCTTCAGATATACAATGGTTAGTAAATGCTTCTATAAAGCACTAGAGAGTAAATATCTTAGGTTTTCACAGGCCATACCATGTCTGTGTCAACTGCTCAACTCTGTGCCAGTAGCACAAAAGCAGCTATTGCTAATAATGGCCATGGCTCTGTTCCAGTAAAATTTTATTTTTAAAAAACAGGCAGTGAGCCAGATTTCGCCTGTAGGCCTGTAGTTTGCTAATCCCTGATTAAAAGTGAAGATGATGAAAATTTTTTACCTTTTAAAGTTAATTTGAAAAACGTAGCTGTTTTCCAACAAATGAAATATTGTCAGAAAATAACAGTCATTATTTTTGTAGCGAACCAATTCCATATGCAATTACCCAAATAAAGTGACTCAACAACACCAAAGCATTGGCACTATTAGTCTACACTTTTCCCCAGGTAATCTCACCTATTCCCACAGCTTAATTATTACCTATATACAGATGACTTTCAATTTGACATCTCCATCCTAGGTCTCTCTACTGACAATAATTGTCTATTGAGTAGCTCCACTTGGACATCTTTTAGAAGACCTTAAACTCAAAAATGAAAGGGTATCTTCTCCTTCACCTCCAGGCCTCTGCAGAGCCTATTCCCTCTGCCTTCCATCTTTCTTCAAGCTAAGATTTATAAATTCATCAGATCTCACTTTAAACATCACCGTTTTATGATGCCCCAAAACTGAGCTAAATGCTTTCATAGATAGAGCTATAACACACATAGTTATGTCAACCACAGGAATTGTCATATATTATATTTGTCAACTTACTAGCTTGTGTCCCCTACTAAACTATAAGTTCTTTGAGTGTACGACTTGTATTACATTCAATAGTCTACTTAAGAGCCTAACATTATGCCTGGCAGTTAGTTGAAACTCAACAAATATCTGTTGAATAAATGTTGAATCTTACCAGCAAACAACTTCTTAAGGTGCGACTGAATCACTGATGGGTTAGTAGACTGGCCCAGTATTTCTAATAAGTCATCATCACCAATAAAATAAAATCTTGGGAATGCTGAGCGTTTTTCCTAACAAAAATTAAAACAGAAAGAATAGACTTCTCTTTTCAAATAATTAAGATATTAAAGTATTGTATAATTTATTACATAAAGATTTTTTTTAAAAACATGCCTCTAAAAATTCATTTAATGATTTCTGACATCTGTGAAGCTGATCAAGTATTGTTAGTAGAGAATTTCTGATTCCTGCATGCGTAGTTAACCTTGTGACTCTATTGTCTTTCTTGATGTCAGTCATTATTGATCTACAGAAGAAAAAAAAGTTATTTTCACATTTATTTTAACAGTTTTGGCTGAGAGATACTGAGACATTTATTTTCTCACTTGCTTAAAACAAACTAGAGGTAACACTATTATAACAACAATATATCACTAGGCTTCCAATAAATAATCCTAAAAATTAGTAATTTCTCATTACCATTTTTAACCTCCCATACTGCAAAGTCTCTTATTTCATTCATTAGCTAAACAAATATTAAGCCCTACTTCAGAAAGATAATGATCTGGTGACAGAGAAAGATATTAAATAACTTCTCAAAATATTTAAATAAAATTATGATAAATGCTAAGAAGGAAAAGTACAAAGTATTGTCAAAGTGGTTAATAAGGCAACCCCTAACCTATGACTTCTTTGAGGAAGTAATTTAAGCTGTGATCTGAATGATGAATAAAAAGAAAAAAAAACCAGTGAGTAGGAGGGAAATAGTTTCCGGGAAAGATCCTGGAAAAGAGCTTGGTATGTTTGAGAAATTAAAGGCTGTAGTCACTACAGCAAAAAAGGAGAACAACACAAGAAAAGATAGAGAAATGGATAAGGAGCAGATCATGCTTTATCCTTAGAGAAGAGGAAACCATTTTAAAATTTTACTTAAAAGAATAAAGGCAAGAAGTGAGAAAACTTAACTTTTAAGTATTACTCTAGTTGTTGTGTGAAAAACTTATTGGAGAAGACAAGAATAAGTCAAAAGATTAGGCACAAGTCCAAGTGAGTGATGACAAAAGTACTTTAGAATAAAATCAAAGAAACAGAGGTATAAAGGATATATTAAAATAGATTAAAGTAGGTTAGAATCAACACAATTTGATAATTTAATGCATTTGCAAGTGGAGGGAGAGGTCAAAGATATCCAGTATGTTTCTACTTTGAGCAATTAGGTGGTACCATTTATTGAGAAAGAAACGAGAAAGAGAAAATATTTGTGGGAAGGGAATTGAGGGTAAACTCATGAATTTAGTTTTGACATGTTGAGGATATTTAGTACATTTTGAGCTCAGATGAGAAATATGGGCTCCATATAAAAGTTGAAGAAACCTCAGCAAATAGAAGAAAATTGATGCTGAGAGTGGTTAAGATCACCTAAAAAGAGAGCTGGAAAAGAACCCAAGGCTGAAACCTGGAGAATGTCTACATATAAATGTTTAGAGAGGGCTAAGGACAGAAAACCAGAAGAGGACAGCAGCAAAGAAACCAAGGGAAGAGACTTTCCAAGAAAGAAGAAATGTTCAACTCTTAAATACTAGTCATAGATAAAGTAAAATGAGGAATGAAAAATGCCCACTGAATTTACACCAGAAAAGTAACTGGTAACTTTAGGAAACATTAGGGATATATTAGTAATATAATTATTACTATTATACAATAGGTATAGGTGAAGACAGAAACGAGACCAAAATGGTTCAGGAAGTAAATGGCTGAATGAGAGAAAATAGCTTCTCAGAAGGATCCAGTAGAGAAAGAAGTTGAAGACACAGACGATACTAAAAATAAATAATTAAAAATAATTAACTTGTATTAGACATCTCACAATATAAACAAAAAATTGCCATAAGTGTATATGTCTTATATAGTTCTCCTGACCTAAAATCTTCATCAACTCTGTTAAAGCGTGTCTGTTCTTTTGGCAATGCTCCACGGCCAAAAATGGGTTCCAAATAGACCCACTTTCTCTGAATGTGGTTTAAATTCTGTAGGTACTCATCTAACTCTGCAAGTTTTCTTTCCCAAATTGACACTTTGTCTTCAAATCCTTTATAATAAGGAGAATCCTTTAAGGATTGAAGAAGGCATCTATTATCTCCAACTTGATTTACAATATCTTTCCAGTCTTTAATCAGCTTGATAGTTCGACTTTGGCTGTCTTCATAATCAATCAATGTAAATACTGCTCCAACTCCCCAAAGATCAAGTTCACGTAAAGCTTCTCTGATTGTAACTTCACCTTGTGCCCGACTATTTAAATCCTATTTAAAACAAAATATCCATATTTATTATTTCAACATTATCATATAAATTATAAGATATCTACTTTATAAGAAAGTATATTTTTATTTGGCTTTTCACCACAAAGCCAAAAGAAAAAAAGTAAGTGGGTATATTTTACACACAATCCAAGATAATTACTGGTTAATGTATTGAGAGACATCAGATACGAAGTACGCAGGTTCACACGGCCAAAGTATACACAAAGTTTTACCTTACACTTTTTACTTCTAAAAATTCAAGCATCCATCAAAAAACACAAAAATAGTCTGGCTTATTTAAAATTTTGCAGACCTCAGAAATTTTACTGTAACCTAATTGTAAGTTCTGATACATCTAAAGTGATTAACAATCATCCAGAGTTATCTCCTACAGCAGTCATGCTTTATAACCTTATGATTATCTAAATATGCTTCAGGATTATCAACAAACATAAAAGTATACATACTAGACAGGAAATAGAACAATGTGACACCAGGAGTGCTTTTATTTTCACACTGATAGGCAGAACACAACACAGCAAGCCTGCCACTTATGAGAGAATCGTGCAAGTTTTACTTTTACCTGAGACCTTTTCTAAACCTGATTAGCAAATTGGTTCTTGGTTTAGCTCTCTGGATTTTTCTATACTTTAGCTTCTATTTATAATATACCCCATAATTTTAATGTATTTTAGGTAAAATGATTTGTATTTGTTTGCTTTCTGATTAAAGCTGACTCCTTTCATAAAGACAGACATCTATTTTTATTTCATGTTTTTTCTCTCTCAAGGAAGGGGTTTATATTGTTTCAATACAACCATACAGATTCAGATGTATTATCAATGAAAGAATAATGGAATAACAGAATATTGTCACTATTTTAAGGGAAGAAAATAATTTAACCTGCCATTTCATTTAAATAAAATATGAAGCAAAATCATGTGTTAACAAAGGTCAGATTTATGAGATACTTATAAAAGTGATACTTACTTTAAGGTCTGAAGCTTTGGCAACAATGGTATCAGCTACTCTAAGCAGATCACCAAACAATAATTTCTCTAGACTAGTCCCCCTAGGAAGGCCAAGCAGACGAAAAAGGTCAAGCCAGTGATCTGGAGATAGATGCTCCCCTCTCACATATTTCAAGACAGGAATTGTGATCTGTTAAAAAGGAAGGAAAAAAGACATTTGTACACACATATACATATATTAGCAAAATGCAAATTATTATTTACTATTATGATAAAGTAAAAATTTTAATTAATATAGCTAATTGTAATTACTCCATTATCTTATTAGACAATTTTGAAATTAAATTCTTAAACAGAATTCTATAAAACTTTTTATTAAACATTGCTGCGGATACATGCAAATTTCCCTTTCTAGCTTCCATATTTTAAAAGATGACCTAAAATATTTCTATTTTATGATTTTAGGATACGACCTACATCCTAAATATGCTAAATGACCCACATCCTAAATTGGATGTATAAACACTCCAATTTATAACTTTAACCATAAATTGCTTCTTTTCAAACTTTTTCTTTTCAAACTTCTTTTGAATTAGTAGTAAAAAATACCAATAATTTCTTGGTTCATTCTATACTTCCTATTTTTTTCATGTAATGAAATCATTAAAAAATACATAAACTAAAATTACAGGTCAGTTACCACATGATAAAAAGATATATGAAAGCTGCAAACAACATTTTTAAACAGTAGAATAAGTAAAACTATCTTACTTTATATTTGTCAACTTCTAACTGTAATTTTACTGTCATTACTGAATGTTCTTCAATCTTCCTTAATCTGTCATGCCAATTCATCAAAAATTCCTCAAACAGATATGTCTTAGTCCTGCAAAATACCAGAAACACACCTTAAATAAAACTGACATCCCAAAAAACACTACCAAACTATAAGAACCCAAATATTGTTAATGAATCAGACCTAAAAGTAATCCAATCTTCATTGGCCATTTCCTGAAATCCTTGCTGAAACTCTTCATAAAGAGCCCAAATTTGTGCACAGCTCTCAATATCTTTATGGATGCTATATGCCAAAGAGAAGTTGGGCTCTTCTAGCCCAAAATGATGGCAATCATCACTATAGAAGAAAACAGTGAAATATTATTAGATTCTAAAAAAAGAAAGACTGGGAAATATCAATGTTATTTAATTGCATTGTGTGTGTGTGTGTGCATGTGTATTTGATAGCGGAGGTACATAGTAGGTACTATGCCTACTTTACATGATAATTTTACTTAGGTATGGGTTCTTTTAAATTCATTAATATGCATTTTTTACAAAGGAGTCTAAGTGGAGTTGGTAATATATAAATATATTTTATGTAAACAATATATATCACATAACATATATATTCAGAATTTTATAAATTATGGATTAATCCGAGAAGATAATATTCTTAGCTGAAAGAGTTAACTTCTAGAATATAAGATATCCTTCATCTAACTGGTGCAACACGATTTAAAAAGTGTGGTACTAAAACCTTCACTCACCTATGCAAGCAATTATTTTATTGATACACTTTACCTAAATAGACAAAACCTAAAACACTGTTCACATTTAATACTTTATATTATTATAACATAAAACAACAAATTTTTTTGAAACCTTTTTATTATTTTGCTAGGTTCATTTTTTTCTCAGAGGCTTTGAAAGTAATTTTCCATTAATTTTATATATTCCATTTTTAAATACAATGAGATCACAAAAAGCAAGTATTCCAATTCCCTAATTTAATTTTTCATTAAACGTAATTTTCTATTCTATCTCTAGGCCTAACCAGAAATTTGCTTTTCTCTTAATATCTTTATATAATCTAACCACAACTCTTAAGGAAGCAGTAGCATGAGACTTATTATTTGTATTTTAAAAACGTTAAGTTTATAAGGAAAGATATTAAGATAACAGATATTAGAAAATTACTAATAATACACAGACACAAAACTGTTTTTTTCAAAATGTACACTATCGGTTTTAAAGAAAAAACATACACCAGCTTTTTTCTTATGACTTCAAGATCATCAAACTCAATTTTTTTCTCTTTTATTGACTTTGCACTTTTATCAAGGGTATTTTGCTGGCCAGTTTCAATAACATCATCACCAGGCTTTAGTTGGTCCCAACGAGCTTTAAATTTTTCCAATTCTTGATAATAAATCTGAAGACGTGATTTCACATTTCCTTTCATCACTTCAATCTATAAATCAATAGAGTTTATACAACTTAATTCAGAGTAAAATCCCACTTTATTTTCACATTTTTATTTCCAACATTTTCTATTTAAAAGTGAAGAAATATCAATACCAACATTTCAAAAGATTGTTTTTAATTACTGATTTCAAGAGCAATAAAATAATTCAAAAACATAAAATTAGACCATAAATTTACAAGAGATAATCCACAAACACCATCATTAAGAAGTCATTCATGTGATTAACAGCAACCACTACAACTATCAACAAAGTTGATGCAAAAAGAAAATATGCCTGTCGTATGGCTGCCAGTTGTTCTACCTGAGGACACAGTTGCTTAATGTTAAGGAGGAGGGCACTTCCCAGTCTCCCATCCAGCTAAAGGCCATGAGACTAAGTTCTGGTCAATGGTCAAGGGGATCTGAGTGCAACAGATATATGCAACTTCCAGGTTGTACCCTTAAAAGACACCACACATAGTCGGGAAACAAATTCATTCATAAGAAACACTGAAAATAATGTTCCACACATTCTTGAATGGCAGGAAGTGAAGATAAACTATGTGAATTGATCATCATTATATAAGGTGTTTTACTATAGAGAAGTACTGAAGAAGGTAAATTTCATTAGCAATATAAAATTCTCATAAACCTGAGCTATAATGGAATAAAGCTAAGCAAGAAATCTTAAGTGAGAAAAAAATTAAGTTTCCATTTTAACAAAATGACTAAAAGGTTCTTACCTGATCTTTAATCATAAGTTGGTGACTTTCCATCATCAACTCAAATTTATCCCACTTAGCTTTCAGATTACTTATTGTTTCTAAACCTCCACCTGCCACAGTTCGAAAAAGTCTATTTTTATCTTCAGCTTCTTGAAATAAGGGCAAAATCTAAAGGTTAAAAAAAATAATGTGAATAATTTGTTAAATTCCTAGATATAAAGTTTCTAATGCTTACTTATTATATACAAACTCAACTAAAGCACTCTAACATCAGAAGTTAAAAAGGGATAATAAAAGTGGTAATATGAGACTGAATGAAACCATAAATCCATAAAGACAATATTCTAGCTGTTCAAAGTAAAGTTCCTTTTATAAATGTTCCATACATAAGAAAATGATACAGAGGCTTCTAAAAGAACTAAGATTAGTGATTATCTAAGAGCATAAGTTAACTAAATTATCCTACTTAATACAGAAAGGAAAATCATGAAAAAAGCTACTTAGGAAACAGACAACTAAAGAAGTCAAGTCAAGCCCTGCATTCAGTTTCTACTTGAAACTCACTGAGTCGTGTAGAATTAGTAGTCTGTTAAACAGTCTGGGTGTAAGTCAACAGATGCTAAACTGCTTGACTTACTTCTAAGCCTTTTACTTCTAAGCCTTTGCAGTGCAAAACAACAGTGTTCTATAAATTAAGACCTGAACTTATACTATTCAACAAAGCCATAAAATCCATTGAAAGATTTTTAAAAATCACTGTGCACACATAATAGACAAAAAAAGAATTTCAAAGATATCTCAATGACAGTTTGCAATCCCTGGGCAAGATCAGTTCCATCCGAGAAAGAGAAAAACCAATGGACAAAGAAACCATGTTGTACTAGGAAAATTAGTAAGAAAAGAGAAAAAATAGAGTATGATTCTAATTTCCTACATGAGAATGGAACTTAGGTTAATTTATAAAGACAATATAACAATTTCCTAGTCTACCTGCCTCCTTTCCTACTCCTTCAAATCCACAAACCAACAGACAGACATATCAAAACACAATTCTACATCTTGCTGCTTAAAAGCCAGCAATGACTCCCCAGCATCCAGAAAATCAAGCCTAACAACTTGATTTTCACATGACCTAGATTCTACCTAGCTCTTTATACTATCTCTTGCCACTTTCAGCCTCACATGTTGCTCCCAGCATACAACATCTATTTCTCTTCTCTTAGTTTTTGTGATGATACACTTCATGTCTTTCCTCCCACTTCATTCTCAATTTCCCTTGCTGTCTCCTCCTATGCTTGATCTCTTAAGTTTTGGAACGCTCATACCCGGTCCTATATCCTCTACAGTTTGCTATCAACCAGATGGTCTAGTCCAATCTCATGGCTTTAAATATCACAGATATAAAGATGACTTCCACATTTATATCTCTAATCTTTACCTTTACTCTATAAATTCCATATTTCTCATTCAACTTCTCCTGACATCTCAATCCCCACCACTTCCAATCTCCAAACACCTTCCTCTTATAGTCATCCTCAACCTAGTAAACAGCACCATCCCAGCTGCTCAAGCCAAAAACCTAGGAGACATGTTTATTTCTCATTCTCTAACCCCCCTCTGCTTAATGCATCAGAAGATCTTCTTGGTCCTAACTTTAAAATATATCAGTTTCTCCAGTTCTCTTCATTTCCTCTGCTACTACATGGTATAAGCTTCTATCCTCTCTTGTCTACCAACTGCAATATCCTACTAAATGGACTCTCTGCTACTTTTGTCTCACTCTAATCCATTCTCTACAGAGCAGCAAGAGTATTACTTCAAAATGTAAACCACATTGTGTCACTCCCCTGCTCAAATCCCTCTAAGGAGCTTATATTACACTTAGAAAAAAATCCAAACTCCTTATGATTGCCTAAAAAATACCTTCATAATCTGGTCCTTGCCTACTTCTCCAATTTTTACCTCATACCATTTTCTTCCTTGAATGCTATCGTTTTCTTAATAACTTTCTTGACATTGACTTCTATCTCTTCCTTGAACATACCAACCTCCTACTCTAACTTAAGATCTTTCTATGTGCTGTTCCTTCTGCTTAGAATGATCTGCCCTCAAATCTCAGAATGGTTGGCTCCTTATCTTTCAGGTCTCAGTTCAGATGTCAATTCTCTGAGGTCTCCCATGATCAGCTGCCCTAAGTAGCATCCTAAGTAACATTTGAGCATGCTCATTCTCTCACTTCTCTAGCGCCTCTTACACTTCTTTCTGTCTCCCTCTCTCTCTTTCTCTCTCACATACACACAAAAGCACATTCTATGAGAATAGAGCATGTTCATCACTGCAACCCCAACTCCTAGCACAATGCCTAGAATACATCAGGTGATCTATAAATATCTTTCAAATAAATGAATGCTAACTGCCACAGCTCATAATGCCATTCCTTCTTTAGTTGATTCTTTCTACTAGACAAATCTATTATTTTATTTGTCTTTAAACCCTCTTTATACCTTTAAGCCTACCATATAAAATCTGTAATTCCTTCCACCATGAAGGTACATCATTTCACTCATTTTTAATTCTCTTAATAATTTTAAGTCTATCACATAGTAGGGATACACAGAAGTTCGTATTCTGATTCGAATTATTTCTCCTCTTTCTTCTAAACATAACTAAAATCATCCACTATATGTTTTATAAAATTTTGCCTTGCTTATTCTATGCTCCAGCCTTCTGGATACTGTTTTTACGAAACTTTACCACTCTTTCATCTTTGTCTCTAATTATGAGCTTCTCCATCATATGTGTGTGTTTGTGAATGTGTGCCTGTGTGTGTGTGTATTTCTATTTCAGCTCTAACTTCATATTTTAGCCTCCTAAAATTAAAACTCCAGAAGTAACAGCATGAATTATTTAAGTTTAGTCTTACTCTAATATACCACATCATAAAATAGACTGCAAATACTCCTGAAAACAATAATAAGCATTATTGTTACTGTTTCATTAAATCAACATAACATCAAGAGTCTAGTCATTAGCTGACCAATTGGATCAGATTATATGGGCTTTATTATAATATTGAAATTATATGATACTTCTCAATAATCACACAAAATTACCTAATTTAAACTTCTCCAGTACAGTAAAAATAAATAAATAACTGTACTTTGTGATTCTCACCTCTGGTTTCCGTTCTTGTAGCTTACTGTATTGCAAATTCGCATCACCTATCTCTTCCACAGACTGGGGTATAACTGTTAAGACTTCCATAGCCTCAGTGACAAATGTATCAATTTCATGTAAATGAGCTGAATAGGTAACATTGAGATATAAGAAATATTATTACCACCAAAAAATATATAATTACATAATTTCTAAATCAAGGAGTGTTAGAAGTAATCACTACATGAAACACGTTAAATCCTAAATTATCACTTGCTTTCACGCAATAAAATTTCAAAACGTGGGAAAAGCAAAGAAATTTCTTCTCATGAAAGTTTAGTTGTTTCAGGATGTACTAAAACTTCGAATTTAAAGTTAAAATGCACTCATTCTCAGTAAATTTTACTCAAAATTCGGAACTTTTCAGTCTTTAAAATAATATGCTGCAACATATCAGTTTAAAGGGAAAAAGAAACAGTGCGGTATTTTGGAAAACAGTAGTCGTTTGAAGCAATAAGGAGAAATACATTATACCAGAATTACCTATCTTTCTCAATAACATATGCAACAAACTGATACTAGCTCAGACTGCAAATAATAAAAATGCCTTCAATTTTTAGACCTCGTAGGAGTTGAACATGGACTTTCCTATTTTATTAAAATTAACACTTTAAGTACATTTTATTTCATAACGTTTTCTAGATCAGTTTTGATTTTAATCATCATTGGGATTATATTTCATAGCTATCAAAGCACATGCCTTTATATATAAAATCAAGTAAAAATAAAAATAAAACGTGTCTTTACCCTGGATGGACTTCCTCAAAGAAAGAACAAGCATATCAAATAACTTCTGGATGAGATCATCAATCACAGTCTTCACAGGGTTACAATTAATATTTAAACAATCTACCTTGACAGCACTGAAAAATGCCAATGGACATATTTTGACATGAAAAAGACTAATTAGAGGAAAAGAGTCTCATTCCAATATTATGATTTTGGGTAATATATTTTAAGTAACTCAAAAGTATTATTGTAATCTCTAAGCACAGTTATATTTCATTTAGCAAAAGTGCCTTACATGCACTATTATGAAGCTTTTCATTAAACAATGATTTTCTTATAATAATAGTTTTTAATCATCCAATGTATTAGTTTCAAAAATGGCAGCACATTATGAATTACTAAAGTATCAACATAAATATATTTAAAATATTTACAAACTTTACTTTTCACAGCATATAATATACTTATTTAAATATTTATAAAATAAATGCACTGTCCTATAGTCAAAGTATAAAGAACTATGAGAAAGGAAAGAAAATAAAGATAGAAAGTGAATACAGCTTATTAAAGCACTAAGAAAATAAAACAATAAGATACTATTTTATACCTATCAAATTGACAAAAATGTAATGAATTGTTAATTCATATCTTCAGTTATGTTGGCAGAGAACTTTCAGAATTGTTGGTCAGAGTATAAAATAATGCAACTTTTATGAAGAGCAATTTAGCAACACATACCAAATAGTATTAAAACAGGCATATCCTCTGTCTTAACAACGTCACCTTTAGAATTTATCTTAATTTTTTTAAGGCTGGACTCCAAGATTTATATACGAGCATCTTCACCAAAGCATTAATTATAACAGTGAAAAATTAGAAACAAGCTAAATGCAGGAATGGCAAAATAAATTATTTTATATCCATACAATTAAAAATCACATTTTTGAGGTCTAAGTAATAACATGGTAAAACACTAATGAAATAGTGTTAAATAAAAACAGGATACAATCCAATGCAAATTTTGTAAGTATATGTCCAAAACATTAAATATTAACAGCAACTGTGATTGTACTTTTCTACACTTTCAAACATTTTAAAAAACAAATATACTACTTTAATAATCAGAAAAAAAGGCGTATATTTTTAAAAACACTAATTCTTTGTAAAGTACCCTTAAGTGAAAATTGTAATGTTCTAAGCAAACAGAAGTTGAACCAGACTTGTTCATCTGAGGAAAATCTCGTATTTATCTTAAATTATACAAAGTTAAAAAAAAAAAAAAGTCTGGAAATTTTGGTCACAAAGACTATTTAGAAAGCTACTTGCCCTTTTTACTGCATGGAGCCAGGTGATACTCTTAGAAAGCAATTTATATGTGCTAAATACTCAGTTTTATAAAAATGTAATTTTCTCTTATTTCTCCTATAAATAAGGCTTTTTTTTGAGGAAGATTAGCCCTGAGCTAACTACTGCCAATCCTCCTCTTTTTGCTGAGGAAGTCTGGCCCTGAGCTAACATCCGTGCCCATCTTCCTCTACTTTATACATGGGATGCCTACCACAGCGTGGCTTTTGCCAAGCAGTGCCATGTCCACACCCAGGATCCAAACCAGTGGACTCCAGACCACCAAGAAGCAGAATGTTCAAACTTAACCGCTGCACCACCGGGCTGGCCCTAAATAAGGCTATTTTAATTTATTCTCAATCACTCACTAATTGGAGAGGTTTAAACCCAGTTCTTAACCACCAAAACACCTAAGAGCCAATTTGCCTCATACATGAAGTTACATGATTTTTGAAATCCTGGCATATAAATTGTCAAGATTTCTAACATTTGATACATGAAGACAGATAACTTGGTAAACCTAAAAAATTACATTATACCATGTTTTGCTAATGAATTAACATAAAGTGATATGATTACAGCAGAGATGTCTCACTGACTACAGAATCCTGTGGACAAGACTAACATTCACCTTTCACTGGAAAATAATGATAACAACCAACGGAGGCTCCATTCAGCCATAGATAGAATGGATAGCCATAGGCAGCCTAACCAAAAATTACATCCTTACAACAGTATCTGAAATACATCATTAGAATATGCCTTTCCAAATCTTACAGTATATTTCCAAAAAGTACCCACAAAATAAACATCTGTGTGTATGTATGTGTTAATTAGCTTAGATAAATATATGTTAATTTATTAGCAAGAAATAGCAAAATGGAAAGTGGAATGTGAGACAGGCATTCTTTCTGTTTGGTTTAGCTTTGGCAGGGAAGCATGAGTAGGAAAGCTGTCTACAGTCAGGGACAGATAAATAGTAGTGGCAGCAGTAGACGGCTTCAGCAGTCAGGTGAGAGTATAAAGTCAAACAAGACAGGCAAGACCAGGATCAAAGACAGCATCCAAAGGAGAAGAGAAATCTCATAGAGAAATATTACAAAAGCACTATCTTTTCCTTATTTCAAACTAATATTAATGGTGCTATCATTATCCTAATCATTTAAGCTCCAACCCTCAGGTCATTTGTCTCTTCTCTATTCCTCATCCCTCATCTTTCTCCAAGAATAAGACTCTTAATACTTCATGATATTTCCTCCTCCCCATTTTGAGTACCAACAATTTAATTCAACTACTTATTACTGGTCTCTGGGAAAGTGACAGACTAACTTCTCTCCCTCCAGGATCTCTTTCTTCCACCACACAACTCATTTATTTCCAGATTAACATTCCTAATGTAGAGCTTTGGTACTGACACACCTCTGTTTAGAAGCCTTCAACAGCTAACCATTCTAACACAAATAAAATCAAAATCCCCTATTTTAGAATTAAGACTCTCCCAAATCTGTACCTTATCTACTCTTTTCCAGGAACATCTCCTCTAGACACTAACAAAACATTAACTCTAATCAAATTCTCAATTAACCAACTTCCTATTTTCAGCACATAAATCTCTCTCCTGAGAAGCTCTGCTTTAACCTCCAATTCTCCTGCCTACCTGTCAAAATCCTAGTTCAAGTATTTTTACCTTAACAAAGCTTTCCCTGATTTTGCCCCAAATGGGTGGGATGTCATCATCCTGTAAATTTCCATAGCCCTTAGTTCAATCTCTAACATGAAATAAAGACTATTCTATTTGGTATTAATAACAACAATTAAGAATTTTTTTGAAAACTTACCCTGTACCAGTAATTTACATACAAATTACTCATTTAATCCACAAAACACTATGAGATAAATACTATAGTTTTAACTATTTTCAAGCTGAGGAAATTGAGGTTCACGGGGTCTAAATGATTGTCAAAGTCAAGCAGATGGTAAGAGCCATCTAACCCCAGAGCCTACTCTCTTAACCCCTGTGTGTACTGACTTAATCATCAAGTACACGTGTCGTATTGCACTACCAGAGAGCAAGCAACTTGATGTCAGGTACTCTGTCTTCTTCATTTTGTACTCCCACAGGACAAGGGTTTGCATATTATAAGTGCTCACCAAATAATTATTGAAAGAATGAGCAAATGAATTAATAAAAGTGGCATGCACAATTTAAAAAGGCCTTTCATAGAGCTTATTTCAAAAGTGGTTCGAATGATATGAATTTCAGATAGTGAGGGGGATATACCCGAGTAGCTGGGTTATGAGATGCCTCTCAGAGGGTCTCCTCACATTTCAGGCAGTACCTAGAAGCAGCACTATGTTGTGTGCCTCCCAGGGCATTCTGAACAGAAGCAGAGCAGTACAAAATCAGTCAAATGTCACTAGCTTTATATCCTTTAGTATGCTCTCAGCAGTATATTCTTACCATTGTTAGACTGTGCCTATGCATATCAAATATCAGATCTACATGCCAGATCTCGATAGAAGCCTCTTTCCCCAGTCTGTTCTATCCAACTTGGTCTCAGCCAGCAGAACCTCCAGAAGAGAAATTTCTTTTGGTCTCAGCAATGACCTACTCTGATGATAAGAGTCCTAGCTGAATTCTCGAGGAGGTAAGATGACCTGACTTCAATACCATTAAATGAAGAGTACCCCTACTATCCTGTGGCAAAAACTATTATGAGATACAAGGACTACTTTAACTTCTAATACCTTGGAAGTCGTTCTACTTCTTTCCCTTTTATTTTCAGTGCTTTAAAATTTTTCTCCCAATCATGTACAGTAGAAAGATGTTTTTCCACCAGAGCTTCCATATCAACTTGCCCAATTACAATCCATTCCTATTTAACAAATGAAAAACATATTATTAAAGAAATAGAACTAATAAATTAACATTTAAAAGATTAAGATTCAACCTTTAAGAGCAATAAAAAGGAGCAAATGTGAGGTATTCAAGTAAACTTCAAATTTAAGTATGTAAATATAATTATTGCTGCACAGCCTAAAGAATGAACAGGAAAAAACAATTTAATATACAAAAATACAGAGACCATCAAACTTTTTTGAAGAGAGACAAAAACCCTTTTTTCAGATTCTCTTCTCAAATTTGATGTATACAAAGAATTACTTCTGCAAAGCCAAGACTACTATAGGCTACAAATCTGAAAGTATCCAGATTCAATTTATTCTAGAAATCTAAAATACAGAAGAAGCATTGCAGTATCATTTAAGAAACTGGCTGAATTCTCAGTCATATGTCTCAGGATCGATACAAATGAGTAATGAATGCAATTAGGGTTTTCCTTTAGAGAATTGGTACCACACACAAAGGTAAAAAGTTAAATCAGGGGCCGGCCCAGTGACGTAGTGGTTAAGTTCATGCACTCTGCTTTGGCAGCCTGGGGTTTGCAGGTTTGGATCCCAGGCACAGACCTACAGATCACTCATCAAGCCATGCTGTGGCGGTGTCCCACAGACAAAATAGAGGAAGATTGCCACAGGTGGTAGTTCAGCAACAATCTTCCTGAAGCAAAAAGAGGAAGACTGGCAACAGATGTTAGCTCAGTGTCAATCTTCCTCACCAAAAAAAAAAAAAAAAAAAGTTAAATCATCTTGATTTCATTAACTTTGAAGGCTTCTTTCCATGTATTGGAAAGGACGAATGAAGAAAAGTTTCTATTTTCCAGAGAGAAATTAAAATTGACACAACAGAGTAGCGTCATATTCCAAGTTGACATAACAACCAGAAAAAAAGAACTAGCTGGGGCTGGCCCGGTGGCACAGTGGTTAAGTTCTCACACTCCAATTCAGCGGCCTGGGGTTTGCCAGTTCAGATCCCAGGTGCGGACATATGCACCGCTTGCCAAGCTACACTGTGGCAGGCGTCCCACATATAAAGTAGAGGAGGAAAGGCAAGGATGTGAGCTCAGGGCCAGTCTTCTTCAGCAAAAAGAGGAAGACTGGTGGTAGATGCTAGCTCAGGGCTAACATTCCTCAAAAAAACAAAAAAAAAGAACTAGTTTCTCAATCTTCAAATAGTCTAAGCCAAAAAATTTAGTGTAACTTTTTTCTCATGAGTGGCATAAATCTAGGTTGTATAAGAATCCTCAATTCTGGCTCTCTGGTTTGCCATATTTTTATTTTATGCCACAGAAGAAAACTATTGATTTGTACATTTAATACTAATTCAATCAGATGAAATATTATAACAGATGGACAGAAATTTACATTCCATACCTTATGTTGGTGTAAAACAGCTGACAATCTCCTAAATAGATCTTCTGCTTTGCTAAAAATAGTCAGAAATCCACTTGCATTTCTATCAATCATGATAGAAAAAATAGATTCATCTCCTGCCTCACCCACTCCCTTAAACTGATTAGGTATGCCGATGAACCTCTTCATTTCTCTATAATATTTAGCCCGGATTTCTTCAAAAGGAGGTCTGAATTGTAACCGTCCTTGTCTGAAAGCAAATAAATAACTTTAAAATATAAATAATCAGAAAATTACAGATAAAAAAATTGAACTGGGTTTTAAAAAATCTTACTTGTACATTAAGTCTATATTTATTTCTGGCAGATTCTCATTAAGCGCTTCTAAGCCCATCTGATACTGATGTTCCAGAGCTTTGTACAGTTGATGATTCCAGTGTTGTTTCCACGCATGCATGTCACTTGCTTGGAATCCCTAATATGTTATAGTCACATTTTTTATTTAAAAATTAGGTGTTAAAAAATGATAATAATTAAATAAAACTAAAAATAAGTAAATAAAAATTACGTGGTAGAATGGGGTTTTCATTTAATGCTCTCATATCACATAAAGTAAAATTATAATTAAAAAACCTCATTTTAAATATCTTAAAACATGCAACCCCTTTACTGCAACGTGTAGTACGAGAGTTTATATGGAGTCAAATATGAAAATCTCTAAGCTATGTGCTTACAAATAACACACAAAAGATCAGTAAAATTTTAAAAATCAAACTAATATTAAATGGATTTTATATATGGACTTTATTTTATGATGCTAAAAAAAAGCCAAGAACAGGAATAACGGTTTACTTTGTGAATTTCTTAGCCCTTTTTCAAAAATTCCCATCAGGTATCGCTCTTCTCTTCCCTTTCCTCTCTCTAAATAATCCATTGGACATTTAAAAACATGATAAATTTAAAATTTGAGAATGCTCAGTTCTCCTATTTTATACACTCTTTGCCTCCACATAACCATAAATATATCAATTCTAGTACTTTAATTTTTGTTATTTCTTAAAGTTCCACGAACTGAAAAATGTATGTAAACATGTAAGACACCTAGCTCATAGCCAACTAAGATCCCATTGTCACCTACTACGTAGGAAGCTCTGTGCTAACCACCTTCATATACATCATCTCATATCAAAATGTATATAGAATTGAAATTTTACCCAAGAAAAGGAAAAAAATTCTGAAACAAAGTTATTTTAATCATTAGGTTTCTGCCTAAATCTAACTTTGTGTTCTACAGATGTCACAATCACCTAAAAGAAAAATAACAAATGACAGATAGTCAAGCCAAGTCAGAAAAACTACAAAGTCTGAATTGAGGATTTGAGCATTCTATAGGACAAATGGAAACTTATTTTTATATTTTTAAATGTAAACGCACTATTAATTTATGGTCCATATATATAATTTACTTGAATTCTAAATTTATTAGAAATTCATTAGTAAAGGTTTACAGACAACCTTTATGGACTTTTCATCAATTCACACATTCACATTCTGAGAAGGCCATATTTCAAAGTACAGACACAAAATAAAACATACTCTACCTGTGCTTCTACACTTGCTAAGCCAGTTCTCAGTTCCTGTAACCCATCTTTCCAACGCTGTTGCTGCCGAAGCAGATCAATATTCATAAGAACCACCACCTGTTAACATTAGAGCACAAGAGTCTCCAAGTATCACTGGAAAAATAGCAACTTCTCAGTGGAAAAACCTGACAGACAGCCCCTTAACCAAGTGATCAAGGTTAACTCAGCCTATAATAAGACATATCAATACCTGATCGATGCACTGAGAAAGGCAAAACATCACTTCTGTGATATTCCTGTCAAAACTGTATAATCCCAATATAATAATGAGAAAACATCATACAAACCCAGATGGAGAGGCATTCTACAAAACAACTGACCCCTATTCATCAAAAGTATCAAGGTCATGAAAACAAGGAAAGACTGAAGAGAGGAGACTATAGAGACAACAACTAAATGCAAGGTAGGATCCTGGAAAAGAAAAAGGACGTGAGTGGGAAAAGTTGTAAAATTCACAACAGTCTATTTCCTAGGTTTGATAACTGTACTACAGTTACACAAGTTGTTAACAATAGGGGAAGCTGGGTGAAAGGTAAGTGTGAAATCTCTATACTATTTTTGCAACTTTAAGTTTCAAATTATTTCCAAATAAGAAGTTACTTAAAATTATATTCTAATTACTTTTTAAATAATCCTATTCACAGCTTATTCAATTTTATAAATAAAATATACCTTTTCACAAAATGTAGTGTGCCATTTTCTCAGTTTTCGATTCTCAGTGGCAAGTCGTTCCGCAGCATTTTGGAGTTTTTGGATGTAGCCTTCTAATTCTTTAGGATTATCCCAAGTAATTTGTGACTTTCCTCCACTTCCTGCTTTTGAATTCTAAGGTTCAACAAATGACATTTAGTATTTAAATACATTTTTTTCCCAAAAGATTCAATATTCTACATCATAAATCCAATTATCCCTAACACTGACCTGCAATATAACAATTTTTCCATTTTATAATTGATAAAGCAACCCAGCCAAGATTGAACAGTCCCACTCCTTCCAAGTTCTCCCTCTTACAATAAACAAGCATAGAAAGACCAAAAGGTAGAAATAAGAATATGAATTCTTTTATTGTCTCCCATATATCCAGCATAGGGCACTGGAGAAGCCTCTAACCTAGAACCACCCACAGGTACGGAAAAGAAAGAGCTCCAGAAACCTATTCCCTCTAGCCAAAGCACCAGGAAAACAGTGGCCTAACAACAGAAAACCTTTCAAGCAATACGCACCCTACTCTAGCCCAACACTAATGGAAAAACCACCCATCTCTGCAGTTTCAGTGGAACCAAGCAGAGAGCTAACATTCCATACCCTGCTTGGCAAAAGCAGACAGTAGTCCAATTGCCCTGTCAAGATAATGGCAGAGCTGAACAGGGAGCTGAGCTGGCCCTGCCCCCCCCCCCCCCCCCCCCCCCCCCCCCCCACCCCCGCTTTGTTGTAACACAGCAGTGTGAATCTGCCCTCCACTTCTAAGCATGGCAACAGGGCTTCATAGGGAGCTGAGTTTACACCCTGCTTGGAGGCAACAAGACACTGCAAGTTGGTACACTACTGTCGCCGGAAAGTGTCAGTAAGGCAAAAAGAGGCACTGAACTTCCACTCTACTCATCTGAAATGAAGCAGTGCAAGTCAGTGCTCCACTTTTGTCAGGATGGTACCTGCAGGGCCTAGCAGACAACTGAACATACACCCTCACCCAGGCCTCATGCTATACCTCACTGTTTCAGAGAGAAATAAGGAGTTACTTAGAAAGGAATGCAAATTCAAAAGGCAGGGGATTTCTCATCTGAAACCATGAGGGTCAGAAGGGAGTGGAACAACACTTTTAAAGTGTTAAAAGAACTGTCAGCCATGAATTTTATATCTGGTGAAAATATCTTTCAGGAATGAGGGGAAATGAAAACATTCTCAGATGAAAGAAAACTAAAAACTAATAGAATTTGTCACTAGCAAACCTATTTTTTTTTTTTTTGAGGAAGATTAGTCCTAAGCTAACTACTGCCAATCCTCCTCTTTTTTCTGAGACAGGCTGGCCCTGAGCTAACATCCATGCTCATCTTCCTCTACTACATATGTGGGATGCCTACCACAGCATGGCATGCCAAGCGGTGCCATGTCCACACCCGGGATCTGAACCAACGAACCCCGGGCCGCCAAGAAGTGGAACGTGAGAACTTAACCACTGTACCACCGGGCCGGCCCCACAAACCTACTCTTAAAGCCTGGCTAAAGAAAGTTCTCTCAATAAGAAGGAAATGCTAACAAGAGAAGCCTGGAACTTCACAAAGGAAAGAAAAACATTGGGATGAGGAAAACATGAACATAAAATAAACTAGCCTTCTTCTCATGAGTTTCTTAAATCATATTTGATGATTGAAGAAAAATTATAACCACATCTGATGTAACACTCTTATGTATGTAGAGGATACTAAATACTTAAGACAAATGTATAAAAGTAGAGAGGATAGAGAGACCTAGATAGAAGAAAGGTTTCCATACTTCACTTGAAGTGGTAAATGTTAAGGCATATCAAGTCTCTGGAATACAGCAGACCCTCAATAAACAGCTGATGAATAAATGAAACTAAACAATTATAATAAATTCAATAGGATAACTCTGTGAATCAGCTTAAAAAATACTTAATGAGTAATTACTCTACACTACTTACTGTTGTATTGCTAGAGAGTATGAAAATAAATTCGAGACCCTGCTGTCCAACACAGTGAGTGGCCAGAGGATTATAAAGAACTGTAGTGTTCTTTCTCTTCCTACCCTAGTTTTTTATCCACTACTATGTCTCATTTAACATATGTTAAATATAATCATTTACTTCTCACAACCGAATTTATCAAAGTAAGTTTCCTCTTTGGAAATATCAACAGATGTTATTTTGAAGACATTTATTAGAGAAGAAAAAGTTCTAAAGGCTTACAATTAAGACATTATCTATTAGTTAAAAAAAGTCAAAAACAATTATCTCATTTTCAAAAAGTACACTTGTAAATATGCACACAAAAAAAGTTTAAAAGGATCTACACCAGACTGTCAAGAATGATCATCTCTTGATGACACAATTATAAAACATGTTTTTCTTTTTGTTTACTTGTATTTTTGAAACTTTCCATTATAAACTCATATTGAGCTTTGGCAATAAGAAAAAAATGTTCTTAATAACATCTATAATATGAATTATATAACTTCTAGTAAATCTTAAGCCTGAAAACTAGTGTGCAGAAAAGAGAACATAGCAGGTCTGACTGCTATCCCTTAAAAGCCCTCTTTTAAAAGATGGGCCGTTAGCTGGCATCTGGGAACTTGGAATTGTGGAGGGTTCCCACTACTCTTTTTTTTTTTTTTTGCTGAGGAACATTAGCTCTGAGCTAACATCTGTGCCAATCTTCCTCTATTTTATATGTGGGACACCACCATAGCATGGCTAGTGAGTGAAGTAGGTCCATGCCTGGGATCTGAACCCACAAACCTGGGCCACTAAAGCAGAGTGCACAGAACTCTAACCACTTGGCCATGGGGCTGGGCCTGCTAACTTTTAAGAGTAGCTCACTGTACCTAAACAATATGGTTTACGCTGAACACCTTCCAAGAATCTGGAATTCTGGTACATATTAGGCAGAAGATACCTACATTTCCTTCCCTCAATACAAGCCTAGGCACTGTGTCGCTAATGATCTTCCCTAGAAAGACAAGATTTCACATGTGTTACAACTTGTTGCTAGGCGCATTAAGCACGCCCCGTGTGACTCCACTGGGAGAGGAGAGGACTCTTGAAAGCTTGCACCTGATTTCCCCAGGACTTCGCCTCGTGCACCTTTCCCTTTGCAGATTTGCTTTGCAACCTCTAGCTTTGATAAAGCATTGCTGTGAGGACAACTACACCCTGAGTCCTGGGAGGACTCCTAGCAAATCACAGAACCTGGGTGAGTCTCGAGGACCATGACACAACTGGTCATCCACTTTCTAATAAAAGGGTATCTTCCTCTTCTACTTATTTTTTAAAATATTTCATGCCTCTGAAGACTGAAAATGTAAATTTCAAACAGTTAGCAGTCACACAGTAACATAGTTTAAAAACTACTGTGAGTTTTCCTAACTTCATATGTGTAGATATTTAAATAAGCAAAGATAAAGAAGAAATAAATCTTAAATTGTAAAATCAGGAGATGATGGAAAAGCACTAAAGAGTCTTGTGTACAAGGATCTCACACTTGACTGAATAAGTAAATATAAAAGCATACAAACTGTATAGAATACATATTAATTCAATTGATCAAAATCAGCACCAAAATATGTGAAACATAACTGTTTAAACCTACAGTTGGAAAAAATGTTATTTGTTAAAACCAAAGGAAATCTTTGGGGAGCAAAGCAAAGCCTTAGATCAATGGCTATGTTAAGCTGAAGAGTATACTAAAAGAACTAAGAAATGAGAAACACTTTACATTAAAATCTAATTACAGTAACAGAAAAAGTCCATTTACCTTAATTATCTGTTCAAATGCTAAAGCAGATTGTAACATCATTGGTCTCTGACTTTGAATCATTTGTTGATCGATAGAATTGTAAAAATGTGCCACCTACGAAGTAAAAGTCCAATTAGCAATAACCAATAAGAAATATCACACAATTTTTCATTTTCTTTTTTTTTGAGGAAGATTAGCCCTGAGCTAACTACTGCCAATCCTCCTCTTTTTGCTGAGGAAGCCTGGCACTGAGCTAAAAATCCGTGCCCATCTTCCTCTACTTTATACGTGGGAAACCTACCACAGCATGGTGTGCCAAGCAGTGCCATGTCCGCACCCGGGATCTGAACCGGTGAACCCCAGGCTGCCGAGAAGCAGAAAGTGCGCACTGAATCACTGTGCCACCGGGCCAGCCCCCAATTTTTCATTTTCATTTTTAATTGTTTGAATGCAAATATTAACTCTTCTCAATTTTAAGACTTAACAAAAGATACTTTTTTCATCTCCAATATAGTATTTATGCATGTATTAATTTATACAGTCAACAAAAAGTTCCTATAATTTGCCAACTCATGTCCTGGGAGCCAATTAAACAAAGATTATAAAATCTACTCCCTGGAATCAAAAAGTTTACAGTCCCATAGGGAACATAGAGGAAACCAGTAGAGCATGTTAAGTGCAAAAAAACTGAACTCTTTATTCTTGTGACCCTCCAAACCTGCTCCTTCCTTTTTCAGTAGTCATGCCCCGCATAACAATATTTTGGTCCCGAAGGACCACATATACCACAGTGGTCCCTATAAGATTAGTACCAGATAGCCTAGGTGTGTAGTAAGCTATACCATCTAGGTTTGTGTAAGTACACTCTATGATGTTCGCATAACAATGAAATTGCCTAACGATGCATTTCTCAGAAGGTAGTCCCTTCATTAAGTGATGCATGATTGTATAAACACAATGATTTATCCATTTCGAAGACAGAAAAAATATTTGAGGTATTCTTAATTCTTCTCTCACATCTTACATCAGTGAAGTCTATTGACTAAATTTTCACAATATATACTGAATCAACTACTTCAAACACCTCCATCAATCCCACCCCAACCCAAGCACCCTGATCTCTTGGCAAGACCAGTGCACCATCTCCTAACTAGTCTGTTTCCAATCATGGCCTCCTATTGTCTATTCACAGTATTCAGAGCAGCCAGAGTGGTCCTTCTTTAAACATACGTCATGTCATACCTTTAGCCTACTCAAAACCTTCCTATGACTTTCCAACACATTTGAGAATAAAATCCAAAATCCCAAAACTCTAACCTAAAAACCTTCCAATGATTTCCCAATACACTTAAGAATGAAATCCAAATCTAAAACCCCTGCCTTTACCCCTGCATAAACATTTACATAAACCAGGCTTTAGGCCCCACAAACCCCTCCCTCATTGCCTTGTAGCCAAACAGGCCTCCTTGCTGTTACTCTAACCTACTAAGTGAGTCTTCCCGCAGGAACTTTGTGTGTCATTCATTTCCTCTGCCTGCAATAGTCTTCCTCCAGATATTTGCAGGGTTCTCTTACTCACTTTGTCATATCTCTTCTCAAATATCACATTTTCATCAACCCTTACCCTGACCACTCTGAATAAAATAGCAGTCTTTGACACAATCTTTTTACTACATTATATGCTTCCTCAAAGTACTTATCACTACCTAACATTATATTATCTATCTATGTGTTTGCTGTCTAGCTCCCATATCAGAATGATAGCTCTAAGAATAGTGTCTAGCAAATAGCAGGCACTCAATAAATGTTTGCTGAATTAATAATTAATCAAAAGATAGAGACACCTACAAGCTACAGTGGTGGACAAAGGAAGACATTGTCAACATTGTCAACATTGTCTGTTGGGGAAAAACAAGAGGTTCAGGGAAGATCAAGTGGATACTATGGAGTGAGCCTAAGGAGTTTAAGGAGACTGTCTTTTAACTTTTGGATCCCCAGCACCTCACAAAATTCTTGGCACAGAGTAGGTGCTTGAAAAACATTTCTTAATTTCATAGTCATCTTCTTTCCACTAGTATGCATAAAAATATACTTTATTTGGTGGAGGATACCCACTCCACTCATTCTGTACCACAACAGCATTCCCAGAAAAACCCCAATCAGGAAAACTAAAAGCAAAAAAATACATATCATTATAGCAATTTGGCCATACTGCTATCCATCCAATATTCTACTTCATACTCCCTGCTCTAGCTAAATATCTGCTCATAAGTAAAGGTATATATACACGGTTTTTCTTAATTGCTCTTCTAGGGGTAAATACAAATACTATGTGACCATTCATTCATCCTTTGAGCTCCAATTGTGCTAGACTAAATACTTTGGATACAAAATTGAGCAAGCCTTTCTGCTTTTGAAAATGTAGTCCCTCTCTCTGAAATGATCATCCACCTACCTCCTTGTGCTCTTGAGAGAACACATGTAGATTGTTCCTGACTCACATCAAACATCATGCCTCTGTAAAGAGTTATCCGACACTAACTCTACTCCTACCTAGGAAAATAGCTGAAAATTCCCACCTCTATGCTTTCACAGGGCTTTTGAACTTCGATAACATAGTATACTCATAATATATTAAGTATTGTACCTACTTGTTCACATATCTGTCATCAATATATGAACTATAATGGAATAAATATGGCCTTGGAATCAGAGAGATTTGATATCAAATCTCAGCTTCATAACTTACTAGCTGTGTGGCACTGGGAAAACTCTGTTACAAATCTGATCCCCAATTAGATCAGTGAAAAATGGGGGATTAACTGAAATAACATAAATAAGGCATCTACCAGAAGGGCTGATATTTAATGAGAACTCAATGTTTAGCTTACTCTCTCCCACTAGACCAGTGGTTCTCAACCATGGCTGATTTGCACCCAAGGGAACATTTGGCAATGTCTGGAGATATTTTCGATTGTCAGGGCTAGGTAGGTGCTACTGGCGAGGGATGCTGCTAAATATCCTACATAAAAAAATTGGTCCAAAATGTCAAAAGTGCTGAGGCTGAGAAACCCTTTGCCAGAGTGATAGTAATATATTTATTTTTATATTCTCACCACACTATGCCTGGTAGTACAAGTGCTCGATGAATCTTTGCTGAACAAAAAGAATAAATGAAAGAACAAATACACAAGATACTGTTCCTGCCCTCTAAGATTTAATAATCAAGTGAGAGAAAACTGAAAGAAATCCAGAGTGATTTGCACACTACACACAGAATAAAGAACAATCAACTAAAGGAAGATACAACAAAGAAAGTGACTTCTGAGTTGGGAATTAAAGGATGACTTTGAGTTTTCCAATCTGAGGGAACAGATATCAGTGCATGGAGACATACTCAGAGAAGAGCCAAGTTTCATACTACTGAAGCATAGGGTGCAACATGAGGGGAAGAACGTAGGCAGCGAAGGCCACAAACAGTAAGGTTAGTTAGGGAGTGATTAAGAGGACCTTGTATACTGTGCTAAAGAGGTAGACAATGTGGTGATAATAGTTGGTTTTAAACGTAAACGATATGATGACAATGTGCTGAACACGTAGACCAAGGAAATGGCCAAAAACAGAGACCAGTCCATCAGCCTGGTAATTCTCTAAGAATATGTCCCTTGAAGGTAGGAGACGACCCTTTAATTAGAAGGTCCTTTAAGACCATACAAGCAACATAAAAGAAAGACAAAAAAAAGAGAAAGAATAATATTCTACTTTTCCAAATGCCACTAGAATAAAAAAGTTATTACAATAATCCCTCAAATTAATAAATTTCTATATAGTTTACAAAGCAAATTTTGTAATGTACTCATTTAGCAAACCATAATTTCACAGGACTTGATGGTGCTAGTCTATTAAGACGAAAAAAATCAAAAGTAGAAAACAAAGCTTTAAAAATATTCTAATGTAATAAACACAGAATAGCCAGGTTTTCAAACATATAATATAATTTCATACTTGTTTAAGAATAATTGCTTGCTTGCAGAATTTCTGTGCAATGTTTGCAACTTGCTGTATTTTGGCAGGAATAACAAAGCCAAGGGCAGAAAGCTGACGAACTTCCCTCAGAAGAATCACCAACCGATCTGAATAATGCACTTTTAATGATCCATCATTAGGATCCAATTCCATAATTCGACCATTAGCCTCAATACTACAAAACAAAATGAATGGCTTTTAAGTTTCATGTTCTCACTCTTTTGACTGATGAAAAACACAATCATTTTTACAATTTTTCTGCAAATATAAAATTAAAGCAAAAACACTTTTTAACTATAGTTTTCAAGTTATCATTTTTTCATAGTATCTCACAATTCAGATCTTGATAACAAACTGCAATATCCAAAGTATACCATCACATTAATATTTCAACCAAGCAGTTTTTGAAGTCAGAAAAATCAATCTCTTCACCTTCAGCTAAGATTCAAAATTGACATCATATCAACCGTAAAGAGAAAAGGTTCTGATTCATTTGCTAAAAGGTATCTTAGAGTTTTTTTTTTAGTCAGCCTACATGGTTCTTTAATACTTTTATTAAAGTCTCAATGATAAAGAACATAAAAATGGTAGGAGAAGAGATAACCAAATGTTTAATTCCTCTACTCTTTGTTTCACGAAGACTATCCTTTCTTTGTGTTTCTTGTAAAGGCTACAACAGCAAATTTTACATTGGGGCACTCAAGTCAGCATGGATTGTGAAAATGCTGAGATGAATTAAGCATAACAGTATTATATTTTTCATGACCTGTCTTTCAGAATCAGGTTTATATAATGCTCATTCTTTCAAATCACTTTCACAATTAAGAGAAACTGCAGATCTTAGAAACCAAGCTACTGAAAAGCAAAGAACAAATCTATTCAGTCTACTTAATAACACAAAATAAAGTATAATAAAAAGCAGACACTTTAAAATGGCTTAAAATAATGATTTAGCACAAAATTTTCCGCTATGAGCATGAAGTCTGTCAGAAAATTATAATGGTGATCCTTGTTCCGTTTATTCAAAACATCTTCAAAATTAGTTTCTACATTCCAGCTTATCTGAAATATGTTCCAAAACACACTGATTCTACAGGACACAATGGGTTTTAGCCCACCCCCTCCCCCCCAAGAAAAAGGGGAAGTCAGGGGGTTTCATTGTCAAATGGGAAACACTGGGCTGAACAAAGTTATACAGGTTTCTTTACAGGAGGTCTCAGCCCTTCGGTACACTGTCAAATACAGTGACCGGAGCTACAGTGATAAAAGTGTGCAAAGTTTCCAAAGTTAGTTGACTAAAGAACCTGTTGTTTTTCTTTTGGAGCAGCTCTCACATTTTAGGTTCAAGGTAGAAAGGGAAAGAGTTAAATGCATAAAGTTATAATCATTATGCCCCAGCAACTTTTGGTTCTTCTATTCTTCCTCCACAGCCAAAATGAAAGATAAAAAGCAAAAAAATATTCATTCAGTTTAAGAAGCTACCACTTTGGGCTTAATTATCCTTCGTAGCAGTATAGGGAAAATAAACAGAATTTCATAATATGGGGAAAGTTACTTTTAAAAAGTAACAAGTTTCTAAAAATTAAAAAGTGACAAGTTTCTAAAAATATAAACAATAACATGCTGCTAAAAGTTTATCTGAACGAAGAATAACGGTTTTTTTAGACTACCTACTTTAAATACCCATTAGAATAAGTACGTTAACCAATTGAATTATGTTCGATACAGTTCAATAAATATCTACCAAACCCTTATTATGTTGGGCACCATGAAGAAATACTCTCCATCTCAAGGAGCTTAAAATTAATGAAATTTTACAGTTTACAACGTGTGTGTGTGTATGTGCATGAGTACTTGTACATAATATAACCATAAAAACGCAGAAAAATATATATGATTACTAATAACAAAAAACCATGGGAGAAGAAAAGCCTAATTCCAAAATGAGAATCTGCAGTTCTCGGGCATAGACATGAGAAGCAAGGGAAAGGCAGTCAAATAACTATATCATCAAAGATTCCAACCTTAATGACTTAAAAGTTGATAATCAAAAACTAACAACACAACAAAAAATTAAAAGAACAGCAGCAAGTTTGAAGAAAGGAGAAAGCAGAAATGACTAATTCCACTTGCCATTTGGATTAATAGCATAAGAAAAAAGACTCGTGTGTAGATTTCACTGTTTAGGATATTTATACATACCTCAAGCCAGATCTGGAATCAGATAAACCAGATTGAATATCCCTGGACCAATCATCAAATTGTTCTTGTTCATATATTTTAAACTGGTCTAAGAGATCTTCAGCACTTCGATAGAAAGATCGAAATCCTGACAAGTCAGATAAAAGAGCCTCTGCAATTTTGATAGTATCATCCACCTTAAAAAGCCAAATTATAAGAATATTTATTATTTAAATTCTAACAAATTTAGCATAAAATGAGCCCCCTTCTCTGGTCTGTGACTCAGAAATTATTTTCCCATTCATCTATAAACAGTAAAATAAAAGAACTGTCAGTGAATACAAGAATATCAATCCCTACTTTGCTTCTGAATTATACAACCTCAGAATAGCAAAACACAGAGGATAACCCATACAAAGCATAATCTAAAGGGTAAGATAAAGGAAATTCAGATGAAACTCCAAGAATTCAGCAATACAGTCACGCATCACCTAAAGACAGGGATACATTCTGAGAAATGCGTCATTAGGCAATTTTGTCATCGTGCAAACATCATAGAGTGTACTTACACAAACCTAGAAGGTATAGCCTACTACATACCTAGCCTATATGGTACTAATCTTATAGGACCAACAGGGTTATGCAGTCTGTTGCTGACCAAAACATCATTATGTGGTGCATGACTGTAATCCTAAATATGTTAAGCAATAATCTGAGCCCTTTGCTAAATGTTCTGCTTAATAGCTCAAACAATAATTAGGTCAATTTGAGTGGCAATTAAAGGAGAGAAATGCCTTTCCTCCACAAATGGACAAAGAACACTGTAGGACGATGGAAAGTTAACTGACAAAATTAGGCAGAATAGTCCAGAAAACAAAACATCAAAAATACAAACTTGAATAAGTAGAATTCTCAAATATACTAGCCTTTATAATACTCTATGTTCACTTGCTCTTAATCACAGATTATAACCAATTAACATTTATTATAGGAGTTGAGTACAACACATTGTACCATATATTAATTATTAAGTACATAAGATTCTCAGATCAATTTTGATAATATTAAAATAATAGTCCTTTGAATCTATAAATTGCTGCCACTACCTTAGGCAATGCCATAATTACCTTTCACTTTTTCCTTAACTTCCATCCAACCTAGAATGATTTACTCACATAAACATACTTTCAGATAGACTTTGCAACTACCAGGATTTTGCAATGATACATTTCAAAGAATTAAAAATGATATATTTTCAAAGAATTTTTTTTAATGCAGTGTAAAGGATGCTTTCATCTTGAATATTTTTTTTAAGAAGGCACTTACTTGGAACAACTGCAATTGGAAGGATAAATGATTTGATAATTACCTCAAAAACCCATTAGAGTTATTAGAACCTCCTCTGCACACTTTTTCAGAATTCTACATTTCACATGAAAATGAGATAGATACGCCAAGGAAAACAGAATGTTTTCTAATTTTTTTACTAGAGTTCTATAGCATCTTCTACATTAATTTAGCACATTTTACAATTAGTATTTTTCAATTTTTATTGAAACTAATACCTTCAGTTCCAACTGGCGAACCCAAACTATATTATTGACAACTTCTGAAAGGTTTTTGCCAGCAAGTGGTCCAGATGCATCACCAGGAATTCCTCGGCATCGAGTCTCAAAATCTAATCGAACATCTAAATTTAATATAAAATTTAAATCAAATAAATGATTACATACATTCAGCAAAGATTTCCTAAATGCCTTCTATGTACCAAGCACTTTTCAAAAGTTGTGGACAGAAAAATAATAAGAGTTGGTCCCTTACCCTCAGGAACCTTACCACGTATCAAGTGAGACAAAGAAAGAAAATAACCGGTTAACTCAAAAAGTCTGTAATGTATAACAGAAATAGTAAATTAATCTTCAGCATATAGATGTCATAAAATGTAGTCTTAATCCTAAATGGTATGCAACAAAGAAAAAGGTAACCTACAAAAATATTTTCTCAAGCAAATAATATAATCTCTGACAAACTTTTACCTTTAACTGAGTCCACAAGTCTTGCCAGTAAAGTTTCTCTTTCTAACATCAATTCTTTGCTTATAGTTGGACGCTTCACCAATTCTTTATATTTCAGAAATGCTTGAAGAAGCTAAAATAAAATAAAATAGGTATATGTTCATCCCAAGTGGATTGATTTGGTAAATACATATATAACTCCTAAAATAGCTTAAAGGAAATATTAAAAGTGAAATATTTCAATATTTTACCTGCTGTGGACTATCCTGAATTTCTGATATATAATTTTTCAATTTTCCTGCAATTTTTTGTTCCGCAGGTGCAATAATTTTTTCATATTGAGACACTGCAGCTTTCCATAAGGGCTAAACAAATTAACAATATCATTAGACTTTAATATTTTAAAAATCTGCTTTGAAAAAGAACAATACAGACAGGAAATTATATAGATAAACACATATATATTCAACCTCAGTATATGGATTATATTGCACAGGATTCAGGCCAGTAAAAGGTTCAAATACTCGAGCCAGACATATGATTTTCTCTTCACTGGCAGGTAAAAAATAGAGAAGCTTCTCATGAATTGTTCTAACAGCCAAGACCTAAAACATAAAATATTAAAATAAATTTATTTAAATCTGCACAAATAGTTCTAAAATTTAAAGATATTGGGCAAGAATTTCTTTAAACTAGGTTCTCTGAAATGAACAATAAAAGTGAAAATGTAATCTTGAGATAATTAAAGTGATGCTCAAAGACATAACTATATCATCCCACTACTGTCAGTCAGTGTACTCAAATTTAGTGAAAATATATAAAATCTAAATATTTTTAAACTATGTTTAAAGCTCATTTAAGTAAAATTTTAGAATCTCTCCTTAATAAAGTAAAAACTTGATTTTCATTATTCTGTATTAAATTGCACTTCTAGTAATGAAATGATTCATTAACAACTCTATTATGTATAATTTACAAACAGCTGGAAAACAAATTGTGGTATTTTCTATTTAAAACCCATTGGTTCATAATGATACTACTAAAAACCATTTCATTGATCATCTAAGGAACTTACTGTGACAATAACTTATTGTTCATTGTTCTAAAAAGTGATAGATAAAAGGAAAGAAGTAATTGTCCATAATGCTTTTCCTGTACAAAATGTATTTCAGGGTAACTAAAGAATTAATGAGGAAAATTTCTTCCATCATCACTAATAAATGCAGGATAAAACAACATAATTAGAAAATAACCATTTTGCAACTCCTCATGATTATTAATGACTGCGAAAATCATTAAGAAAAAGTTGATGGGGGGCCAGCCCCAGGCCAAGTGGTTAAGTTGGCGCGCTCCGCTTCTGCTGCCCAGGGTTTCGCCAGTTCAGATCCTGGGCGCGGACATGGCACCACTCATCAAGCCATGCTGAGGCAGCGTTCCCCATCCCGCAACTAGAAGGACCCACAACTAAAAATACACAACTATGTACCAGGGGGCTTTGGGGAGAAAAAGGAAAAATAAAATCTTTAAAAAAAATTTTTTTTTAAATAAATAAATAAAAAAGAAAAAGTTGACGGAGAACATTATAACAGATGAATCAGGCCAATTATACCTGAACCCACTGATCAAACTTAACTCACTAAATGTGGGAAAACCAGACACTATATGCCTCCTGGTGTAACATATAAGAACTATACAGCACTGCCTATGAAGTAACCTGATTCAAGTTAACTGCAAAAAAAATTTCTAAGACAGAAAAATTGAACATTGGCTAGATTAAAATGATTAAGAAATTATTGTCATTTTGTTGGGTGTGATAGTGGTATTGTGGTTATGTTTTAAAGGTGAAAGTACATGATTTCTTAGGTGGGTTTTAAAAATACTCCAGCAAAAAAAGGAAGGGAGGTGAGACAAAGATGGAACAAGAACTGAATAATGTCAGTGGCTGCTGAAATTGGGTGACAGATAGAATGGCATTCATTATATTATTTTACTTTTGTCTATGTTTGAAATTTTTTATAATGAGAAAATTTTTCAAATAAAATTTGTTTAAAAACAAAACAAAACAAATCTCCAAAGAGCTATGATTCCCCAAAGCATAAAGGGAAAAAGTCAGTTTTACAATCTTCACATATTCTCATTTTGCCTGTCCCTTCAAGCTAAATATATAAGTTCTATACGGAAACTCATAAGTTATTCGAATATTTCCACCAAGTATTCCCTAAACAGCTGTCCCTACTTAAAAACAATTTCAACAGCGAAGAGAATGTCTGAGAGCCTCCATACATGGACAAGTGGGTTGATTAGCTTTTTTACAACAAAGAAGAACAAAATTGAAATTCACAACTTACAAGTTGAACAGTTACACACTAAAGAAAAAGAAAGGAGGTGAAAACAGCACTTAGTTAGTGCCCAGTGGGCACCTGGCCCTGTACCAGATGACTGCCATCAATTATCTCACATGAACTTTAACTCTTATTCTCTCCCAAAAGTATAAATAATTTCTATCAGATACATAGTACTTAATAGTTTTAAAATACATTCACAAACAAACAAGGATCTACTTTACACTCAAAGACAAAGATCAAATAATCAAGTGATACCTCTTCAAGGCGTTTGCCAAGTTTGTCAAGTGTTTCAGGAAAATATTTTTCATTTTTCCATGGATGAGGAACATAGCGCTGCCACACCTGACCTGTTAGATGATCACAGACGGTCACCCACTGTTCACAAATTGAAATACCAGCTTTCAGATTTTCTTTCACAAGATAATAAGGATCTTCCCATAGGTTCAAAGTTCCCAACTTTTTCTGAACAAATCTTCCAAATGAACCACCTAATAAAACATAAAGCAAACTTTTTAATGGAAATATCTTTTTTACAGAAAATTTCTAGAATACATGCCCGTGACAAAATAATAGACAAATTAGCAAACTAAGGATTTATGAAACACCACATGCACACCCTTAGACCAGCACTGTCAATAACAAATATTTTTCAAAAACACATATGCACACACACATTTGTTTGTATTTTTGCATCTTTCAATATATCATGTACATCTTTCAAGTGTAGAAATATACACATAGACTTTTTTAAAGGCTGCAGAGCCTACAGTACAGATGTAGCATTATGTAACCAATTCTCAATTGCTATTTGTTTCTACTCTTACATTACAAACAATGCTGCAGTAAATATCTTGCATATATATACTTTCATGTACTTGTCTAATATTTCCCAAGGATAATAATAAGCAGGGTATTTTCTGGGTCATAAAGTACATGCACTTTTAATATTGACAAATAAGTCACTATACGTAAAAAAACTTTTCAGTTCACTACAAAATAAAGTCTAAACACATACATGCATAGGGACTAAAAATCTATGGAAATTTAGCTGTATTAATGGTCAAAGAATTGGACACTCATGATTTAAAATAACCAACTCCAGACAAGTATCTATTTAAATAATCGTATATGATCTGCTTTAAGAGTTACTTTAAGCACCAACTATTACATTAAGGAGCATTTTAAATAAGGACTTAAAGGAAAAAACAGAAAACAAAGTAACATAGGCTTCCAAAATTTCACAAGTTTATTTCTTTACTAGTACCTATGATATCTAAGAGATGTAACATCCGTGACTCAGGATAATGATCGTACTCTGTTTGTCTCCACACATCATCTACAACATCCCGAGTAGTCTCCACCAAGTCAACCACTTCCAATAAGGATAGACCGTCCAAGTTATAAAACTCCTAAAACCAAAATGCATTCATTTTTAAACCTAATCATATTGTACCTTGAGCAATATAGTCAAAACGTTCTCACATTTTTTCAACTGCTACAACTCTAATATTTGCCATATTTTCTCCTCCTTCTTCTACCAGATGATATATTACTTCTTTATGCAAATACTTCCATAAGTTCCTTCATAAACATAAATTTCATGAAAGCCAAAAGAAAAAATAAGAATTGCAAAAAGTCTACTCATTTAGTTCTACCTTGGCCTAATTTTCTTTAAATTTGGATTTATTTCTTTTATTTACCCAATAAAGGTGGCCTTAATGTCATATATACACCATCCATTGTAGTTTACATATCTTTATTCACTCATAAACTGTGTTGCATAATGTAACCAATAATACAATCATAGTACAAGGTATATTATTCTACATTTCATCATTGTTACAAAAAAAGTTTAAAACCATTTCAAACACTTCCTTAAAATGATACTATTGAAATAATATTGGGAACAAAGAGAAAATTACTATATATTTATTTTGAAAAGAACAGACTTTTTTGCAACCATACTTTAAATGGTCACTTATTTAACCTCTCTATAGATACATCAAGAAATAATCAATCAAATAAATATAAAACTAAGACTTTTTATATTTCAGATTACTTCAAAATGCTAATTTGAATAAAGTGAACATTCTTTCAAAAGAACATATTACCTCTATGTGGATAAACCTCTGTTAGTGTATTAGGTTTTTGTTTTTCCCTATCTACCTGAAGAAAAATAATTATGTTTGTCAGAAAAATATTTACTAGAGATTAGAATTTCACCTTTTTAAAAGTTTGGATATCTAAATTGTACTCATGTTAAACACACATCTTAAGTAAACCCTGCTACATATGAAGGATATATTTTGTTCACAACTATCAAGTCATGATTTTAAAACAGAGGTAAATCCAGTGAAAACTGAATTCTAAAGTACTTTTATCAAAAGCCTGATATATAACTATGTATGAATCACATACTCTTGCAATTGTTTCAAATAATTCTTTAAAATAACTGGCTCTTTCTCTACTGATCTGTTTATTTCCACGATGAGCTTGCTCTATCCAAAACTGGAACTCATCATTTGGTGTAAGAATACCTGAAAAAGTGAAAAGGAAATATTACTTGAAAATGAAAAGCCAGAAAGTTATCTGGGTCACTCACTGATATATTTCCTATATTCTTCAGGATGCACAGAAAATAAGTTTGATAATTTCTATCAACAGAAAGTTCTTAAATCCACCAGAAAAAATAACAGCACCAAATTTTTTTTTTTTTAATGATTGGCACCTGAGCTAACAGCTGTTGCCAATCTTTTTTTTTTTTCTGCTTTATCTCCCCAAATTCCCCTGGTACATAGTTGTATATCTTAGTTGCAGGTCTTTCTAGTTGTGGAACAGCACCACATTTATTCTTCACATCAGTTTGTTGCCTAGTGTGATTCCTATATGCCTTTACAAACCACCCATATCTAGACCGTCAGTCTGCATTTCATATCTATGAGTTTGCTTCTCCAACACAAGGTTTCACTAAATCTAATGCCAATACCATTCATGCTATTGAATAGCATCCCAAGTGGAAATGATTATAATTTAATCAATAAATGTCGGCAATTTAATTTCAAAATCTAAGCAAATTAAAATAGTTTTACTTTTAAATTTGCCAATGAACTGGACAATCTCTAAGTGCCTAATCACATACTGGAAATAAATGCACTATTCCTTCTGGGTCTGCCCACAGACCCAGAATCCCATTTGAATCCCATTCAAACACATCTAATTTACTATTCAAGCAAAATATAAAACTATGGCCAATATTTTAAAATAATGACTTGTGTATGTCATGCATTTCATATTAACTGTTCATATGAAAAATAATTTATCTATAGCCACAATGAAATTATAATTAGCTTCAGAGAAGATACATTTTAAAAATAAAAGTCAATGGCCTATCATCTTTGCAAAGTATACAATTAGGGTAAATCTCATTATTCATGGATTCTGGATTTACAAATTCACCTACTTGCTAACATTTATTTGTAACCTAAAATCATACTCAGTGTTTTTATGGTCATTCTCAGACATGTGCAGTGCAGTGAAAAATTTGAGTCTACCTACACACTCACTTCCAGATGAGGCTGAACAAAGTGACACTGCCTTCTTGTTTCCTATCTCCCAATGTAAACAAATGTCCTTTTACTAGTCTATTTAGTGCCACATTCTTTGCATTTTGGGGCTTTTTGTTGGTGATTTCACTGTTTAAAATGGCCCCCAAGCACAGTACTGAAGCGCTGTCAGTGTTCCTAAGCACAAGAACATCATGACGTGCCTTAGAGAGAAAATACTTGTGTTAGATAAGCTTCATTCAGGCATGAGTTACAGTGCTGCTGGCCATGAGGTCAATGTTAATTAATCAAGATATATTAAAGTGTTTTTAAACATAAACACACATAAAACAAGGTTATGTGTTGAGCAGTTAATGAAAATGTGATGACCAGAGGCTCACAGGAACCTAACTCTGTATTTCCCCTAGGAGCAATGGTTCAGTACGTGCTAATTCAGTGTTCACGATGACTTTATAGAACACAATTACTACAAATAACGAGAATGAACTACAGATTCTAGTTCCATGAATTGCACATTGTTAAAGATTACATTTCGCTCTTCTCCAAAGCCACGTAAATCTGTTCATTTAAAAGAAGCCCAGGCTCAGACAAGACTTAAAATGTGGAAAGAAATCTGCGAAGAAATACACTAATTTACTAATGTAATAATAAGACAATCATTTTGACTTTCTTTGAATAAGCTATGGTTCTATACCTCGTGTGTCATCTTCCTTAAACTTCAGTTTTGCTAAGTTAGTGTCTGATCTTCGTAGAACTATACCCAACCCAGCTTCTAGTTCACTCAAAAGATTTTGAAGTTTGGGATCAAAGTTTCTGCTCCATTCCTGATCCTAAATAAAAACAGACAAGAGCAAACATTAATCAAAAGCTTGCCAATCAAACTGGCTTCCTAAAACACCGTCATAAGACCTAAGTCCAAATAAACCTGTTCCACTCAAAGCCTGACACTATTTCTATCTCATAAGGGAGAAAAAAAAGTCCTTTCGACAGTAAAAACTTATAAAGATCACTTGCAGTGTAAGAGCTTATGTGAATTGCATTTTATATCTTTCTCCAATTCCCCTATTTGTCAACAAAGCTTACTTTAAAATTTAAAAAAATTAAAAAGAAATTATATTTTAATTAAAAACTAAAATACTAATGATACTAACAGTAAATAATAAATATTTATGTTTGTGTTTATGTAAACATTTATCAAAATACCTAGATTTAAAAAACACAATGACCATACAGCTACTTTAATTTACTCACCTTTAACAACATTGGTGCAAATATTTGCCGTACTGCTTGGTAAAGGGAATTTATAGGTGATTCTAACATAGATGAAACAAGAATGTTATTATGTAGATTCTGATCAGTAATTACTTCAGGTCGTAGCTTGAAAAACACCAGCACTTTATCTTTTGTGTCAGCAAAATCAATCTAAAGTAATAAACAAATAATTTTTAATGTTATCTTCATAAAAGTTAATATTTGAAAGAAACGTTTCCCTAAAATGTTGTATCTCTATAATTTTATCCCTTGGAAAAATAATTACTTTAAAAATAATTATAGTATATTACAGCCAATCTAAGAATAATTCAGTTTTAAAATGTATCTCCACTTATACATGATTGTATTATAAAGCTACTTCGGTAAGTGAGTTACAAACAGAAAGCACTATACAAATATTGTTGACATACACGGCTAACTACTCCACTCCAGCCAGATTCAGTAATATCACAGATCAAAGCTGTGTGCCCCAGGTAGTACACACTAATAAGTACTATACTTCTCCACTCTACTCCAGAATGTCTATAACAAGGATGTTAATTACCCGAAACTAGCATTTTAAAGTACTCTTTTTAAGTTGAATGTAAGCTCAGAAATACCAAAACGAACTTACGTTGTCTATCTCCTAAAATCATCTTTACCTGAACCATAAATTTTTCCTTACAATATTTCAGCATCAAACTTTATTAAACTGTCATATAACTAGATAAAACTGGAACTGGACGAGCTAAATTGGAATTCACTAAAGCAACCATGTTCAGAATAGGTCAGCTCCTAGGAATTAGTTCATTAGCCGAAAAGCATGGTGCCCAAAGCAAGTTTTTGCATTATATACACACTTTCACAGTTGTTATCATTTCTTTTTCCAGGAGAAGAAGTCTATGCATTAAAAAAAACTTCAAATAAATTTACTACTGCACATGAAAAACACCTTATAGATGAGTGAGCTTTCATGCTATTTTTCTTTTGTCCTAATCACTGTAAATTTTTTAGCCACTAGGAAGGAACTGGCATTTACTTGGGGTGTTGCTGCATTTCTCAAACTTTCATTTCCGCACATTAGAATTCTATTGCTATTATGATCATTTTATTCCAATTACAAGCAAGTGAGAATAACAAGCTGAAGATATGTAGACTTGAAAAATTCACTCTTTAGTAATTAAATGGTACATACTCATACTTTCCTCCTCCCACCTATCTGATAAAGAAAATATGCATTTTATTACCATACTTTGAAAACAGCAGCTATAGCCATTGGCCGAAGCTCCCTAGGGCATCAGTCAGGACAGAGTTTTGTCCTAGCAGAGTCAGAGTTGAAGCAAAGGATCAGTGGCTACAGCTGCTCCTCAATCCCCGAGGAAAGGAAAATTGAGAATCAGGACTCCTAGCCATCTCTCCTCCCAGTTTCTCTATCATTGGTAACCATTATTTCCTCTTAACAAACTATAATTTGGCAACTATTAATTCAAGGTGTAAAGTTGTTCTTCCATACTCATGCATTTACATATTGCCTATGGCTACTTTCACACTACAATGACAGAGCTGAAGTTGCAACAGAGAGCCTTACAGCCTACAAAGCCTAAAATATTTATTATCTGGCCTATTACAGAAATTTAGCCAACCTCTATTCTAAATCATAAACCAGATCACATCTCTCTCTTGCTTAAGATTACCAGTGACTTCCTATTTCAACCTAAATGGTGTACAAGATCCTAAACGATCAGCCCACACCAAATCTTCCACATGCTCCAGTCATCCATTAAACTTCAGCAATCACTCTGGATTTTTTTCCCTATCCCTTGAAACCAAGGTGAGACCCAGCTCAGGGCCTTGGTACTTATTTCTTTTGCTCAGAACACTCTTCCTCTAAATCTTACATCTGCCTACAATTTATCATTCAAATCTCACTTTAAAGGTCACTGATCCAGACAACTATTACCTTCTACACTATTTTACTGCAGTTCTCCACCCCACTCCCATCATTACTTTAACGTTACTCTACTTTCATCGTGACAGCACTTATCAATAGCCAAAAGTATGTTACATTATATATCTGTGTGCATGTATTTAGCCTATCTTTATCCGCTCGAATGTTACTCCCTGAAGCCAAACTCCAGCGTGTTCATGGCTGTATCCCAGCACCTAGGACAGTGCCAGATCCATAGAAGGTACTCAATAAACATGTGTTAACTTATTAAATCATGCTGACTCTCAGACATCTACAGAATAACATAAGACGTAAGAAAACATTTTCAAATATAACTAAAAACCTGCAGCATGGTGTATGACTAAAAACAAAATACAGTGTTAGGTTCTACTAGTAATAGCATTAACTTAAAAAAGTTATAGCTTCAATTCGCAGTAACTAATCCAAGATACATTTTCACAAATCCAAACCTCTCCTTATCTTGTTCTCCCATTACACTCGAATCTTTCAGTAGCATTTACAACATTGTGCCCCAATTTTATACTTTGTTGAGTATATGTCATCCTGGACCACTCTAGAGTGAGGTTCTGGAAGGGAGAAGCACGGGGTCCTATTCTGAATTATCCCACCTATTAGAGAAGTGGAGTAGTTAACACTTAGGATGTAACCTTTGTGCATTACTTTCCTCAGCTATAAAATGGAAATAAAAATAGTACCCATCTTTTACTATTGTGAACATTAAATGAGCCAATACACATAACGTGCTTAGAACAGTGCCTGACAGAATGTAAAGAGAAATATAAATGTTAGCTGTGATCTTCCATCCTTATTATCATCGTAAACCCACCAAGCCTAGTAAAGTGTTTTGCATATATTGAGTTCAAAGCAAGAGTTTATTGGGGGCCAGCCAGTGGCACAGCAGTTAAGTGTGGACATTCCACTTCTGTGGCCCGGGGTTCGCAGGTTTGCATCCCAGGTGTGGACACGGCACCACTCATCAAGCCATGCTGTGGCAGGTGTCCCACATATGAAGTGGAGGAAGATGGGCATGGATGTTAGCTCAGGGCCAGTCTTCCTCAGCAAAAAGAGGAGGATTGGCAGATGTTAGCTCAGGACTAATCTTCCTCAAAAAAAAAAAAAAATGTTTATTGAATGGGACTGAATTAAATCCAGGACAAAGGATTCATAGCAAATGGGGTGAATGATTCAACCATCCTATAAAAATGCACCCAATACTTGCTGTGTGTCAAATACTCTATTACACCTAGGGATATGGGTGAACACAAAAGGAAGAGGTCTAAAATGTCTATGATTTGTTAACTTTCATCCATTTACGGGGTCCCTTTAATGTGTGAGGCAATTTTTTACTCTGAGGTTTATATATATGTAAGTCCTGATTGCAAATGCAATCATCTCTTAAGCAATTCGGCCAGTGAAGGCAGCAGTGCAATAAATAAATCAATACATTACACGTTGTACATCAAAAAAGAATTTAAACTTTGTATCATATCATTTAGTAAAAGATTTGAATTCCAAACTAATCTTTTCCCGGAGCAACTTTAAACTCAGTGCAGTGCTAGCCCAAAAAAAGATACACTAGAATTTGCCCCAAAGAACTTTAAAAAGGAGGAAAAACAATTTAATAATTAAATAAAGTAAATGTTTTCTTTTTAGATATAATCCATCTGTAATCTTTAAAAAAAAAAAACTAGAAAAGAATATAATTGTTCTGTTCAGGTGTGTGGACAGGGCATCTCCTTGGGTCAGATGGGGGACGCAAGCTTGGAAACTACACGCAGAAGCTCGAGGCCAACGCAGCCAAGGCAGAGACAGCCTTAGGGTCTCGAAGAGGATCCCGCGAGAAGGCTGAAGAAGAACCCAACATCTCTCTGGCTGAGCCTGCGACGTTAAGAGAGATCAGGGCAGGGGTGCAGGGAACCATACCGTGTTGGAAAAGGAGATTCCGGCGTCGGATCGCTGTACCCTAAGGAGCATCTGGTTCCCGTCATCCAAGAAGTTGTTGATTTCAGGACCGTTGTAGACCAGTGGCTGGTCCCAGGGTTCCGACACCAGTCCAAAATAATTCTGGGTAGTAGTGAAGATGAAAATCTTCCGAACGTCCCCAGTTCCGCCCGCCATGATTTCGGAGAAGGGAAAAGGGGAGGGAGGGCGGAAAACTGGGAACGAAGAAGAAACCAATCGGGAAGGAAATGCAGGGAAGAGCAGAGCTGTGCTCAAACCCGGAGCCTGCCAGCCTGCCAGCAGCGCTTCGCGGTTGCCAGGACCGGTCGCTATGGCGACGGAGCATTGCGGCGGCGCCGTCGCCGGCGCGCAGGCGACGTTACCATCTCGGGCACGCGCACGCAAAGCTCTCGGAGACGATCGACCACCTCGGAGCTCCTTAGCTGCTCGCCGCGGTCATCGATTGTAAGGAATTCGGGCAAGTTTGTGTCAGGTCGCAGAACCTGCCTTTTATTCTCTATACTGATTTGTTATAACACGTAATTAGAAGAGATATAGCTAGTCTTCAAGTGCCGCAGCGTGGCCTGGATTTGGGAGAGCTGGGCTCTAGTGCTCCCTCTCCTCCTGCCCCCGTCAGCAAACCACTGTGTTAGCGTCAGGTTCCACACCTGTAAAATGGGGAAATACTATCTAGGTTGTAATAAGTATTTTAAGAGATCAGTATTTAAAATTCGTTTTTTGAAGAGCTGATAAAGAATAGGAGTTCGATACAATGTTAATTTACTTCCTCGATCTTCCTCCACTCCTTTCTGCTTTGGTTTATTTCCCACCATTATTTTTATTTTGTTATTCTATTATTAGTTTCAGAAAAATTTAACCACCAATTTTTCATCACAGCCATTACCTGAACACACAGCCGTATTTGTAAAATAACCAAAACATACAATGATCTTGTTAATTTGTGTTATAACAAGCACAACTAAATACTGAAGAAATATAGATATGAAATCAGGCTTCGTTCTTTTCTATCCAATGGCATCACTATAAACTACTAAACTGCTAGTCATTTATCCCAGTGTTCATCAAAGACTCTGAATTCAATCATTTTCTTCTAAAATCATGCTGCTATGTGCCAAGTAATGAACTAGGCCCCAGAGACATAGTGCCTGCCCTCATAGGATTTTTGGTCTGGTCAGTCATCATCTCAGCCCTGATTTTAGATCATCCTAAGGAACATAACCATATACAGATTTTTTTAATTTGCCCTTAATAATCACAACTTCCTCCTAAAACTATATAATTTTAGAATTAGAAAGAGTGTCTTTTTATCTGCTGAGCATCTTAAGATTTGGGAGTGGGAACTAAAGACAGCTGAATTGCTCTAAATTATAAAGGGAAATGAAGTCAAATTCTCATGAAATAACCCAAGAGGTGGGAGAGGAGTCAATGAGATGGATGCTGACCCCTGGATGGGAAAAAATCCAAACATGAACCCAGGGTGACTGAGTAGTCAAAATGTGTTTTAAAAGCAAAAATGGCTAATATGGATACAGAGATTCTTGCTCTGCAATAGGCATTATGACCCTTCCCAAAGTCTTCAAGAAAGTCTTCATTACTCACAAATGCTTGGTCTAGGTGAGTTGTCTTGGTGGAAATGTGTGAAATGGCTGTATTTAGCATCCATAGCAATATCGTGAATAAGAATGCAACACGTGTAGGAACATGAGTCTAGAAAGCAGATGAGAGCATGAGAATGTCATCCTGCAAGGAATTTGTAGAAATCTTGGGCAAGCTTTGGACTTCCACAAGATAAGAAATTTGAGTATTTGAATCAAGGTTAACCCAGATGTCAAGAAACAGGAACCCCAGTTGACATATAAACCCCATGAGGGTTGGGATTTTGTGTATCTTGCTCACTGCTGTACAACCAGAATTAAGCATAGAGTAGAAAACAGGATAGACAAGGTCCCTGTACTCATGAGGGTTCAATAAAGAAGAAAGGAGCTGAGTTAAATAACTTACCTAGGGCCACAGAGACAGTAAGTTGTAGAACCAGGATTCATACCCAATTCCAAACCAATCTAGACACTGTATCACAGTGGTAGACAGCCAGCTATCCACCAAAATATAGTGCCATTCTAGACGATCTCTAAGGTATCTCCATCTATAACATGAAAGTGACTAGAGGAAAAGGTTTTTCCTGTTTTATCCATTATGCTTGACAAATATTAGGCAAATTATATTAAAGATATAGTGTTAGTTATAAAGTATTGCCCCACTTATTAAATACATTCTTTATACTCATTCAATTTAAAGAAAAAATACTGTAGGATTGTTATAATATTTTTCATATTAAAGCAATAATCATCGAGTTACTATTCTTGGACAGTCTTGGGGGGCTGCACATGAAAAGAATGCCATTTCAGAACCTCTTCTTCAAATTTGCAGAAGCTGAAACTTACTCTAGAGCATGATATTTACAGATTTCAATCACCAGTATAATAAACTATAACTTGAATATGACAGTTAATGTTCAACTCAAATACTTAAATATATTTACCTCTATACATTTTCACGTGTCTCTATAGAATAAAAGGAATTCTATTTCTTCGGACTCTGTTCCTAAGTCAGTGAATAGTCACTATTCTGGTTACCTTTACTAATAGGGAGCCAATTCTTCCTGCAGTCAATTGCACTGAAAATATATGAGGAGAATGGAAGTAGATTTGTAAGCATGGGAGTTAGTGTTTATTGGTTTATAACATATAGAGGAAGATAATTCTTTCATCCGCATTTCTGCCCACCTCCCTCCCCACCTAGTCCTGGGCATGGTTGAGGACGTGGAGGAATAGGCCAGAAATGTGATAATGTGGGGATGATCTTCCCCAATCCCCACTGACAAAAACAACCAGAAACAGACATCAGAGGAGAACAAAATCAAAGTGTGGAGTTACTTGCAGATAGTACTTTTGTGTTTCATTATGAGAAAATATACTATGATTAAATAATTTAAATATTTTGAATCTTCTATCAGATGTTAAATACTATTCATTTGAATGCTGGTGCTTCATTATGTATTAAAAATTAGATCTCAAAGTTCATTTTAAATATAATATTAATGGCAAGGATTGTAAGAGGCATGGCAAAGACAGTACCCTAAAGCTGTTGTCTTTTAAAATAAAAGGAACACCAGTCTTGGGAGAAATTTTTTTTTAAGTATTGTTTTGAGATGTTTTATACTTCCTGGTAAAAAATTATTTCTACTTCTTAAGTTTTAGTTTATAATTACCTTATGTAAGAGTTCTCTTGAATACTCACAATTTTTTTAATTAACAATATATCTTATTCTTATTGAGGGAAAAGAAACCATATGGCAAAGCATTTATTGGCTCTTAAAGTCTCTGCACATAAGTTCCATTGATATTTTTTTGGCCAAGCAAGTCACGGTCACATCTAACTGCAAATGAGCAGGTAAGTGTAACTGGACCTTGTGGACAAAAGGAAAGAGAGCTATAGAATATTTGGGAACAGTCCTAATGACTACCATAACTTCAAATGTCTTTCAAACTAAGAAAAAAATACTGCTCAGACTAAGCAAAATAAGCTATACTCTTTCTTTTTGCTCTGCCATAGTAACCAATAACGTCCTAGATAGTGGTTGTTCTAATGACAAAGAACAGAGTCTCCAGCTGATTCTTGACCAACGTGTCCTGTGAGCCAGCAAACAAATTTTGTTGTCTTATACGATGAGCTACTGGCTTCTTTGTTGCTCTGGTCTAATCTAGCCCAGCCAACTGCATATAGAGCATGCACTCTCCCACCCCACTGTCTCACACCCAGGCCATTTCACTAGTTTATATAACCTACCAGGCCCTGTGGGCATGGGAGTTTGTAAAACTGCTCTATAGAATGCTGTCTTAATGAAGTCTGTTGCACCTATACCAAATTATGTGATAATCATTTGTCTGATAAATTGAGATAATACTTTTAATTTTGCCTTTCAGTGTCATGAAGTATGCTAGTGAAACTACTGTTTTTAAGTTCTTGGTTTAAAAAATTTCAAAACATATTAATAAGTAATTCTTTTCTTCTATAATGATGCTGATTATTCTTTTAGATGCTTTGATGCTGCTTTCTTTACAGTGTGCGTGATCTAGCTTACCTTTTATTCACAGGAAACAGTCTTGCTTAGCCTTGTAACTGAATGCTGTTGGAGAGGAAAAATTTCTCCTCTACCCTTCCAAGTTCTTCTGGCTGGTCTAAGAATTAAATTGACATGAGACAGATTAACAAGAGAAAATCAAACTTAATTACATATGTATGGGAACCCCAAAGATATGAGGTTCCCAGAAATTCAGGCAATGGAGGCTAAGGAGAAGGGGTTAGGGATTTGGAGTTCAAAGGGGAGGAAGACAATTTGTAGGACATTGGGAAAAGCAATGGTTTGGTAAACAATTATTTGCCATGCTATGCAGAGACAATGAGATACAGAGGACTTTGATCATACAGGCCTTGTGAAGTTTTTCCCACTCTACCAAACCTAGCTCATATTCTTTGATCATAGCTCTTCTCCTGGAACAGCCCCTTTTTCTAAATTCTTTAGCCAGTTAAGAGGGAGGTAAAAAGCAGAACTTCCTGAGTCTTTACATTTCTTAAAAATAATCACTTTAAAATAACCCTCATCCCAAAGAGACACATTGTGGGGTAGCAAATTTTGTTCCCCTAATGTTCCCTTTAATATTGTTTAAAAAATACATAACCACTGATATAAAATGCAGAAGGGAAAGCTTTTTTATACTATGACAACTATTAATAAAAATGTTCACATAAGCTATTACTTTGAATCTTTTATTTTCTAGTTCTATTTCCGTTTTTATTTACGTAAAAGGATTGTTGAATAACATGCAGTTAAATTAGAGCTTTCTGCTTCACAGCCCAGCGTCTTTTTTTGGATAAATTGTGTGATAAAATAACCCTCTGACATCACAGCCTGTTGCTATGAGAATAGAACATCAAAAACTTGGCAGTATCAATGTACTCAGCAGGATAGCTCAGGATAAATTTACAGAAAAAGAAGCCAAGTTACAATTCCCAGTTTTCAAGCATTGCTTGGCACCTTTAATCCCTAAAGATATCTAATATGAAATTTGAAATTTTACACCTTTAAGAAACATATTCACTGAAACTAATGAAAGTGATTCCTATCACATGTGTAGTGTTCTTGTCAGAAATGGGGCTATGAAGTCAATGAATATACATTTTGGGGAGTCTTTTATTAGAGAAAGGAAAGGAATCTAAGATCTCCATGTGATGCACACACCCTTCTATGAGGTTCAAATATGTTCCTCATGGTCCAGCAACCTATAAACTAAAAAAAGTAAGTTATCTGGAGTTCCTCCTGGAGGAAACTCTGGGAGCTTGATGGTTGTTTTAAGACTCAAAGTCTTTTTTTTTAGTCTAAGCACATGGTTTCCTTAACAATACAATTCCTTTAAAAACTTAGTAGGCTTTCTGAGGTATTTGCTTTTAGTTCCATATTCTAAATTCCACATTCTAATTCTTTCCTATATATAATTCTCAAGAATAATTTATTTCTTTGCTTCCTCGTACACATGCCCCTCTCTCTCAAGCTAACGAAGCTATTTTGAGGCTATCTGAAACAAGAGGTTTGAATGGCAAGGTTAAAACTCTTAACCTAATCTTTGCAAAAAGAATGTCACTTTTTTTTTTTGAGGAAGATTAGCCCTGAGCTAACATCTGCCACCAATCATCCTCTTTTTGCTGAGGAGGACTGGCCCTGAGCTAACATCTGTGCCCATCTTCCTCTACTTTATATGTGGGACACCGACCACAGCATGGCTTGCCAAGCAGTGCCATGTCTCGGCACCCAGGATCCGAACCGGTGAACCCTGGGCAGCTGAAGCGGAACGTGCGAACATAACTGCTGCACCACCAGGCCGGCCCTACGTTTTTTTTTTAAACTGAGAGACCTTTTAGTGCCTTTGTCACTTAAAACTTTTTCTAGTCTTCTCTCTTATTGCTCAGGGTCTAGGAGCAGTAAACTTTTCTAGCCCTGAAAGGACTTCGATCTCTAGAATCCCTTAGTACTCTTCTATTTCTTCTAGAAAACCAACCAGTGGTCCTCTGAGCTCCCCTATTTCTTGTAATATCTTGCTAAAGGCAGATAACTGTAACCAACATGCTAACACTCTACCTCCATCTACTTCCCATAGAGTTAGAGTCTCACTAGGCTCATGGTCAACTTCTACTTCTCTCTGGGGACAATTTTACTAAATATTTTACTGAAGCACGCTAGAGCTCTGTGGCTAACCAGCCTGCCATTCTGTTTCTTTGCTGCCTGACTACTTACTCTACACAACATATTTTAAGTTCTGTATGGCAGCACCCTCCTTCCAATCACCAATGTCTGCATTCATGTGGTAGAATTACTGTCATTTACTAAATATGTCTGGATTTCCCCTTTCTTAGCACATAGTAGGACTGCACTTTTTTACTCTTTTTAAAGATAGTCACAACCATTTGACTTGTTTTGACCTTTGAAATGTAAGTCAAAGTGATATATCACATATGCACAGAAAACCTAAAAGCCAATGTATGATTTACCATGCTTCTTTCCCACTGCTGTGGTGATTGTGGAAGCAGAAGTCAAGATGAACTTTTTATCAGCTTAGCTCCCTGAGTAGCTAGGATGAGTATAGTCTTCTTCATGGCATACCATAAACAAGAAATAAACTTGTTCTTATCATAGATATTGAGATTTTGGTGTCACTTGTTATTGTCGCATAGCTTCGTCTTGACAGATTTGGTCAAGGTATGGCAAATGTTACAATGAACAACCCCAAAATTTCAGTGGCTTAACATAGTAGAACTTTATTTCTCCTTCATTTGACAGTTCTTTGTGGTCCTTGGCAGGCAGTCTTCCATGTGATGATTCAGGGATCTAGACCTTTGCCATTTTGTGGCTCCATTATCCCTTAGGATAGTAGAATTCTCTCCTGAGTTATTTGAATCTGGCTGATTAGCAGGTAAAGAGTGAAGCCTTATGCAGGAGATTTTCGTGGCAATTCTTGACTGCAGGAGAGGGTGGGAAATGTAATCTTACTGTGTCTCCAGAATAAGAAAGAATGACTTTTAATGAACACATAGCACTCTTTGACACAGAAACCTGGAGCTCCATTGGATGAACCTGTGGATCACTCAGGCCTTGACTTGCTTTAAAGGTGTGTGCAAGGCTGGCTTCAAGAGCATGCAATGTATGCAGTCGAACAAGGCTCTGTGCTTAGAAGGGCTTGCACTTGGTTTAATAGTATGCTTACACAGAGCATTAAATAATTTTTGAAAAAGGGACTCTGCATTTTCATTTTGCTCTGGGCCTCGCAGATTATGCAGCTGGTCCCAGGTGTAGGTTATACCAGGAGGATGTGCAGATGGAAGCCTTAGCTGCATACAGAATGTGGAAGAGTTCAGTGAAGATTGTCAGAGAATTCTCTGGTTGTTTAGCCCATAGAGAGAAAATATCTTGAAAAAATTTTTTTGTGCTTTTCTTTTTTGTACATTCTTCCTCATGATCATTATAGTCACTGTCATTCTCATTGCCTCAAGGAGAATTATTACTGTAAAATCAGAAATGAAAAACAGTTGTTTAGTTTTACTTTCAAAATATGCCCTTGAAACCCCCGATATTAAAAAAAATGCGGTTGAAAGCCAAAACTTTTGATTCCCATGAGCAATATTTTCTTTAAAGACAAGAAGGCTCTTGCAAATTAAAAGTCCGGGCCCTGAAAGAGGCAGAGCATAGAGTTTATGCCATAACAATTGAAGGTTATCTTGGCTAGGAGACACATTCAAGAGTTAGACAGGCTCAAACTTGGAGAAGCTCTCTATGAGGCTAGAGATGAGGGAATGAGTTCATGTGAACTAATCTGCTGTGTGCTGAATAGTGAGGACCTTCAGTAACTGCCCACATGTCACCTATGGATTTTCCAAAGAAGTGATGCGTAACCACAACTGGAGAATTTGCTGAGTGCTATTCAAACTGGCCTGTGTAGACAACCCTATTTTTAATGGCTAAGAACGTGGTTAGGATCCCTGAAACTAAAGACAGGGTCTTTTGACATTCAGAAAGGTGGTGGTGACATGGCAAGGAAAGCACCATTACCAGAATTTGGATGGAAAAATAGAGCAACTCACCCCTTTTACATGCCTCCTTCTTTGCAATCCCTTCCTTTGATTCTGTGGACCACCTTAAATAAATCCCCTTTCTAGACCAGTAGAACTTCATTTTTGTTGGGTGGACCCCAAGGACCCTAAGGACTATGTATGAATACATAATGATGTATCCAGCTGATCATCATTATGTACCCCTTAGTTTTAATAGCAGTTTCACATTTATTTTCCTATTTTTTCAACAATGCACTGCTGTCATGTCTAGATAAGGCATACATTATTATTTTATCATACAGATGGCAAAACTGAGTCACAACGTGATTATGTTTTTTATACGAGATTGCAAAGTTAAAAAAGGCAAATCCATCAGTCTAATGGTGGTTCTCATTTTAAGAAACCATTTCCACTATGCCATCTTTCCAATATTAAATTTGGGAAGTAAACAGCGTGACAAAAACATGACAAACATCTATGCTTAAGACTGTAAAATGCTTATAAGAACACACCTACACACAAGCTGCCTGCACTCACTTTTGGTCTTCTCTACCAGTCATTCAAAAAGAGTTCTTCTCTGCAGCAAGTCATCAAAACAATACACTCTCTGCCAGTAATTTTAATTTTGTGAACTACTTTTCTTCATTTGGGGTACATATTCACATGTTGGAAGGCAAATCAAGTGTCCATCTTAATATGATTTCCCTGCTGAGCACTTATTCTTAGTCCTCTTGGTTAAATTTCAAGTTGAAAGTGCTTTGTTTGGGGCCACCTGATAGGCCAGACAATGCTTTCTTCCTATGATCCCACATCCAGAATTTTATGAATTCTGACCTTTCTAAAGGCATCGAACCTAAGTGGCTCTCTCTTGACTTATTACTTTCTTCCCACACTCTACTAGTTTTAAATTTTTATTTATTGATTTCTGTTGACTTTGACTTTTTTAAAAATAAAGTTTGTATTTAAAAGAGTTTTAGATTTACAAAAAAAATTGTAATGATAATACAGAAAGTTGCCATATATCCCACACCCAATTTCCCCTATTCTTAACATCTTACATTAGTATGGTACATTTCTCACAATTCATGAGCCAATATTGATTTATCATTATTTTTATTAATTAGACTCCATTCTTGATAGGGAGTGGCAAGGGTCTAGAAGAACGTGTGGGTTGAGAGATATCATTTCAACCATCTTTGGAAAAGAAAATCTGCCACAGTGAGGTATAAGTAGAAACCAATCTTATGCTTTTCCCTACTGCCCCGTTAAAACTGCTCTGTGAACTTTCTTCCCTGGATTTTGGATAAAATCTCATTCTAATCCCATACTCTTGTAGACTGTATTTATCTTTATTTGGTGCCCTTCTCTGCCAGAGGATTACACATTCCTATCTTGATGAACTCAAGAGTAGCCTCAGGTGTGTGACTTGAACAGAAGTGATACAAGCCACTTCAGAGCAGAACCTTTAACAGCCAGCATGGGGTTCACCATGTTTTCCTTTCCGTCTGTCTGTCATGATGACAAGCAACGTTCCAGATAGTGGTACTGCCTCAGGCTAGGTCCCAGAGTGCACCAGGGCCACAGTCAGGCTGCAATTGATGTACTCTGGCACACTGCTTTAGGAGGTATGGGGTACATGGTCTGTGTTACATAGTTCTGCACTGTTAACCCTCTCTAAAACACTAGGAGTTCTCATGGGCTTTACTGAAGCTCCAAAACAGAAAGTCCTGTTTTAACATCCCATTTCTCTGGGTTTACAGGCATGGAAATGTTTTACAAAATTTTGACCTAGAAGGTTGTTTTGAAAATCAGTGTTAATGTATGGAGAGCATTTTTATAGATCCAGGACCACAATAACATGTGGCATCCCATAAAACACTTAATTTCTGTGTTGCTTGTTTTTCTGGCAAGTGGAAATGCCCTATTTTAAGCAGGTGTTAAGAAAAAATGAACTGAAATAAAATAAACAATATATAAATTAACACATTTTAGGGCACTATTTTTGGCTGCTTTAATACAAATACAACTATTTTAAAAGCTGTTTTTAATGGCTTCGTTCTATAACCCCCAAGAGCTAAAGGATGTGTGTATAACCAACATGTCAAATAGATGACAGAGCTATGGCTCAGGCTCAAGTCTTTTTGCCTACTGTGCTATTTGGCATAAATATACATCTACCATCTTTAGAAATGGATATTATTTAGTCGTTTTTTTTACTATATCCTTCTATGTAACAGTAGGATAAGAAGAAGGATAAAGGAAGTTATGTGTCTTACCTAAAGTCACTGAGTATCTTCTTTGGGTCTGAAACCAGAACACATGAGTTTCTGCTTAAAGTAAATGCTTTATCCCTCCCTTCTCATGACTTTCATTAAAAAATTCTACTACACGACAGAGAACCACAGTACTCTGTCATAGTTTGTTTCTCCATTATAGGTGCCTTCTTGATGGAAAATAATGTACTATTCGTGTTTTGGTAAGCATCAGAAAAGATCAAAACCATATAAGTAGGCATTTCTATCCTGCTCACAGGCAGTGATGCTATCAATATGCCCCTTCTGTGAGAGTAATTGGGATGAAGGAATGCTTCATTTTGAGAATGGAGGTATGGTGGTGGCAATAGATACTGATCAGAGAAGACAATGAAGAAAATGGTCTACATGAACCTGGAAATCACCCTCTCCTTAATGTCATTGACAAGTATAGATTACTGACACTATTCTTTGTTCATAACGTTCTCTTGACTAGAAATAGGCCGCATATATTTCCCCCTCCAGACTGTAAGCTTCATGAATGCAGGAGTCCTGCCTCCCTTTTATATCCCTAAACCCAGCACAGTTCCTGGGTTAAGTGATCATTAAATATTATTTGAATAACAGACTGGATGAATGAATACCATACATAAAGCCAGTCTTTTATCTATTTTTCAGAGAATTCTATAGATGCAAGTAGGCTCCTATCCAGTCACTGCATTCAGCTGAATCTCCAGAATCTACAGGTATGGTCGGGTCTTCTTCCTTAGGTCTAGAAGTAGTTCTTTATCATCCAGTGACCTGTGAACTAAGAGACAATTATCTGCTTCCCGCTCTCATGCAATAAACAACAGTGGAGAGTGGACACGATAACCACAATAAATATTCCTATTTAGAAAAGAATCAAAGATGTATAGTTGTCACTGGTCCATAGCAATGCTGGTATCCTGCTAGACAGACATTATGAAGGCTTCTTACCCATCATTAGGCCTTAATTCTGCTCTCTGGAGGGATATCCCTTAAACATTGTCCTCCAAGGTCTTACTCTTCATCCTTTAGAATTTTATTCCATTTCCTTTGTCCTATTTGGAAAAAGGCATATTTAGCTTTTGCAGCTCACTTATTGAAGAAATCAGCTTGGTTATTTCTAATGGTGTTTTGTCATTGTTTTGTTTTGTGGGTTTTTTGGGGGGGGGTTCACACTTTTTATATCAACTTTACTGAGGAGTAATAGTCATACAATAAAGGGCATACATTTTTAATTGTATAGTTCAATGAGTTTCAACAAGTATATATACCACCACCTCAATCAACACATAGAATATGTCTATTATCCAAAAAGTTCCCTTGTACCTCTTTGCAGTCAGTCTTCCCCCTCCATCCTCATCCCATCCCAGTCCCCAAGCATCACTGATATGCTGTTTTATAGAAAAGTTTTGCCTGTTCTAGTATTTCACCAATATCAGCTAGTGTTCAAATTTCCTATTGCCTCATAAATGTCATGATATTGATTAAATTATTTGAATCAAGATTCAAATAAGAACCACATATGGAAAGTGATTGATCTGTCTTTTAAAATTTATCTCTCCCTCTCTAATAATTTGTTGTGGAATCTGGGTTATTTAGTCTGCAGATTTTCTGACAATCTAGATTTTGCTGATTCTATTGTTAACATGTTCCTCCATCCACTACTTACAGATGGCATCTCTTTTTAGAGACTTGATCTTATTCAGATTTGATTTTTTGGCCTCACACATTTTTAATTGGGTTGTAGGATTACAGCATTCAAGAACAACATTCTTTTGGTTGTAAGTAACAGAACTTAATTGCATTCGCAAAATAGTGAGATTTATTGGCTCATGCATCTGAAAATACCAGGGCATATCATAGATTCAGGACTCATATCATAAAATCATGTCTTGGTTTTTGTCCTTCTGTTTGATTCTATCTCTTCTGAGTTCTGGCTTCATTCTCCACATCATCTCAAGTTAAAGTCTATAGGAAATAAAGTTGTTTCCTGATTGTTCAATGTCATGTCATGGCACTGACTGGCAGGTCTTGAGTCCCCTGTCCATTCTGAACCAATTAAGGGCACTAGGGAAATATGATATTCTGATTGGCCAGATGAGGGTGCCAAGGTGGAGGCAGTCTCACCAGAACCGCATCAACTGTTACTGAATTTAAAGAGACTTTCAGTCCTCTCCCATAACAGTTGGTTTACAGGTGTGAACTTATTTTACACATATATATTGACTAAAACGACTTTCTACTATATAATCTTTACATGCAATAAGTTTTATTTATAAAGAATACTTAAGTGGAGCTGGAACGATTACAAGTGAATTGGGTAGTAAGGATTGGGGAAAGGCCCCTTAGAATTGTCCCCCAAATTCCTCTTTACTGGGTCAGCGATCACCTACTCTTGTCAGAGAGGTGATCTCTGTAGAAATAGAAATAGTAGAGCTAAGTTTTTCTAAGGGGAAAGGTGATACGCGGAAGTCAGGTATGGCGGAGAAGTGGAGGTGGGAGAGCGGGAGCCTGACCGCCGGCCCATAAAGAAAACAATCATTTAAGGGGTGGGGAACAACTAACGTGCGCTTAATTGAGCTACTGAATGGAAGAGCTCAGAAGTGACACTTGGTTTACTTTACCAGGTTATTTTTAACGCCAACTGCAGAGTATTAGTGGTTTCATAAAACATTTCTTGGGGGTGAATACCGGCATTAGGACAAGGTGGAAGCTTCGCGAGTAAGGTCGGGATAGCCTGGCCAACCAAAGGCGCTCAACAGGCCAACAGTGCACGATTTCTGCACTTCCGACGGCCACACAGCGTCGCTCAGCCTGGCGGACGGCGAGCCCTGGCCACCCAGAGCCACGCCCCTCCCGGCGACCGGCTCTGCGCCTGCGTCACTTCCGGCCCTGGGCGATTCGCATCCAGGTCAGACGGAGCCTCTTGCTCTCGGAATCTGTGACTGGTGGAGGTGCCGCGCTCTCTCTTGCCGGTGTGACCAAGCCGCAGTGTCCACCGGCGAGGAGGACCCCCTGCCCCGAGCAGAGGAGGACGAGGAGGCAACCTGGGAGCGGGCGGCGGCCGGCCCGGGCCGCTCTGGTGCGGGCTGGCGACTCTGCTCCTTCCCTTGCTGCTGTCTCTGGGAACCCGGTGTCAGCACTGAGGAGTCTTCAGCGGACAGCGATCCCCTTCCCCGGCTCCCCGGCCCGCCCTGCCGGGGAGGGCGGAAGATGCCAGTGAAGAAGAAGAGAAAATCCCCTGGGGTGGCAGCGGCAGTAGCGGAAGACGGAGGCCTCAAAAAGTGTAAAATCTCCAGGTACCACTTCCCCCCACCCTTCAATCTTTCCTTCTTCCTCCTTTGCTGGACGGCAAGAGGAGGAGGAGGGGGGCCCGGTCCCCGGGGCTCGGGCTGGGGAAGAGGTAACCCGGGAGGTGGGTGCAGAACCCCGCGAGGCTCTCCGCCGGCTCCACCGCGTGTTCGGTGCGTGCGCCTGGCGCCTATGGAGGGACCGAAGAGTCGCCTCCCAGTGGAGTCTGCGTGCCCTGGAGGGTGGGGAAACAGGACTGCGTACGTAAATTGCGCTCTTTCCCTTGACCGGCTACTCCCTCCAATCTCCCCCACCCCCCCCCACCCCACCCCCGGCCTTCTTTCCAGACCTAGAAGTGAGTACAGATGCGCGGAAGGGTCACTTCTAGAATTTCTTTGTAGCGTTGGGTGAAAGGAGCAGAGCATGAGCAATCTTGACCTGACAACTGCCGTGGGGATGGCAGAAAGAAAGGAAAGCTCCCTGTGCTATAATTGGCCTCCAGTAATATTTGGCGTGGTCTGACCTGGATGAGCCCAGCAGGAGGCCTTTAAATCGCAGGAGCCGCATTTTCTGGAAGTATAGTGCCTCCACCTGCGCCAAGTCCCTATGTGCAGAGTTGGAAAGGCCCTGCCTACGTTTTCTGCTCTAGCATTCAGGTTACTGTTAGCTCTCGATATAAATATTAATAACTTGAAAGCTATTGTACTCTGTATCTTCTTGGAGAAAAAGAAAACAAAGCAGAGCTGTAGTTACGGCTCTTTGACCCCATTGTATCTTGTCATTGAGGCATCACAGCAACCTTGTATGCTGCAAAAATTCATTGCAATTTAGGTGTGAGAAGTGGGTTTTGTTAATTCCCCTTATTGGATATCTTTAACTGTATCAGTAGTTGACACTTGATGTATCAACTTCAGATGCTACCATTAAAAGAAGACTGTAGCTAGCATTATAAAGAGGTTATAATAGAGCTCTCCTTAAAGAGGGATGTGCTTAAAATGTGAGGTCGGTGACTATTTAGTCTGCATCTTCTTTTCGTAATTGGTTGAATGTTTTTCCTTCATTACTGTGTTTGGCAAAATAGCCTATTTCTTGGGCTATTTCTATGAAAGGTGATGCTGTTTTCTTATACCTCTTGGTAACTCAGACTAGAATTTAACATGGTTACTCCACTAGCTCATGTTTTTATGAAATTTGCAAATTGTGTTTTTTTTAGTGTTCTAACTTGTAGCCATCTTAAGTGTATAATGTATCAAAATTATTTAAATTAAGCACATTAAAATAGCTGAGCAGTCGATATTATTGGAACTCAGGTGATACTTTGCTCTATCAACTTAAAATTTTAAATATGGTACCCTTATTTTACATTGCATTACATTACTCAGTTGCAGAAGTTATAGCATTTCTGTGTCATTATGGTAATTATAACTATTTGAGCTCCTTGAGAAAAGTTTCTCTGAAGTTCGTTAACTCCTAGAGGACATTTATGAAATTCCTAACTTTTAATAATTTTATGAAAAAGATAAACAGATTCTGGGATTAAATAGCTTTAGTCCAATTATTTCTACTTTCTCTATCTTTTGGAGTTTTTTTGTGGAACTTTTTTTTTAAATCTGGAATTTAATTCTACCCATAAGTCCTAAATCATCTTTTATCTTTAAATATCTATTTAAGCTTAGTAGACGATAAACTCTTAATATATAATTTTATTTTGAAATAGTGATTCATTAAGTATCAAAATATACTTTGTAAGATTTTGTTTTCAAATGTATATCTATTATTCACAAATATAATTTCCATGCAAATCAGCAGAAGAATCACTATAAAGATTTTTATTTTCCCAACTACCAGTCCTGCATTGAGAGCATTAGGTTGAATTTCTGTGTGATCTTTTGAAATCTGGGGACATAATTTTAGTTGATATTTTTGGAATTTGATAATGAGCAAAGTAGCATTTGGGTTTTGGTAGCCAGAGATTTTAATGTATAGACTGTTGTTTCAAATTGCAAATACTAAACAACTCCAATTTTTTTCTTCTAACGCCAGCTGTCAAACAATACTTTGTTTAGTTTGAACTGAAGTAGTTCATATTGAACTTAGCTTTTCGCTAAAAGTTGAGACTTGATAAAATTCTTAGGCATTTGTGTGTTTTCTAAGCTATTGCAGATCCCAACCCCCTGCTAGACTAATAAGTGGAGAGGAACATTTTTCAAGCAAGAAGTGCCTGGCTTGGTTTTATGAGTATGCAGGTAATGAAATTAATATAAGAAGATATCAGTCACATGCTTTAAAATGGTTTTTTGGTTCATTCACTTAACGAATTATTTATTGCAGACCTGCTGTGTGTTAGTGCTGTGTGCTAAGATTAGGGTCAAGTCTGAGGATTGTGGGTAGGCTAAGAATTTGGTGCCATTTTGGCTATTTCTTTAAATATATAATTCAGTATATAGTAGGAGGGGTGAAACTCTTTCACTATTAATACAATTTGTAAGCAGACAGATTCTCTTATTGGTTTACATCCGTTGACTAAAATAGAGTTGGTATTCTGAAAAAGACAAAATATGTAATAAAACATTTTATACTTTGTATAGTTCTTACTTTCCTTGTCAGTATTCTTTTGAAATTTCTGAGCCAGAAACTGACATTTTCTGTAACTTTTGGGAGACAGCAAAAAATTCAAAACTCAGATATATCATTGCACAACACATTTACCCTTTAATAATTGCTATTTAACATTCATTTCTACTAGAGATACAATAATAAGAAAGTAAACAGACTGATATTAATACAGTGTGATATATGCTATGTTAGGAAGATGCACCATAAGAATTCATAGAAGGAATATATAACCCAGGCTTAGAAGTGTCAGAAGGCTTCTTGAAGGAGTTAAGCTAAATCTTGTAAGTGGTGGATGAAAATCTCTAGGCCTAGGTTGGGGCCATAGTTTAGAGGTGAAAGTCAAAGCCAAGGATGAAGCTGAAGAGTTAAGCAACTATATACATGAAAAAGAACATTCATTTCCCATTTATTACTAACTTCTTCGTAAGTGTATATGAAAATTTTTTCCTTTAGAATGATTTTGCTCTTTTCAAGTTAGTGATTTTAAAGCTTTTTTCCCCCCACTTTTCCTAGTTACTTTTCTCTTACCTACTTCCCTGGTTGTTTGGGTTTTTTTCCTCTTTTATCACTGTCGTTCTCAGAGTGTTTGTTTAAAATAAAACAGTATATATGCAGTCATTATGTTATATTTAGTGCTAATCAAGGTAAGGTCTCAAGGGTACTCTGAGCTTGAGGTGTAAGTTTAGGCTGACTGTATGGAAACTAAGACTACTGGGGGGGGGGGGGGGGAGTAACTTCCCTGTTAGGATCAGCTGAGTGATCCCAAAAGTATAATTTAAAAATTGTTTAGTAACAGAACAAATTCTTTCTAGACCAGAAAAACTGCTATTACTGGCATCCCAAGACAACCACTAACCCAAATTGAATGAAGAGAATTCATTTTCTTACTGACCTCCATTTAAAGTGTTGACCCATTATTCAAAATGCCAGTTTTGCTGATACGCATGATATAGAATCAAAAGGTCACTCATCTTAGTTCACTTATAGAGATTACTAGATACCATAAAATTAATTAGTTTTTTTATCTTTCATGCCTACTTGTTTTACTTCTCCCAGTGACTTTCTTGGGTAGCGTGAGAGTCCAATTAGTTAAACGTTTGTTTCCTATACTAGCATTTTTGTAATAGCCGACATACTAATTGCTATTTTTATTCCAGAAATTGTGCTAATTATATAATTTTTCCTCATGATCATTCTGTTAAGTAGACATGTTATCCCTATTTTATAGATGAGAAAATTAAGATGTCGATTAAATAATTTGCCCAAGATCACACAATGATAAGAACCAGGATTCAAACCTAGGTTATTTTGACTGTATGCTTTTAACTACTACTATCTTGTAATTTTTTTTTGTTTTTTTAAATAGTCTGTACCGGCCACTAATTTTCCTTTTACAAGGAAGATATTTGTAACTGCACTTGAGGTTAACTTATCTTCTGTCATTCGTTGAATGATTCATTCACTAAGTATTGAGCACTCATTGTGTGCCAGGCACTGTGCTAACTGCTGGGGATATAGTAGTGAACAAGTTAGACAAGATCCCTGCCCTTGGGGGACTTGGCTTCTAATGGAGAAGACAGACAGTAAATAGGTAAGTAAGCAAGATAATTACAGATGGTGGAGGGCTATCAGGTCACAAATGCGATGAGTTACAGGGATAGAAAGTAGAAAGTTTGGGTGGACTTTCAAATAGGGTGATTAGAGAAGGCCTCCCTAAATATTTCTTTGGGCAGAGACCTGATTGACAAGAAGGAACCAATTCTTTGCCAAATAAACAATTACTGTTCCATCTTAAAATGGGGATGTCCCTTATTAAAATGGAGACAATAATTGGGCCTACTGAGATAATACTTGTAAAGCACTTAGCACAGTACCTGGCATACAGTGAGAACTCAAGAAATGTTAGCTATTATTAAAAGAGTAATAGTATTACAGTGTCAGATATACTGGTTGTGTATTTTTACAATACTGTTTCAAAATTAACAATGTAGCTCCTGTGTAGCTCGTGTTGAAGGTACTGTGTGGTTCATTCAGCACAGCTTCTTTTCCTGAGCATCTGCTGCGTCTAACATGGTTTTAGGCCCTGAAGATACAGCAAGGAACATTTCTTTATGGTTACAAAAATATGAAAAAATCAATTTTTCTTGTTTTTTAGTTTTAAAAATATTTTATTACTAATCTTGTTAATATAATATTGTAAGTCATATGTGATAAGCCTGATGTTTTGGCCTTTCACAGGACCTCTCATCTTGAGTGATATTTAAATTAGCAATAATATAGTGGACCTGTTATTAAACAAAAGCATAGAAAGTAAAAAGGCACTTTTAAAGTCCCATAAAGAATCAAAAGCGATAGAATTGCATGGTCTCTTTAAAGTACCTAGCTGGTAGAGTGACCTAAATCATTTCTGTAGCTTCTTAAATTGAGCGGAAACCTATTTTTTTGCCTGAAAGAGTTAGTTAAATTCAGCTCCAGAGGTTTTACCCTTGGAGTAGTTTTATTGGAAGAGTGTGTTGCAAGAAGTATAATTAACATTATGCAATTGGGGAAAAGAACATTGGTATAGACCTTGTTTTAGTTTTAGATTTGTTATTATTTGCACTGCTTTGGGAAAGTCACTTAACATTTACGGAAAGGTCTTATATGTATCTTACATATCTCTATATAACATAATTTAACTTGATTCTAATCAAATTTTAATCAGTAATTCCCCAGTTTCTAGGAAGGGTATATTTTATGACAGTAATTGATATTTCTAGACATATCTTTTCAGCTTTCTCTTCTAATTACTAATGATGGCAGCTTCAAGGGCAAGTCAGCTTTCTTGTTGCATTTGAAAAATTTAGAATATTTTCCTATCATGCCTTAAAAAAAACTTTGTTTTCTTCTATTAGATTTTTTATCTGTTTTTTACCTTCATCCAAACCATATATAAGGACGCATATTCAGTTATATTTTTTAACAGCTTTATTGTATATATATGCCTCTTAAATTACATAATTAACACATTCTCAAAAAAAATCCTCCAAATATATATTAGGAAGTGAAAGTTTGCTATAATTACCACCCCCTTTACCTTTTAACACCTCACTGCATAAATAAGTGCAGTACTTATTTAGAACAAAAAATTAAAAAAGGGTTTTGGTTTCAGACCAGTGTTAACGTCATCTTAGCAACCTGGATCTCATCTGAAACAGCCAGAATATATTGCCCACATACTGGATGACTACATTCTTCTATTAAGAAAAACTACAGGACATTGGCTTCATGTTGTGCTTCAGAACTAATGATGATGATGTAAAATGCCACCTGAGCGGCCTTAGTCTAGTCTATGATTTATAAAGTGGAGTATTTTTAGTCCTTAAGAAAACAAGTTTCTCTTGGCTACCTTACAATAATATTTCCAGACTATATTTTCAAAAGCTGAGTTTCGTAAACATATTTCTATCATAATTCATTATTGTTTTAAAATTTTAGTCTTTTTTTAAATTGAGATATAACATTAGTTTCAGATGTGCAACTCAGTGATTTGATAATCCTATATATTGTGAATAGATCACCAGATAAGTCTGTTAACATCTATCACCACACAGTTACAAATTTTTTGTTTTCTTATGATGAGAACTTTTAAGATCTCCTCTTTAAAACATACAATACAGTGTTAACTATAGTCACCATGCTGTATGTTACATCCCCAGGACTTAGGAAATACCTTTTGACCACCTTCACCCATTTTGCCCACCCCCCAAACCCCTGACTCTGGCAACCACCAGTCTCCGTATTTCTGAGTTTGGTTTTTTGTTTGCTTGGTTTTTTGTAGATTCCACATATAAGTGGGAACATACAGTATTTGTCTTTTCTGATTTATTTTACTTAGCATAATGCCCTCAAGGTCCATCCATGTTGGCACAAATTTCTTTTAGTCTATCCAGTCACAGAAGAGATCTAGCAATGATGTAATTACTCTATTTTTGGAATCTGATAACATAAAAATATGAGAACTGGTGTATTGACTTAATTTAGCATTACTAAGGGAGAAAAATAAGAAACAAGTGTCATTTATTTTTGGACAAGTGATAGACAGAAGCTAATTGAAGGATTAAACTTGTTTCTATATTAAGATGACACAACTAATACTTTGCTGTCTGTTTTAGAACCAAAATGATAAGGAAACTATCTCATTCTGGAATTGAATGTAGTAATTTCCTTGAGTCATTATTTTCATAATATATATGTCTTTAGTTAAAGTATTACATTTTATTTGGGTTTATTTCAAAAGGGTAATGAGTGACCTTCTGTTTTAGTAAGTAAACAAATATTCTCTTCTCGTTACTGTCTTGAATTGTGGGTCAGTACTGGCGCATTCTAGTAGAATAAGAAACTCAGACCTTCTTAAACTTTATTTTCATGCATTGCCAAAAATTTTCTTCAGAGAAGGTTCCCAGTAAATGTTTTTTAATGAATAGATTCAAGTTATTGTATAAACTAGTGATTGATGTTAATGCTATTTCCTTTTTTATTTTTTTAATTTCATTTTTTTAGTGTGTTCAAAGAATATTTCAGAAATTTTAAATTTTAAATCCTATAGCAAATATTTATGCTTAACATATGTCAAAACTCAAATTTAGTTATTTGCAAAAAATGGTGTATTCATAGATGCGTTTAGCACAGTGGTTTGTGTGTTCTGTTGATATTAAATTATAACAATAAAATATAAATTATTTTTTTCTTTGAAGGTCCTGATGAAGTTGTAGGGCCAGAAGGAATGGAAAAATTTTGTGAAGACATTGGTGTTGAACCTGAAAATGTATGTTTTATTTCTAAGTAGAATGGAATACAAGTGGGGTATGGCATATTCATAAATTTCTAAAAATTGGGACACTGTAATCTTATAGAAGATTTTGTTTCTTCATATTTAATGTTGTAGATGATCATTTAGGGTATTTTTCATCAATTTAAGTTGGGCACGTGTTCTCTTTCTTGATACAAATGTCATTTATAATAGAGTGAGAGGGATTCTACCATCAGAAACTGTTAGAACTTTTTACTTTAAAGAAATTAGCCCATCTAAATTTTTTATAGTTAATAATTCCAAAGGTTGTACTCTTTAATAGTTGGAGGATGGAAATAGTTGTATGAAAATGCTCTCCATGATAAATATAGACATGATTATCTCTATGCTGACTTTTCCCCTATCCTTTATGTTCTGTTCTTTCCAGATTATTATGTTAGTTTTAGCGTGGAAATTGGAGGCTGAAAGCATGGGATTTTTTACCAAGGAAGAATGGTTAAAGGGGATGACTTCATTACAGTAAGACATTTTTTTAAAAAACAAATTTGATGGCCTATTTGAAGATCTTAATTGATATTTTGTGCTTCATAATTTTCAGGAGTAAGGTTTCCACCTTAAGATAATCAAATTGGTTTGATCTATAACAATCAGTTTGCAATTAACAAAATTTATATTGTGGTCTTGGAAAAATGAATAGTTACCTCATTTTTCATATTCTCTAAGAAAGAACCTCAGTACAGTTCTATTAATTTTCATTGACTCTCTTGGTGGGTGAATTAGAGGTCCATGATCAAAGTTGTTTACTCACAGGTTGTTTGAGCAATAAAGGGTTTCCTTCTCTGAATGTTCAATTCTGCTATGTAAGACATTTATTCTTTGTGCAGTTCTAAGTTCTGGGGCCTCCTCTTGCTTCTCTTCAATTTTATATTTAATTTAAAAAAGAAATTTGAAGATAGAGTTACATGATATTTTTATTATTCATTTTTTGCCAAATAAATCTTAGAACAAAAGTAGAAATGTTGTATGGCTCCCCTGCAACCTTTAGCCATAAGTTTTATGGTTCTATACTTTCAGTTTAGGATGCTGCCTTTGAACACTTTCATAAGTTATGGAATCATTTCTTTATAAAAGTAATTTGATTTTGGCTTTCCAGAGTAAAGTATGCTTAGTTTCAGAATCAATTAGTAATTCTGTATTAATTTTATATTATGTCATCTTTCTAATGTTCATGCAGGATGTTACTAGTTATTGATATTCTAAAATAGTTAGAGGAAGCATTAATTTATAATATTTTGAGCCAAAAACTGGGGGTTAATTAGCCATGTGCTTTCCTGTTGTGATTATGCTTTTATTAACACACTTAACTATCCCTTACTCCTTGTTTGCCTGTCCTTAAATTTCAAATTACCTGATTTTTTTTAAGTGTATTTGTTCATATAGGACTTAAATTTTTATATTTGAATTTTCAGTGTCCAATGCTGTGTAATTCTCCTTTTTAACCAGCATTAACATAGATATTTCATATATATATATATATGTATTTTTTTTTTTTTTACATAAACCTCTTCTTGGCTCATATGAACCAAATCATAATTTCTATAATAGAACATAAAATCAACCCTCTCATTTCCATTATTTATAGGTGAGATAAGGAGTCTGAGACTCAGGTGAAGAAAATATTTGCCAAAACTTACATAGCTTCCTAGTGGCAGAACTAGGACCCAGAATTTAAATTTCCTGATTAGCAATCTACCATTCTGTATTTCCTATTGCATCATTCTTTTGTATGTACATTAGCAGTCTTTATAAAATAGAGGGCCATTATTAACTTTTTAAATCATCGTATTTACAACCAAGACTGAATTCTGTCATAGTCTAGATGTCATAACATGCCAATTAAAAATAATGTTGATTCTGAAATTCTCTGGGCTATATTTCTCACCTTTAATTAGCTTTTTAGAGAAAGATAAAATACACAAAAGAATATCCAAAGAATATAAACTAGTTTTCATATTGCTCGGTCTGTTTTATTGAACTTTATATATTAGTTGTGATGTGGCTTATTAATTGAAAAACATTTTATTTGGCATTATACCTACTTTTTTATACTACTCCTACTGCTTTTTAATTGTATACTGCTTTTTTTGAATATTCTAGCTGACAAATGTTTGTATACTTTTAAACCAAAAAGTTCCTAGTTATTTTTGGTTTTGCAGAACTTGATATAAAGAGCCTTTGTATAATAGAAATGTGTAAACATAAAGCATTTCTAGTATTTACTCTTGAATAAATAGCACCATATTGCCTTAAGTACGAGACTAGAAGTAGACTAACCCCATGAACATATTTTTTATTTGCACATCTTTTCTATAGGAGGTTCACAAGCTATACAAAATTAAAGCAATTATGTAGCAGTTAAAATGGACCCAGAGGTTTCTGTTTGACTCATTTATTATCCCCTGTCCCTCTGCCTCGAACTTCATACTATAGAGCCTTGAAGCTACTCAAATTAGGCAAGCACTCTTGACTGAGAAAATAGTTATTCTTTGCCCCCACGATCTAGATAGCTGTGTGAAGTACAAAGTATCTTTTCTCAACTGACTAAGTCTTTTTACTCCCTGAATCTTCATGTAAAAAACTTGCTAGGGGGGCCGGCCCCGTGGCCAAGTGGTTAAGTTCGTGCACTTCACTTCCACAGCCTGAGGTTCACCGGTTTGGATCCTGGGCATGGACCTACATGCCCCTCACCAAGCCATGCTATGGTGGCATCCCACATAGAAGAACTAGAATGACCTACAACTAGGGTATACAACTATGTGCTGGGGCTTTGGGGAGAGAAAAATAAATAAATAAATAAATAAATAAATAGAATGAAACTTGCTAGGAATAAAATAGTTTAAAATTTAAACCAAGAGAGACAAAGGAATCTATATGTCTTAATTTTTTAATTTATAGTTGTCTTGTATACTTAATTTTATATCATAGATATAATCGTAAAATATAAAACTTCATAGACTTGATTCCTTTTATAGATTTTTCATATTTTTAGGATTTAATTTAACCTAGTTAAATTAGGCCTAGTTATTTGATCGTCCCTAAATTATCTTAACATAGTTATCAGTTGTTTCAAACTAATTAGTTTTAGCCCTTAGAAACTTTAGTAGAGGTCTGCTAAAGAATAGAAACAGTCTGGTATTTAAAACGTATACTATGGTTAAGGATAGGGGACTATAATAATCATGATTAATTAAAGTCCATATTTATATAATGCTTAATAGTTTTCAGAATACTTTGTTTATGTTCATTTATTTTAAACCTGTTTATTCATACAGACTTTCCATAACTGAATTGTCTTTCTCTTTTGTGTGAAAGAAATTATAGGTATGAATTTGTATATAATTAGACTAAAATGGCCATTTTGCAAGTTTCACAGCATGTAATTGCCATATCCTTTCCAGGTATTTTGCCCTCTGTAGGTGTCATCATTGTTTAGTAATAGTCAAATTTCCCTTCAAATCGGATTTAATTTAGTAGCTATTTATATTAAACACCTATATTAGATAAAGTACTGTGCTGCCTACTGGTGATCACAAGGAGGCGTAAGACGTAGCTTCTGCCCTTTAGTTAATTTTAAGAGGGCAAGGAAGGCATTACAATACTATAACTGTAAATCTAGGTAGAATGTGACAAGTACCATGGAAGCACAGCTGCTAATAAGAGTACTTTCATCTGAGAAAACAGGAAGATCTTTATATGTGTGGCATTTGAACTGGACCTTGAAGAATGATTAGGAATTTGATGATTGATGATATAGGAGCATGTTTCTGAAGAGGAAATAGTGAGCAGAGCCTTAAGAAAGGAAAGCATGTGTTTGAAGGAAGTAGCTGGTTTGTTAGAATCAAAAGATACCTAAAGAAAATTGGCAGAAGTTGTTTAAATTCTGGATAGTTGGGATAATGGCTACATTATGGAGTGCTTTGGTTAACATGTTGAGAGAGTTTAAACCATATGTTATACATATTGAGAACTGTCAGATTTTTGAGCACTGAAGTCATCAAAGATTTTGGGAATCGTTTTCAATAGAGTAGTTGTTTTAAGGTCATAGATGCTTGAGAACCTTATGAAAACTGTGGACCTTATCCCCATTAAGATGCACATATGCTGCTATACACAAAATGTTGCATATGGATCTTCCTCTTCCTTGCATCTGTGGATGCAAGATGCCAAGGATACTTGCGAGTTTTTGTTCTGGCATACCTTACTGGAGCAGAGAACTTTCACCTGCTAGCTGAAAGTCTGGTGTTAGAGCAGGGGGGCAATAGCATGCTGGCGTAGAACCTCAAGAAGAGTGTACTTGATTATTATTATGAAAAAAAGAGGCAAAATCATAGCATCTGACAAGAATAGTAGTAACTATGCTGCCTACCAGTAGATTACAATTTATACACCTTCTGGTCTCCATATTGAGCCCTGGACTTGGAAGATTAAAGACAATAGCCTGGCTTGACTTTTTTTTAGGAGAGAGAGGAATGGGGAGCATTTATACGATTTTTTTGTGGGGTGGAAGAGTAGGGTAGATGGGATGCCATGCCATGTGTGGTTTGTGACTATCATTCATTCAGCATTTGAGGCCCAATTGCCATTAGCATCCTTCCCCTCTGCTCTCCCCCAGGGTCGTCATAACTATTTCAGAATGCCCCATCTCCACATTTTCAACTACCCCCAGAGGTGGACTGTATTGTTCTGATTGATAGACCTCATTCAGAGAAAGTTCTAAATCCAGAACTTTGTGAATGAAATTCTTCCTGTTAGACATCAGTGTGTCACAGCATGCTTATTGGGACTTAATGATTAAGGAAGAGAATGTCATAGATCTAATACATGAATGATAATTTCATCTCATTTTAAAGCTCTTGAATGAAGCAGAAATTCCAAAGCCTTCCTTGTTAATCAAATGTTTAGTGATACTCGGGAAATTAATTTCCAAGTCATAGTGTTGAAATTTAAACCAATTTCCGCTCATTCTAACCACAGTGGCCTTGGAGAGTGGTATCATGTTGTGACCATGTTCCCTAAAATCTGTGTGGTTTTCTTTGGTTGTTACTCAAAAAAACTGTCTCTTGTTTTCCATGATATACTAGTTAAGTATGTATTTCTTTTTAGCTCAGGGGAAATACTCTTTCTAAACTTCCCAAGTTATAAGATTATTAACTCTTCTGAGTCTATTTTGGGGTTAAGTTAAATACAAAGAATTGTGTGGTGTTAGTGCCTTCTTGGGTATGTTCACTGGTTTTGCTAGGTCCATTCACAGACTTTACAATGTTAATAATAAATATGGAAGCTCATATTTTTTTCACTCTTCTCCAAGAAAAAAACATTGTCAGTTGTTCTGTTAGATTCTTTCTCTCCTCAAGATTTACATAGGCCATTAGGAATGGTATGAAACAGTTTGAACAGAGCCTCCAATGTATAGGCGATTTTTAAGCTATTTGCCTCAAAAGGAACATATCACTGTAAGAACTGTGCTAAGCATTTAACACATTTATTCTCATTTAATCTTGTAGTTGTCTATTATTGTTATTCTCATTTTAAAATGAGGAAACTGAAGCTGAAAAACTTAAGTAACTTGCCTAAAGCCACATGGCTGGAAATGGACAAGTTGGAATTTTAACCAGTCTGTTTGACTTGACACTTTGTTCTTCATTTTATCTCTGTCTTAAGCTTATTGAGATCACATCCTAAGTAATATTATTGCCGTGTGTACCTGTGGAATGTAAAATATTTGGAAAAGATCATAATTTCTTTGATTCATATCTCCTTAGTGACTTGTTAGTCACTACGTAGGCACTGTACAAGTTTGTTTGAACTACAATTTCCCACTAACCTTTCCCCAGCTAGGAATTTTGAAACTTTTTACAATTAAATAAATGTATCATCTACTTTGTAGTTTGTTTTTGGTATTCATACTTTATAAAATGAGTAATTTTGGAATGCTTCTGTATGCCATACTCTGTGTTATGCTATGAGAATGATTTTCAAACTCTGGTGGTAGTAAGAAGAACTTCTAATTGTAGGGAGGCATCCTTTATCTTTTTTGCTCTTCAGAATCTCAACTCTATTGAGATTCTGCATGAGATTTTGTGTGAAAGTGTGAGTCACATTACTTTAAAAAATTTGAAAAGCATTGCTCAAGAAGCTGCAATAATTTGGAAAAGGAGGCCCCTAGTTAGGATAGATCATTACAGGGAAGGGAGTAACTGTAACTAGTTACTTAAAGTGTAGTATCCTGTGAATATTGTCAACTGGTAACTGGAGATCTTAAAGACTTCATGTCTAGATTTTCAAACAGCGTTATAGTAGCATATAATCTAAGAATTTGTTTCTTTTTTTTGCTGGGAAAGATTCACCCTGAGCTAGTCTTCCTCTTTTTTTCTTTTCCACCCCAAAGCCCCAGTATGTAGTCATATATTCTAGTTGTATGTCCTTCTGGTTCTTCTGTGTGAGCCAGCGCCACAGCGTGGCTACTGATGGACGAGTGGTGTGGTTCCACACCTTGGAACTGAACCTGGGCCGCCAAAGCAGAATGCACTGAACTTTGACCACTAGGCCATCAGGGCTGGCTCCAGGGTTTGTTTCTTTTGCATATTCTTCTGGTAGAACTCAACTGCATTTTCACCTTTCATTAAAGCTTCATTTTTCACATAATGAAAAGTTTTTCTACTCATAGAAGCCACTGATTGAAATAGTAAGTAATAAATTTCTAATAAATAGTAAGAATAATTTTTTGTATGTTTCTGCATGAAACATTACACACTCATTTGTATGTAAGGAACTAGGCCCCAGACAAATCATACAGTTAACTTATCCAAATTTTGATTTCCATTTCTGGCAGTATGGCAGACTAAATGAGTGAAGAAACCATTTCTCATGTGAAACACTTAAATGTTGGATAGAATATAAAAATATCTTTTAAAAAGCCCATCTTGGGGCCAGCCCGATGGTGCAGCGGTTAAGTTTGCACGTTCTGCTTTGGCGGCCTGGGGTTTGCTGGTTCAGATCCCGGGTGCAGACATGGCACTGCTTGGCAAGCCGTGCTGTGGTAGGCATCCCACATATAAAGTGGAGGAAGATGGGCACGGATGTTAGCTCAAGGCCAGGCTTCCTCAGCAAAAAGAGGAGGATTGGCAGCAGATGTTAGCTCAGGGCTAATCTTCCTCAAAAAAAAAAAAAAAAAAAAAAGCCCATCTGGACTTGAGTATAAATTAAGGAAAATAATAAGAGGCCAGAAATGTTGAAGGATGGTGATTCCATAGGGATCTCTGGAGCTGACATTTACCCTGAGGATAGCTACCTATTCCTAGTCACTTAGTCTGTCTGTTAACTTGTCCTGCATATTGTGAGTAGGAGACAAATTGCAAGGCCTGAGTAGGGTGAGAATCAGATCAAAACTCCCACATTAAGTCATTAGTGCCAAACCTACCCAACAGACGGAAACTTGATTGCTTGGGCTTGGTTCTGCATACAGTTGGAAGTAAAGGGCTTCCACCCAAGAGAATTCCTAGTCAAAAGCTTTTTGTAATGCAGATTTAGGGCTGGAATTCATGGTATGACACAAGCCAAAAATATATTCTAGAATTGTCCCAGGCTATGGTATGCCTTTGTGTGTAGTGGAAGCAGTTCTTCTGACAGGAATACATTTTGAAAGGAAGCCTCAATTTCTGCAGAACAAGGGTCAGAGATCATTAGTTAGCAATCGAAAATCACTAAAAATATTGGGAAACTGATCTTAAACTTCAGAATCAGACTCTTTAGGACTAGTATTTTGAATTATCACAATCTCAGTATAAAATAACTGCATTTAATATGTTGAAAGAAAGAAGAGGAATGGTCTCAGATGATCAGATTTCAAGTAATTAAACTTTTAAAAGTGAAGAATAGAGAAGATTTAAAACTCAATGGATGGGGGCCAGCCCGGTGGCGCAGCCGTTACCCGGGGTTCGACGGTTCGGATCCAGGGTCCGGACATTGCAGCCCGTGGCACACCATGCTGTGGTAGGCATCCCACATATAAAGTAGAGAAAGATGGGCACGGATGTTAGCTCAGGGCCAGGCTTCCTCAGCAAAAAGAGGAGGATTGGCAGTAGTTAGCTCAGGGCTAATCTTCCTCAAAAAAAAAACCCTCAATGGATGAGCTACAAAGAGGATGTAAATAAAGTAGGAATCCAAGTGACCTACAATAGCTGAGGAAAATAGGAAAGAAAGGCTAAGAGAAATTGTGGATAAATTTTTACTGTTGGGGCCAGCCCAGTGGCTGTGTGGTTAAGTTTCCATGGTCTGCGTCAGCGGCTTGGGGTTCGCTGGTTCAGATCCTGAGCGCAGATCTACACACCACTCATCAATCCGTGCTGATGCAGCATCCCACATGGAAGAACTACAGTGACCTACAACGAGGATATACAACTATGTGCTGGGGCTTTGGTAGGGAAAAAAGAAAAAAAAGAGGAAGATTGGCAACAGATGTGAGCTCAGGGCCAGTCTTCTTCACACAGAAAACCCACAAATAAACACTACAAACAAAACTACAAACAAAAACTACACTGTCATTTTTTTTTTAACTCTACTGTTGAATTTTGAGAGTTTTCCCCATATTCTAGATAGAAGTTCTTCGTTGAATATGTGGTTTGTAGATATTTTCTCCCAGTCTGTAGCTTGTGTGTTCATCCTCTTAGAAGGACTTTTGCAGAGCAAGTTTTTAATTTTGATGAAGTCCACTTTATCAGTTTTTCCTTTCATTGATTGTGCTTTTGATGTCAAGTCTAAGAATTCTTTGCCTTGCCTTAGATCGTGAGGGTTTTCTCTAAAGTTTTTTTTCTGGAAGGCTTTTATTTTTACATTTTACGTTTAAATCAGTGATGCATTCTGAGTTAATTTCTTTAAAAGGTGCAAGACTCCAGTAACATTTGTTGAAAAGCTCTTTCCTCCATTGAATTGTTTTTGCAACTTTGTCAAAAATCAGTTGGACATATTTGTGTGGGTCTGTTTGTGGGTTCTCTATTTTATTCTGTTGATCTGTGTCTTAACCTTCTGCCAATACCGTACAATTTAGATTACTGTATCTGTATACTAAATCTTGAGATCAGGTAGATTGATTCATCTTTTTTCAAAATTGATTTAACTATTGCAGTTCCTTTGCTTTTCTAAAAATTTTAGCATAATTTTCTCTATATCTAAAAAAATTTTTATTTCTTTCGTCAGTCCTGTGTAGTTTTCAGCATAAAAGTACATTTTGTTAGAAATACACCTAAATAGTTTTATTTTGAGTCACAGTATTGTTTTGAATTTCAGCATCCACGTGTTTATTACCAATATATAGAAATGCAATTGATTTTTGTATGTTTGTTTTGTATCCTGTGACCTTGCTGAACTCAGTTATTCTAAGGTTTTTTCTGTATTCCTTGGGTTTTCTGCATAATCATGTCATATGATTATGACATGAAATAGGATAGTAGGGACAGTTTTCTTTCTTATTTAGTCTGTATATCTTTTATTTCCTTACCTCGACAGTGCTAGAACTTCTCCCACTGTGTTGGATAAGCATGGTGAGAGTGGACATCCTTTCCTGGCTCCTGATCTTAGAGGGAAAGCATTCACTCTTTCACCATTAAGTACATTAGCTATAGGTTGTAGATGTCAAGTCAAGGGAGGTCTCCTCTATCCCTGTTTTTCTGTGAGTATTAACATGAATGGATGTTAAATATTTTAAATGCCTTTTCTGCATTAAATCATATGATCCTGCAGTTTTTGTTTAGCTTAATATTCTGATTACATTGATTGTTTTTTGTATATTGAATTAGTCTTGTATACCTGGAATAAATCCGACCTTCTTATGGTGCATAATTATTTTTATATACTGCGGAATTCTGTTTGCTAATATTTTGTTAAAGATTCATGAAGGATATTGGTCTGTAATTTTCTTTTATTTATTGAGATATAATTGACATATAACATTTATATTAGTTTTAGGTGTACAACATAATGATTTAATATTCCTCTATGTTGCAGAATGTTCTTTAACATCCATCACCAAACATAGTTGCAAAATTTTTTTCTTGTGATGATTCCGTTTTTTTTTTTAATGGTATCTTTGGTTTGATGTCAAGGAAATACTGACTTTAGAATATGAATTGGGAAGTTTTTCTTTGTATTTTATTTTTTGAAAGAGATTGTGTATAATTCGTCTTCAAAGACTGGTAGAATTGTCCAGTGAAACCATCTGAGCCTGCAGATTTCTTTTTTAGAATTTTTTAAATTTTGAATTCAATTTCTTTATTAGTTATAGGGCTACTCAAATTATTTTATATAATGTGTGTTGTGGTAGTTTTGTTTTTCAAGAAATTGGTCTGTTTCATCTAAGTTGTCAAATTTATATCCTTTTGATATTCTTTTGATATCTACAGGTCTGTAATGATATCCTTTGTTTCATTCCTGACATTGGTAATTTTTCTCTCTTTTTTCTTTGTCATTCTTGCTAGAGACTTGTCAATTTTATTGATCTTTTCCAAAGAATCAGCTCTTTTTTCGTTGATTTTTCTCATTTTTCTGTTTTCAATTTCATTGATTTCTGTTGTTAATTATTTACTTTCTCCTGCTTGCTTTAGGTTTATTTTGCTCTTCTTTTTCTAGATTCTAAAGGTAGGAGCTTAGATTATCGATGGAGACTTTTTCTCTTTTCTGATGTTTGCATGTAGTGCTATACATTTCCCTCTCAGCACTGCTTTGTGTCTCACAAAAGTTAATATGTTGTGTTTTCATTTTCATTCAGTTCAATATATTTTTTGGTTTTCATTGAGACTTCATTCATGGATTATTTAGGAGTTTGCTGTTTAGTTTCTAATTGTTTGGAGATCATTGTGGTCAGAGATCATATTTTCTGTGATTTTAATTCTTTTTATCTGTCAAAGTTTATTTTTATGGCTCCAGGTATGGTCTACCTTGGTTTATGGTCTGTGGGCACTTGAAAAGAGTATTTTATTGTCATTGAGTAGAGTGTTCTATTAATGTCAGATCCTATTGATTGATGGTGTTGAATTCTTTGATATGTTTACTAAAGTTCTGTCTAGTTCTATCAATTGCTAAGAGAAGAGGGTTGAACTCTCTAATTGTGGATTCGTTTATTTCTCCTTTCAGTTCTATAAGGTTTTGCTTCACATATTTTGTAGCTCTGTTGTTTAGTACATACACATTTAGGATTGTTATGTCTTTGTGATGGATTGACCTTTTTGTCATTATATAGTGTTTCTCTCTGTTCTGATTATTTTCTTTGCTCTGATTTCTACATTAGCTGATTTTAATAGAGCCATTCCTCCTTTCTTTTGAATAATGTTTCCATGATATCTCATTTTCTATTCTTTTACTTTCAGTCTGCCCATATTGTTATATTTGAAGTCAGTTCCTTATATGTAGCATAGAGTTGGATCATTTTTTTTTGATCCACTCCGTCAATTTCTGTCTTCTAATTGGTATATTTAGACTACTTACATTTAATGTAATTGCTGATACATTAAGGTTTAAGTCTGACCTGTATTTTACAATTCAAAACTTTTCATTTGATTCTTGTTATATTGTTATATTTTTTCCTTAGACTTTGTTTTTGCTGAGACTTTCTATCTTCTCATTTGTTTTATTTTGTTCATAATTGCTTCTTGAAGCATTTTTATAATAGCTGCTTTAGAATCTGTTAAATAATTCTAAACATCTCCATCATTTTGGTGTTTGCATCTCTGGGTTGTCTTTTGGCATCCATTTGAGATTTTGGTTCTTGGTGTGACAAGTGATTTTTTTTGAAAGCTGGAAATTTTGAGGGTATGTCATGAAACTCTGGATCTTATTTAAATCTTCTGTTTTAGCTAACTTCCTCTAACACAACCTTGGCAGGAGAATTGGGGGTCACTGCCTCATTATTTCCAGGTACAAGTTGAAATTGAAATTACCCACTCAGCATCCATTGACATCCGAGGAGGGAAGTCTTCATTACTCTTGGCACACGTGAGAGTTCCAGGCCCTCACTAGGGCTCCACTGATACCTTCTTGTTCCCCACAAAATCTCCACTGACCCGGCTGGGGTGGTGGTCTTGTTGCTGCAGTGATGGTGAAAGCCCTGACTCTCCACACGGCCTCCTCTGACACTACCCAAGGGCAGAGGAGGGGGCTTGTTACTACCTGGTGGGAGTGGAAGTTCGTGTTCCCCATGTAGTTTCCACTAATTCTGCAGGAGTTGAGAGGGAGGCCTCCTTATATACTGGTGAGGGTGGACCATTCAGGTCCCCATTCACTCTTTGCTGGCATTGATGGGGTTGAGTCACAGTTTTTTCTGTGGTGTTTGACTGGAGAAGAGTGTTCTTTTTCTGAAAGTTTTCTGTCTTGCTAGGCTACTTGCTTTTGGCTAGAGGCAGAGCAGGCTTTTGTTGGGATTTTTTTATCTGCCCCATTGGCATTTCTGTTTGCTGACTCCTTCAGCTCCAAGTCTAGGATAGATGAGGCAAAAAAGAAAACCCAGGGATCTCACGATTGTATTCTCTCAGGGTCTTTCAGAATTCTTTCACTCTTCTTATGTTTGTTTTATGTGTAATGTCCAGGGCTTTTGGTTGAATTAGCAGGAGAGAGAGGGAAAAGTACATTTACTTCTGCTTCCTGGAAGCGGAAGTTATTTCTTTTATCTGTTAAAAAAAAAGCAAACCTCTGCCCTCCCAGTCCAACTCTAGTTAGTGTCCCTTTTCTCTGCTTCCTTTAAGAACCAAATTCTTTGAAAGCATTTGTCTATACTTATTTTATCTAGTTCCTCTCTCATTCTCTCTTAAACCCATTCTAGTAAGGCTTTTATCCTACCACTCTTGTCAAGGTGTCATTTACAAGTGAATACCTGTAAGCAATAATACCTAGCAAAACTCTTTCTGTTTATTATTAGTGCTGGTGGAGTTGATTTCGACTCCTGGTGAACCTGTGTACAGCAGAGCAGAACTCTCCCTGGTCTTTCCATACCATCCTCTCACTTCCAGTGCTTGTATCAGCCAATACTCTGCTGCTATTCATAGCCAGTTGCTATTCATGGCCAATTTCTTTGGAAGTGGATGTCCTGTCATCCTTTCTAGTCTATCCAGTCTGGAAGCTCTGCTGATACCTGTCCACCATGGGTGACCCTGCTGGTATTTGAAATATTGGTGGCATAGCTTTCAGCATCACAGCAACATGCAGCTGCCATAGTATGACAACTGACAGATGGATGGTATGGTTCCCTGAGCAGGAAATAAACCCAGGCCGCAGCAATGAGAGCACCATCTTAACCACTGGACCACCCGGGGTGGCTATCAAACCTGTGGCTGAAGCTAAAATTGTACTTAGAGGGATATCTATAGTCATAAATGTTATATTAAAAGAGAAAACCAGCCTGAAACTGAATGAACTAATATCTAATTTAAGAAGTTAGAAAAAGAATCAACCCAAACTAGTAGAAGAAAGGAGATATAAAGATATCCAGACATAAGTAAAATAGACAGCAAAGCTACCTACAATTGAGATAATTAAGATATTCTGTTAAGATGGTCAAGAAAAACAAAGAAAAGGCAAAAATATGTAATGATACGTATTAGAAAATATAAATAATTTTAATCGACATATTTAAATAAAGTTATATGTGAAATAAATTATCAGAAAAGTATATAAATGAGCAAAACTGATTCAAAAAGAAATAGAAAATCTGAATGGTTCTATAACCTGTGAAAATGCTGATTTAGTAGTTAAAAGTCTTTCCTTCTTTCAGTAAAAAGGCCCAGGTGGTTTTTCAGCTGAGTTTGGACAAATGCTCATTCCACTGTGCAGTAAACTTTTCAGAAAACAGAAAAAAGGGTAATAATTCTCATTTCATTTTTGTGAGGCTTATGCTATAAGCTTGTTATCAAAACTAGCAAAAAGAATGCTAAAGAATGAAATTTATAAGCCAGTCTCGCTTATGAACATTGCAAAAAAATCTAGCAATATATACAACAGATAACATGGCCAAATTTGACTTACTCTAAGAATGCAAGATGTAAGCAACATTAGAAATTTATCCAAAATATTTACACCTTAATAAAATTGTAATTTATACAAGTCACATTGTTGATTTAGAACAGTAAAAGTCTTAGTTAAATCTGAGAATGCTGGGTGTCTATAGTACATGATGAGTACTAACATTCAGTTTTGAGCACAGTTGTTGTGGGTCACAGTAGATGGCACAACTAATTTGATTGAAGGGAGTCAGGTGGTCGCTCAGAGATAGCAAAAAGTGTTAGATTTTGGTGAGTAATATTTTGTAAAACTGTTGGAGGGAACAGCATTTCAAGTAGAGGAGATAATACGTGCTAAAGCATAACAGTGGCGTTTGGGAATGGTAAGTGAAATATAACTAGAGCACAGCAGGGATACTGGGACCTAGCAGGAGATGAGACTGGAGATTTATGTCAGTTGTGAAAGGCTTCATCTGCCTTCCTTCTTGCTAAATAGTAGAATATATCAACCCAGTGAGAGTCAAAAAGCCTGTGAAGACTTTTGAGCATTCATCTATTTATCTTCTTATATTTAATGTCTTATCTTTAGAAATAATGTATAAGTTGTTTGTGTTCTTTTGCATATGTACCATATTTGCAGTTAGGTCCTGCCATTGATTTACCTTAATTTTTTTGTTCACTAAAAATATAGGAATCTGAATTTATGACTGAACCACTAATATGCATTAATTTCCTCTGTGTTACATCCTACACTTTTAAAACCACTCATGGCTAACTCTCTCATCAATCTAGTGCCTAAGAACTTTCCAATGAAATACATGACAGAGACCTGATTAATTTCATTTACTCTGCCATCTTTTTAACTTCGTATATGCTAAAAAGCACATTTAATGCATCTCTTTTTAAGAGATATTTGTGATTTTATTGGATTTTTTTGATTGAGTTGTTTTGTTTTTTAAAGAAAATTCATCAGAGTGAACTTTCATTGATTGCCTGGTTTCCTTTTTCTTTGTTCTTTTTCCTTTTTTATTGCATTAGTAGATACAAGACAAGTTAGTTTGTTACTCTCAAGTTCTGAATCAGAGAATTTTAAACCTAAATTAACTTTGTAAATGAGCTCACTTGTTTCTTAATGCATTCCTTCTAACCCCCTAAAGACACTTTTATTTAGTTTTCTTGATTATATAATGTTTGATTTTTTTTTTTAATTTAAGGTGTGACTGCACAGAAAAGTTACAGAACAAATTTGACTTTTTGCGCTCACAGTTGAATGATATTTCTTCGTTTAAGAATATCTACAGATATGCCTTTGATTTTGCAAGGGTAGGTGCAGTTTCCATGTTTTGTGATTTTAGTATGTTTTTAATCTTGAGACCACACTTAGGAAAAATTTTTTACTTATGTTTTAGGATAAAGATCAGAGAAGCCTTGATATTGATACTGCTAAATCTATGTTAGCTCTTCTGCTTGGGAGGACATGGCCACTGTTTTCAGTATTTTACCAGTACTTGGAGGTATGTGTGTTTTTTCACTTTGAAAATTTTATTTTAAAACTTAATCTGATTAGAAATATACCTTTATTGAGGAAAAACAAATCGATTTTTAATACGATGCTTTTTAAAATATTTCCTTAAGTAGAAAATTTCTATTAATATGTGTACATATCTGCTGTCATTTTTAGACATTTTACATTCATTAATATATTGTCTATATGATATTTTGATTTCATCCCTTGCATCTCCCCCATAAAAAAAGAAACCTTCAAGAAATATATTTTAGCACAGACATTCTTCATGCAAAATTAGTTTCTTGGTCTTTTGGCAGGAGAGAATTGATGCTAGTGCACAGATCTCAAGTTTCGGAGTCAGGTTTCCTTCTCTTACAGGATCTAAGGCTGAAATCCACGTAAGAGAACCAACTGGAGAAATAAAACTTTCATTTTCACTTAGACTCAATCTAAAGAATTAGAATAAAACTTGTAATATTTTATATCCACAAATATGAGAATATTATAGTGTGCTTAAATGTACTGGTTACTAAAAAATGTATGCTAAATTTATGAAGGAAAGTATTCTTTTAGAAGGTTTATCATAGCACCTACCTCAGGCAGTGGTTTTAAGAAGATACTGTCCTTTTTTCCATTACTTTCTTTGATTTTCTATTTGTTTTCATGTCTTTTCAATTTTAGTTTTTTTGGTATAATTCTCACCATTTCTTGAATACAGATGCTTTTGCTTTTTGATTTGAAAATAATTTCTCATAAAGCTGGTTGTTTATCATAGCAAGTTCCCCAGAGCAGTTTTGTTTAAAGCTTGTGATAAGAGGCTGGTATGAAAAAGTCCTGTGTGAATAGGTTTTCTGCACATTTAAATCTTTAAGCGTAGATGTTTTTGATGGATGTTTTCAGTCTTCCTCCTATTAGCAGCTTTGGGCATAACAGTGTAAAAATATTCACCTCTAAAGGGAGCTGAGAGAACTAAATATTTTCAAACATTTATTATGGGGAGACTGTTTGACATACATTATCTTTTAAAATCTTGTAACACCATTTTGAATTACTTGTTATCCCCACTTCAGCAAATGAGAAAATGGGTTCTGTTATTAAGTAACTTTCCCAAAGTTGCTTAATTAAGTGGCAGAAGTGGGATTTGAACCCAAGCCTATACTCTTTCCACTGCTTCCAAAGATGCCAATTTCAAAATGTGACTAAACGTAAATCTCATGCAAAGAAGTGATTTACTAGGAAGCAGATTGAGGGTACTTACTGGATGTAGGAAATGTTGTATGTCTTGATCTCTTTGTTGATTACACAAATACATACATAGGTAAAAATTCATTGTTTTATTTAACCTTACTATTAGCACCCTTGAAACTCTTGTTATTCCTCAAAAATGAATGAGAAATAAAGGAGAAAATAAATTGGATGACATTAACATATAAATGCCCCTGAGGATTCTTTTAAGAAACACAATTTAATTAAGAGAGGAATAAGTTTTAGGAAAGACCAAATCATAAAAATGTTATAATTAAATTTATTAAAGTCAAGCCCTAGGAAGTAATGCTTGTCTTGTAATCCCAATATTTATATAATTTTCTACAGCAATCAAAATATCGTGTTATGAACAAAGATCAGTGGTACAATGTATTAGAATTCAGCAGAACAGTCCATGCCGATCTTAGTAACTATGATGAAGATGGTGCTTGTAAGTATAATGTAATGTTTTCCTATGAAAATAAAATTCTTAAAACCATTAAATGAGAATATTTATTTGTGTAGCATTACCATAAAGGATTTAAACTTCCTAACAGTAACTTTTATTATTTAGTTGTGTGGAGGAGGCGTAGAAGGGAGACAGAGAGCTCAGATTGAGCAATGTTATAAAATCTGTGCTGATAAATGAAATGTTTTCAATTCCTCAGTAACAGAACATTATAGCTTAATTTTAATAATAATTTCTGCATCTAGAAGCTAAAATTTTGTCCCTGCCTTTCCTGGCATTTTTCTATGGAAGAAAAATGTAGTCATGATTTTGAAAATAGGAAAGCAAAACATCAGCTACAATAGAAAGAGCTTTAAAGTTAATATCATAGTACCCAATCGCAATATAGCAAATAATGTCAAAATAACTTCCCTTAGAAATTACTGTGTAAACAGGTAATGAAATATTTACAGTTTTTCAATGTTTCAAGTTAAAATGTCTGTCCATAGTCTCTGGTGGAAAGGCTAGAAAGCCGTACAACAGATCTTTGAAGTAATGATAAATTAGATAAGCCAAATTAATTCTCTAGAACTGTAAATTAAGTTTTTAGCTCCCACCACCAGTTTGGTTACATGCATTGTTTTGATGTTGTGAAGGGTTACTTGTAAAGGTACTTAGTTATTGGAGAGTTCTTAAAACACTTAACACCTTGAGAAGGAAGTTCTGCACATTCCCATTGTGAACAGTCCCTAGGTCAGAAAAGAAAAGGCTAAGAGAGCACGTTGAGTAGAAGAGGGAGGCTGGAAGCGGAGCACCCGAGGAAGGGGAGAATCCGTCCCCTGTGGTCGTCACAGAGCTGGAGGGGACTTCATTTTACAGTTGGAGAGATAAGTTCACTGAATCCTAACAAAAATTGTCTCTTTATTTCTAGGGCCTGTTCTTCTTGATGAATTTGTTGAGTGGCAAAAAGTCCGTCAAACATCATAGCAAGAACTATTGTGAAGAAAATGCAGACCTTTTGATTCTCACGTGTATAGAAGCTAATGAGATGAGGAAAACAAAATCCAAAGGGTGCATTTTCATTCATATGAAAGACTTCTTAGAGTACCTTTTTTTCCTTTTTTTTAAAGGAAGTTCTCTTGTTACATGTGATAGGCATTGAGCCACACCTCTCTGAGACTGAATGTTGAATTTTTTGTTTTGAGTTATGTTTATAACGTTTATTTCACAACAATAAAGATTCGGATTTGTGACAAAGGCCTTAAAGTGAAGATGTCCCTTGAGTGTCAGAGTGGTATTTATTTTTGTAAATTTTAATTCTTGAATTTTAGAGTTTCTGTCTCACCAGGAATTTATGGAATTTTAAAGATTTTAAAACAATCCTTTGGCGATATAGTCTGCTGATGGTGTAGTTCATTATATTCATCTCTGCACAATTAGGAAGAATATTTATCGGCCGTGACTTCTGGAATAATGATATTCTGATGCAGCTAATAAAATACATTTCTGGATATTGAAAGTGCTTCAACTTTCAGCTCTGGTTTTCTGTGAAAGCTGCTGAAATCTTATGCACATACTTTACCTGGAAAGTTTAGAATTGGAAAGATTATGTCCAGTTATTTTGTTTTCTGACCACTAAATACTTATGTCAGTCAGCAATGCATGTACATTCTTAATGTGAATTTTAAGTTTTCTGTATTCTGTGAGTTAAAAACGTCCATTTATATTTGAAAGGGCAAGTTTCATTTGTTAGTGGTCTCAAAATCAGAAAGCCTTATGAGAGAATTAAGACCAATATTGAAGTTGTATCATCATCATTGTCATTATTATTGGTATATATATGATCTTCTTTAACAGTCATTTTGTGATATGGGAAGTTTTGTTGAGGGCCCTTTGTTTGTGTCTTAAAGGAACCTTAGCTCTGATGTGGATTTAGTTAAGATATATAAGAAAAGAAGATAATAGAATACGGAATCATGAGAGAACTCTGGGTATAATTATGCAGAACTCAAGAGTGTCATTTACATTGGTACAATCACAGTTTTGCTAATTATCACATTTTCTGACTGTTGGCAATAAAGTCGCTTGAGAAAAGGACAGCTTTTTCTAATTCACATAAAAGGCATCTTTTGGACTAGCAGCAGGGCTGTTTGTACATTCCTTTTCAAACCATCCAATATCCCAGTGATATGAAAACTTTGTTGACATTCACAGTCCAGTCACAACCTCAATAACACGCCTAGTTTCATTGTATGAGTGAAGAGAAGTAAATAGATTACTTTTTCATAATAAAGATGTTTCTGTTGGGATTTAAGGTAAAGGTTGATTTTTGTTGATGAATTTATTTGATGAGTGATTTTCGGTACTGATTACTTAAGGGAGAATAGCATTTTGAAGATTTATGGTTTGTTTGCTTTTTGGTTAATGAGCTGGTAGAAGAGTGCTGTTTTACTTGCCTTCTTGATGAAATCACTTTGTACAACTTTATAAAACACTGATATAATAGTGGAAAAAATTTTTTTTCTAAATATCTTATCGATGAGGATAATTTTCCTGGAATGCTTCTCTTATTAGAATTACTGAATTAATAGAACTAATCATACCAACAATTATGACTTAACATCATGAGTGATGTTTTAATATCAAATTTATTATAAGTAAAGCATTTCGATTTTAGATATTGAATCTTTAATTGACTCTTCTTTCCAAGGCACAGCTTCTGAACTTGAGGAGTATTGCCCTTTTTTTGTTTATTTCCATAACATACAATTCAAGTGAAATCTAATAGGTTGTCAGTTTATAGCCTGACCTAATGGTAATATCTTTGTCGTGTCCACTATTTGAATAAAATAAGGAACACTTGAAACTTATAGATGACCTTTAGAAAGATAAAATAGACGAAACTATTTACTTTGCATATTTATCCAAAGATACTTTTATGACTTTGAATCTGAAAATTAAAATGAAACTTACTTTTTTTCTTAAAGTCAACAGCCCAATCCTACCCAAGCCATGCTCACTTTACTCTCTTACTCCTTTTAGTTTTCTTACCTCCTTAGAGTCATAACATTCACTTACTTTGGAAGCAAACTTACTCTGCCTCATTCATCAGTCAGGATGTGGACTTCTCCCTTCTTGTCTTTCCTTTCTTGATTTATATTTGAAGAGCATTTAATTTATTGAGAAACTTAAGATCAAGAGGTTAAATGGTATAAGCAAGGAGGAGAGTGTTGTGGAGCCTGCAGTGTAAAAAAGAAGTCCCCTAACTGTTGTGGCTCCTCTTTTGACTAGTTAGCTTTAAGTGCCTTCCCAGGAATCCTGTTGTAAAATTTTTAGAATTATTTCCTTTGTATGGGATGGAATACTCAATGGTGCTTTATAATTGGAAATGGTTTGCTTCTTATAGAATAGCATACAAATGTAATACCACTGTAAGAAAGTAGAGCCAGGTGTTGATTCTCAACTGTTAGAGGGTGGACAGACTGTCCTCCTACTCCTTGGAGCCAATAATTTTTAACAAGCATGGTATCTTTAGGAAATTGCCAGGAATTCAGGTAACATAGTCTTACATGAATGGGAAATAAAAAAATGGTGTCTTGTCATGTACTGATCTGACTCTGCACTAGCATGGTTGTCTTTTATTGTCTAATGATTTCCTGTTTTTAAATGCTGCTGTTAAAATTCTTGACATAATACATTTTTGAAGAGTAAGAGTATTTTTATGTATAATCTGTAGGTTTTGTGGATTTGGGTTTTACTCTGACATACTATGGATTAGTGTTTCTTAAACTGGAATTTGAGGGCCTTCCATGGAGATGTTAGATTGACTCTGAGGAGTATCTCTCTTAAATACAAATGCCTTTTCATCTAGTAAACCAAAAATTTCTCTTTAACAATATTGAATGCCATCACTTTGTGCGGGGAGTGAAGGAAGAAAGTAGAATTTTAAGATAACTAGAGTTTTTAAGGCATACAAGTTATGTAGAGTAGCGTAGATTCAGAACATGAGGTGTATTAGCAATGAAACATTTCACTTTGAACTAAGTATTCCTTCAACAAAACATGTTCTTTCTGCCTAATTGTTAATGTGAAATTATGAAAGGATTTATTGAAATAAATTATGTGCTCAGCCTGAGAAGCAAATAATAGAAATGCTAACTTAATTTGTTTTACTGCATTTTTGAAGAAGTGTACTTAAAACTGTTGTGATGATAATTCATAGTCTGATAAAGTTTTGTCCCAGCTTTCAAGGCTCCTGTAGCCTAAAGTTTTGTAGCACCTCTCTCATGGGCTTAGCAAATGTCTAAAGTATCAAATAAGTTGGGGATATTTTAATACATAATTTAAATGCATTTCTTTATTAAAGTAAGAAAAAAGGCAAAATAGTCTCTTAATCTTATTCCTAAGGAAGAATTCTTATTCTTAAACAGGAATTCTTCTTTCCTAAATAAGTATTACTTCTTGAATGATACTGGAAATCATTACAAGGAAACATTTTAAAGAAGGGATCATTTTCTCTTCAGGTAAAAAGAAATAAGAGCAAAATCTCATTGATTTCCTCAATAGGAAAGGCTAGTCTAGATTATTCAATATTCTGGATCATGTGATTTTGTTACTGAATAGAGTTCTATTACTTTCATAAGTGTTTGGTAACAACCAAACAGGTTGCTTAAGACTTGGTCTTTTTTGTTAACGGACCTAGATACCTATGTGTAGTACTGTGGAAGCCTCCAAAAAACAGTCTTTTATGAAAAATTTATATGGATTATAGATTGTGGAAAGATGAAGGTGAATTATCACTAATTCATTATTTCATTGTAGAGATTTTCCTAGTGAAATTTTACTTCGCTGGAGCAAATCTTTCGATCTTTTGAAGTACAGTTTATTTACCTTTTCCCAAACATCAGTCTTAATAAAACATGATAAATTTGCTATGTCCACCTTACAATCTTTTGTGTTTTCTACTGATAGTGTGCTTCCTTGGCTCCTTTCCTAGACCAGTTGTTATTGATTTGATCATTTTCTTCTTATTTTGTAATTTATTAGAACTCTTATAATATGGCTTATTTTTGCATGGGTTCTGTTTTACCATGTGTTAAATATTTTTTTTTAAATATATTCAGTAATAAGGTTAGACTTTAACGTGAATATGGAATCTTGTCTTACAATGCCAATTTTATTGGAGCTTTGTTGTATTTATTTTATGGATCTATGGTCCATAAATGGAAGAGTTATAGTAAAATAATTTTGTTGAAAACTTCTTAGTTTTCCCCTAAATTATATAATTTTGAAGAAGTTTTATCCTTCTGCATTTTGGCTTTATCAGCTTTAAAGTATTAATAAAAATTGTTCCACACATTTCATGGATTGTTTTAAGTTAAAATTGTGGGTATTATGAAATATTCAAATACCATACTTATAATTACTTTTTTAAACTAATAAAAATAAGCAAATTGGATATATCTAAAGACGGGTTTACACAAAATTCAGTGGTGTGTGTGTAAATTGAGTATAATCTATAGTTTATTTTTCCATTTAGAAAATAGATTGTGGATAAAAGCCCTTCAGATATTTTGAAGGTCAAGATAAAATATGCTTTCGTATGATAGCTACCAATTGCATTTGAACCATGAAAGACGAAAGACTAATACTTTATTTGAACAGCTTGGCATTTGAGGCTTAATATTAACTTAGCAAAATTTTTGTGTGTATTGAATTAGGTAAAGTTAGTTTACCTTGTGTACTTTACGTATGTTATCCTGTCATACAAATCAAATGTCTTACAGCAAGTTCATACAGTTAATTTTAACTACAAATGTAAAAAATGTACCTGTTTGGGATTTATATCATTCTTGAAACTATTTTGAATATTGAGAAAGAATTGATAGAAGTAATATCAGAAACCTGAGTTGGTTTCCTCTGTCACATCCTTGTTATGTCACTTTTAGACAAGTCACTTGACCTCTGTCATCTTCAGTTTCATCTTCTGTAAGGTAGTGCTAATAATACCTGCCAGTATTGTTATGTACAAACTGAGCCCCTATCCACAGCACTTAATAAATGTTAAATGAATACACCCTAATAATTGGAAAAAAAAATAGTGAAAACAGGTTTTTTTGTCAATCAATTTTTTCCATCCTGCATAAACAAATAGCTGAGATCTCCTGTTTTATTCTACCATTTGTTTTTATAATCAGACATTTGTATTCCTCTTGGACTAAATATTTCGATAAATCCCAAGCATCTACTATATGCCAGGAAGTGTTCTAGGCCTGAGTGTATAGCATATATACTATGTAGTCCTATATGTCCTATATAGTTATATAGGACAGAGAACAGACAATTGCTTCTAATCCTTATGAGATTTTCATTTTAATTGGTAAGGAAAATGTATTGTTTATCATATGGTGACAAAGTTCTTAGGGGAAAGTAAGTCAAGGGGTCTGGGGAATGTGTGAGTATAGGATTGCTATTTTAAATAGAGTATACACTGATAAAGTGACTTTGTGCAGAGATCTGAAGAAGTGGATGATTGAGCCATATGGATATATGGGAGAACAGCATTACAGGCAGAAGGAATATTACATGCTGAGGGGCTGAGCCAGTAGAGTGCTTGGTGTTTTCAAGAAAGAGCAAGGAGGCTGGCCTGGAGGCACAGGGGTTAAGTGCACGTGTTGCGCTTTGGTGGCCCGGGGTTCACCGGTTCAGATCCCAGTGCGGACATGGCACCACTTGGCAAGCCATGCTGTGGTAGGCATCCCACATATAAAGTAGAGGAAGATGTGCACGGATGTTAGCTCAGGGCCAGTCTTCCTCAGCAAAAGGAGGATTGGCAGCAGATGTTAGCTGAGGGCTAATATTCCTCAAAAAATAAATGAATAAAAAGAAAGAGTAAGGAGATTGTTGTGACTAGTGAGCAAGAAGAGAGTATTAGCCAGGATTAGAAAGTGAATTTAGAGAGATTGGGAGTAATGATAGCACCTGATTGTTGGTAATCATATAGGGCATTTGTAGGCCTTTCTAAAGACTTCAACTTTTGTTGAGTGAAATGGGAAGCAATTAGGGTTCTGAACAAAGCAAGGATGGAAGTGGGTAGTCTTAGATAGGAGGTTAATACAGTAATCTAGACGAGAAATAGTGTAGTTTGAATAAGGCCGAGGGCAATGTAAATAAGTGGTCAAATAATATATTTTGATAGTAAAGCCAATAGTATGCTGATGGATGGAATGTGGGAGTCAAGAATGACTCCAATGTTTTTGGCTTGAAGAATTCCAAGAATGAAGTGGCCATTTACTAAAATGGGGAAGACTCAGAGGAGCAGGTTTGAGAGGGTAAGATGGCGAGCTTAGTTTTGAACATGTTATGGTAGATAGACCTGTTAGATGTCTCGAGGGAGATGTAGAGTGGGCAGTCGGGTATTTGAGTCGTGTTCAAGGGAGAGGTCTGAGCTGGATATATATTTGGAAGTCATGGGTATATAGCCCTACTTTAAGTCAGGATATGGGTGAAATCACGTAGAAAGTAAGTGTAGCCAGAGAATAGAACTGAATGAAGATATTTGATTAGTGAAATTTAGGACTACTTTTGGGATTTTTTAAAGTAGAAATGTAATGTTAACGTTTTCTCCTACACACAAAAATCAGTACAGTCATCCCTCGGTGTCCAGGTGGGGGATTGGTTTCAGGACCCCCACAGATACCAAAATCCAGGGATGCTCTTATATAAAATGGCATAAGATTTGCATGTAACCCACACACATCCTCCCATATGGTTTAAATCATCTCTAGATTACTTATAATGCCTAATACAATGTAAATGCTATGTAAATAAGTGTTGTACTACATTGTTTAGAGAATAATGACAAAGTCTCTACATGTTCAGTACAGACAAAAAGGCCTTTCGATGGGAGGTTGGTTGAATCCGCAGATGTGGAACCACAGATAGGGAGGGCTGACAGTACTTTCTATAATGTTATGGAAACCCTGAACTTTAAAAAGCAAGATCAATAATATATAAGCATATGGAAAACTTAAAGGGGGAATGTAATTTTATTACTTTTTGGAATGAAGCTTTTTCTTTTGAGATAATACAGTTTTACATTTTAAAAATATATCTGAAGTGCTAGTTCCTTCTTTTTGTGGTAGTTGGAGATTGCTGATCTGATTCAATTTGACAGTTTTAGCACTAGAGGGCAGGCTTGCTTCTAGATTGTGAAGAGCTATAAATGGATTAATTTAGCCGTAGTACCAATATTCATTCCCAATTAGTGAGCGCACTTGTTTCTCAAGTGACAAGTTTACTAAGTAGTATATTTTTTCTGTTGTCTGGGAAAACATAAAATAAGGCTAATGGTTGATTTTAGTACATCTAGGGCCGGTAGTTAAAGTTAATGTATATTTGCATATAAAGTCCAAGGAAACTCAAGCGTAGCTTTCTACAATTATATTAAGATCTGATACATATATAATCATAAGCGAAATTGAAGCCAGTCAGAAGAAATCTTGGACGTGAAAACATTTGTTCAGGAAATGTATTGAGCTATTAACTTTGTGCTGTCAATTGTGGTAAGGGTTGGGGCTACAAAGATGAGTAAAATATAGTCTCTGCCTAAATAAGCTTTAGTGTAGCAGTGCTGTATCAATTTCAATGTCTTTTTTCCTTCAATAATAGAAATCCTGTCTTATCTTTGGTACGTCCAAGTGCCCATCATAGTGCCTAGTATTTATGTTAGTTCACAATGTATGAATAAATGAATGAAAAGAGACAGGAAAGAAAACTAGTAGAATCAGGGAATTGGGGCCTTTGCAGAAATCTGTTTTCTTTTCACACTTTTTACCTTTCATCAAGCTTCTCCTATTAACAAACATGTCTAAAAGTGGTTTTGGAGATGATTCCCGTTTTACTCCCACTCCTAATAGTCTCCATCTACCCCCATGGTCAAGAGCAGTTAGTAGAAACAACCTATTGACATCCCTAGAGATTGGAGGTCTAGGCTTTTCATGGTCACTGGAGTGGAGAAGCAGGATAAATGTGGAAGATGAACAACTGTCTGGCTTATATCAATTTGAGAAGTTTGAGGTAAAAATGGAGCTTTTTGGAATGAGGGCACCCTTTTCTTTTTCCCACTTTTTACCCAGAAAGTTTGCCCACACATGGTCCTTCTGCTCCCCCGGTCCTTTTAGGGTCCCTATGTCTACATGCTAATTCCTCAATTTCCTTATCTATATTATGAGAATAATAGTCCTCACCTCATAAGATTGCTGTGAGAATGAAATGAAATAATGCATGCAGTAAATATTAGCTAAACTCCTGTCTGGAAAAACAGATCAATTGGACTTTGTAGTATGGATTTGTGTTCATTAAGTGTTAGTTAATATACAGTAAAATCAAAAGGCAAAAAGTTGATTCACCAAGTCAGATACATTTAGAAGTGCAAATCTCTTAGGAAATTAGCCTCTAATGTCAATGATATAAACTAATTTATTTTATTTGCTCTGTTAACATGGGGTGGTTTAGTGAATGTTCTTTAAAGGGGTATTAAATGTGACTAATTGAGATGATCAATTTGCAGTGAACTTGTCGCCAAGTGATAAGTGCTCAGCAGCATTAGCTGTGTAGCTGTCTTTAAAAGTAGATCACTCTGATCTCGTAGAAACAGCTCTATTTTTTAAAAGACAATATTAAAAATTATAAAACCAAAATACTATAATGTCTTATTACATTGCTTGGTTCTCCTAAACCAGGTGTTTAAGAAATTTAAGTAGCAAGACTCTTTTTCCAAAAGAAGTTTATTGGGAAGCATAGTATTTAAAACAGAAAGCTACCTGACATGCTCTGGTTGAAGTAGGGAAATCTAAATCCTCTCCACTCACCACCTCCACTGGCACTGTCACTTCTTAGAAATCTCAAAGGAACCCCTAGGTCTCTGACTTGCATATTTTGAAAACCACTGTTTCCACATTTGCACCTTGGCCTGTCAAACATGTGAGCAAAGTAATAGAGGCAGAAAACTCTGAATCTCTATTTAGAAATTTCTATTTCATTTTCTGTATAAAAGCCAATAAGTGGATAGCGTTGTTTTAGTATAGAATAAGATGAAACATTACTTCATGCATCATTGGAAATGTTTATACTAAACTATAAAATTTATGATAATTCTGTCTTAGATTCATTCTCTAGAGTTGGTCTAAAAGGGAGTGATAGGTAAGAACTACCAAGAGAGATTTGGAATAGATATAAGAATGAATGAATGAATGTCTATGGGCTGAGGCTTCACTATGGTCCCTTATTACATAGGATAAAAAAGGAGTACAGTTCCTAGTCTCTCCCTGTGAAGATTATAATCCTCAAAGGAGAAACAGCTCTGAGAGCAGAGATCCTGTTAGTCATGAGTGTTCTTCACTCTGTGTCCACCACATACTAAGGGCTTAATAGATGTTTATTAAATGAATGAAAATATTTATATGTCTGTCTTCTCTGCCTAATTGCAAGTTATTTGAAAGACAGAGCCTATGTTTCATTTATCCTTTAGAGCCCAGCAGCAGCACATGGACAGTAAAATAAAGGTGTGCTTACTGAATTAATCAACAAATGAATGAATGAACAAATGTACACATATGTGCATAAAAAATTAATATATCTACATTCCCATTAGACTACTTCCCATTGAAGGAAGAAACTGTATCTTCAGCTCTTAGTATAGTGCCTACTAGGTAGGTTGTCAAAAAGGTATATAGAACTGAATAGAATTTAAGTTTGGGAAGTACCAGAGTACTCTCACATAACCTGGCACAGTGTCTGCTAAATGGGCACTAAAATTATTTCATGCTTGAAGACAGAGATCCCACTAAGCATTTTCTGAGTTAGTACCAGTTGAATAGCATGAGCAACAAGCTATAGGAGTTCAGAGGAGCAAGAGTTGTGTGAACTGAAGTGGTCAAGATGGCTTCTCAGAGCCAGTGAGACTTGAAGAAGGTGGAGGTACTTTGATGTTTTAACAACATGAGTTAGAAAGCTGGAGAGGAAAGAGGCTGGGAACAGGGAGACCAGTAAGGAAGCCACGATGTGAAAAGGACCCTGGGCTTGGAGTGTAAAGATGTGTGTTCTGAGTCCTTGTTTTGCTGCTTACTTGCTATGACACCTTCAAATTACTGTAGCTCCCTTTTCTTCCTCTGGGAAATGGAGGTAAGATTGTTGTGCATATTGATACTGTATTTCTAAGTGTTTGTAAAATGTTAAGTAAAACCTAATGCTATGCTTTGAGTGCAGTGGGTTCTAAATAAATGTTTGTTGAATTACGAAGAATAAAAGATAATGACTAATCAAAAGAATGGAGCCGCTGGAATGTCAGCTCCTGCATCTGCCAACAAACCTGTGAACTCTTATGGGAAGAAATGTAAATACGTGAAGCCACCGAATCTCATCATCAGAAGAAAGACTTTTTGAATCAGTTGGAAACTCCTATGAGACTGTGAAGTTATGTCAGAGGTGAATAAGTCATGAGCTTGTCATACTGACATTACTTGTAAGGTTGCTGCCTTATTGAAAGAGGCAAACCACAAGATAAACCACGCAGAAAAGCTTTAAAAAAAAGCTTCCTGAAGGACGGATGCTTCATTTGCTTTAAGTGCTTGCATCTTTACTTACTAATGAGTCATTTTTTCTTCCTTAACTGGTAATTTGTTTTAAATTTGGTCATAAGATGGTTATATTGACTAGTCTAATGTTGCACAATAACTGAAGAAAAGTTGACGAGCCACCAGCTGAATAAGAGAAAATATGATTCTTTTTGAACTTAGAATGTATGAATTGGTAATAGTAAGCTGGGTCTTTAATTTTATGAAGTAAAATTGGGTTTATGGGAACTTCTCCCTTATGTCCAAAAGTCTCAGCATCTTTCTTTGTCTGAAATACCCTGTATCTCTGCTGCCTCATGTAGTCACTGCGGGTTTCCTTCCTTTTTAGAGTTTTATTATTTTTTAAGAAACATCCGTTCCTTCCTGCCCATCTTTGAGCCACTATCAATTCTGTGTATACTTTTATTAGAGTATTGATAACACTGTATTATAACGTGTAATTTACATATTTGTTTTCTTAATGAACTGTGATCTCCTTGAGAGCAGGGATTATATATATTGGCCCATTGTTTAGAACTATCCACAGTATAGGGAGAGCATTCAATAAATGGAATAAGTGAATAAATGAAGATAATAGATAAATAAATGATTTGCTTATGTAAGATGTCTATCTTGTGTATTTTTTTTCACTGTATGGCAGACATTCCAGTACGGTTCTATTTTTAATATTGATCTAATATTAAAGTTATTAAACAAATATAAATGAAAACAAATGCATATTGGGGCCGGCCCGGTAGCATAGTGGTTAAGTTTGGTGAGCTCCAGTTTGGTGGCCTGAGTCCACAGGTTTGGATCCCGGGCACAGACCCACACCACTCATCAAGCCATGGTGCAGCAGCGGCCCATACAAAATAGAGGAAGATTGGCACAGATGTTAGCTCAGAGCCAATCTTCCTCACCAAACAAACAAACAAAAAAAGCAAATGCACATTAAAACAATTGACATTTTTGCCTCCCAAATTGGCACAGATTTTTTTCAATCGACAATACTCATTCTTGATAAGGGTACAAGGAAACAGGAATTTTTATTTTTTGCTGAAGGGAATATAAATTGGCAGACACTTTTCTGGAAGGCATTTAGGAAGATATATTCAAAAGTCTTAAAAATGTTCATATCCTCTCGCCTAGCAATTCTATGCCTAGGAATTTACCCTAAGAATAAATTAGAAATTTGCAAAAATTTTTTAACATAACATAGTTTATAGATGAGGGGGGAAAAAGAAAATAGCCCAAAAGCTTAACCATAGGAAATTAATTATAGAAATTATAGTATGTTCATACAATGGAGTATACCACCTTGATAAATCCATGGTGTATTATCAAAGGGGAGAAAACAGATTTTAAAGCAGTATGTATGCTTGCTTACTCCAGTGTAAATGTAAATGTATAGGGAAAAGACTGAAAGCCTATAAACCAAAATAGGAAAAACGATAGCTTCTTGGTGATAGAATTACCAGGAGTTTTAATTTTTACTTTATTCTCTGCATTTTCGGTAATACAGTGAGTAGGTGTTACTTTTGTAACTTAGAAAAGTAAATAAAGGTTATACAAAGAAGCATACTTTCTCCTATGCTGATTATACACATCCTCCCAATGAAGGAAGAGGAATTAACCTTAAAACAGGAATTCTCACCTGGACCCCGAACAGCAGGGCATTTTCCCTACCAGTTCCCCCGCTGTTGCCCATGGTAGTCCTAGGATACAGTGGAGCCCTCTGCAGAAGTAACACTGATTCGTTCATTCATTCAGAAATATTTATTGAGGTCCTATTGTGGCCTAGGAACTTGGGACATAAGGATAGGTGTCAAATTCTTGAAGGCTAATTGTATTTTGAAATTTATTTTTTTAATTAGGAATTTAATATAGAATGTCTAGTCCAACCCTCTCTCTTTGGAGACAGAGAAAACGGATCCCAAAAGGATTTGCCCAAGATTGAATGGATTGTAAAGGGCACATCCAGACTTCAATTCAGAAATTCTCTTTCTAGTCTGGTGTTCTTTCTGGTCACTTGGGTCTCTCATTTTGTAAAACTCTCATCCGTACAACTGTAGATTCTCGAAGTGAAAATAAATCCGTTTTTCTTTTCTTTTTTTGTTTTTTTTTTTTTGAAGAAGATTAGTCCTGAGCTAACATCTGCTGCCAATCCTCCTCCTTTTGCTGAAGAAGACTGACCCCGAGCTAACATCCATGCTCATCTTCCTCCACTTTATATGTGGGATGCCTGCCACAGCATGGCTTGTCAAGCAGTGCCATGTCCGCACCCAGGATCGGGGCGGTGAACCCCGGGCCACTGAAGTGGAACGTGCGCACTTTGCTGCGCCACAGGGCCGGCCCCCTAATTAGTATCCTTAACTTGCACCATTTTGTCTCACCGAATTTGTAGTTAGCTGAAGCTTCCTATCTATGAATTTTATATATTAGTCACTGTTAAGCTATTTCTTCTTCAAATTACACTTTTGCCTTATTTTTAACCTCATAAATAAAATTGGACAAAGCCAATTAAAACCTTTCCTCCCATTTACATCAATTTCTTTCTCTTCACTCTTGTGGAGGGGCCATTCAGCCAGTCAGTAATCCCTCTACCTCGTATATTTATAGTATGCACAAAGATTATCTATTATACAGGTTTCATCCACTGCTGAAATAGAGATACAGTATAATTACAGCACAGCGCTACACTTCCTGCAATTACCAAATGCACTGTTCCTTCATATGCTACTATCCCCACCTTGAAAGTCTTCCATCTGGCTAACTCTCACTTAGCCCTCGAAGCCCTGAATCCCAGTGTAGATATTGCTTCTTCTGGGAAGACTTCATTTTCAAGATGCCGCCAATACTCATAAAACATCTTTCCTTAACGTAAAAAAGTTAATTGTCTGTAAGACTTATAGAAAAGTGATTATTTAGAAACCTTCTGTCATATTTTAAAGTGATATGTTTTCTTAAAAATAAAAGCTATGGTTTAATGCAGTCCTCAGTATAAATTTACATGCAATTGTATCAATTATATAGACTTTGCTCAGAACTACTTAGAATGTTATTTCCCTCCAATTATTAAAGTACATATACCTTCCATACTTTCTACATCTTACCTAAGCAACTGCCTTTAGATATAGGCGGTGGTCACTGAATTGATCGAGACACAGGTGAAACAGAAATATAGAGCAGAGTTTGTATATGGGAGTGATGGAAAAAGGCAAAGTAAAATGACACCGACTATCATTGTAGGTGCCATGAGTTGTCGATCCCATTTCGTTGATTTGAAAAAGGCATGAAAAGAAGCCCGTAGGGTCAAGGGAACACAGGCAAATTGTTCAGACTTCTTAAGTATGTATATAAACAGACTAGAAAAAAATAGAACAGGAAGTATTTCAGAAGTATAAACAAATACTTATGGTGTTACTTTATTGGAAAATTGTATATTCTCCACAAGCCAATTTCCGGAGAGTAATTAAATGGAAAGAATGACAGCAAGGAAGATGAAACCATCATGAGCCAAATTCAAGCCGTGACACAGCCTTCAACCACTTAACATGCAAATTTAGAAAATTACTCAACTACTTAAAAAAATAGAAATGGTCAAGAAAAATCCCAATAATATCTAAAAGTAAATGAGAGATCAGCAGAAATCGATATTTTAATCAGTAAATACTTCTTTTAAATATAAAACAAGGCACTTCTGGGAGAATGGTCTGTCCCATGTTTTATGACAGATGAGATAAATATGTCAGGGGAATTTATACATCCACTTTGTGGAGTTTGACCCATGCGAAAGTCAAGCTGGAGAAGACCAGTTTTTACCATAAACTAAAAGATCTGTTCACTAATAACTGAGAGTTCCTTGTTCTCTCTGCCTTCTCATAATCTTTATCTATTAGTAGTAGAAAGAGCTCTGGATTAAAGGCCAGATGATTTGCCTGGATGATTTCCAGAGTTTGTCATAAGGTTCTAATAAGATAAGACATGGCAAAGCATATAAAATCTAAAATGCTATTCAGCAATTTCAAATGGTGTTAACCACATCAATACTTGCGGTGATTATATGTAATGCAAGTAACTAATTGTGAATTTACAGAAATTACAAAATTATTGGTTGTTAGACGTAATTGGAAATTAGTCCAACAAACATCACCTTAAAATTTTCTACAATTGTGATTAACATGGTATTGACTAACTTTTAAAACCACTTGGTTGGTTGAAGCTATTCAGCCAACGAGGAGACAACTTCCTTGGTACATGTGGGGAAACCAATTTTCTGGGAAGGCATTCTTCCTAATGTTAGAGGGAAATTTGTAATTACTAAACAAGAGTGGAATCTGCATTTGTTATTTGGGAGAAGATCAAAGATATTTGGAACTATAAACATTATCCAAAAGAGTCACACTAAAACCCAGTTGCAAAAAAAAAAAAAAAAAATTCTGTTGATTTTTCTGAACTGCTGGGAAGTTTAAGTAACGGAAACTGTAATTCTTAAACCCACTTGACTTGTTACTGATAGAACTGTCTATTACCATAAATGCAAGATTACAGTAGATACATTTTTCCATTAGGTCACTAGCTTACTCTGTTAAACCTTGTGTATTAATTCTTAAGTGGCTTTCCTCTGATTTGCCCTCTGTGCTTCCTCTGTTCCACATTAATTGACTTCTCATTCTCTTAAACCAAGGTGTGTTCATATACTTTGTTTCTCATCAATACTAATAATTTTTAAATGTGTACATAAGGCAAATATATGTAAAATATGTATTGACTATTCAATGGGAACTTCCTGATGGTAACTCTTAAAAATGACATTTCAAAATAAAGGATATTTTCCTAAAGCAAACTTCTTTGATGCATGAAAACAGGAAGAATTAAGGGGCTGGCCCCTTGGCCGAATGGTTAAGTTCGTGTGCTCTGCGTCAGGGGCCCTGAGTTTTGCTGGTTCAGATCCTGGGCGTGGACCTAGCACCACTCATCAAGCCATGCTCAGGCAGCGTCCCACATAGCAGAACTAGAACGACTTACAACTAGAACATACAACTATATACTGGGGGGCTTTGGGGAGAAGAAGGAAAAAAAAGACAGGAAGTATTGAAAATACCCAAATGAAGTTAATTTTTTATTTAAAGTTCCTTGCTTTAGAGGGTCCTGGGCTCTTAGGAACTCTGATGGAATAGTGGAAAGAGTTCCTACTTTACAGTGTTCTTAGGAGAATTGAAGAAATTAATATATGTAAATGCTTGGAAAAATGTCTGATACGTGATGAGTGCTCAATAAATGTTTGCTGTTTTCTTCTGAATATTACTTTATATAAACCCAGGGGTATTCAGTCAGGAAATGTGTTGTCTGCCTAACAGTAGAAATTCTTCTTTCTATACTGGGATTTATCTTCCCCTCTATTTGTCTTTATCTTACTCTCCTTGCTCTCAACTCCTTTCTTTACTGGTTTTTATTATTGAAAAACTAAAGATATGGTTTGGCTACCTCAAAACAACTGCTCAATTCAACTAGCCACTTGTCTTGCAGCCTGGGAGACAAAACAGTGTGCTATGCTTTTGCTAATACTGTTTTACTCTTCTCTCTAACAATCCCAAGTCTATCTATCCTTCAGGCTCCAACTCTTGCTCTTTTCTTAGATGAATCCAGAGCACATGAAGGTTTGTTGAACGAATCCAATGCTCATGGTCTATATAATACATTTATTGTTTCCTACGTGTGTGCTTCGTGCGTTTTTGTATTTTCCATTAAGTGATATATCAGGTTCCTCAACAACTTAGACCTCACTCAGGCCATAATCCCATCTCCTGTCCCCAGTGCCATCAAGTGTCTACCGTAGGGTTGTATGCATAGTGGATTCTCCTTAGGAAACACTTGATGAGTAGAATCACCTTACCTCATTCAAATGGCTGTTTTGATACTATGTAGTCATAGCCTAATTATATCAGGGGAAGAGGGTTCTCTACTCTTCTCTAATAATTCATTCTACCAGCCAAATACTCTTTTTGTCAGAAAGTTTCTCTTAGAGATGATCCTAATTCACTCCTTTTGCAGTTGATGTTACTGTCTGGATGAAATGTAAGGAGGAAATGTGGTAATGTTCATGGTTAATTACTTAGATTTATAAAAATAGCTATTTCATAAAAATTCCTTTTTTTAAGGAATTTTTGTTGTTGTTGTTCAAGGAGTTTTAAATCTTTGGAGTCTGTAATTGAAAAAGCTGTGTCCCATTCTTTCTAATTTTTATTCCCTTGGTAGAATAATTCAAAATAAGATCTGCATAATATCTGCATCAGAATCACCTGGTTTGTTTAAATTGAAGAGTCCAGTGCCTCATGCAAAACCTACTGAACCAGAAGGACTTGGTGTGAAGCTGGAAGTCTGCATTTACCATGCTCCCAGGTAATTCTTAGATAATTGGGAGTTGAGAATTGTTCTTTCAGTTCTGTTTTGCATTCCTTGTTAAACTTTGCATTACGTAATTTTCAATCTATTCAGATAGAGTATTTCTTGGCTCAATAAGACAGTTGTTTTTGAGAGCTGGAAACTTCTGTGTGTGTGTGTGTGTGTGTGTGTGTGTGTGTGTGTACACAGACACACAATCTTATCTTGCCATAGCCTCCTGATAGTCCCGTAGTCCTCAACTCTGATGAAACCCATCTTCCATTATACTGTTGCTACAAGTTTGTCTATATCTGACACCCTCCACCTCCACCTAAGTTTATCAAGGATGAGCGTCCATGGCACATAATAGGTTAGGTACACAGTAAATGTTTGTTGCTATGAACACTGAATAAATTTTATATTGCTATTTAACTGCTTCATGTGTATTAAATATATATTCTCAGCATGGCAAAACACCTAATCATAGATTTACTTACATTTCTTTGGTGTCTTTTACCCTTCTGGGTACATATTAGGAGATGAATGTGAGTAAAGTAGTTCTGTGTTCAATAAGAATTCACAGTTTTGTTAATGGTTCAATGTGAGAACTGGGCAAATATTTAATTTATATACTAAAGCAAAAGAGGAAAAATAAATAAAACAAGTGTTCACCCAGTCTTATTTCTGGAGAAATGGTTCAGCAGGACTGAGCGAGATTGTGTTTACAAGCTTGGTTTCCACAGCTAGGTGAGCTTAGGTACCAACTAACAATCTTTCATAACAGAGGAGCCATTGTCTCCTGAGGTTTTCTGATTTCTAACCAAAATATGAAGTTAAAAATTCTCCAAAACATTACATCCGAAACCACTCTGGATATAGCCAAGAGGCTTGATTTTCAAAACAGAAATGTCTAACTGATATATCTACTAAGTAGAAAATTCCCTATTTTTAGGCAAATGATTTCTTTTTCTCTGATTAAAATCATGTTTAGATGGATATTGTTTGGATGTATAAATCACTCTAAGAAAATGTTCCTGTGTCCGTTTCATGTATAAGAGCATCCAACAGACAAATATCTCCTTTTCTCCAGTTCTGAGAATAAAAAACTAGTACAATTTGTTCAACTGTGTACAAAAATCAGTGAAAAGAAATAAATCTTAGATTGAGAATTCAAGCTCAAATAAAGTTCCAGACCATGTTGTACCCTAGGCTTGTGAATTAACACATTCCCCTATTCTTACAAAGTTAAGCCAAGCCGGAGTGGTCACCCTCAGACCAACTAAATAATGTGACCACCAAGAGATGTTCTGCTTGCATTCCCACGTTCTCTATATCCAAGTCCTGTCTTATTGTCATGTTCAGTTCACACAAACTATCTCCTAGGAACTTCATGGCACCTCTCATACTTAAAAGGGAGAAGGGAACTAAATTTACTGAGCCCCTATTATGTGCTCAGTACTTTGAAAATATTATTTTATCCAATCCATACAATTCTTAAGGTGGATTTTATAATCCTCGGTTGACATATGGGGAAATGTAGACTCAAAAAAGCACACAGATGGTAACTGAGTGAACTTGAACTTAATACCAAGATTTCTATTTTCCAGTCCCATATGCTTATCAGTGTTCCAGGATCTGGTACCACATAGTAAGTAACCAGTGAATCTTTGCTGAATCAATGAATGAATTCCATGGATAACTCATGAATATCACCTTGAATCTCTCCAAAGCTTCCCTTCCTTCCCTCCTTCCTTCCTCCCTTCCCTCCTTCCTTCCTCACTTCCCTCCTTCCTCCCTGCCTTCCTTCCTTCTTTCCTTTCTTCCTTCCTTCCTTTCCTTCTCTCTGTCTCTTTCTTTCTCTCTTTCTCTCTTTTCCTCAGAGTAAACATTTATTTGAGTGGATTTGGGGATCACCTGACCCAACCTCCTCTATGAGTAGAAGTCACCTCCAAAATGTTCTTGACACAAAGTCCTCCAGTCCTTGTTTGGCTTTTTTCCGGGAAAGGAAGATTATTAATTTGTGAGGCAGTCTGTTTCACTCTTGTGTAGTTCTTATTATTAGAACGGCTTTCCTTCTACTGAGGTAAAATCTGCTTCTATGTGGAAGGATGGCATGGTATTGTGGGAAAAGCACAGTTCTGGGATTAGAAAATTGGGATTTGGACTCCACTGTTTTTGCTTCAGGCAAGACTCAACCTTTCTGAACCTGTTTCCTCACCTATAACATGGTGGTAATTGGTAGTGCCTGTACTGCCTAACTCTCAGGGTCATTATGAGAATCAAATTACACAATGCACAGGACAGTTCTTTGCAAAGAATAAATCCCAATAGAAAAGCTAGTTGTTCCTATTTCACCCTCTGCGACTTCACAGAATAATTCTATTCATTGTTAAAGAAAAAAATGGAATGTCTCCTTGCTCTTCTTTTCTTTAGACTAAAGAGCTCCAGTTACTTACATGTTTTGAAAAATATAAAATGAACAACTTTCATATAAAAACCCTCCTGGTTGCCTCCTGCTGGATCCTCTTTAATATGTCAAATACTTTCGTGAAGTGTGCCCCAGAACTGGACCCCACACTGCAGAATCATTCTTACCAGCATAGAATGCAGTATCATGACAGTCCTTGGCTCAGATATGCTGCTGGAATAATGTGACCTCAAATTACACAAGTGTTTTCATCCATTACATTTCACAGCTAATATATGTTGAGTTTGGGTTTGACTAAGAGTTAAGTCCTTTCCATATTAGCTGCTGTCAAGCTAGGTCTTCCGGGTCCTGTAATCATGTGGTTGTGTTTTTTTAACCTAAATGTAGGTTGCTGCATTTATTTATGTTTAATTGATTTTCGTTTAGCCCACCATTCCAGCCATTGAGATCGTTTGACTTCTTGTTTTTACCTACCAGAGTATAGCTATCTCTACAAGTTTTATGACATCTACAAAAATGATAAGTTTTTTCTGGAATTAGCTACATTATTGGAAAAATCATTGAATAAGATAATGCTTGGGAAGAACCCTGTGTCTTCTCTTCTCATTAAAGATTTCCCTCTAATCTTGATTACTCTCATAGTTACTGAATAGTTTATTGCAGTTATCTTTGATAGAACTGCTTCTCCCTCATAGATTGTGGGACCACATCTTGGTCTTCTTAGTATCTCTAAGGCTTAACACACTGCCTGGCAAATAGTAGCTGCCCAATAAGAGTTTATAATTGGAGAATGAATGAATGAATTGACATAGATCCATTAAGTAATATGCTTTGGATATGGTTATTTAACTAGATACCTGCCCACCTAACTTGGCCAACATCCAATTTACATTTTCTTGTTCTTATTCCTAAAAGTACTAAGACAGAGTTTGTCAGATATCTCCTAAATTGATGGAAGTATTCCCTTCATCTACTAATTTGACAACCCTGTTATAGAAGGAAATTAGCTCTGCCAATATGACTTGATTTTAGTGAACTCATTCATACTTATTTATAGTTATCACTTATTTCTTTTCCAAGTATTCACATAACTTCTGTTTAATTACTTTCTCTAGACTTTTGCTTCATTAACTCCTTACCTAATTACTCTGTCTAGCTCACTATGGGATGTACATCTGTGCAAGTACTCTCTCCTCCGTCACCTGCCTCTTCCTTCCTGGCTCCTCTTTTTTGCTACTTTCTCTGCTCAATCAATCTTTTCAAGTTAAACAGTTTTCTTAAATGCATTATTGAGAATAGGCTCCTGTTTATCTTTAATTCTCCTATTCTTATCCCTCTCCTTTCCTACCTGAATTCTTCCCTTCTTTGGACCAAAGTTTAATAAAAGAATATTTATAAGTGTGTTGAATAAAATTTTGTGTCCAAAGACCTCATTAAAAAAAAAAAAAGCTGAAAGAAACATATTGTCTCTCTACCCAAATAAAACAAAACTGAAATCTCTACAACCAAAACAATTATATTTTGTTTAAATTCTGTTGACAGAGAGCGGGTCAGTCATCATCAGATGGAGTCTTTTCCTTCTAGAGGATTGATTGCAATTTTGGTGATCAGCAAAGACCCAAGTAAGAACCTTCTGAATCATTATGGTTTGTGATATTTTATAAGGCTAGTCTATTTGCCTCAGAAGACTAAGAATATTCTATTAAATCATTGTAAACTTTGTCTTATTTACAATCAGCATTTAGCTCTTGAGTCACAGTTTAGCTTTTGTCACAAGAGAGGGCAAGTTTGGCTTAGTCTGATTTTCTGGGAATCGAGTTAAATGAGGTCATTGATCTGCATTTATGTTTAGCTTAAGGAGATAGCCTCTTGTTTCCTGAAACCATTTACAAAATCCCCTGCTATTTCCTGTATTTTGATAACTAGTAATATCTTCTGGGGTGGAAAACGTGTCACTCTTTTAAAGGCTTAATGTGATCTTAATTTGAAAGTAATCAGTAGCTGCATTTCTTTATATATATTGATACATTTTACCAACAGTCTTATGGCAAGTCCAGGTGTACTATTAATAGTGTATTACATTTTAAGCCACATGCCAGTTTTTCAAAAAGTTTCATGATGATATCTTTTGTATTTGGGTTATTTTGAGTGCTACTTTTTATTTTTCAGTTAAGAAAATGTATGAATTTACACTTAGAACATTGGTTTACCCCATCTGGTAGTCATTTTATAACAAGATGTAATCTCTGAGTCTTCAATTAGAAAAAAAATACATGAATCAGAAAGTAATATAAAGGAAGTCTTAAAACGCAGTCCTGTAAGTTCTGTCTCAATCAAGAACTAAATTAACAGGTGACATAGGGGCTGTGTCTGCTACACGGCACTCCTAGGATTTCAACCAGTACTGACCTGACCACACCTCAGATGTTAAGTACTGTACTTTCTCTAGTCTACCGCTGAAGCTTTATTAATTTTATTTATTTGTTTTTTCTATTAGACTATGAGTGCAAGGTCTGAAAAGTATTTATAAGAGAACCACAGTACCAAAGATTCTAGTTTAAACAAGGCCTTTAACAAACTGTGTAACCTTGAGAAATTAATCTTTTGATATCAGTATAATAAACTAGGGAAGAGAAATAACAATGTCCTTTTTGTAAGTTATTGTACTTTTCATCAAGATAAAATAAAATAATACAGATAAAGGTAATTAAAGTTATTTGAAATATAAAGAATTTATACAAAAGGTGGAACCATGTATAAAAAGACAAATACTTGGCTATAAGCAAAACTAAAAGGTAAATGGTAAACTGGGCAAAAATATTGGTAACACATAAAGGAGATGAAGTATCCTTAAATAAATAAAATACAGAAATTGCAATAAATATATAAATGCAAAGCTACTATAAATATGGGAAGTATTTAAAGTATCATTTACAATAGTACCAACAAATATGAAATATCTACATAAAAATCTAACAAAATGTGTGCTGAAAACTACAAAACAGTGATGAGAGAGAGAAAAAAAGACCTATATAAATGAAGAGATATACTGTGTTCACAGATTGAAAGACAATTTCGTTAAGATCAATTTTCTCCCCAGATTGAGTTATAGATTCAATTTAATTCCAAACAATTCCAACTTGTAGAAATCTACAAGTTATTCAAAAATTTATGTGGAAAAGCAAAAACACTGGAATAGTCAAAACAATTTTGAAAAAGAACAAGGTTGAAAAATTCCAATTACTTCATTTTAAGGCTTATAAATTGAGAGTAATCAAAGCAATATGGTACTGGCAAAAGGATAGATGCAGAGATAAATGGAGAAATAGAGCCCAGATCTACATATGTATAGTCAACTGATTTATTACAAAGGTGCTAAGGCAATCCGGTGGAAAGAAGACAGTCTTTTTTAACAAATGTTACTGGACATCCATATGCAAAAAAAAAGAAAAAGAAAAGTGCCTTGACTGGTTCCTTACACCATAGACAAAAATGAACTGAATAAAGGATTATAGACCTAAATGTGAAACCTAAAGCCATAAAACTTCTGGAAGAAAACATAGGAGAAAATCTTTGCAAATTTGCTATAGGCAAATATATCTTAGATAAGACACAAAAACTATGAATCACAAGAGAAATAGTTGACAAATTTAACTTAATAAAAATTAAAGACGTTCTTCAAAAAGATACTATTAGGAGAATGAAAAGACAAGTCACAGACTGGGAAAATAATATTTGCAAAGCACATATCTGATAAAGAGCTGACATCTAGAATATGTAGACACTCAAAACTCAATAATAATAGAACAAACCACCTCATTTTTAAAACAAGTGAAAGATCTTAACACTTTATGAAAGAACATGTAAGAACAGCAAATAAACACATGAAAAAATGTTCAACATCTTTATTCATGAGAGAAAAACAATTAGATACCAGCACACACTTAATTAGAATGGCTAAAATGGAAAAAAGGAAAGGAAAAGGAAAACAAACCTGACAATATCAAATACAGTCAAGGATTTGGAGTAACTGGAACTCTCATACAATGTTGGTGGGAACGCAAAATAGCACAGCCACTTTGGCAAATAGTTTGGCAGCTTCTTACAAAGTTCAGCATACATTTGAACATGATATACAAAAGCTGGAAACAAACTATCCATCAACTGGTGAATGAAACTGTGGACATGCAAAGAATGAATACTACTCAGCAATAGAAAAGAAAACATTGCTGATACATGGATAAATCTTAAATGCATTATGCTAAGTGAACAAAGCCAGATTCAAGAGGCTACATACTTTATGATTTCATTTATATGATATTTTAGGCAAGGCAAAACTATAGGGACAGAAAACAAACCCATGGTTACTAGGGAGAAAGGTTTGGGAAGGAGGGAGCAAGAGGGAACTTTTCGAGGGTGATGAAACGATTCTATATTTTGACTGTGGTGATGGTTACATGAGTGTATGCTTTTGTTAAAATTCATAGAAAAGGGAAAATTTAACTTTTTCTAAATCATGTCTTAATTAACCTGACTTTAAAATATAATAAAATGATTTTTAAAGAGCAAATGACAAATTAGGCAAAAATATTTGTAACATGGGACAGACAAGAAGTTATTTAGTATATAAAAAATTTTATAAATTTAAAAGAAAAAGATGAACACACAAACTTATAAATATCCAAAGCATTTAAACTGAGAGTTTACAGAAGAAAAGTTACAAGTAGCCAATTAACATAAATATTTAGCCTCATCAATATGTAAAAGACTGTGAATTCAGACAACATCCTATTTTTACCTATCAAACCAACAAAGATAACAGAAGGAAATAATAGTGCATGATTGAGGGTGCAGGGAAAGGCAGCTCACACACTGCTGATAAGAATATAAACTGACATGTCCATTTGAAAGGTAACTTAGCAAAATGTTTTCAAGACAATGAAATTTTACAACCATTTTGGCAAGAAATTTCACATCCAAATTTTAAAAACATTAAAATATATATTAAATTAAGTTAAAAATATTAAGAGTGTGCAGCAAGACTACCTGTAAGATTTTTCATTGCATCTAATAATTGGTAGAGATTTAAATGCTCACAAATAGGACATTGGATATGTAAGCCGTTTATTGTTACAGCGGAATACAACTTAGGCATTAAAAATAATTTACATGAATCGTTATGGAAAGATCTTCACTCTCTATTATTAAACTTAAAAAGTAGATTATAACAGTATAAATAGTATGATGCCATTTTTATAAATTGATTTATGTAAAGATGTAAAATATATACATATATATATATCTCTAGTTGTTCGTAAGTAGTGAGATGATAATGAATGTTAAGATTTCCTACTTATGACTTATCGAGATATTATATCTCTTCAGTGAAATGGCAATACTTTTATTAAAATGTATTTAATTTAAACAATATAAAAATGTAGCATATTAATATTAACCTCATCTAAAAAGACTGATAGAGTCTAAGTGAAGCCATGAGGCTGAAAACTTTTAAAAATAATAATAATTGCTATTATTTATTTAACAGTTACTATGTTCTAGACGCTGAAAAATTCTCTGTATGTCCTTACAGCAACCCTATCAAGTTGGCATCATTATATTCTAAGTTCAAGATGTGGGAAATGAGGCTCAGAAAGATTAAATAACTTGTTCATGGTCACCCAACCAATAAAGGGTGGAGTAAATAAACCCTGATTTGTCTTTGAGACCCGTGCTCTTGACTTTATACCGCCTCAATTCTCAGTGAAGCAGTTACTAGTTAATTTAAAATCAATTCTTTGGCTGCCAATTATTTAATTTAGTGGATTATCTAGACCTCTTCCTTTGCTCCTCTCTGCTGCCTTTTCCAAATCTTTACGCTCCCTGGTGTGGAAAGTTTGTTCTGTGCATGATGCTCCTGTGAGAGATTTAATGCAGACTCAGGTTTCAATTTTGTTTGCATTCAGGGTTTGGGTTATCCATTCATCTTTGTATCCAAGTTATTCCTGTCTTCTTTTATCATGAGTCCCTGAGAACACTGTAGCATTAAAGGCATGAAAACACTATCTTTCTCTTCAATCTTTGTGTAATAGATTCTGATTTTTTTACATAAACTTGAATTTTTTTTCTTCTGATTATAAACCAAATACGTGTTCATTTGTCAAAAAGTTTCCAGCTCTCATATCTGTTTATGGGATTAACTGAAATCAAGTGGCACTGAAGATTGGGGAGGTCACACTGGGCATGTGCACATCTTGACTCCAGTCTGGTAAGTGGTGACTAGGACAGGGCCATGAAACTTGGGCAATCTTGTAGCCTGGGGCACCTGGGAGACTATAAAAGTGATGCTAAAGCAAGTAGCCACCTCCCAGTCACTCTCTACCACTTGCTTTATTTTTCTTTGCAGCACTTACCATTACCAGTAATTATGTTTTCATGTGTTTATTTGTTTATTCTCTGTCCCCCCCATGGAAGCAGGGACTTAAGTCTCACTCATTACTGAATCGTCAGTGCCTAGGAAAGTACCTGGAATATGGCAGGCACTTAGAATGTATTTGTTAAATTAATGAATAAATAAATAAATAAATGAACTATGACTTATCAGCTGGAAGGCACAGAGAAGAGATAAGAAGAAAGGTTGTGAGGGGAGAAAAACTGGGTAGGAAAGTTGTGGAGAATGAATTAAAATGAAAGACTTTTCCCCAAAACAACTGCTCTGCCATGAACTAGAGGCCTGCAGTGCTTTCCATATTTAAATACAGCAAAGGTTCTATCAGCAAAAATGTAGTTTTGGAGGTTAAAATGCGCACTATCAGTATTGATTTTACACAATTACTGTATTCGCAAGGTTGGAAAAAAAATCTTCAAAGTCTTTAGGCGACCTTAGCAATCATCTCACCAAATTCCAATTAAGACCGGCAATTCAGTAGCATGCTCGTGCCTGTTGGCTGGAATTCCCTTCTTCCTTCCCTCTTCCAGAAGGTCTACAAAGGTATGATTAGTAATCAAGATTCAAGGAGCGGGGCCAGAGAAGGAGGACTTGGCAGGAGCAACTTGAAAGATACTTGAAATCTGTATGCCAGTCCCTAGTCGGTATTTTACTTAGTTGTATCAGTCCCTTAATTCCTTTTATTTTCACATTGTCTGAATTTACCTACAAATTGCAAGCATCCTTTTAGTTTCTTTCTTTCTATGTATCAACTTGACTCAGTTTCCTATAAATCAGCTTACGAAGGGAAAGGGTGAACTAATATTGCTCAACTCCTACTTACGCCAGACATTATGCTGAAAACTTTATATGGGTCATCTCATTTACTCCTCTAAATAACTCTAGAAGGGAGATGCTATTAAACACATTTATCAGATAAGAAAATTGAGGCTCAGCAAAGTTAGCTGTCTTGCCTGAAAGCACACAGATAATAAGTGGCAGAGACAGGAGTCAAACTAGTTCTGCCAAAATAACAACACAATTCTTTGTTGGTTTGGGGTTATCTGTGGACTCTTATGTTTCACATAAGCCTCCCTTTGTTAAATGTTTTTCTGGGTAAACAGTTAAGTAGAACACAGTATTACGGTAGGTGTATCACTTTCCACTCTTTTTGTTAATAGTTTTTCTCTTCAGTAAAGCACCCTTGCCTTTTTCCATACACATGTATACTTGGTCCTTTTCCTTCAAAGAGTATAGTGATCTTTGCAGACTTTTAAAGTCTAGACAGAAATATGGACAGATAATAGACAGAAATATAGACAGATAATAAAAATCTAGACAGAATATGATAAGATTCATGAGAAATTGTGTAATCTAAAAATGACGTTTCTGGCCAGTCTGATTGTTTCCCAGGTATATGGGGCTATGGGGTAGTGGTGGTTCTGTGTATTGTTAGGGGAGGAAGGAGGTGAGCCAAGAGGGAGACAGGGATGGCTATGTTGGGTAAACCCGAGGACAGAAGAGGGGGAAGCTTTGAAGGAAATTCACTCTCTCCCTACCCTCCCCCTACACCCAAGGGCATTTCATTCAACTGATACTCTGAGCAAACCCTACAAGAAGCTTGTCTGGGCCCAGGAGGGTGATGAATATCCCTGAATCCCACTTATAGACACAGGGACTTTCAGATTGTGCTGACCCACTTTTATGCCTTCCTGTTTCCTCTGTGCCATGTGTGTGGTCCCCCTCATTCCACATTTTCAGGTGAAGGATGGCAGATTATTAAAATATTTCCCATCTCCTCAAACCAGCTCATCCTTTTGTACTCTCTATAATCTGTGTTAGGAACCTTGAAGTCATCTTTGACTCCATGATGCTCAAATATCCAACTAATCATTAAATTCAGTCATTTGTCATTTTAAAGCCTGTACTGAGTCTGCCTCATCCATCCATCCATCCATCCATTCATCTATCTTGTGTGTACGTATTGTGTTCTGGATGTTGTATGAGGTGCTGGGAATTCAGAGATGATTGAGACATGGACCTTTGTTTTTGCTTTTTTTCCCAAAGAGTTTACATTATAGTTCAAAACACAAGCCAAATCCCATTATCTAAATATTAAGTCCATTCGCTTCGATGTGGTGGCATTCAGGGCCCTCCCTCACCAGGACTCTAGGGTGTCTCCAGCCTCCTATTCCATACCTTTCTCCACCTGTGCAGTACTCACATCTGACTAGTCTGTCATCTTCCACGTCTCCATCCTTTGCTCATCCCTGGACTGTGCTTCCCCTGCTGCTTTCCCTATTGAAAATCCTGCTTATCCTCCAAAGCTCAGCTCAAAGGCCCGCTCCTCTTTGAAGATCTCTCCATCATCCACTCAGAATTAACCACTTTCCTCCCTGTGCTCTCACGGTATTTATGCCTCAAGAATAGGATTGACTTTGTTAGCCTGAGATTAATGCTCATTATTTATCATTGTTGCTCCCTCATTAGACTATAGACACCTCTAAGGCAATAACTGACTCATGCGGCTTTTTATTCCCTCCAGCAGCTTACATAGTAAGAGCTCAGTAAATCTCCTGTTGGCTGAGACTGTTCAAGAAAGAAAAAAATACATATATATATATATATGTGATATTCATATTGAATTATCTGGTATTATCATACACAGTGCCCTTTTTATTTAATAATATTTTCCCAGTAATTGCATGTTTTAAAATTACAGACTATTTCCCTTAGCTCATTCTTCTTCTGCCTCCTACCTCTTCCATTTTTGGTGTATAAATTTGTCCCCATCAAATGAATCTATTGAGAGGGAAAATTTGTCCGACTGCCATTGTTGCTTTGAAGGAGAGGTGACACTTATTATATGAAAGGCAGACTCAGCCTGGATTCAAATCCTGAACTGCTGTGTGACCTTGAGACAGTTGAGTTATCCTCTCTGTGCCTCATTTCCTCAACCATGAAATGGGTGGTTAATAAGGCTTACGTCATGGGATGGTTGCAAAATTAACCAAAATACATGTGTGAAGCGCATAGAACAGTGTGTGGAAGATAGTAAGCACCCAATACAGGTTAGCTCTAAAACAGTTTCCAAAAGAAATGCTGTGATGAATCTAGACTTTATAAGAACATAAGGCAGAATAATAATGATTTAGTAAGTTCCTTCGAGTGTATCAAAACATTTCTTGGATTGTGTCATTGAATTAGTGAATCATTTTTGGATTCCTTTTCTCAATCTGTTATACTTTAAATGAAATGTTACACAAGAATCATGACTTAAAGTTTGAAACGTTAAGTCATTAACTTTCAGGCTTGTTAAAACAAAACGATTACTTTCTATTTATCCTCCTTAGCCCCTGTCCCTCACTTGGCTTCCTCATTACATCTGTACACTTTAGCCATTTACCCTACTGAGAAGCTCTTTGCTTCTTCCATTGAAATCTATGTTCATTATCTTTTTTAACAACATGCTCAAAACTCTGCTGCTCCAGGAAGTCCTCTCTAACTCATTCTGCCTGACTGTGGAGGCCCAAAGCAGAGAAGCCCTTTGGAACTTACACTGGTTGTCACATTATTTAGCACTTGTTCACCATAATGTTCATAATTTTTTTTTTTTTTTGAGGAAGATTAGCCCTGAGTTAACTACTGCCAATCCTCCTCTTTTTGCTGAGGAAGACTGGCCCTGAGCTAACATCCATGCCCATCTTCCTCTACTTTATACGTGGGACACCTACCACAGCATGGCTTTTACCAAGCGGTGCCGTGTCCGCACCCGGGATCTGAACTGGGGAACCCCGGGCCGCCGAGAAGCGGAACGTGCGAACTCAAGCGCTGCGCCACCGGGCTGGCCCCTCATAAGTATTTTAAATCTATCTTGTGTATTCTCTTTCTGCAACTAGATATCCAGTTCTCCAAAGGCTGGGTCACTTTTTTCCCAAGGATTTCACACACCCCTGTTTGCAATGGGCAACACTTGATGAGATTCCAGTTAAGAACAGAAGACCTGCACAAACAAAAATCAATTTTAAACAGGAATAGGAGAATACTGTCACATGACTAGGGTTGGATGGATGTTAAGAAAATTTCTCACCAAACACATTTGACTTATATATAACACAGGAGTAGAGAATATGGACTAAACTGAAGATGGGAAATGAAAACCAACTGAACTCTTAGAAGCCAATTATGTATTGTATCCATAATTTACTTATTCATTCTGAATGTTTTAAGAGCATGTTATAGTAGCTTCTATGGAAATTCAAAATGAATAAAGCATTGTCTTCACCTTTAAGAAACTTGCAGTCGAGTGATGTTGGGTAAGGGGAAGAACACTTAAGGATCCGCAAGGCAGAATGAAATAAACACTCAAAGAAAAGTTTAACTTGATGATAACTTTAAGGTAGCTAAGATTGACAAGCCTGCTCCCAACCCCCAACCTACTACCTGCATTTGTGTCCATGTTCTTTGACTCACATCCTTGTCACTATGGATGAATTATCCACGTTCCTGTTTAAGCCAAGCCTCCGCAGGCATGTAGGAGATCTCATCTTCTCTTGCCTACTCAGGGACAGGGCTCTAGGAATTGTTCCCCTTTCTCTTCTGCATAATTAATTTCTTAAACAGCTTTATTGAGATATGATCCACATACCACACAATTCACCCACTTAAAGTGTATGATTCAATTGTTTTTGGCATATTACATTATTAATTTTTAAAATTGTGGTAAATACATGTAACAAAATCTGCTGTTTTAACCATTTAATTCAGTGGCATTAATTATATCCACAATGTTATGCAACCATCACCATTACCTCTTTCTGTAACTTTTTTATCACTCCAAACAAAAACTCTATAACCATGGAGCAATAACTCTCCATTCTCCTCAACCCTCAACTTCTGGTAACCTCTAATCTGCTTTCTGTCTCTATGAATTTGACATCTATTCTAGATGTTTCATATAAGAGAAATCATACAATATCTGGTGTTTTGTGTCTTGCTTATTTCACTTAGCAATGGTTTCAATGTTCATCCACTTTATAGCACATATCAGAACTTCATTCCTTTTTTTATGGCTAAATAATATTCCATTGAATGTATATGCCACATTTTGTTTATCCATTCATTTGTTGATGGACACTCAGGTTATTTCCACCTTTTGGCTGTTGTGAATAATGCTGCAATGGACATTGGTTACAAATATCTGAGTTCCTGTTTTCAATTCTATTGGGTACACACCTGGGAGTGGAATTCCTGGGTCATATGGTAATTTTCTGTATAGCTTTTTGCACAACCACCCAACTGTTTCCCACAGTGGCTGTACCATTTTACATTTCCACCAGCAGTTTATGAGGGTTCCAACTTTTCCATATCCTCACTAACACTTGTTATTTTTGTTTTATTGGTTACAGTCATCTTAGTGGCTATCTCATTGTGGTTTTGATTGCGTTTCCCTAATGACTAATGATGTTGAGCATCTCTTCGTGTGATTTCCCACTTGGGTATCTTCTTTGAATAAACGTCTACTCAAGTCTGATGCCCATTTTTAAACTAAATTGTCTTTTTGTTGTTGAGTTATATAGTTGTTTACGTATTTGAGATATGAAACTCTTATCAGATATATTAATTTGTAAATATTTTATCCTGTTCTGGAGGTGTCTTTTTACTTTCATAATGCCTTTGAAGCACAAAAGTTTTAATTTTGATGAAGTTCAATTTATCTATTTTTCTTTTATTGCTCCTGCTTTTGGTGTCATATCTAAGACTCCATTGCTGAATCTGAGGTCATGAAGATTTACCCCTATGTTTTCTTCTAAGATTTTTATGATTTTTTAGGTCATTGATCCATCTGAGTTAACTTTTGTATATGATGTGGAGTAGGCGTCCAACTTCATTCTTTCACATGTGGAAACCCAGTTGTTCTAGCACCATCTGTTAAAGAGACTGTTCTTTCCCCGTTGGACAGATTTGACACCCTTGTCAAAAATCAATTGACTATAGATGAATGGGGTTATGTATGGATTCTCAACTCTATTCCATTGGTATATGTCTATCCTTATGCCAGAACCACACTGTTTTGGTTACTGTGGCTTTGCAACAAGTCTTAAAATTGGGAAGTTTGAGTATCCAACTTTGTTCTTTTTCAAGATTGTTTCGGCTGTTTGGGATTCTTTGCAATCCCATGTGAATTTAAGGATTGGCTTTTCCATTTCTACAAAATAGGCTGTTAGAATTTTTTTTTTCCAATTTTTTTTTTCCCGAGGAAGATTACCCCTGAGCTAACATCTGCCAATCCTCCTCTTTTTTCTGAGGAAGACTGGCCCTGAGCTAACATCCGTGCCCATCTTCCTCTACTTTATATGTGGGATGCCTACCACAGTATGGCTTGCCACTCAGTGCCATGTCCGCACCCGGGGTTCCAAACCGGTGAACCCCAGGCCACCAAAGCGGAACGTGAGCATTTAACCACTGTACCACCGGGCCTACCCCTGCTGTTAGAATTGTGATAGAAATTGCACTGAATCTGTAGACCACTTTGAGTAGTATTGGCATTTTATCAATATTGTTTTATATCCATGAACACAGGATGTTTTTTTATTTATTTAGATCTTTAATTTTTTTCAGCAATCTTTTATAATTTTCAGTGCATAACTCTTTTATTTCCTTGGTTAAATTTATTCCCAAGTATTTTATTGTTTTAGATATGATTGTAAATGGAATTACTTTTTTAATTCCTTTGTAGGTTCTTCATTCCTGGTATATAGAAACACAACTGATTTTTGTGTGTTGATCTTGTATTCTGAAACTCTGCTGATTTTGTTTCTTAGCTCTAGAAGCTTTCTTGTGGATTCGTTTGGATTTTCTATATATGGGATCATGTTATCTGTAGATAGAGTAAATTTCGTCTCTTCCTCTCTTGCACTGGCTACAATTTCCAGTGCAATGTTGAATAGCAGTGATGAAAGTGGGCGTCCTTGTTTTGTTCCTGACCTTAGAAGGAGAAAGCTTTCAGTCATTCACCATTGAGTATGATGTTAGCTATGGGTTTTTCATAAATGCCCTTTATCATGTTGAGGAAGTTCTATGCTATTCCTAGTTCCCTTATAGTCCTAGTTTTATGAGAATTTTTGTCATGAAAGGGTGTTGGATTTCATTAAATGTCTTTTCTGTGTCAATTGAGATGATTATGTGTTTTTTCCCCCTTCATTCTATTAAGGTGATGACATTGATTAATTTTCTTAAATTGAACCACCTTTGCATTCCCGGGATAAATTTCACTTGGCCATGGTGTATAATCCTCTTAACATGCTGTTGGATTCAGTTTCCTACTATTTTGTTGAGGATCTTTGCATCTATATTCATAAGAGATATTGATCTGTAATTTTCTTTTCTTGTGATGTCTTTATCTGACTTTGGCACCAGGGTAATGCTGGCTCCAGAGAATGAGTTTGGAAGTGTTTCTTCCTCTTGTACTTTTTCAAAGAGTTTGAGAAGGATTGGTATTAATTATTCTTTAAACGTTTGTTAGAATTCCCTCGTGAAGCTGTCTGGTCCTGGACTTTCCTTTGTTAGGAGGTCTTTGATTACTGACTCAATCTCTTTACCCGTTATAAGTCTGTTAAGATTTTCTATTTCTTCTTGAATTAGTTTATTTAATTTGTATGTTTCTAGGAATTTGTCCATTTCATCTAGGTTATATAATTTGTTGATTTACAATTGTTCATAGTATTTTCTTATAATCCTTTTTATTTCTGATAAGTGCTAGTAATGTCCCCACTTTCATTTCTGATTTTAGATATTTGCAACTTCTTTCTTTTTTTCTTTTTCAGTGCATCATTAATTTTTACTCCTCCTTCTCCTCTCCCTCTGCATTCTTCTCCTTCTCCCACTCTCCTTCTTCTTCCTGTCCTAGCCTTTCTTTCCTTCTTTCTTTTTTCCTTCCTTCCTTCCTTCCTTTCTTCCTTTCTTTCTCTTCTCTCTCTCTCTCTTTCTGTCTGTCTGTTTGTCTCTCTCAATCTTTCTTTCTTTTCCCTTCCAACTCCTTCTTAATTATTCCTATCAGAGGGCAAACATGCTGTATAGTCTCCCACCTTAAAAATAAAACCCTCACTTGACCATTTCCTTTCCAGCTACTGCTCCAATTCTCTGCTCTGTTATATAGCAAAATTCCTTTAATTTTGATCTATACCAACTGTGTCCAATTCTTCTCCTCCAATTCCCTCTTGAAGTCACTTCAATCAGGTTATCATGGAAACAGCTCTTGTCTAAGTTAGTAATGACCTCCACATCACTAAATCCAATGGTCACTTCATCTTACTTGTCCTATCAACAGTATTTGACCCAGTTAACTAATCCCTTTCCTTGAAAGACTTTGTTTTTTCACTTGACTTCCTGGATATTATACTCTCCTGGTGCTTCTCCTACCTCATTCTTCTCTCCCACTCAGGTTCCTTTGCTGGTTCCTCCTTATCTTGCTGACCACTAAACATTTGAATGCTCCACATCCCAATCCTTGGAACTCTTCTCTATCTCCTTTCTCCCCTTAGTAATCTCCTCCAGTCTCATCACTCTAAACACCATCTATAACTGAAGACTCCCAAATGTATATTTCTAGGTCTGACGTCCTCCTTTTTGAACTCCAAGATTGTATTATACAACTGCCTTTTCAACATCTCTATTTGTATGTCTAACATCTCAAACTTAATAAACCCCTAAACTTCCTCTTCATACCTCCTCTTTCTGCTTTCAGTTTTCTGCTTTCCCATTTCAATAAATGCCAACTTCATCCTTCCAGTTATTCGGGCCTAAAACACTTAAAGCTGTTCTTGACTTCTCTTTTTCTCTCAGACTCTGCATCTAATCCATTAGCAAACCCTGTTAGCTCTTTTAAATACACAGAATCTGACCGTTCTCTCCCGCTGCACTGCTATCATCCTGATCCCAGCCACCATCATCCTACCTCATTGTACTAGCCTCTTAACAGATCTCTTTGCTTTAGTATTTGTTCACAATAGTCTGTTCTCCACACTTCACCAGAGTATCCTTTTTGAAACTAAGTTGGCTGAGTTATTCCTCTGCTGAAAATCCTCCAGTTCCTCCTCTCTCACCCTGAGTGAAAACCAAAGTCCTACAAAGTTCTATACAATCCGTCCTCTGTTAAGCCTCTGACCTCATTTTCTGCTACTCTCTGCCTAGCCCATGGCTCTAGCCACAGTAGTGTTCGCATGGTGCTGGCCTCGTTGGTGTTTGTTGTTCTCTCTCCTGGAAGGCTCCCCTCTCTGACAGCCCTGGCTCATTCCTTCTCCTCCTTCAGGGCTTTGCAGTACCCCACTCCACTTCCACCTGCATACTGGACTCTATAGGTCTCTTCCCTGCCCTTTTTCTCTGTAACACTCATCACCATCCATCATGCTACATGTTTCATTTACTTGTTTATTTACTGTCATCCTGAAAGGAATTTAAGCTCCAAGAAGGTAGGGATATCTGCCTGTTTTTTTTTTGTTTTGTTTTGTTTTGTTTTTTACTTCCATATCCATAGCATCTAGAATAATGCCTAACACAATAAATAAATGTTTGTTCAATGAGTGAATACAAATTATATTCTGTTGACATGATCAATGGTATACTTTACTGCTGTTGCTAATTATTTCTGTCCCCTGCTTTTCATCTAATTTGTTAACAAATATATTCATTGTTCAACTCAAATATTTTACAATTGAAGACATAGAGGCCTTGGTGGGGTCAGTGACTTACCTAGGGTTATGGGAGGATTTGGCGACAGAGCCTCAAATACAAGTTAGAGCTCTTTTCATTCACTTTCCAGGTGGTCTGGGAGAGGCAGTCATACCAGAGCAAAAGCCAGAGAGTGAGGGAGTGGTAAACCCTTATATAACTCTTCCCAAACTGCATGCTTCTAACCTCTAAGAGGAAAATAGTTTTCGGTTTGGTGATTCAGACTCACTGCTCTGGTTTGATTCCTCACTCTCTGTCTTCTTTCTGTGTTAGAAGTGATGTGTTTTTCTGGCCACAATTAACGGACCCATCTTTATATTTCTCAACTGAGCATGAAACTGCTTCATGCTCTGCCAGTTCCTGGGAACACTTAGGCAATGCTGGGCAGAACTGTGATAGCCCAGGCCACTGGGGATCGGAGGAGTGCCAAGTTGGAGGGAACCAGGGGCTTACCGAAGCCAACCTCACTTTACAGCTGAGGGTCTTGAAGTCTGAGTGCAGGCGCTGGGGAGCAAGGTCACACAGGTCTCCACACTTTATGGGCAGTGTGGTTTCCACTAGTTAAGCATCCTCCCAATGACTGTTTTTGTACTTTTTTTCTCTTTAAGCATGACTGAATCTCTTTTCAAACTGGAAACTTTATTTTTAATCTCCTATTGCAGGTTACAAATTTATGATCTAGGGAAGGAGGATTTGTTTCCCCTGAGGTGTTACTCCTCTGGTCAGGTCCTAATTAGTCCACAATTAGTGATGTGCTTTAAGGGTTTGGGGTTTTCTGTGCCCTGTTCCTCAGAGCCTCACATACGGGAGGGCTATCCTTACTGCCGAGGGAGAGAGGCAAGCACGCTGTGCTGAGAGGCCTGAGTGAGCCTTCCTCTGCGGTCATCACTGAGATACCGCACGACCAAGTTAGTCAGAATAGGGCCTTAGATTTGTGGAGCCCGGGAGAGGTTATCAAGTACATTTACACAAAGAATCATTTGATTTTCTTTTCACTTCTGTGAAATAGGCAGGGGTGACAATATCTTAATTTTATAGAAATGGTGGGAAAACTAAGGTTTGGAATGTCATATAAGTTTCCTAGAGTCACTTAACTACAAAATGACAAAACAGAGACTAGACCCAGGGATTTTAGTCCAGGTTCCATTGCAACGCAATTGGGGTGCGTTTCGGATGGAAGAATAGCCAGTTACTACAATCGATCCGAGAGCTACAATATCAGCTGTGCTTTGTCATTCCAGACATTCATGCAGCCAAATTTATTGCTTACTTACTACAGGCCAAGCATTTTGCTAGGAGCTGGGGATGTGAAATGGATATGATGTAATTCTCGCTTTGCTGGCAATATTAGATAAGACAGACATGCCAACAAATAAAAACAGCAATATGATAACGTAAATACAATTACAGAAATTATGCTAAGGAAACTCAATTTTAAAAGTAAGAAAAATGATCTGTTCTATAAATGAAATTGGAGTGAGGAGACAGAATAAATGGGGAGGGAATACAACCCCAAGCAGCAGAAACTGCACATACATGGACAAGCAGGCAAGATAAAGCTTGGCATTTTAACAGAATTATGTCATTTAGGTGAGAGTGCCACAAGGAAGAGGAAGTGCTGACCATGAAGAGGCAGCAGAAGCTAGATACTTAAGGAAATTACTTCTGTGGTGTGTCATTAAGGAATTTGAAACAAAAGAGGTACATAATTACTCTAACTAGGTTGGGAGATGGATGGAAAGTCCCTAAGACAGAGATCAGGAGAAGGTAATTGCAATGATCCACAGGATGACTCAATCTCTTTGATACTATAAGAACAATGCTGAGGATCTATGACCTGTTCCAAGACCGATGAAAAAGATTGAGAATTGGACAGAAAAGGATGCTCTCTAAAATATGAAAAACTGCAAAAATAAAAATTGATCTGCTCAATTAAAATTTCCACAACATGCACATTGTGTCCATTTAATTACTTATGTAATGTAACAGTGACAAAAATTACGTTGCTTTCAAAAAAATTAATGGGGTGGGTTTTTTCACTTTGCAAGAGTTGCAAAGAATGCAAAATTATTGCTGAGAAATTGTAGCCAACCAACTCCAAGCCAAATAATTTCAAAACAAATTATAAAAGCCCTTTGTACATGAAAAGAAATATTATTTTGTGGAGTTGTGGGTACATTTTTATGTGTTTCACATGGTGTGGGATGGAAACCTGAAGGTCAGAATGCCCAGGATTTCCAATGTTTTAAAATGGCCCTTACCTCCAGCAAAGGAACTACAGAAGTATGAATTAAGGAGACATATTTAGGAGGTCAAATTGGCAGTGTGGGAGGATAGAGAAGTTTTTTGATGTGGTGTTACTAGTTAATGAAGAAAGTTTACTGAGGCAGAAAGAAAGCTGAGCCAGGAATTTTTATCTCTGCTCTGGTATTGGTTCTGCCACTGGCCGGCAGTGATCTTTGTAAACCACTTCACATCTCTGTGCCTCAGTTTCCTCCTCTATCAAATGAGTGCTTGGTCTAAAATCAGCTTGCCTGTGGCCGACATGGATGGACTGGAATTAGGGTAAAGGAAGTGAGGCACTCACATCAGGTACAATATTTATGAGGATGGCCCAAAACTCAGTAATCAAAATAAATAACATTTAATGAAATATTTTAAAAATCAAAATTGTGCAAAAAAATCCATGGTAAGCAAAATATCAAAATTTTCAGTAAATGCAGGATCCGATAGAGCTGGGATCGGGATGAAGTGAGTGAAGCTGAGCTGTACAAGAGTAGGAATGGATTCTGTCTATACTTAAACTTTTATATTGGATAATAAGAATTCCTATTATACAAATTAGAATTTAGCTCTCCTGTACCACACCCTGGCTCCCCTCTTTTCTTCCCTCACCCTCATCCACCTAATGGAGCACATTGGAATCACCTAGGGGGAGCCTTTTAAAAGTGTCAAGGCCCAGGTTGTATCTCAAACAATTAAATCAGAATGTCTGCGGTTGGGACGCAGACATCAGTGTTTTTTTAAAAGCTGCCTGCGTGATTCCTATGTGCAGCCCAATTTGTGAACCACTGCAATAGAATGACTTTGCAATTTTAGCTGAATCACTATGAAGTACCTACATCATTTGGACCACATACAAATTGTTCATACCTGAGCCCCATAATGTACTATAATTATGTTTGATATTGTGTAAGGTTTTTTCTTTGCAGGTAAACAGAAAAACTGTCTCATTTTTACTTTTGCTTAACTTTTCATATACTGATCACTCATTTATGCAGAACCAGCTGGCAGAACTCTGAAACATTTTTCAATCAAACATATCAGGTAAATTATCAGGGGCATATTTTTTCCTGGAGACGTCCCCCATGAGAGTCACTCTCATGGTCCGCTCTACTCTGGTGTGCACCCATCATCCTGGGATGTCCCTTCCTCCTTCTCTTGTATTAGGTCGCCTGTTTCCTGAGTTCTGTGTCATCCTTATGCTTGATTCATTTATATCCTTCTGTTCTGCAACATTTGCCTTTATTATTTCTTTGATAATTTTCTCCCCTCCATTTTTTCCCTACGGAACTACTATTATTTAGTTGTTAGATTTCCTGGATTAATCCTATAATTTTCTTATTTTTACTCTATGATGTTCTTTTTTGTTCCATTTTGTAGGAAATGTCCTCAAATTTTATCCCTCAATACTTTTATTATTTGTTAATTTCTACTTTAGCATATTTTTATTTCCTAGTTTTTTTTTTCTGAATGCTCCTTTTTCTTAACATCCACTCTTTGATGAATGCAATAACTACTCCTACATTTCTGAAGATTTTAATATTTTTATTGTAATTTTTTCAAGTTTTCTTCTGCACTGTCTCTGTTTCCCCCAACGGTTTTCTCCTTTGTAAGTTTTGGTCCCTAGCCTTGACATTAGAGTCTTTCCCTGAGTATTGGGCACTTCTTGGCTCTATGTTCATTTTCAAGGGTGAGGCTCTAGGAAGCTGATTGGAAGCTCTAGGAACAGGGTTAATTGGTGGACCACAGGGTACTAACCCAGCTACTTTTTTTTTTGCTTCTGCCCACTCCACCCTTCAAATATCACTATCTGTCGGCTTTTTCTTTTGGGCTTCCTTGGGAGTGTAAGCCTGACTGCTATGATTCCCAGAACTGAGGGCGATGATGGGAAGTGGGGTGGGCAGAGGGACCTATATGTTTCTCTGTTCAGAATGCAGATTTTGACTTTGTCTCTCTGTTTTTAACAAAATACCAATGATGGGGCAGGCTTTACCACGGAGATTGTGTTTTAATTGGTCTAGGGGCTCTTGCCTTCATAATTTTTTTTTTTAACTCTCACCGGTTGATTCTAACCCACAGTCAGAGAGGATGGAAAGTCCACTGTGGTAAACTGGCTACAACCTGTGTCCTGGAGAAGTCAGGGGAGACTTCCGAGAAAAAGTTACCTTTGCACTGGGTTCACTGGTGAATTTAGAATTTGAAACCTTAAGAAGAGGTAGCTGGAGATTTGGATCTATATTTTATGTGTGTGGTAGTGGGGGCGGTATTGCCATCAAGGGAGGATAAACTGATTTGTTGTGGCTTTCTGCTTGAAGAGCTCTCTCTCTCTGAATCAAAGCAGTCCTACTGCAGAAACACCAATAATGTGGGCAGATTCTTATTCTCCAGCGTCCTCAGCAGTTGTCAGAATGGTCTGTCATTATTCTATAATTCCCCAAATCATGTCCTATGGCCTATTGATATTTTGAATTCGTAGTCTCCCAATTAAATTTCATACCTTAATCTTATTGGCAGTATATTTACAAATTATCTGGAAAGGTTTCTGCAGAAAACAATTCCCGTTAATCATAGTTTTTGCTTTTCCCAGTTCCCAGTGGTACTCCTTTCCCTTATCTTGGCTTGAGTGCCTGGGCTCTCTCTACTTATCACTAGATACTTATCACGATCTCTACTTATCATCAAATGAAATTTATCCTTCATCTCCCTTGATATCGCCAGGCCCAGGTCCAGCCTGGTGTGGCTCTTTTAATATACCTCTTCTGCCATAGACAGTACTCCCTGTCCATAACGTTTCTGAGGAAGAAATTCTAAATTGTTAAGAACTCACCTCACACCTCTACCATGACCTATCTCTTTGACCTTTTGGAAACCTTCTTGGTTACCTTTCTAACTGCTGACTTCACTCATTTTGACTGGCTGCGGAGCAAGATAGTGAACAGGAAGAGATGAAATCTTGTCTCCATAGGGCAAGAGAGACCTTAATATGGAGAGTATTTTGAAAGTATATTTACCTTCAAAAGCAATTAGTCAGTATATCAAAAAATGCATATCCGGAGAATGGTCAGGGCAACTATTATAAAAAAGTGGTTCTGTCTCATCTGTATGTGGAGTAGGGCAAATATCAGTTCCTGGGAGCAAGTTGCTTGCCTATACTTGAAGGCAGTGACTTCATCATCATTCCCCAGACCCCTGGGTTAAGGTATCTGGAGGTGAAAGGAAAAAGAGAGGCATTGCGTGGGCTTAGTAAATGGGAAAAGTCAACATGACTTTCTCAATAGGGAAATCATGTGATTTCAGGTTATGCAATCTCTTTCTCTGTAGTGTTACTCTCCAGTTCATCAATTAGATGGTCAGTTCACCCCTGGATCTCCATTTCCTCATCTGTAGAGAGCAGGGGTTAGACCCTAGACCTACACTGCCCAATATGGTAGCCACATGTGACACTGAGTACTTGAACTGTGGCTAGGCTAAACTGAGATGTGCTGTAGGTGTAGAATACATGCTGGATTTTGAAGATTTAGTACAAAAAATTGTAAGATATCTTACTCATAATTTTATTGAATATACATTGAAATGATAATATTTTGGCTATACTGGCTTGAATAAAATATTATCAAAATTAGTTACTTTTTTTCTTTTTTAAATGTGAAAGCTAGAAAACTTAGAATTACATATTTGACTCTCATTGTGGATCACATTGTATTTCTACTGAACAGCCCTGCCCTAGGTGGTATATAAAATCCCTCTTAGCTCCCCAATTCTGTGACTCTAAATGTTCTTTTAAGAACTGATTCCTGGTAGTTACACAGGAGACAAAATAACTCAAAGAACATTTAAAATAATTCCTGCCTACAAGAAACTCGGAATCTCACTATCGAGGCTAAACTTGTAAGTTAATTATGAGTTCTTGGATTGCCCTTTGCATCATCAGCAGTAGTATAATAACTGATCTAATATCTGGCTCAATTAACAAACATGGAAATTAGATAACAATTAGTTTGGGTCTGTTTAAACTAACAGGAGGTAAAAGCAAAGTAGCCCCAGGTGAACTCAATATTTTATTTTAGGGGAATTCCTAATGTACCTTACATTTTCAATGCTAACATATTGAAAGCATACAGTGGATGAATGAAATTTAAGTTTAGAAAATATTACCAATACCAAAAAAACACAAATTTAGAAATTTGCCATGGCATCATCATGATCATTTATATTCAAATACCAAATGGCTCAATTCATATTTGGGGGAGGAAGAGACACAGTCAGAAGGACAATTATCTGTATAGACATCTCAAAATGACCAACTCTAAATATTATACAATAAAGGAAGATGCACAGTAAATTCTGATTCTGAACTAACTTCCTGGCAACCTTTTGGACTTGCTGTTGAAAACATCAAACATGTTGAAGAAATGTTTTGTTGATTTGGCAGATTTCCTTTGCTTGAAATTTCCCCTCAGAAGCTAGGGAAAAGAAAGTCATTGCTATAACTGAGCTGTTCTTTCATTTTGTAGGAGAGGAAGACATTTCCTCTACCCACTCTGGGTCCTTCTGGCCAGATAACAAATTAAATTCACCTGAGACAGAATAACAGGAGAACATTAAACAAAGATTTATAACATGTATACATGGGAGAGACCCAGAAAAACTGAGTAACTCACTAAAATGGTGGAAGCTCTCACCTTAAATACCATCCTCAGCTAAAGACAAAGGAGGATGTTGGGGGTGGGGGGAGCCAGTTACGGGAGATTACCTGAAAAGCATAGAAGACAAGAGTAAGGTTATTATGCAGATTTATGCATTGATAAGAGGTTCTAGAGATAAGGTCATCTCCCTTTCTTCCTGGTACAGAAAGAGAGACACCTTTACAGATGGAGATTTCCTTTACAAATGTAAATGTCTCTTAACAAAGGGTAACTTCTACTTCTCAGAGTTTCTCTCATGTCTGCAGTTTTTTAAAAGTAACCAGCCCAAAATAATCCTTATGTCAAAGACACATATCTTGGGGTGGCCAATACCAGTCCCCTATAATTTAAAAGTAGGAATGCATTTACTCATTTAGATAAAGACATTCAAATACCTCCACTCACTCTAACAATCTTCATTTTAGCATAGTTTAGAGCAAATCATGATTAGGTTCCCAGGAAGGAGGAGAAAAAGATCATTAATGTTCACTCCAAAGTGAAAAGAGCTAAGTATAAGCCATGCCCCTATTCAGGTGAAAAAATTTTTGTCTTTACAGAGTCCTTGGCTCTCCCAACTAGTCCGTACCCTGCTTACTGATTGTAGTGACAAAGTCATTTTCAGGGAAGTGCAATGCTCTGCAGTGTTCCCTTCTGGTATAGGAGATCACTATGATAAACTGACCTGGGACTCTTAACACACCTTTATATCAGCTCTTCTTGGAATTCACACCTTTTCCATGGAGGGAAAGAGAACACGTTGTTCCCAACTTTGAGGCCAGGAGCTCATTCATCTTTTCAGAAACTAGCATGTTTGGCACAGAATTCACTAAATGGTGAATTAAAAATGATTTTTAAAAAGAGGTTTTGGACACAACTGCTTAATTTCCTCAAATGAAAGCTAGGAGATAGGTATTCCTGAGCAATAACTAGTTTATACAGAGGTGAGGAATGAATGGATAACAATTTAGGTGTTTTCTAAAACTTTAAGAAGCTGGAGAGCTGAGCTATTTTGAGTCTGAATTACTTCAAAGCAAAACATAAACAGGAAGAAAGCAGCCAGCTGCATTTTTGTGTGTTGCAATGACTGAATGCAGACATCATTTACAAAAACATCTGACTGCAAATATTCTTCTGAATAAGCAGGAATGGAAGACGGGGAAAGCTTCTGAAAACACTTCATACTGGGATTTTTCACAGTTTTCCCAACCTTGGAGCTTTTAAGAGAATTGTCTTATGTGGTCTTTGGTCTCCACTTACAAAATATGGCAGCCTATTCTTGAACAAAAAGAGGTGTTTCAGGATGTCTGGTGAGCGAACTGTGGTCTGCCTTCTTAACTCTTCAAAATATGTAAACTAAATAGACCGCAAAACAATTTTGGTTTTCAGGGGTTAATAATAACCTATTCGTTAGCATTCCTCTGATTTTTATTCTCACCTTATCTTCTAATGAGGCTCTCTCAAAAGTCAAGAACGATTTCTTTTTTCGTTTTTTTAAACTTTCCTTTTGGACAATGTAGATTATTTGGTATAAATAACACTAATCAATAACTATAAAAACAATAGGGTCATGAAATTTTAATATTAGGAAAATATAGACAAAGGAAACACAAAACAAAAACATGAAATAAAATAATATACAACAAATTTTGGTATTATAATTTGAACCCAATATTGAGTAGTTTCAAGTACTAATTTGATTTACATTACTTGATCTTTTTTTTTTCTTAACCTTATTATCTGGGCATGCTGATGAGGATTTTAGAAAATATTGAGTTACAAGCTAAATCATGCATTTGCTACTGGAGAAAAAAGTAAGAAAAGCTAGAGCGTAAAGATGATTACAAGTAGAGAACAAGTGTGTAAACATATAACATAGAGGAGAAGTAGAAGATTTCTAGCCAAATGTCACAATAAAACATTAAAGTATGATCCTTGACTTCTCAATTCTACAAAGTACTTCCAAGGGCTGAGAAATTTCAAATCCTACTTCTTTTTACAGAAGGGAGAAAGGGAAAATAAGTACCACAATAAAATGAGAAGTGTAAATATTATTAACCAATAAACAATACATAAAGAACAATAGACATCCTTAACATTATCAAACTATACACAACTGTTAAATCTAGGAAAGACCATATGTAAAAATTCATATGATCATGAAAGGCCAGCCCTGATTGGTGAATTTAAGAAATATTGGAGACTATTCCAAAAAATACTTGAATAAAGAAAAATTTTGATTGAGCAAGTTATACTTTTGGTTACAGGTCATGTAGTAATGTATTCCAACTAGGCTGCACAAGTATGTGTGTTGTATTCTCATACTCGATGGTTCAAAGGAGTCAAAATGAAAAAGACTGGGGGAATTATCCTCCTAAATAATCTGACACAGTTTTTCTTCCTGTAGTTGATTTCTAATTTCGTACCAATTTGGTCAGAAAAGATGCTTCATATAATTTCAATCTTAAATCTGTTGAGACTTGTTTTGTGGCCTAATATGTGATCTGTCCTAGAGAATGTTCCATGTGCATTCAAAAAGAATGTGTATTCGGTGGGTTTTGGATGGAAAGCTCTGTATATATCTACTAAGTCCATCTGGTCTAATGTGAAATTTAAGGCCAATGTTTCCTTATTGATCTTCTGTTTGGATGATCTATCCATTGGTGTAAGTGGGGTGTGAAAGCTCCCTACTATTATTGTGTTACTGTTTATTTTTCCTTTTCTGTCTGTTAATAATTGCTTTATATATTTAGGTGCTCCTATATTGGGTGCATAGATATTTACAAGTGTTATGTCCTCTTGCTGGATTGTTCCCTTTATCATTATGTAATGCCCTTCTTTGTCTCTTGTTATAGTTTTTGTTTTAAAGTCTATTTTGTTTGATATAAGTATTGCTACCCCAGCTTTCTTTTCATTGACATTTGCATGGAGTATCATTTTCCACCCCTTCACTTTCAGTTTGCGAGTGTCTTTAGGTCTGAAGTGTGTCTCTCATATGTGGCATATATATGGGTCTTGTTTTTAACCCAGTTGGCCACGCTATGCCTTTTGATCAGAGCATTTAGTCCATTGACATTTAAAGTAGCTATTGATAAGAATATACTGATTGCCATTTTGTTAATTTCTTTCTGGGTATTTGAGTAGTTCTTCTCTATTCCTTTCTTCTTTTCTTGCTCTCTTCCCATGTGGCTTGATGGCTTTCTTTAATATTATGTTCGGGTTCTTTTCTTTTAATTTTTTGTGTATTTATTATAGGTTTATGGTTTGTGATTACCATGAGGTTCATATATAATAACCTATGTCTATAGCAATCTATATTAAATTGATTGGCTCTTTAGTTTGACCTCTTTCTAAAAAGCTCTACTCTTTTACTCCCTTCCTCCCACATTTTATGTTTCTGATATCATATCTAACCTCTTTTTTATGCATGTGTATCTGTTACCCTCTTATCATGAAAATGGATAATTTTAGTACTTTTGTCTTTTTTTTTCCTGAGAAGCTTCCCCCTGAGCTAACTTCCATGCCAATCTTCCTCTATCTTTTTTACAGTATGTTGGTTACCAGCACAGCATGCCTGTTAACAGAGCAGTGTGGCTCCACCCCCGGGAACCAAATCTGGGTGGCTGAAATGGAGTATGCTGAACTTAACCAGTAGACCACTGAGGCTGGCTTAATACTTTTGTCTTTTGAACTTCATATTAGCTTCATAGGTAGTTGATATGCTACTTTTACTGTATATTTGCCTTTACTAGTGATTTTATTGTTGTTTTTGTTTGCTTTGTTTATTTTTGGGGTTTTTTGATAATTTTTTTATCCCTATTTGTGGTCATCACTTTTCCACTTAAGTAAGTCCCTTCAGTATTTCTTGTAAGGCTGGTTTCCTTGTGATAAACTTCTTTAGTTCTTGCTTGTCTGGAAAACTCTTTATCTCTCCTTCCATCTTGGCTGTAGGTTTTTTCCTTTCAGCATTTTAAATATATCATGCCACTCCCTTCTAGCCTGTAAGGTTTAAGCTGAGAAGTCAGCTGATAGTTTTATGGGGTTTCCTTTATGTAACTTGTTGCCTTTCTCTTGCAGCTTTTAGGATTCTCTCTTTATCTTTAATTCTTGACATTTTAATTATAATGTGTCTTCATGTGGGCTTCTTTGGGTTCATCTTGTTTCGTGCTCTCTGTGTTTCCCGTATGTGGATGTCTGTTTTCTTCCTTAGGTTAGGAAAGTTTTCAGCTATTATTTCTTCAAATAGATTCTCTGCCTCTTTGTCTTTCTCTTCTCTTTCTGGGATGCCTATAATATGGGTGTTAGTTCACTTGATATTGTCCCAGAAGTCCTTTAGACTGTCCTTGTTCTTTTTAATTCTTTTTTCTTTTATCTGTTCAGCTTGGGTGATTTCCTCTAGTCTTTGGTCCAGCTCACTCATCCATTCTTCTGTATCATCTACTCTGCTATTGAATCTCTCTAGTGAGCTTTTCATTGCCATTATGGTATTCCTCATTTTTGATTGGTTCTTTTTTATATTTTCCAAGTCTTTGTTGACATTCTCATTAACTTCATCCATTTTTCTCCCAGATCAGTGAGCATCCTTATGACTATTAGTTTGTATTCTTTATCAAGTAGATTGTTTATCTCTGTTTTGTTTAGTTCTTTTTTGGAGGATTTGCCCCATTCCCTCATTTGGAATGTATTCCTTTATCTCCTTATTTTGCCTCTTTGTTTGTGCTTATGTCTATGTATTAGGTAGATCACTAGGTCTCCTGATCTTTGAGAGGTGGCCTTATGTTAGAGAGGCCTTATGAGACACAGGAGTGTGCTTCCCTCTCATCACCAGTTCCAAATATTCCAGGACTGTCCCCTGTGTGGGCTACACATGTCCTTCTGTTGTGGCAGGGCTGCTGTTGTTCCAGGTGCCCTAGGAGGCTAGGCTTCCCCCTGGCCAGTTGGTTGTAATGTTCAGCTGTGTGTGGCTGCTATAGTCCCTTCCTTCAGTCACTTTATGGAGTGTGGGCAGCCCCAGCACAGTTGACTGCAGGGTCTAATAGCACATTCCTGTTGCAGTTTTTCTGTTGCTTGACTAGGCCCCCAGTGTGGCTGGTTGCTAGGCTCAGGGGCTTTCAATTGTCATAGGCCTCTGTCCTGCAAGGCTGTTGTCAACTCTCCCAGGATTGCAGCTGGGTGGGGCTGGCCCCAGGAACGGGAACACCCAATTGTTTCAGGCTTTGGAAGGTGAGACCAATCTCCTATGTGGTTGTTTGAGAAGCACAAGTCTGATGCAGCTGACAAGCCCCACTGCCTGCAGGCCCAAGCACCCCATCACAACAGTCCTGCCCAGTGTGAATGCCCTGACCCACTGAAGCAGACCGACTTACCCTGCTGCAGAGGCCCCACACACTCTGCCAATGCATGCCCACCCTTCGTGCACACACCACCCTGAAGAGGCAGTCCCACTCACCCCACTGAATAGGTCCCAGTCACCCTGCCAATGAGGTACCACAATTTGCCTGAGGGCTTGCTGTTGGGTGGGGCCAGTCCCTAGGATGGGCTGCCTGTCCTGGCTGAGCTAGATTAAAATCCAGTGCTCTAGTGGGTGGGGCAGACCATTGTGCTAATATACCAAGGGAAGAACTCCAGTGACATCTGCCAGCATCTGTGTCAGCATGCTTGTACTAGGTCACAATAATGGCTGCTGCCATTGTCTCAGTCCCTGAGGAGGTGGTCCCAGCCTAGGGAGGTCTCACCTCGCACCAAGACATACCCAGAGCCTATCAAGTGTATCTTTTTTCACCAAAGGACTGTGCACCTTCCTTTCTGGTGATTTTAGGTTGCTTTCCGAAATGGGTGAATTTGTGTGTGGGCCCTTTAAGTGCAGGCTTTTCCCCCTTATATCCAATAGCTTTTCTGAGGGTATTCCCTATTGTTGTTAATAGTCAGCAAAGCCAGATCTTATGACACTTGTCTCGGTTGTGCTGAGTCCAAAAGCTGCTTATTGTGGTAAAGCTCTCCCACTCAGATCCCCCACTCCTCTAGGAAAGGCTTCGTACCTTAAGATTGCTCCTGGCTGGCTGTGAAGTGCTGTGGCTAGAATGTGGCTTTTTCTCTCCAGAAAGGAATTTCTGCCTCTCTCACATCAGTCAGCACTGTCCCTTGTTGCGGGGGTCCTTTTTATCCAGTTTTATGTTCTCTCTCAGGGGTAATTGTTCCAAGAGTAGTTGTGAATTTGTTGTGCCTGTGGGAGGAGGTGAGTTCAAAGTGTGCCTACACCACCATTTTCACAGTGGATCTTATGATAGTCTTTTTTACCGAATCCAAAGCACTCTCTTGGTATTTGTTTTCCATGACCTTGTATGACCTCCATTTGATATTGTCGACCACCTGCTCCTTCTTGGAACCTCCTCTGTTCTAATTTCTAAGACATCACATATTCCAGCCTTAGCCTAGCTATTTGATAGTGTTTCCTTCATAGCTTCTCCTATTCCTCTTGATTCATTGCTCTGGGCACTCCCTCAGGCTCTGTTTTGACTCTCTGACCTCTTCTCTATACAGTTTCCGCAAGAGAGCTGATCTATTCAAGCCTCTGCCCTTCCCTCTGTACTATGTGCGTGTCCCCACATCTATATTGCTATACAGTCCCTGGCTTCATAGGAACATTTCCTTCAGTCAGCTCTCCCTTAACTTGACTTAACAAGTCTACAGTAGAACTCATTGTCTTAACCTCCAAACCAAGACTCCCTTCCAGTTTTTCCCTCTTAGCCAGGGGAACCATTCTCATGCGATTCATTCTTTACCATAATTCTTCAGGCACCCAATCCTGTAGATTTTTCCCTGAAATGTCTCATATTTCTTACTGCCTCTTTTGTATGCACTACCAGCACACAAGTCACACAGATTATTGCACCAATTTTCTGGCTGGTCATGCAGGATTCATCTAATCAATCAATATGTGTGGATTCCTTCTCCTCTCTGGCATACTTGCACCATGGTACCCACTTGATCAAATATCTTTACTGACTTTATTTCCTTCAGTAGAAAATCTAAACCCCTATGTGTGTTTATGGTAAGATACAGGGACTGGATATAGTTGGTGTGGCAGAATTAGAGAGTGGAGGGGGGAGAGCATAAGCACAAGCTGAGGCTAGGGAGGTCTTGAGGGCCATAAGGGCCATGCTAAAGATTCTGATCTTTATCCTAAGGAAAATGCAGAGCCACTAACATATGTTAAGAAGTAAAGGATATATATGTAACACGATCAGTTTGCACTTAAGAACAAACCTCTCCAAAAGCAGAGTAAAGAATGGATTGTAAGGAGACAACAGTGGAAGCAGAGAACCTGGTTAGTCAGGAATCTATCACAATAGTTCTGGGGAGAGGTGATGGTGGTTTGGGCAAGGGAGGTGGTGAAAGATATAGAGAGAGCTTGCTATATCAAGAATTACATAAAAGATACAGTTTGAAGGCACTTAGAATTTAGAAAGGGATACAGACATATAAAAGATGGCAATACAGTGAGAAATTGCAGAAAGAGGCTCATACAAATTTCATCAATGAGATAAAGGAAGGAGGCATCAACTCTAGCTCAGGTAAGTCAGAGAAGGTCTCACAGAGGAGGAGGTACCTGAACAGAGTCTTTGAAGATGATTAGGCATTAGATAGGTAGAACAGAAAGGAACAGATATTCCAGGCAGAGGGAACAGCATGTGCAAAGACAGAGAAGGATGAAACATCATTGTGTGTTCAGGAAACTCGAAATATTTAAATTTGGCTGACATTAGGGTGCAAGGGTAGGGGTGGTGGTAATAAAAATGGCTGGACAAGGAATAGTGTGTGCATAATGAAAGGTCTTATTTGGATTTTATCCTATGGAGTTGGGAGCCGTTAAAAGGTTTGGGACTGTGGAGGACCATGATAACATTTGCATTTGGAGCCATCAGTTCAGTAGCAGAGACGAGAATGCTTTAGAAGGAGGGTTGACTGGAACCAGGGAGACCACCTGAGGAGACTCTTAAGGGGGTATAGATTAGTGGTGATGAGGGTAGGAATTACGGCAGTAGCAGTGAAGAGGGTGAGAAAGAACAGAATAAGGAAATATGTAGATGATAACATTGAGAGGTATTCTGAATGATTACCTGTGAGGAATTAAGGAGAGGGAGAAATCCAAGCCCATTTCAAGTTTCTGGTGTGGGTAACTGGACAGACTATGGGGCCATAAACCAGAACAAGGACCCACTTAGGGGGAACCATAATGAATTTCATTTGGGACTTACGAGGTAGATAAGCCTCTGGAACGGTACGTGGTGATGTCCAGTAGATGGTCAAATAAAACAATCTGAAACTGAGGAGAAAGATCTGGACTGGACACCTCCCAACACACATGAGTTATCAAGATACAGATGCTTAGTGAAGAAGCTCCCTGAGGTAAGGCGTCCTGCTTCTTTCTTCTAGTAGATACCCTAGTGTTTCCTTTTAGTACTTTGAATATATGGGAGGAAGATCGATAGCTGGTTAATTTTAAAAAGTTTTTAAGTGCTCATCTGAGTCACCTATAAATTTTTGTGACTTATGTGAGTACTTAAAAACTTTTAAAAATAACTCCACTATTATCACTGACTTTTCTTGTTTATCTTCTTCATTAGATTATAAGCCCCTTAAGCGGAAAGGACCATGTCTTACTCATCAAATCCTCACTTACTAGAATACTCTTTAATAGAAATACCCATTTAAAAAGCATTTGTTGATTGAATGAACAAATTGAATTTAGTCAGAATTTGTAGCAAAGAGTTCTTTAGGCAGAAGCAGTGCATGAAGGCATTGGAGTGAGTTCAGATAATTACAGCTTGTGAAATCTTTCCTGACTACCTTTCAGAATGCATTTAGGTTGGAAAGTTGAAGAACAGTCTTTTAATGTGCTCTGCTCCGTGAGGCAGTACTCTAGATAGTAAGACAAGCTAGAGAGACTTACCATGAGTGCAGTCATTTTACGATCTCCCTCGAGCATTTTTTCCCCAAAATGTACTTTATAGATTTATCCAAAGACATTTTGAAGTCTGCTGTTAAATTATTATCATGAAAGGTAGGTAGGTTCTATGTAGTTTTTAAAGCACTTTAGAACAGAATCAAGTTCATAGAAGAGAGAAACTGGCCGCCAAACCAGCATGCTAAATCTTAGGGCATTTAAAGGGCAGATGCGAGATTGTATTCCATGAATCGCTCCTCTAGTTTTACAGAATATTGGATGACAAACCCTCAGGGAACAACATATAATTTGTCATTAAATTGTTCATGCTTTCTTGACAGGTGCTTTCCTACCTTTTCTGTTTATTATATCTAGTATGTGTCTGTCACCGTGGTTTTAAAAGTCTCAAACACCTTTGGCAACACCAGAACATGTATGTAAAAGAAATGATTGGCCCCACGCTCTCTTCTGACTCTGTGCTTGGTAGATTTTGGATGACAGAGTTTGAGTCACAAGATTAGGGGGAAGACTGAATACTCAGATATGTAATCTCAGGACTGGCTTTTCAAACCTAAGTGTTTATAGGGGCCACATTCCACAGGGAGATGTTCCTAGGTCTGAGAGGACCTGGATATATAAGAACTTATTATGATGCGATGATTATGATGATCATGTATTATTTCATTTAATTCTCATAAAAACCCTGTTAAATAATATTTATTACCATGACCATTGTCAGGTGAGGAAACTAAAGTATAGAGAACTAGGAAACATGCCCAAGGTCAAATGGCTAGGAAGAAGTGGAGAACAAATTAGAAATTGGATCTCTTTGCTTCTAGAACTATCTATGAAGTCATTCATTTGACAAATACTTATTGAACACCTACTAATTGCTAGATATGGAACAAAACAGATGTGTTCCAGCTTTCAGGGAACTTACAGTCTAATGTGGCAGAAAGACAATCTAATTACATAAAAGTATGTAACTGTAGTAAATGCTATGAAGAAAAAGTGTGGGGAGATACTATAGCACTTTTAATGCATGTAAAGAATTACCATAGTACTTGGTGCTGTGGTACTATTCAAAATATTTAACAACCAATATAACTTTGGCGTTGACCAATCAGAATATATGCATGGCCATCAGAATGGAGCCAGCTGGTGCTGTAGTTCTTGTGTGTGTTGGCTGAGTTTCTGTGATGCCTGGCATATGTAAACTGTAATTGTGGTGCACTGACTGATCAAATCCAGTCTTTATCCCATTTCCCCAGTGCAAAGCCATGCACTCCACAAATACCAGCTGAACTGCTACTTATTCATTTTCCTAAAGGAATAAGTTATTTTAATCCTTGGAGCTTCCCCCCAGCTCCTCTGTAAAGATGAAGAATTTTGTTCTCTTTGATTTTATTCATGTTGTAACCAGGTCATCCTGGAATGCAAGAAGGATTTGACTTCTTGCATCAATTTTTTTAGTGAACCTGGCCAATTCTAGGATTAAAAATAATTATCCAGTAGTATTGTGTAAAATGCTTAGAACTGTGCTTGGCCCACACTAAGCACCATGTAAGTATAACTAGTATTATTGTTGTTGTTATTATTTTCATTGTTGCGATTATTATTATGTCATTATGTATTTGCCACTCTTGTAGGTGATCATTTATATGATAATTTATGAGCATTTTACTCAGAACTATGGAATTCATCTATTATCTGTATTCAATAAAACATCTTAGGTAGCCATCTGGAAAAAGAAAAAAAAACTTGAATCTCTACCTCTACTTAAAATAAATTTCAGATTGTGCAAAGATTTGAATGTGAAAAACAAAACCATAAAAGTAGTAGAAAATGCATAGGATAATTTTTAATATGTTTCTGGAATAGGGCAGATCATTCTAAGTTGAAATAAATCTCAGAAGCATAAAAGAGAACACTGATAATTAATTCTGCTGCATAAAATAAAAAATGACTCCATGAGGGAAAAACATAAACAAAGTCAAAATATGATTATAATCTGGGGGAAAATTTGCAACTCATATCCTAGACACTTGGCTAATTTCTTAAAATGTAAAGAACCCAAATTAATCACTAAGAGAAAAGTCAATAACCCAGTAGCAAACTAGCTAAGAATTTTTTAAAATTATACAAATGGCTCTTTAATATGAAATGCTAAAGATTATTATGCATACTCAAACATTCATAATGAGAGAAATGAAAATTAAGTGACAGTGAATACCATTTTCCAACCATCATATTGGCAAAGATAAACACTGTGTTGAGTTGGGGGTTGATGGGGAGGGGGAATAGATATTCTCACACATTTTTAGTGAAAGGGTCAATTGATATAACTACAATGGAAAGCAATTTGGCAATCTCTATCAAAAACAAAAATTCAAACGCTTTTCATTCAAACAATTCAATTAGTAATTTATCATACAGACAATTATTTTCACAAAGGCAAAATGAGGAATGCATAAGTATATCCACTGCAGCATTGTTTACAACAGCCAAAAATAGAAAACAACATAAGTATCCATCAACAGGGTGTGGTTAAATAAACTTAGTTCCATACTATAAACATAGTTCCATACTATGGGACACTGTACAGACTTTAATAAGAATAAAATTAGTCTTTATTTAGGGATATAATTTACAATCTGCAAAATAGATTTTAAAGTGAAAAATGAAAGATGCAAAACGTGTAACAAGCTACTTTTGTGTAAAAATATATTGTCAAACACACTCTCATAAACATAGATGAGAAACAGTAGCAGGGGTTACCTCTGGAGAAGGACACTGGGTGACTGGGATACAGGAATGGGAGAAAGATCTAAGTTTCACTGTGTTCTCTTTATGCCCTCAATTTTTCCTTGTGAGAATATTACTAATTCAAAATTAATTGAAAAATTATAATCTCCATCAATAGCTGCCTGATCTGGATTTAAGTGATAGAATCTCAGACTTGGAAGTCATCTCATCCAATCTTTTTTATCAAAGCAGGAAACCTTTCTGCCACAAGAGGGGCATGTATTCTTTTACTTTCTTGAACATTTTTTTAACGGGAGTTTACTCCTAGAAACAGCTTGTTTTACTTTGGGATAGGTCTAATTCATTCCTTCATTGATCAGTTTAACTAATATTTATTTAACTAATATTTACTACATACCTAATAAATACTTGGCATTGTGCGACTGTTATAATTGCTTTGTTATATAGACTCCAAATGTGTCTCTTTCTTTGGCATCCATTTATTTTACTTTTGTTTTCCAGAGGATTCGTAACTGGGGAATCCTTGTTTTGTGCTAAGTATACTCCATTCCCTCTTCTGTTCCTCATATGAAATATGGAATGGTTTTCAAACCCTTGCTCAACCCTGGAAGATTTTGTCTACTTTTTTTGGTGTACTTTCTACACTCTGGTGCTCTAAACTGATTTAAAAATTCCAAGGTGGTCAGACTAGCAGAGAACAGATAAATTTTGATCTGGACTCTATACTTTTATTAATACAGTCTAATATTATGTTAATTTTCACTAGCAACATTGCCAAATGTCTCAAGTTAATTTTACAGTCAAAAAGAGTCAGTAAAAATAAAAATACAACCCACAGATTTGGAAAAAATATTTTCAAATCGTATATCTAATAAGGAACTTGTATTCAAGTTATATAAAAAACACTTGCAACTCAATAATAGACAACCCAATTAAAAAATGGGCAAAGAATTTAAATAGACCTTTCTCCTAAGAGGATATACAGATGGTCAATAAGCACATTAAAATGTGCTCAACATCATTAGTCATTAGGAAAATGCAAATCAAAACTATGAAATAACAAGAGCCAGCCCTGATGGCCTAGTGGTTAAAGTTCAGCATGCTTTGCTTCAGTGGCCTGGATTTGGTTCCCCAGCATGGGATCACACCACTCATCTGTCAGTAGCCATGCTGTGGTGTTGGCTCACACCGAAGAACTAGAAGGACTTACGACTAGAATATATAACTATGTACTGGGGCTTTGGGGAGGAAAAAAAAGAGAGGAAGATTGGCAACAGATGTTAACTCAGGATGAATCTTTACTAGCAAAACAAAAAGAAAAACATAACCTGTGAAATACTACTTCACCCACTAGAATAGCTATAATAAGAAAGACAGACAATAGCAAGTGTTGGAGAGGAGAAATCAGAACTCTTGCACATTGCTATTGGTATTGTAAAATGGTGCAGCCATTTTGGGAAACAATCTGGCACTTCCTTACAAACTTAAACATAGAGTTATCCCATGGCCCAGCAATTTCACTCCTAGATATTTGCCCAAGAGAAATGAAAACATATGTCCACATAAGAACTTGCACATGAGTGTTCATAGCAGCATTATTCATAATGGCCAAAAAATGGAAACAACCCAAAGGTCCATCAACTGATGAATGAACAAACAAATATAGTATACTCATAAAATAGAATATTATTTGGCGAGTAAAAGGAAGTACTGATATATTCTACAATATGGATGAACCTTGAAAACCTTATACTAAAAATATAGTCACAACAGATCACAGATTGTACAATTTCCTGTATATGAAACACCCAGAATAGGGCAATCTATGAGACGAAAAGCAGATTGGTGATTGCCAGGCAATGGAGGGAAAGAGAATGAGGCTTGACTAATGAGCACCAGATTTCTTTTTGGGATGATGAAAGTATTCTAAAATTTGATTGCTATGATGGTTGCATAACTCCGTTAATACACTCAAAACCACTGAATTTCATACTTTAAAAGGGTAAATTTTATGATGTGTGAATTATATCTCACCAAAGCTGTTTTTTAAAAAGATAAAGCTGTAGGTCAGGGATTCTTAGCAATTTTGTGCCATGAATTCCACTGGCAACCTAGTGTTGGATCCCTTCTTGGAATATTTTTAAATGCAAAAATAAAATAGATGGGGCTACAAATGAAGGCAATTAACTGAAATATGGTTCTATTCTCAAACTCTTTCCCCTTTTGAATTATTGTCAAATCATGTCTCCATCATTATTGTTAATTTTGAATCTTAAAGCAAAGATCTATATTCATTTTTGCTAAACTTCATCTTGATTGCTTTTCATCTCTACAGCCTGTCAAGATCTTTTTGATATCTGCTGTTGTCATTCCACATATGTCCCTTTGAGCTTTGTTGGAGGTGTAATATAGATGCCTCCTTTTTCTCCATCTGAATTATTGATGGGAGTGGTGGATAGCATATGGCTAGGTTCTGACCTGATAACTCTCAACTAAGGGCCTTTCTACAACTTAATGTTATTACATGAACCTACATATGCTTTTAATAAATTTGCTTACCCACAAACAAACAAAGAAAATCTCAGTGACTCTCATCTAGCCCCTATACCATAATTTTTATCTACAAAATCTCATTCATTCACTTATTGATCAAATTTACATTAATTAAATGCCTGATATAAGCTAGGACCTTTGCTAGATGCTGGAAGTATGATGGTGAAAATGACATTCTCTACCCTCAGTTTAACTTACACTCAAATGAGAGAGACAGATACATTCAATGGGACAGGGGTAGCTATGGGAGGAGCAAAGGAGACTGTTGAGGTAGCTCAGGGGCCAGACCATGAAATGCCTAACATATGGATCTAAATATGGAATATTTACATATCATGTAAGACTTTAGTGCTCTAAAATATTTTTCTGATATTACAATTTAATAACCCCATCAAAAAAGTAAAGTTTAATAAATTTGGCATCACTTTTCTCTGTGAACCCATTTTTGTCTTTCAATCAACTCTTACTTCTTTCCAAGTGCTTAAAAGGCATCTCTTTAACAATCTCTTAAATAATTTTGCTGGAGCTTGGCACATGGATTGAAGGGCAGAATAAACTGTGAGAAACAAGAAAGAAGAATGAAGGCAACTCAAAAAGAGAGGTCAGAAGAGGGAAGTAGAAATAACCAGGCAATGTTCAAAACTAAGTTCAGATCGTTCATAACTGCAAGCTTATTCTTGGACTTTATGAGACAACGATGTTGTACTGAATTCTCCCCTTTTTACTTGAGGGTTTGAGCTTTTTGAGACTTGTGATTGACACACTTCTAGCTAATGCAGATCTATTGCCTCGATACTTTCCTGAGAATGCATACGCCTTCTTAAAATACACCATGACTTCCCCCTTCTCTTCTATTACCTCTGTTTCTTTTGAACTAGATAGGCTCTTGTTTTTCATTGCTATCCATTTCATTGTCTTTTGTCTTTGATATTTTTCACTCCCTCTGTAGTACACCCTTTTTCAAAATCCTAACCAACCTTCACAACTCGTATTGAATGACTAAAAAAGCCACAAAATCTGTCTCAAGATTATCTAATAAAATTTAATGTTTGTCTTCTCTGAGATCCCTTGATATTTTCTTTGTACTTCTCTTTTAACTCATCTTTTAGAAGTAAATATTTTGAAGACAGGCGTTGCGCCTTCTTCATTTTTTTCTTTTTTCTTCTTTTTTTTTTTGTGAGGGAGATTGGCACTGGGCTAACATCTGTTGCCAATCTTCCTATTTTTGCTTGAGGAAGATTGTCGCTGAGCTAACATCTGTGCCAACCTTCCCCTATTTTACGTGGGATGCTGCCACAGTGTGGCTTGACCAGTGGTGCTAGGTCCACACTTGAGATATTAACCTGTGAACCCCAGGCTGCCAAAGTGGAGTGTACAAACTTAACCAGTACACCACCAGGCCGGCCCCAACATTCTTCATTTTTTTATCTACTCCCACTTCCAACAGGCCAGGCCTAATTCTTTGTACATAGTACTTGCTCGATATATTTTTCATTGAGTTGATGAATTGAACTGATACTATACTATACACCATCACTATGTAAATGGAAAAAATAGGTCCTCCAAATTAAGTGATTTTCTCTAAGATAAGCAGCTATTAAGGAATAGGTATGGGACTGGAATCTATGCCTAGTATTTAGTGGACATGCAATAAGGATTATTGATAAATATTCTTTCATAGGACAACTATTTATTGAGTTCCTTCCATGTGTCAGGCACTGTTCTAGGTGCTGGATATTCAGCAGTGAATGAAATACCAGCAAATAAAAGTGACAATAGGGAGCCCATATTCAAGTTGAAGGGATGGGTGGTAAGAAAAAGAGCATAGTGTTATGGAGAAAAATAAAGCAGGGAAGAATGGATAGGATGTGTGTGTGTAGAGGGGAAGGTTGTAATTTTAATGTGGAGTCATCACGGAAAGTCTTACTTAGCTGATGACATTTCAGTGAAACCTGAGTGAAAGAAGCAAGCCATGCAGATATCTTGAGGAAGAGTATTCTGGGCAGAGGGAAAGGAAAACCAAGAACAAAGGCCCTGAAGCAGAGTCATGCCTGCTGTATTCTAAGAACTGAAGACCTGTGTGGCAGAGAGGAAAGATTGTGGTGGGGAAAACTTCAGGAGATGAGATCAAAGAGATACCCATGGGCCAGATCAAGTAGGACCTTTTAGCTCCTTAAATACTTTGACTTTTACTCTAGCAGGTGGAAAGCCATTGAAGAGTTTGAGTAGAGCTGTTTTGTGTTATGAACTTTTAAGGATCCCTCTGCGATGCTGTATTGAGTGAATAAACTGAAGAAGAGACAAGGGCAGAATTTGGTAAACTAGGGGCCGCCCCATGGCCAAGTGGTTAAGTTCTTGTGCTCCGCTTCGTGGCCCAGGGTTCAGATCCTGGGCACAGACATGGCACCACTCATTAGGCCATGTTGAGGCGGCGTCCCACATGCCACAACGAGGAGGGCCCACAACTAGAATATACACCTATGTACTGGGGGACTTGGGGAGAAAAAGCAGAAAACAAAAAAAGAAGATTGGCAACAGTTGTTACCTCAGGTGCCAGTCTTTAAAAAAAAAAAAAAGAATTTGGTAAACCAGTTAGAAAACTATTGCAATAATCTAGACAAGAGAGAGGATGGAGGCATGGTTCAGGGTAGTAGCAATGGCAGTCACGAGAAGTGGTCTGATTCTGGATATGTATTTTAAGATAGAACTGAGTCTATTTTAAGATAGATCTGCTTGTATTAATTGCCTAAATTTCCAACTTTAAAATAGCAAATAAGCAAATTAGAAAGTTCAATGGAATTGATTCTAAATAGCCCTTGTAAATTATTCTTATATTTTTAAAATAATCTTTATACCAAAGAATTTTATTAACAGATAGGAACCCCTTCTTTTTCTTTTTCTTTTTTCTTTTTTTGAGGAAGATAAGCCCTGAGCTAACATCTGCTGCCAATCTTCCTCTTTTTGCTGAGGAAGACTGGCCCTAAGCTAACATCTGTGCCCGTCTTCCTCTACTTTCTATGTGGGACGCCTACCACAGCATGGTGTGCCACGCAGTGCCATGTCCACACCCAGGATCCAAACCAGTGACCCTGGGCTGCCAAAGTAGGACGTGCGAACTTAACCGCTGCGCCACCAGGCCGGCCCCAGGAAGTCCCTCTTTTTTCCACCTGAGTGGCAAAATGGAATAATCAGTAGTATGAATCTATTGCTGGTAGAAGGGACAAGGGCATTGAAGTTGGGTAAACCTGGACTTGTTTGCATCCTTATGCTTTCATTTGCAAGCTGTGCAACCCAGGCAAGCAAGTCAAAGACTCTTTGTTCTGTGTAGGAGCATTAGGGTGATTAAATAAAATAATGTGTATAAAGTGTCCAGCATAGTGCCTGGCATAGAGTAAATACACACTCAGATTAGTACATTTTCCTTCTTCCATTTCCAATATAGTGATCCAATTGTGCCCAGAAATCTTTCCTATAAACACATTGAAAAATCTAAATTTTAAATATAAATTTAAATTTCCTTGGGGCTGGCCCCATGGCCAAGTGGTTAAGTTGGCGAGCTCCGCTGCAGGCGGCCCAGTGTTTTGTTGGTTCAAATCCTGGGTGCGGACATGGCACTGCTCATCAAGCCACGCTGAGGCAGCATCCCACAGGCCACAACTAGAAGGACCCACAACGAAGAATATACAACTATGTACTGGGAGGCTTTGGGGAGAAAAAAGGAAAAATATAAAATCTTTAAATTTCCTTTTATAATTAAAGGAAATAAATTGCAGAAACAGGAAAATAGAAAATAAGCACCTTTATGGTGTACTTTCCTAGCAAAAACGCTTGAATCTGATAAGAACTATCCTACCTAGTTTATTATCAAAGCTAATCACTTTATTAAGATTTTTAATTGAAATAACCCTGCTGTTTTCTAATGACTCATAAGTGGAGCTGTCTTCCAAAAAATTTCATAGTTTTGTTAATTTTATTCCTCTCGGATAAAGATCCTTTCCCTAAAGACTAAGATTTCAGAAAGGTAAAGCAAAGTTTAAGGGACTTGCGGTGCATTTGGAAAGATAGGCTGGCTCATTTACATTCTGGGAATAACTTAAGAAAATATGCCAGCCGTCACTTAAAAAAGGCCAACCCCTCAACACGCAGACCTCAACAATTTCCTCTTATATTTATGCTATGCACACACCATATTCAGATACTTCTCTCTCTTTCTCTTTCCCTCTCTCCCTCACACACACACATACACTCATAAGCATGCTCTGAGGAAGTGTAACTCTTATATTCTTATATCCCAAAGCATTTTATTTGGCTCAGGTGGTTTTTAGAGTGTCATGCCAGAACAACTTCCTATTTCATACTTTTCCTTCTCAAAAGCTCCTGTTGGATAGCTCTGTTCATGTTATACCCAGATAACAAGTTAACGGATGAAAAAATTAATTTATCTAGTCATATTTCTTTTGTCTGCCCAAACTCAACTTCGTGGACAGAGATTTTGCCCCAATTACCAATATTTGGACCTCTACACATTGCTTTCAAGATTGTTCACCACCTGGGCCTTTCTTAACTAATTGAACCCGTTTCCTGCTGTGATGGTACTTCCCACTGCAGCCCGGCGAATCTGCTAGTTGTCCTGTGCACATGACTCATCCACTCGTTCCTTTTAGTCATTTTCCTGATCGTATCCTAGCCTGAATTTTTTCCTTATGTCTCTACTTCATGCCATTTCCTTTCTTGTTTCAAAACACTTCTCAAAACTCCATGTGACCTTCCCATTTCCCAGATTAACTTGCCCCTAATAATTCCAATAATCCCTTAGAATCATATGCATCTATATTAAAATTATGCTATTAAGCCTCTTATCACATAAAGAAGTACACGATGTTTCTAGTGCGGAATTTTGGGGCTGGAATGCATCTTAGAGTTTACCTCGTATAACCCCTTCATTTTCCAGATGAAGAAAACTGCAATCTAGAGATCTTAACTTCCTCAGGACCAGAATTCCAGTCTCCTGATTCCTAGCCAGTGTTCTTTCTATCACCACATACTATATTGTTGTAGTTACCTCCCTCCCTCAGTATTTTAATCTGGTTACTAGCACAACTCAACTAGTTATGTGATAATATTAGGGTTTCTATCTTCCACCACTTGGAGCTGTTAATATTCAGAAGTTACAGAACCTCTTTAAATCTCATTTCTTCATCTGTGAAATGAGGATAGTGGTAGTACCTACTTTATGGAGTTATTTTGAGGTTTAAATGAGATGATCCATGTACCTGGCATGTGGTAGATGGGCCATAAATATTAGAGGTGGTAGTGATGGTGATGAATATAGTCGTGAGTACAAAATATTTGTATTGGGTTGATTTTGTTTGTTCTTTGGAAGTTGTCTCCTGATTCTTCTCCTACCTTTCTTAAACTTACTCTCTTCCTTATGGGACTCTCACAAATGACAGTTTACATCATCACTTTCAGTTATTGCATGAAGGTCCAGAACAAAGGAAGCCATCAATATTAGGTCACAGAAGCAGTGAATAGATAAGGACATCTGACTGAGATGATGATAGGAAAATGGGTGAGACTTCATTCTCATCTTCAGAGAACAAGAAATTTAGTCAGCAAGTCAGATCTAAAACACAAGGAATGAGGTATAGCTAGGTACCCAATTCCTAAGTAACTTGAGGTGCAGCAGCTGATTGGAGAATGGAGAGCTAAACCTGGATCTGAGTGGTCAGGGAAGACATCTGGTGACAAGGGACTTGAGTCAAGGCCTGGGGTCTCAGTTACTGTAGAGGAGGACAGCACATACTTCAGAGAGTAGACACGGGGTGGAGAGCTCTGTGAACACAGAGGAGACTGGCATGGCTGAAAACATGGCGTCACCATCCATTTCCCACTCACCGAAATGCAAAGCTTTGGCTCCATCTCAGACCCTCCCTTCTCTCAGATATGCTTATCCAATCAGCTACTAAGTCCTGCCCTTCAAAGTTGTTTTTCTTTTCATTCCCACCGCCATTTCCTGCATTCACACTCTCAATCCCCTCTCTCTTGAAGAGTTGCTCAAATATCCTTTCAGTTTATCTTTAGTTTCTCCTGGCTTCTGTCCACTCCTAGCACCCCTATCAGGTACATCTTTCTAAAACACAGGACTGATGAAAATAATAACAGTTTCAATATACTGAGCACTTGGTTAATCTCTTTAGAAGTCCAGAAGTAGAATCGTTTATCCCCTTCATATAGGTAAAGGCTCAGACTTAGAGAAGTTGAGTGACTAGCTCCAGGCTACACAACTGATGAAAGTTGGATGGAGGATTGAAATCTACCTCATTCTGACTCAAAGGTCCATGCATTACCCCAAACCATATGACAGACATTACTTCAAATAAACCAAACACTGCAAATAGTGACAGCTTATGGTCCCCTCTGTCTCCAATCCTGCACCCTGGCAAGCAGTCTCTCATCACTGGACATAAACCCGTGTCCCTTTCCCAGATTACACCCACCTGTACATGAAAGCACGCACACGCATGAGAACACACACTATCTACTTGGGCGCCAAGCATTTTATAAACTTAGTAAAATTTGAATAGTTACTAGAAGTTTCACAGTGGCCACCTACAGTCTTCTGCCAACCCCTGGCTTCCCTTTGATCTCTTTCCTGTTTCAACCTTAAGTGCTCAACTACTCCAATCTTGATTCTGGAATCAACAAGAAATTCACTCCCTTGTCCTGCACAGACCAGTGCTGCCCATACCCAGGCCACAAAGTGGTCTCTGCTTTGACCCCAAGAGGAATGCCAATGAGTAGCATTTTCTCCCTCTTCCTACATTGTAAAGAACAAACCATTCTGAACCCCTGAGGCTACTGTTTTGTAGATAGACTTACAAGTAGAAAGAAGCATCAGACTTTGGTTTAAAATATAATCTTTCCCTGTATTCTGAGAACTTTATCTTTAAATTAGTTTATTTGAAAATTTCAACAGGAAATATGCCAGGAGATACGAAGATGAATAAGATCTCAGTTTGCCCTTGAACCGCTTAGTCGTGTAGGGCAGATAGAAACATCCACAGATAATAACCCTACACTGTGGCATGTTCTACATTGGGAGTATGCAAAGAGGAGATGCAATTAAACAAGCTTGGGAGATCAGACTCCCTGGAAGTTGTGGTAGTCAAGTTGAGCTTGGAAGATATCTAGAGTTAGTCACACATAGAATGATGGGAAGTACATTAAGGAAGAGTGAATGCCACAAGCAAAGGCAAGGAGCAGTGAAATAATGTGCTGTGTGTTGTAAAGGAACAATTAACTGTTTAGAAGAACAGGAAGACATGGGTGTAGAATTTAGAACGGATCAGGACTTGGAGGGTTTTGTTCGCCATGCTAAAGGGCTTGGTTAATGTCCTAGAGGAATGGAGAGACAGCAGAGCATTCAAGGCAAGGCAATGGTATAGTCAGGTTTGTAATTTAGACAGATCAGTTTCAGTCAGGATCTCTGATGTGGAGGATAGAGTGAGAGGGGCAAGACTGGGGGCAGGGAGGTCTGGAGGCTGGTGAGGTTGGGCAGATTGGGAACTAAGAGACAAAGCAGAGAAATGTTCAGGAGGTAAAACTGGCAGGCCTTAGTAATAGATTGAATATGGGAGCTAATGGAAGCAACAAGGTCAGGATGACTTGGGGCACCAGTGAATGCTAGTGCCATTCACCAACCCAGGGAACACAGGTCCGTTAACCCTGATTCTCATCATTGAGAATGAAAGTGGTGAGTATAGTTTTTAACACACTGAGTCTTAGGTGCCCTTGCACATTTAGATGGAGAAGTATTAATTGTTCACTCTCACTTCTTTCAGGTCTTTACACAAGCGTCAACTTCTCAGTGAGGACTTCTCTGCACACCACTCACCCCAGCAATGACCATCCCTTCCAACCTTCCATGCTGTTTTCTTCATAACAATTATCACCATCTAACGTCCTTATTATTTTTCCAATTATCTGCTTTTTACTTATCTACCTTCTCTCACTAAAATGTAAGTTCCTTGAGGATAGGATTCTTTGTCTATTATACTTAATACTTTATCTCCAGTACCTAGAAGGATGCCTGGCTCATTGTAGGCATTCAACAAATATTTGAAAAACAAATGAAAGAATGAATGAACAAATGTCAATGTAGGCAGTTGATTTATGAACTGTTCAGCAGTTGCTGAATAGCTACCTACAGATAGGAACTTCTTTTCAAGTATCTACTCCTATCATCTCTATTCCACTCTGATATGTGCCTCTTCCTTCGTTCCCTTTCCTCTCAAAAAGAGCTTCCCATCTTACTTTCCTGACTACTCAGTTTCGTAATTTTATAATGACTGCGGTTCTGATTCCTGGCAAAGTAAAAACCTCAGAATCTAACCTATAGTTTTCTAAGTGTACAAACAGACACCCTAGCCAACTCTTGATTATTTTTCCACAGCTGGGTCATATTGGAGTTAAATAAACAAAAAAGTATGCTGTTTGTTTGGAATCTGGGAAATTGAATAATTTCCATTTCAATCAGTGAAAAAGAAGAGCCTATTGAATCAAAATGTGGAAATGATTTTTAAATCATGCAAATCTAAAAGGCAGTATGATTTTTTTGTATCTTTACTTATGCTTGTTTCTTTCACCTGTTTCAGAAGAAGTGAATTGATTTTTGCAAAATGAACGCTTCTGCCTGTGTGCTTGATTTCATGTCCTCCTGACTACTCTGTGATCCTCTTCATCCTTTGCCTGGACTGTCGCAATTGCTAACTGAGTCCTTGCCTCCAGTCTTTGTTCTGCCTCCAATCAGTCTTCACGCTGTTGCCAGAAGGATACTTCTGACAGATAACTCTGATTATGTCACCTTATGCCTCTGTTTACTTGTATGGAAATTGTCTGTATATGTGTTGATCTCTTGACTAGAATATGAACTCTTGGAAGTCTAGCATCGCTTTATACCAGTGACTAGTATGGCACCTGTCACATAACAACTTATTATAAAAATCTTTTCTTGTTTCCCATTTTCTATGGACTAAAGTACAAAACTCACTTAACCACTATTCTAAGTCCTCCGTAATTTCGCCCAACCTACATTTTAAAAACATCTCCGTCTCCTACTTGATGCCCTCCATACTACCCAGCATATATATGAAGCTGGGTATTCTAGGAAATGAGAGGCATTTTGACAAATGTATTTTCAAAATGATCACATCATAACGTCCATCACTGTTTTTTCCCCTTAAATCACCAAATAACCTGGACTTACAGATATCCTTGTCCCCATTTTTGGCGTTCACGTCCCTGATTGAATCTCCCTTAGCCTTGAACTTCATCTCATCCTGAGCCACGATGAAGCACATTTGAACATTGATTGATAATTTAAAAAGTCGAAAGATGTTTACTTTTTAGACCTGCTCAAAAACTCTCCAGATCAAACTGATCTCACAAAATGACCCTGTCCAAACCACTGGATAGTTGTTTTTGTGGCTCACCATGAATGTTCACGTGTGTACTTGGGGTTATATTGTTCCCTTTGCCTTGCATTCTACCTCCCTACCCCACTGTTTCTTTTCTGGTTAGACCTGTCCAAACCCTACTCATCTTTTCAACACAGTTAAACAGCTACCTCCTCTATACATATTTTACTGTTCCCTCCTGTTAGTATTAATTTCTTCCTCTTTCTTGTCTCCAAAGGCCATTGTTTACACCCCTTTTAGAACAGATATCACAGTCAGACTTGAGGTCCAGAGAGTTGTGTGTATGTGTTCTTGGGGGTGAGTATCTTTTTTCCACTCCTGGTTTCCATGAAGGATTTTCCCTTAACATTCCTGACCTCTTGCTCCTCCCTGACTTTCCCGCATGGAGTAAGTTTCTGCTCAGTGGGTGGCAGCTTTTGGTCCATGTGTCTTAAGTGGACAGAGTTAATATATCAAGGATTCTGAAGGTGCCTATTTGACCTCCTTTCTTGTTCCCTCTCCAATTTGACCAGTTGGAGAAAAAATCTGAAGGAAGTGTGTCTACTTTGCAGACTTAAACTTACACTTATTGGGCCGGTCCGAGGTCTAGACCAGAGAATAAAGGAATAGCGAGTCCAATTTGGCTTTCACACTAAGCCTTGTGCTTCAGCCTAGTCTCAGTTGGCAATAAAGTTGACATATTACTTACATGTTTTTGGGGTTTTTTTAATCTTATCTCCTCAATTTGTTCTCAACTCTGGTGGAGAAGGCGCTACTTGTTGGGCTCCTTTCATTCATGTCTTCTGTACATTATTTATTAATCTTTTAGAGCTGAGACTATGTCAGGTCCATCTTGTATCTAATGCATCTGGCTCAGGGACTAACACACGGTAGGTGCTCAATATGCATTGCTTGGATTTTGAATTAAGCAAATGTTCAAATGGGGACCTTAAAACTTTGCTGAAGCAGAGAAATGATGGGTTGCCCTGGTGAATATAATGAGTACCAGTGTTTACTTGTGAAACTTCTTGTGTGCTTTTGGCATTAATTAGCATCAATGAGTCAAACAATTACTCTGAAGCAATCTCTGTGTAATGCAGTGACTGACAGGTGTCCAAGTCGACAAGTGATCTGCAGAGTTCTCTGGTCCACAGAACTATGGATCGGGCATAATTCTAAAGGCCTCAGGCTTTACCAACTTGTGAGAACACGAGACCACATTAACACTAATATTTGGATTTCACCAGCAGTTTGTTTCCACCTGTCACTAGAGATCCAGCCTTCTCATGTTATAGTGTGTATTCTCCCAGTGGCTGAAAATCACAAGTGCTCAAGGATAAGTCCAGCTTGTGTTCTTTTGATCTAGCCATCTCAAAGGCACCTTAACCACTTTCTCTGCTGCCACTGCCTTGCATGAAAACTTGTGCATAGGTGTTGAGGGTGCTGATTCCCAGTTCTCTCAAGGTCACTAATCCTTGAGTTCCAGAGCAGTCCTGGGTCCTGTACTGCATTTTTCACAAGGGAAACAGTACAGAGAGAGAAGAGCTGAGGCCAGAAGATGTTATAAACCTTGGAGAATGGTTACACTTAGTGAAGGGGAGGAGGAAGGAGTAGGAAGATGACCAGGGACAGAGACCAAATTGATAAAAGTTTCCAGAGTTGGTTTGACAGAAAAGATCAAACATGTTAAACTATTTTTTAGCAATTTGTTTTTAAGGATACCATTAGAGATCCTCACAAAGATTTAGTTTATGGATGTTTATTCCGACATTGTTTATATGAGTCACTTCCGGAGGATAATTTTGGTCAAGTGGTAGAACAAAGGTCAGATTGTAGTGATGAGTGAGCAAGGAGGAAATAGAGGCAGTGAAGTCAAGGAGAGAAAAGTGACAGAATCTTAAGGAGAACAACAAAAGTCCTGAGTCAGAAACAGGGGAAGCCAATGGACTGAAGAGAGGGCAGGTAGAGATGAAGCTGGAGGAGGATTACACAGCGCTTCATAAGCAAGGGAATTTTCCATTTATAGAAAACAGTTGGAGGATTTTAGCTAGGGAATGAGACGATTTGATTTCCTGTTGGAAAACATTTACTTAGGCTATTGTTAGAAGAATAAATTTTAGGGAGAAAATAGCAGAATAATTGGCAAACCAGTTAACAGGTTCTAACAAAAGATTGAATAGCCAGGTTGGCTTTTACTATAAACTTATTTTTTGTGAATTACAATAATAACCCTGCAATAAACATAAAGATGTAGCTATTCCTGTACCTTACGTTATTCTCTCTGGAGAGAATTCTTTTGTTAGAATTTCTGTCTAAAAGATAGGATCTTATTTTTTTTTCTTAGTAGTCTGTAGCAGCACTATTCACAATAGCCATAAAATGGACACAACTCAAACGCCCATCAATGGGATATATGGATAAACAAATTGTGGTATGTAGACATATATGATGGAATATTATTCAGCCATAAAAAGGAATAAAGTACTGATACATGCTACATGGTGATGAATCTCTAAAACATTATGCTAAGTGAAAGAAGCCAGACACAAAAGATGGCATATCCTATGATTTCATTTATATGAAATGTCCAGAATAGGTAAGTCCTTAGAGACAGAAAGCAGATTGGTGGTTTCCAGGGGCTTGTGGGAGGACCACTTAATGGGTCTAAGGTTTTCTTTTCAGAGATGAAAATGTTTTGGAACTCAATATATGTCATGGTTGCACAACATTGTGAATGCACTGAATGTCACATTATACGCTTTAAAGCTGTTAATTTTGTTTTATGTGAATTTCACCTCAATAAAAAAATTTTTGAAGTCATCTGTACATTTCTCAACTTTGAGAAACCTTATTTGTAGTGTTTTCAATAGTGCTTTCTAAAAGTGTGGTAGCAATTTACCCTAGTGTTGGCAAGGTCCCAGTTTCACCAATTATACCTGCCAGTATGTCTGCAAATAACACTTCAGTTAAAAATTCCCATTTCTTTAATTGTTTCTCAATCACATGTCCTCTTGTAAAAATTGTCTCTTTTTGTCTTTTACTTATTTATCTATTGAGGTCTTATGCTTCAACTATCATTTTGTATGTGCCTTGTAAAATAACCATATCATCCTCTTTTCTGTTCTGTTTGTTGTACATATTTTTCCACAGCATGTCTGCTTTTTAAAAAAGTCTACATTTTTTTTTTCACACTTTTACACCGTCAAGCCTACCTGTCTTTTTCCATTGCAATTTTTTCTTTTACCTCTAGGTTGAGAGATTCATCCTTTTTAAGAGGTCTGCCCAAACATTCAATTATACTTTTTCCTAGCTTTTCTATGATTTCATTCATCAGAAATTTATTCTTAATGGTTAAAGATTTTTTATAAGGCTTCCTATGGGCAAATGAGCAGTTCTAATTTTTGTTCTTACTGGAAAGATATAATTTTGAGCATGGTTTCTCAAAATTGAGCAATATGCGGACTACTTTTAAAGGAAAAATATTATCTTGGCTCTTTAACAATGACTTATTTTTATTATGTTATCTCCTGTTATGGGTTGACTTGTGTCCCCCTCAAATTCCTCTGTTGAAGTTCTAACCCCTAGTACTTTTGAATGTGACCTTATTTGGATATAGGATAGTGGCAGATGTTAATTAGCTAAGATGAGCTCATGCTGGAGTAGGACGGGTCCCTGATCCAATACGACTGTGTCCTTATAGAAAGGGGAAATTTAGAGATAGCATACATGCTGGGAGAATACCATGTGAAGACTGGAGTTACACTGTCACAAGCCAAGGAAACATCAGAAGCTGGGAGAGACACCTGGAACAGATCCTTCCCCAGGGTTTCTAGGGGAAACATGGCCCTGATGACGTCTTGATTTTGGACTTCTAACCTCCAGAACTGTGAGATATTAAATTTCTGTTGTTTAAGGCACCCAGTTTGTGGTATTTTGTTCTGGTTGCTCTAGCAAACAAATACATTTACATATGTACAAACTAATATTAGTTATACACTGCACAAACCTACGGTTCTTGTATAGCTATCAAAGCAAAACAAATGTACAGAATACATACATTTAAAATTATAAACCCAATGTGTTTTCAATGAGCAACATTAAGTTAATGCGACAATTGGTATAGTTTTGCTGCAACTACATACTGGCTCTCGATATGAATAGGTTCCTGACTGCCCTCGTTATGTGTAGGTGGAATGAAACTCTCTCACCCATTCTCTATCTAAGAACCTCTCTTCATACAATGCTCAAGACATCATTTAGTTTTCACTTGGCCTGTTCAGTTCTCCCTTGTTCTTTTTGCAGTAATTCTCAATAATTTATAAATGCAACTGCAAACATGGGCCCGGAAATGATGCCATAGCTCTTGGTTACAAGTTGGTCATCCAAATAATCCAGGAGATGCTTATGCTGATTACTTTTAGATGACCATTAAAGTGAAAACACAAAATAAAAAATTCTCATGGGAACCTTGCAGACTCCTGAGAACACATGCGCAAACTACCAAGCATGCAGAGAACTCAGTTTGAGAAAAGTATAATCCTGCAGGCCCCACCCATCTGATGAAGTTTGTGCTAGGAATGACTCTCCTTACTCCTTCATTTTCAGTGAGTACACTAGATCCTTGGGACAGAGAAATTTTCCTGGTGACCTCAATCTGGTTTGCTTTTCTGTGTTGTGTTGACTTCTCGTCCTACTCCCCTCTCAGAGAATCCTGAAGATGCTGTGATTGCTCACCCAAAGCCAGCTTCCTTGCTGCCACTGGATACTGAAAATGTAAGCTCTGAATAAGGTTTTATACAATGTTCTCATGACCTACTATAAAAGCTCTTTTTTTTTTGAACTTTAGTTCAGCTAAAAATGTCAGTTGAAAACAAACCAGTCAAAGACCAACAGGAAAGGATGGATTTGCATTAGCACTTACTGAAAAAAAAATAATCCCAACAATGTAAATCTAGACTGTTGTGGTCTTACTTCCCAAAACGCCCAGAGTAGGAACCGGAAAGCCAGCAAACCACTTCTCACGCTCTATAATTTGGAAGAGGAGAGAACCAGATTTCACAGTGTTTGGACACCTTTGCTCAACTATATTATAAGCACATTTTTTTCTTCAAATTTCTGGGAAAACTAGCATTTCTCTAAAATAAATGCAAGATTTTGCCCACACCTGGGCCCCCAAAAATGACCTGAAGAATTTATTCAAGATTTCTTGTAGAAATAAGTATCATAATCATTGAAACACTCAATTAATTTCACCAATGTTTGCTAATGGGATAAGCAGACATGGAACATGCTGACTTATTCCTTTGTGCGGTGCCACATCCTGGGACAGGATGAAAGAAGCGAAGCCTGCAAGCTTGGGAGCACTCAGCTGGGTCTCTTCCCAAGACAGCTTTGAAGTCAAGATGATTCAGCCAGTCAAGGTGTTGATAATGGGAAGCCCGGAGAGAGTCGGTGGCATGGGGAGAGAAATCTAAATTTCAATCCTGGAAGACCTCAGATAGAGAAATTGTTACATTCTTTTAGCTCTCATTTTCACATGTGTACCTTAAGGACATTGACCTATCTTATAGAATATTGTAAAAATTAATTGAAGTAGAATATATAAAGTGCTTCTGCCTGAGACACACACACAAACACATACAGTCACACATGTTATATAAGACAGGTCCTTACTCACACATGAATATTATTAGGTTGAAACATTTGAAATTGCCTGTATTGACCGTTTTTGACCTATTAAAAATGACAATTTCATAAGGCTTGACTTAATATGTATACAGTCAACCCTCCATACCCACAGGTTCCACATCCACGGATTCAACCAACCATGGATGGAAAGGCCTATGATGGTTGTGTCTGTGCTGAACATGTACAAACTTTTTTTTCTTGTCATTATTCCCTAAACAATAAAGTATAACAACAATTTACATTGCATTTACATTGTATTAGGTATTATAAGTAATCTGGAGTTGATTTAAAGTATATGAGAGTTCATACATTGGTGATATGCAAATACTACACCATTTTATATAAGGGATTTGAGCATCTTTGGATTTTGATATCTGCTGTGGTCCTGAAACCATTCCCCTGTGGATTCTAAGGCAAAACTGTATAAGGAATTATGGGCAGTGGCAAAAACAGTGAAAAGCACTACCTGTTTGGGCTAAAGAAAGCACACATCTATACTTAAAGATGTAACCCAGTATGACATACAGACAGTACACTGAGAAAAGAGAAAAAGAAAACACAGAGCAATAGATGTGTCCACCCCTAGTGCATGTTTAAGAAAGAGCACAGCAAGAGAACTGAACTAGGCACTAGACCCATTTTCGCATATAGATGCTGTGTTAACACCAACTCCTCAAAAAAAAGTAATTTGTGAGCTGAGAAAAAGAATAGGTCCAACTTTCCAAGGCAAATTAAAAATATACCTTGATATTGCTTTGATATTTATTTTTTAGTTACTTAATTAACCCTGAAGTGTTCTCTAATGTTGACGCCAGGATGTGAGTCATAATATTTTGCTCATTAGCCTTTATTTGCTATCAGAGTAGACGTGCCAGCCCTGAGAGAAGCACAATTACAGCTGTTTTTCAGCTTTTCAGGCTTGCAATGAGCAATGGTCTATAAATTTGTCACCCCCATGTACAATGTCCTGGAAATGACTTGCCACCCCCAGGTTTTGTCTCCTGTTTGACTTTCCAACCCTAGGTGACTTTCCTGCCCAGTGGCTGGACAGGATCCCTGTGGCTTTGTCCAGTGAGGAGACAAGGTGACCACTCATAGGAACTAGGTCAAAATGGTCAAGATTCAGGTCAAGAGTGTTTTATTTATGGCAGCCAGCAGGACTAGAATGAGGTCAGGAGATCAGTTTAGTATCTATATTGAATTCTTACCCTTTGGGCTTAAAAAAAGAAAGGACCAAGAAATGTAACTTTACAAAGCCTGGGATTAGGGGGTGAACTTTCAGTAAGGAGAACTCCAGGGTGGGTTAGACCCCAATTGCCATTAACTTCCTGCGGTCCCTGGAATTAGGAGTTCAGGGAAACCCTCCAACAGTCAATTTAAGCAAATACAGAAATTTCATCAGGTTTCTTACTAAACACAGACCCAATGCATTGCTCAATTTCTGTATGGTAAAAATTATATGCTGTGGTGTATGTAAAAGCCAGAAGTGGAGGGCGTTTCATCCCACAGAAGAGCAGTGCCAATTTCAGTTGGTGGCACCACAGTGGCTTCCAGTAACCTAAAAAAAATATTATGTTAAACTGTTTCCCTAATGTGACACTTTCTTCAAAACAGAAAGAGTGAAATGTTTGACTCAATAACAATATTCTAGATCTTGTAACGAAATCTTGATGAACATTTAATTATTTTTTGCTTGTTTTTAATCTCCTGTTTTTCTCCTGGTTGATTTAGGGTTGGTGACTTTATAGAGAATAGGATTTGGTGACAAATCCTCTTTACTTTTGATTTGGTATTTTTTTTCTGCTCAAAGTCAGAAGAATTCTGCCCCGCTAATTATTTAGAACAGGTTTACCCAAAGCCTGCTTAAGAGTGTTGTGTGGAAATACCACGTGTCAAATATAAGTCAATATTCACTTTGGGATGTTAATTTTATCTGGATAACTTTGGCTTTATATAAGACAAAATCCGTAGTAGTAAAGACATGATCAAGCTCAGAATTATGCAGTACACTTAAGTTTACACTTTATTTTTAAGACAGCTACTCGGTGATTACTATAAAATGCTTTAGTATGAGGCCAGCCTGGTGGAGCAGTGGTTAAATTCACATGCTCCACTTCAGTGGCCTGGGGTTCATCAATTTGGACCCCAGGTACGGACCTATGCACTGCTTATCAAGCCATGCTGTGGGAGGTGTCCCACATATAAAGTAGAGGAAGATGGGCACAGATGTCAGCTCAGGGCCAACTTTCCTCAGCAAAAAAAAAAAATAAGAAGAGGAGGCTTGGTGGCGGACGTTAGCTCAGGGCTAATCTTCCTAGAGAAAAATGCTTTAGTGCATATCAGCAGGTGAAAAGTACTACAGTTAACACCTTACTTGGGAAATCACAAGTCTGGGTCAACACTCATTTTCGCCCAACTTGGTCCTTGGGGCCAGTTGTTGTTTGCTGGCCTGGGACTCCCAAAGCAAACAAGTTATTGAGTCACCAGTATATATTGTTAACAACCAGGAGAAAATGATTTGGCTGGATTTTGTCACCTACCAAGAAAGATCTAGGTTTAAATCCTGGTGCCTACCATTTATTAGCTTTAAGAAGTTGACTTAACTTCTCTGAATTTCAGTTTCCTTATTTGTAAGAAGAGAATGATAATAATAAAATGTAGTTGTATATTGTTACATAAATAAAATGAGATTAGCCTCGTTACTAGATAAATATTAGCTATTACTTTCATTCTTCTCATTTAGCTTTTATAATCAAAGTATACAATGCGGCACAGTTGTAGAGGGACAAATTAGCCAACAGGAAAATTCCTTACTATAAAAGTGATTTAGTGGTGAACATGATGTAGTCTATATGCAAGTCGAAATAGAATGACGTACCCCTGAAATTTATATAACATTATAAACCAATGTTACCTCGATAAAATTTTTTTAAACGATTGAGTCAAAGAAAATTCTTTTGGGAATTGTTAACTTTGACTACTGCCTCTCCCTCTTTGCCCATCCTGCTCTATTGTTTATATTGTAACAAAAAGATTAACCAACCTTAATGAAGACTGTGAAACAGCCTCAGAATTTTATGGGAGTTAATGATTTACTCAGTACATACCATGCCCACAGCCCTGTGTCCAGGAGTGACTCCTTACACATTGGTTACCATACTTTATGTTGACCACCACAACATCGTCCTGACCACCTAATTTTTTTTTTTGCTAAGGAAGATTCACTTCCTGAACTAACATCTGTGCCAATCTTCCTCTATGTTTTTTGTATGTTCATTGCCACCACAGCATGGCCAATGAGTGGAATAGGTCAGCACCTGGGACCGAACCTGGGCTGCTGAAGTGGAGTGCACCAAACTCAACCACTAGGCCACAGGGCCGGCCCCCTGGCCACATAATTTAACCAGGACCCTTGAACCAAAGGTAGCTATTTATAGGTTCACCAGAAAACTTTCTGCAGGAAGAGTAATTCTATATTGGAGAATACCTAAATGGATCAATCAAATTCTCTCTCTTAGAGTGTATCACACACAGACACACACGTGGACAGAGAGAGAAAGAGACACTGAAAAACCTACAACTAGGAAGAATGAACAGACATTTTGAAGCCATAAATAAACAGAAACCATGAAAGAAGGATAACTGGGAGAGTCAGGAGTTAGCATAGGCAGTAGGGAATTAAGCAGGAGCAAAGAAACACAGAGAGGAGAAAAGAGGCTGAGTCTGGCAGTGTCCCTAGCTTATGACTGGTTTGGTGGGAAAATCATCAGAGCTGCTACTGGACAGCTAGAATTGCCATCGAATTGGGAAAGAAGTTCAGTTCTCCTTGAGGGCCTAGATGATTGTAAATATTTTAAAGGTAAGGGGGCCTCCATGAATCCTTTCAACTATTCCCAGATAGTGACCACTTGGTCAATCTCTGAGTGATGTTGGGCCTTACAGGTTACCAAGTTCTGACTTCTTTCTCTCCCTTTTCTTCCTTTCTCTTTGGCTAGCAGACAGCCTGCCAACACTCGTAGGCCTCTGTATCCAAGCATCCCAGCAGCAAGTTGGCCTTGGTGTCAAACCCCAATGTACTATGTACTCAAAGGTAAAGGCTAGTGAAAAGAAAGGCCAAGAAGAAGACCCCTGTGAATGCATTACAACAAGAAAGAGCATAGTTTACCAACTGGAAAACAGCTTGTTTGTCTCTGTACATCTGCCATATACTCCATTTCCTCTACCTAAAATGTGCCTTGCCCTTTTGTCTACCAGTCCAAGCCCTTCACCAAATCCTTGCAGAGCCTAATGAAAATGCACAGCCTCCTAGGAACGTTTCAGTTGACAGACTTCCGCCTCATCTTCTCTAGCTCTTGATTATTTCTATTGTCCTATATTAGAATGTGGCAAGAGAAAGACTGCTTTGTAAGAAGGATTTTATTGATTTGTGTTTTCCCCTGTTTTGTGTCTAAAAGATTACGTCTTCTATTCCTTACATGTTTTCTAAAACGTTAGGTACTGTGCTTCATGCATAATTGATGCTCAAGAAATATTGACTAATCTTCAGTAATAACAAATAATAACAGCCATAACTGACATTAATGATAATCAGTATGGAAAACCTTGTATATGTCAGGTAAGATCTTGTTGCTTTACTTATATTATCTCTGGTCCTCATATTGAGGTGAAAGAAGGCCTTTTTTCATTCCCAGTTTACAGGCGAGGAAAATGAAACTCAGAAACGTTAAATAACTTGGCAGAAGTCACAGGGCCTTGAGTTACACTGTCAAGATTACACTCAGGGCCCGTTTCTGCTGTGCACTGATACTTAACATTTTCAGCTGTTGTACAGAGGGCACTCTAGATCACAAGCACTGCTACTGCTTATAGCCTGAATGGGAGTTTTTACAATTGTCTACTTTATTTTGAAAATGCTTTGCATTTTGGAACTAATATTTTTCTTCCTTAAATGGTTTTTAAGGAAACGAAAAGTCATTTATTATGTGTAGTTCTCTTTCTCTCACTTTTTTTTTTTGTGGTTGTGGAAAATCCAAGGGTGATTCATACATACAAAATCAACTTCATAGTTTTTACTAAAGGTGGGCAGCTCCCTCCTCCCTGCCCCAAGGGCGTGGCTCACAAATTCTTCATATCACTTATATTTTCATTCAGAGTAAGCCACAAGTATTGTCTAGAGTTGAAACCGTGACTCATAGTTTTTACTGACTCTTTGTACATTAAAATTTTATCAACTTACAAGAGATTGTAAATACCTTCTTTAACCGTACAGATTAATGTCAATAGTATAATCGTAAGTCACTAACATTCTAACTGAATAAGGCTACTTACAATTTAAACTGAATGTGGGCCAAGAGGTTTTTCTGTTTAATCCATCCATCAACCAAAGAATTTTTGAGCATTGACTTCACAAATTCAAGAGATGAAAACTAATTACAAACAGCATGCAGCCCACAGGACAACAATTATGAATTATAACAAGATTAGGTTCACAGAGACCTCTCTTTAGACAAGTAAAAAGAAATCTCTAAACCTCCTCCTGATTAATTACATCTTGATCAGGGAGTGATTTGTGTTATATTCATTTTCCTGAGACTCAAACTTGTGTGTGCTAAAAAGGCAATTGCATTTCTACTGCAGAGCAAGGAGTAGATAATTACACTTCATAGTAGGTAATCTTGGTCAGGCTGGTCTCGGATGGAAAAGTAGTTACACAGCTCACCAGGTAACCACCACTTGTCATCTTGTGTCTCTACTGTTCTAAAATCCTTTAACCTAAAAATTGTCTTTAGATCATGGCAATTCAGTACAGACGAGAGCTATCCATGGGAAACTGATAAATCAATACTCCAATGTTAATTTGGACCAAGGAACACAACTGCTAGGTAAAAATATGATTATTAGAAAATCATATCCAATAACGTATGTATTCTTTTCCACTGAGATATACCTATATGAGAAATACAATCAAGAGTAGTGTTTTCTTAGTTTATTTGGAGACAGAGCAATGAGCCTTGGGCGATCTTAAAGGACAATCTCTTCAGATCTGGCCTGTTACTCTTTTCTCCCTCACAGACCAGATACCCCCAGCGAACATGCTAGAATATTCCTGCAGGTAAATTTCCCTATATGTCAATCCTTACTCTGTTAAAATTATACAAAAGAAATAAAAATTGCAAAACCCTACAAAAACCAAGAGAATGGGTGGGTTCATTAGCACTTGAGAGATTTCAATAAATTTCTGAAACAAACCAAATAATAAAACTGATGTTTCAGTACTTATTTCATAAAATTCTGCATTTAATACTTGTGTTTTATTTTTGAAGACATGTTCAGAATTTATCATATTTAAAAAATTATTGAAGTTAAGTAGTTAATTCATTTTAAATTAAAAAATTTATAAACATTATAGAACATAAAATTTAACATGTCAAATATACATACTATATTTCTAAAATAACTTGTCAAAATAAGTTGTTAAAATAAGGTATTATTAAAATAAAAACATTATTTTCATCATTTATAAGTGAAGATTTTCTATATAGAATTTCCTGTATTAATTTCAATATTCTCATCTTCATATCCCACATTTGGGGGAAATCTTCCACTTTGCTGTCATAATTCAATAAATTGTCTCTATTAATTGTGTGCAGTTGGTCATGAAGAATAATAATAAAGTAGTGAATTTTTCAAATGATTTACATTTTTAACTTTGTTATATCATTTTCTAGGTTATCTGTTATGATAATGTCACTCTCCGTTCTTTCTAGTTTTTTTTTTAATTGGAGAGAAAGAGGTGAGATTACACATGGGTGTCCTGTACAGTTCAAGGAAGTGTGCACTGCATGTGAATGTCATCCACCTCTTGGGACAGCAGGAAATAGGATGAGAATGGATGAGTGTACCTAGATCTCATCAGCAAGCCATCCTTGATCACCACTGGTTTCTGAGAAGCACTTCTCAATTTAATGCCAAAATTTGGGGGGAAGTCATCTTTAAATTTTGGGATTATGACCTGCCTCCATCCCCATCAACTGACCAGATTCTATAATAAGATAAAGAGTAATGGCAGAGCAAACTGGTTCAAAATCGTTCATTAAATCTGGATATGCAAAATGCAAAAATACCTTGGGAACAAATAAAATATTAGAATGGATGTCTCAATTTTTACTGGTTGTGCAATGTACTTGGCTATTCAAGCTGAAAGCACTCTGAAGTCAGACAGAAACTGGCAGGTGTAGGACTTTCCAAAATGTGTAAAGCGTTTATATCATTGGAGGAAGACTAAATCAAATTCTGTATTTAACCTCTTGCCTGATCAGTTTCATCAGCTTGCATATTTATACAAGAAGGGGTCAGATCTACTTAATCATTTGTGTTTGCCAATGTTTTGGAAATTTTCGAAAGAATTTTGGTTTTGGAAAAAATTGACACATATCCTCAGTGGTGCTTTACTGAACAAATGGCTCATTTCCTACATCTGGATTATATTATCCCATTTAGGGTTGAACTTGTGGTTAAAATGGTCCTTGCAGCAAGGTGATTAGATGGGTTCCCAAACTGAGGCAAACTAGTAGTGCGGGTCCTTGGGTCATGACTTCAGAAAAGTCTTCCTAGCCCTACAATCTTGACTAGTCCTGTTGTATCCTCAACTTCCTCCCTCCCTCCCCCCTTCTCTCCTTTCCTCCTCTCCTCCCTCTTTCCTATGATCAGGGGGCAAATGACAGTTTTCATATTGCTCAGCCACTTTTAGAGAAAAAAATTCTTAAAAAAAGCCAAACTTACATTCTACATTTAAGGTCATTAAACAGGGGTGAAGCCTTTGATTTTATCCATAAACTTTGACTTTGGACAAAAGAATGTGCTATACTTGCTCTGTCCTTCAACAGAAAGTAGTGCAAACAAAATAGGGATAAGAAATGAATCGCACGCCAACATTTTGACCCTATAAAAGTGGCTCAATGAGGCAGAGGTTCAAATTATCCCCCTCCAAACCCCTACTCCCAAATGAAAGTCTGCAGACGCCAAACATGTCTGCGCTGACGGGCTTTCTGTTCTGGAATCTCACTGTCTGCTGGCCCCTACCAGTCCCTGATTTACTCGTAGAGAACAAGATTCCCTCACCAGCGCAGAATTGCTTCTGGAAGAGGTAACAGCCCCACCTCTTGCTGTTTTCCTAATTTAGCATGTAGGTTTCCTATTTAATGGACATGATTGTGTGCTTTCTTTCTAGCACTATTTGAAAGCCTTTCATCAACTTCCCCTCAGATTGACACATGGGCAGAAGAGAAATCTGGGCTCTTGAGGAATAGACTCCAGAGCATGCAAGCCTTCTTTGGTCTACAAGCAGTTGGCCAACTGGATGCTGAAACTTTAAAACTTATGAAGCAGCTAAGGTGTTGGGTCCCTAATATAGTGGAGGATAGGTCATTTTTTCCCTAAGAGAATGGAAGCAGTTAACTGATAACTTGACCTACAGGTAAAAAGGTGGCTCATAATTTTTCCTCTGTACAATGTGTAATGTTACTTTAGCTGGCAGGATCAGTTTCAGCACATTATAGACTTAAGTATTATGTATCCTGGACTATCCTAGTAAGGAGGCGGAGATTCTAGTTGTAGCATCAACTTTCTCTCTTTGTGTGACTTTGAGGAAGTTTTTCATTGTCTTTGAACCTGTTTTCCAATGTAATATAAAGGGATTAGTCTAGAAGGTCTCTGGAGATCCTTTTGGGGTCTGTAAATCTATGTTATCCCCAAATCACATTCTTGTGTATTCCAAACCAGGCTTTATCTCTGTTCCTTGAGTATCGAGTTAATAAATCTTCTTTAGGTGGCTTAAAATAGCTGAGAAAAAAGCATTTTTTAAATTAAAAAATATGATAGAGGACTAATGGCTTCATTTTTTTTCCTTGTATAATAAGTTTCAATGAGAATTAAATTTTAAGGAATAGTAAAATCAGCTGTCTCTTAACAAAGGTAGCATGGTACAACAGATCATTTTCCTGGAAATTTAGAAAGTTCAAAAACAACAAATATTGAACCCATAATTTTGGATGGAGCTGATTCTTTGTCAAGTGAGATTCTGAACTACAACTCAAATGAAGCAAAGGATTAAGACCTGAGATAATTCCAGCAACAAATCTGTAGATAATCACCTGTACCCTGTCCTTTATTTGCATCCATTCAACACATTTTAATTGAGTGCCTAATATGTGACAAGCATAGGTTGAATTTCCAGGAATGTGAAGATGAATAAGGAAGATTTTTGCATTCAATCTCAAGTACATCAGAAAGATATTTCTCTACTAATGAATGCCTTTTAAAGTAAAACTTCATTGATTTCAAGTATGCTGATATAGTTAAATATTTTGTATAGTAGTGTACATTAGTCTCATTTAGTAAAATATTGGATAAAGGAAACATTTTAATATTTTTCTATGCTAATGTTTAGTTTTAATTGAAAGGCAAACCAAGATAGAAAGCAGTAGCTAATTCTTTCCAAGAATTTATGAACTTAATGATTCTTCAGTATTTTTTTTACAATAATATTTCTTTAATGTTGTGTCTCAGAACTCTGGTACCACTAATTCAATCTCTTGGTGTATCACTTATTGATATGTAACATAAGTTGAACGTTAATTTATTAGTCATACTCAATTATCTTGCCTTGTACTTCAATGAAATTAAAGCAACATTCAAATGTTTTATATTAAATAGAATTTTACACTGTGTTTAAAATTATTAATGTGTTATACTAATTTTTAAATCTTGGGTGATTATACTGAGTTTAGATTTTTTTTTTGAGGAAGATCAGCCTTGAGTTAACCTCTGCCGCCAATCCTCCTCGTTTTGCTGAAGAAGACTGGCCCTGAGTTAACATCCTGCCCATCTTCCTCTATTTTATGTGGGACACCTGACACAGCATGGTTTGACAAGTTGTGCGTATGTCTGCGCCTGGGATCTGAATTGGCAAACCCTGGGCCACCAAAGCAGAATGTGCGAACTTAACTGCTGGGCCACGGGGCCGGCCTCTAGATTTTTTTTTTTTTAACCAAGAATACTTGTAAACATACAAAAGATAAGGCTGTCTCTAAAGAAACTTTAATATACCATGGTGTACCTTATATTTCTGATTCTATAAGGAAATAAAACAAATCATCAAAAGGATAGATTTAAAAAGTACAACGATCTTTAAAATGTCATATTTGGGGGCTTACTAAATGTGTGATAGTCCAAATAGCTAATTATGCTCCAGATCTTTCCCCTGGCACTGTGGACCATTCTATCCAAGCAGCATTCCAGGTTTGGCACAATGAGACCCAACTCAATTACACAAGCGTCTCCTGGGACACTGCTGACACCAGGATCTTCTTTGGAAGCAGTGATACTAATAGTGAAAAGATTGTCTTCATCGAAGACTTCCTATTTTTTAATACGCCCTACCAGAAGTGGTAGGTTTTGCTCTTGTCTTGACAATTTTCTCACAGTTATGAGTTGTTCTGAATTGTCTCCCTTTTTGAACATGGAGATTTATTCCCACTGGAAGAGTCCTTTCGACAGCTGGTTCATGCCTTTCTTCCTGGGGAGGGCGTGGGAGGTGATGTTCACTTTGATGATGATGAACTCTGGACAAAAGGTTCCAAAGGTAAAGGTGAACTTTCTTCAGTGAGGATTGGTGTAATCCCAATCACTGAATTTGTGTAATCATTGGCCTTGAATAGTGGTCAAAGTTACAGAAATCTCCCATTTGGGAGAAAATTGCTTTGTCCATTGTATGTACATAAGCGGTCAAGACATTGAGTTTTCCATCTCATATCCCCAAACAGCAATTAAGGCAATGAAACAGAATCAACCAAAATGCTTTCTGTGGTCTTGGAGGGTGAAGCTGACCCCACAGGGTCGTGTGGTGACACTACAAAGTTTGACTTGACCCAGCTTTTTCACCCTGTGGTTGAAGAAAGTCTAACAGAGTTTACCAATTGTTGATCCTTTAAACTTCAGGGTGGTGGAAATAATTTATAGTGATCCACAAACAAAACACGTTGTCATATTTTCAGAAATAAAACAATGATCTTTATTTCATGTTTTACTGCTTTATATCGTATTCCTACTCTTCACTAACATTTTGACTAAATATTATATTAAGAGGTAGCAACACAGGCATTAAATATCTATCTTCAGTCTCTCTGTTTTTTTATTAGTAAAAGAACATGTCACTCTGACTCCAAGCTGGCACAGAAAACATATTCCTCACAGTAACCTAATGCACATTAGAACTGCTTGCGGTAAAAACTTCCCTAACTTGGGCAAATGTGGAATTAGGAGGGAGTGGGTGTTTATATGAATTACATACTAATACTTACTTTTGCCAAGTACTTTCTGCCAGAAGGCTTGACTGAATCAACAGGAATTATTATAATTGGCATGTTTATCCTTTTTATGCAAATATTGCTAAATGCTTTAAAAAAACCTAAAGCCTCAAATTTGAGTTTCCCTCAAGTGTCCATTGTTGCTTGCAGCTCAGCAACTGTTTTCATAGTGCCAAAGTAAACTTTGGATAGACTCCATTATCATTAATTGAGATTTTAATCTTTGTATACTGTACAGTAAGCATTGCTATCGATACAGTAAGCATTGGATATCGATAACATAAACAACAACAAAAGCTAATCTCTATTATAGTTATTTAACTCTTGTAATGTGCCATGTGCTTTACAACTAAATTCTCTCACTAATCCTCTAAGGCTGATTTTATTATCTTCACTTCACAGATGAGGAAACAGACTTTGGTCTGTCTGGCTTCAGGGTCTATATGCACTACCAGTACAGTATTCATTATTTCTTTTACATATTCCAAACTAAGTTTTTTGATATCATTGTACAGTTGTGTGGTGCCCACATATTCTACTTTTTCACTAAAAGTAAAGTGACCATAATTTTTCTCTGCCCAACCACTGAGGAATCAAAGGGCACAACAAAACCAATGACGGAAACTCAGTGGCTCCCACCTGCATCCCTTGGGCCCTATGCTGTATCAGGGCCGCTGTCCCAGCCCACTGAGGAAGGCATCCTTACAGGTTTGGGCTTTGTCCTTCTTCGCTATATATGCAACAGGGGAGGGATGTAATTAATAAGGCTTGAAGAGTCCATCTAGAAAATCTTTTAGAAGAACTGATTTTGTGTGGCATTTACCTTGATCATCAACACTGTCTTTCTTTATAGACTTTCACCTGTTTGCCGATGCTGCTAGGGCCGCATCTGGGGCCTCCACCACTCCAGGGACCCCACAGCTCTGATGTACCCCATCTGATGTACACCCACCCAAACAAGAGAAAGATCTCTGAGGATGACATCAGAGGTATCTAAGCTCTCTATGGTTTGCTGAAGTCTGGTTTTCTTCTCATTCTAAAAGTATTCATTTGCTTTGCTAATTCTCTAAAACAGCTTTTCCCAATCTGTGTACTGTGGATCCCCAATACTACAAAAAGCAACCTGAAAATAGTGTTCCAAGCTCAACTAACTGAGAGAATCGCTCCTAGATCTAGCCCTTTCCTAGATTCCATGGTGTCCTGAAGCTCTGAGAAGTCCTCCAGGAAAGAAACTGGTTCACAGTTGTTTAACCCCGTATCTCCTAAACTTATTTGACCATAGAAATTTTCTCTTTTTCTTCCCTCTTACTCTCCCTCTCTCCCTTTTCTTCCTTCCTTCCTATTATTAATATTGGTGGGCATCCACCATTAATAGGTTTCACAGCATCCCCTTTGGAAAATGCAGTCCTAAGACGTGTAAAAGTGAGGTGTGTTTTTCTCACAAGTGTTGGCAAGTCTGGATCGGAGGGAATCAGGCTGATCGGGTTGGCCTCCATTTATTCTTAATCCAAACTTTTAACCTTATCTTAAAGGGCATATTTTATAATAATTAAGTTGTCTGTGTACCTCTAAGATTCTCCAAATTTTTTTCCCATATCAGAAGAAAAGCTCATAATTGTGCTTTGCACTTTAGCAAATGTACGGCTGGTGCAGACTATAGAGTATCATTTTATAAAAATCTATTCTGTTAAAACATATAATTTATATTAAATTTATTCCAACTTTTGTGTGAGAAAAGAAATTTCTATTAATGATGGGAGATGTATTAATTGAAATGCATAATCTAATCAAAACATAGCTTAATTAAAATATAATCTAATTAATGAAGGGCACGGCATCAGTCTTTGGCCAGACCTGGGACAAAAATATTCCTTGCCTATAGGCTTTGGGGATAGGGTAGATAATTATTGCATTTGCTGTCAAAATAAAACTTTTATTTCATTTTATTTTCTCACTATTTGTGAAATTTCACAACAGGTAGCTGTTATTATCTTTATTTATATCTAAAAATAAATATATAATTTATACATGAAGATATACATTATACAAGAACATACAGTAAGTCAGTGCTGATTGGGACTGGAAAATGTGTTACTGTTTTCCCATTTTAAACCTCATATTGTCAACTGTATCAGTCAAGATCCAACCAGGAACCAGAAACCACTTTAGGCATTAAACAGAGGATGAAGTTTCATAGGCGATAGAAAAACCAAGAAGATAAACAGAAAAAAAGTGAAACAACCTAGAAATTAGCGGCACCCAAAGCCTCCATCAGCCTCTGGGGATGGAGGGACACTGTGAGCAGAAGACATGATCAGCCCGGAAGCCTGAGGGATGGGGGTCGGGGCTTGGTTCCCAGGGTGGGGCTGCCCAGGGGGGGCTGGAACCACAGAGGCAGCAGCTGTCTATAAGGAACTGGAGACAGCCACACCTCCCAAGGAAGAGAGGGGAGAGGACAAGAAATCCTGGCTCTTCTCCTCCTACTCTCAGTCCCATTGGCTGAACCTCCCTAGAGGCCAGTTGGCAAGAGGGCCCAGGAAGTTAAGGACATCAACTTCACCTTAAAACTAACCAGAGACCCTTCCTCAAAACACATCAGTATTTGAGAGTAAGAACTAGGCATGAACCATGATATATGACCTGAAGACTTTTCCTACCACATTTTATTCTAGACATCAAAACTAGAAGGGAATGCTAATGGTGATTCTACTTTTGAAAAGAATTCAGTGACAATTTGAGGCAAGTCAAGGGGTCATGTTTGGTCATTATTTTCTTACTTTTAGGTCTAAGAAAGAGATCATTCAATGGCTATACTCCAGAGAGATGTGATCCAGACTTCAAACTTGATGCCATTGTGCAGTTACAAGGAGAAAAAATTATCTCTAAGGACATGTAAGTCAAATTTTGGGACTAATATTTTCTTAGGAGGTACACAGTGGAATAGCCTGGGAAACACTCCAAATCAACATTTTGCGAATTTCCCAGCTCAGCTTTGCCCACCACTCTCCTCCTTGTTCATTGTGTTCCAGCACGTTTCTGTTTATTCCTGAACAGAATCTTGTTTCCACCCCAGTGCCTTTGTGCTTACTCTTCCTTTTGCCTTGACTAATACTCTACTCCCAGATATTCACATGGCAGAGCCTCTCTTGTCATTCTGGTCTGTTTTGGGGAGTTTTTTGGTGAGCAAGATTGGCCCCGAGTTAACATCTGTTGCCAATCTTCCTCTTTTGGCTTGAGGAAGATTGGCCCAGAGCTAACATCTGTGCCAGTCTTCCTCTATTTTATACGTGGGATGCCACCACAGCACGGCTTGACAAGTGGTGTGTAGGTCTGTGCCTGGGATCTGAACCTGCGAACCCTGGGCTGTTAAAGCAGAGCATGTGAACTTAACTACTACACCACCAGGCCAGACCCCATTCTGGTCTATTTTAAACATATCTCCTTAGAGAGGGCTTCTTTGACGTTCAACTGAAAGTGTCTATCCTCCTAGTCCTGTCTCCATCATTCTCTAGCATCACTTCATTTTACATTCTTAATAGCATTTAACTATCTGAAATCACTTTTTGTCAATGTCTACTTTCCCTTCCTTCTAATATGTAAGATTCCTTGTCAATATTGTTCATGCAGTATCCCCTGTGCCTACAAGAGTGCCTGGCACAATGGTTTTTCTAGGTGCTGTGCAGGTTAGTTATTGTGAATTAATGCAATATATCAGGGTCTTACTATGTGCCAGGCACTGTTGTTAATGTTCCTCAATCATTAAGTCATTTAATCCTCATATAACCTATGAGACAGGTAGTGTGATGATCCCATTTGGATAGTTAAGATTAAATAATTTTTCTCCTTACTCTGTTCCAGCCGTGCTAGCTGCCTTACTGCTTTCCACAAATATGTCAGACACATTCTTACCTCAGGGCCTTTGCACTTGCTGTTTTCTCTGCCAAGAACATTCTTCTTCCAGATAACTCCATAGCTCATGCTTTCACTTCCCTTAGGTCTTTACCCAAATTTCACTTTCTCAGTGAGCCCTTCCCTGCCACTATATATAGACACTCCTCCCTGATCCCCTATTCCCTATCCCTTTCTCCTGCTCTATATTTCTCCTTAGGAAAAAACTACGTTATAATTTCCTCTCCCTCCCTGCTAGAGTATTAGCTTCATTAGGATCAGGATTTTGATGTCTTGTTCACTGCTGTATCAGTGAGATTAAACAAATTTCCCTATGTCAGGGATCTAATAAATCGCAGAGTTGGGATTTTGGCTGGTATAACCAATTCGAAGGCCTGTGCTCTCAATCTCTACATGGCCTCCATAGACTTAGTTGAGGGTTGGATCATTGGAGAAGTAAAAGAAACAAGTACCCATCCTGTAGTCTATAGGTAAAAGGATTTCTTTGACATTTAGATGTCTGTTTACTACATTTCTTGCCTTAGACATGTTTTGGTTGCTTGGTCATAACTTTCCTGCCAAGAATAAAGCCTTTTTTTGACTCACTGTTATTAACAGGAAAGAAGTTTGGGGCCCTCATGTAGTGCTGGATGGATATCCCAAGGAGATTAGTGAGCTTGGATTCCCCAGAGACACCCATGAAATCTGTGCTCTGTCCATGATCCTAACACTGGGATGAACAACTTTTTCACTGAGACAAGTACTAGACGTATGAAATCATCCTAGTAGCCAGGTTGAGGTAGAAGTCTTCACTGGCAGTTCACGTTGCAGTGAATTTCTGTCTATAATTTTCTGAAATCCACTACCTAGAGCATATAGAAAGTTTTTAAATATTAACTTATTTAAGGCATAGTATAATTAAGACATATTTTGTGCAGCTTTGAGTTCATTCTCAATTTTATGATAGATTTAATGAAGAAAGGTAAACTGTGGAAGATGACTACCCCAAATTCATTGACGATGGCTTTCCTGGAATTGAAAACAAGGCAGATGCAACATATCAACAAGATGGCAAGTTTTTCTATTCTAGAAAGTACTGTTTTAAAAAAAGATTGACTATGGTCTAAATCAATCGACTTTAAGGAGATATATATATATACAGGGAGTTATCTAAAAAATCTTGGGTTGTTACAGTAATTCTTTTTCTTCTAGGTTTTTCCCTCTTTTCCAATCATTATGCAAAAAATGTATTACTTCTTTGCATATTACATTTTAAATAAGAAAATCTAATATTGAAAAATTTTGGAAACGTTGTTTAAAAGTATGTACCAACTTCCACTTTAGCGAGTTAAGGTAACAAGGTGAGGCCAGCCTGCTTTAAAAGTGGACTTTCTGCTTCATTGTTTAAATATTAGGAATCTTTAAATATACTTAAACTTCTTGTTTAAACCACTAAGGCATCATTTCTCTAGCTTGTTTTCATTTCTATTATTCACTGCCAAACAATCCAGATTTTTTCTTTTTCAAAGACATTCGGGTAGGGATGGGCTAGAATGCGTGCTCTAGTCCTCGTTTTCTCTTACAGTATTTGGTTAGATCGGGCAGAGGGGGACATTCAGTAACCATCCTTTTTAACAAAACGCAACGAAAATTAAAACTGACTAGAAAATGGTTCCTAAAGGGGTGCTTAAGGAGTGGGCACAAAGGGTGAAGTGGTGCACCTATAACATAACTGACAAATAGTAATGTAAAACTGATATTTCACAAGGTTGTAAACTCTCATAACCTCAATAAAAAATAAAATAGAAAAAATAGAAGAAAACGGTCCCAAGAAATTGTCTTGACTTTCAGATGTCATACTACTCGAGCTAGAACTAAAAAGAATTTTCTTTTTTCTTGAAGACTCTGTTTATTTCTTTTGTGGATCAACCCAGTATGAATACAGCATCTCTAAAGAATGTGTAATTCATAGTTAAAAGTAAATGACTTTCTAAATTGCTGACCTTCTGCTTTGCAGCTGCAGGATATAAAAGGAATGCCTCTGTGCTTTGCACCTGACTTGTGGATTATGCCACAGTTGACTGTGCCTAAGTATGTTAGTTAGGGCGCTCTTACTCTTTATTCTAGGGTGTAAATATGATTGTTTAAATTCTAGTTTAGTTCGCCTTTTTAAGAGAATGTAAGCCCATTCCATGGGATTACAAGCCGAAAAAAAAAATATATCAGAAACTAGAACCAACCAACCATCAGAGACTATTTACAAAAATCATTACTTCAGGTAATTGCACAGAGTCAAATCACTTACCTTTTATAAAATAAAGATACTACTAAGTGTCGTTGTCAACATTGATAATTTCCAATACTCTAAACTGAAGCCAAAATTTTTATCTTAAAATTCTTTGACTTACAGAATTTTCATAATTTCAACCCAACTCACATTGCCCATTGTTCCTATGACTCCTATTCTGGGACCTCCCCTGTGCCTCACGTAAGGGTTGTTCATAGACATTTTTGATTCTCTTTTAGGTGATGTTTTGAACTTAGAAACTGATGATGACATATGTTTAAAAAAGTCCCATATTGCTTATGTCTGAATCAGTGGTAGCTACACATTCTCAATATAGTCTACAGTTGTGTTTGCTCATTCTACAAGTTTTCAAATTTCCCAGTGATTCGGTGGCTAGTTAGAACCCTTTGTAAATACCACCTCAGCCTCATTGTGTTAAAGGTGTTCTTTGAAACCACAAACCACTTCACAGGTGTTAATCAGAAGGCCTGGCTTTCATTTTAACAATTAACACCCTGGGATAAGGACTTGTGTTGACAAGCAGTTTGCCAACACATTTCCAGGTGATGACACATCCTGCTCACCGTCTGTAATCACTCCTCCATGAACAATAACCTATAGGCAAGCAGTCTGATGATTTTCTTAAGGACTCAATTTCTACTTTAATTTTCTGAGGAATTTTTATGTACCCTACTAAGAAAATTCCAGAATGTGTAAAAGTAGGTTCTCATTAACCTTTCTGTGTTTTTTGCTTTCACGCTATTTATCTTCTTAAATGAAAAGAGAAACTAATAAAATACTAAAGCTGTTTAATAATGAGCATTATTTTTAAAGCTGAAAAATAGCGACATTTCTTTATTTTCATTTCTCATTAAAAATGTTCCTCTGTGGGGAAGATAATACTGTAATCATGCTAAGAAAAAGGCTTTCATCTTCTCCTTCATTCTGTCTTCATAGTGACTAGCACGCTATCCTGCCTAGTCGATGCCCAGTCAATATTCATTGATTTAAGAACTAAAAGGGCTTTAAAAAAATTCTGGTTTACAATGGTAACATTTATAAAGATATGTGAAAATCTATACGTACAGTTAGGCTATTTGATTCTTTTCTCTCACATTCAAATATTAAAGAAAATGTCATTTGTTCTTAAACTTCTTCAAGGAGTTTTTTTTAATTATCTAATGAGACTTTAAAAGACTATAAAAATTTATTGGTAAAAATGAATGCTTTCTAATGAACTAATTTCCTATAAATTTAATAGATGAATCAAACTTTTCGATAATTTTCACTTAATCTCAAAATTAAAAGTCATAGAGGAAGAGGCTTAAAACAAATTACTGTTTTGCATCACCGGCTGAGCCCAGATCTAATCTTGAACTCATTGGAAATAATCTGTTGTAAGGCTCTATTTGGCTCTATTTTGGATAAAGGCATAATAAGTTTCCTTCAACCAATTGCTTAGATTTCATAGGCTTTTCTGGTTTTCTCTGAGGTGCTGGCTAATCCAGATCATAGTATTTCACCCATATGTTGGGATATCCCTTCCCTGCTCACCCTAAATTTGTATTCATGCTTCTTCTCTTTGTCTTAATATTATCCTGACCTGAGCTTCTCCCTGACTCTTAACCACTTAACTTATACTTTTAATCATTCTGTCAATTAAATTAACTTGCATTTTCAATTATCCAGTCAGTTGGAAGATTACAGCCAACATTGCTCTATCCCTTTACATCTGTAGGAGACCAAAGATGGAGTCTAATTTCATGGTATTAAATGTGTGAGATTCTGAAAGGAATAATAGACTGGAGGCCCCTAGAGGACTATTTTCCTGAGTTGTTGGATCAAAGGTACTTCTGTTACTCAAATTTAAAAAATAAAAATTAACAAACTTGACATTGGCCATATGCTTACCTACAGCCTTAGTTTTCCTGGGTGCTCCCAGAGGTGAGAGAATGAGGCAGATCAGTTTTTGAGAAACTATGGGGTAGAGGCCACATTGGATGGTGGATAAGAACATGAAGTCTTGAGTCTGCTGGCCTGGATTCAAACACTGGTAGCACTGTTTATTAACTACATGACCTTAAACAAGTTCTTGACTTCTCTGTGTCTCAGATTATTCATATGTAAAGTGAAAACAAGCCTTCCAATAGTACCTAATTCATAAGGCTGTTGTAAGGATTAAATGACATAATGCCTTTTAAACCTAGCATGTAGTAATCCCTCAATATGTGTTAGCCATTGTATTGTATTCCAATATATTCTTCTACCTCTGCCTGGACCTGTAGGAAATTCAAGCAGGACCCCATGTTCATTAAGACGTCACACGAGTGCTTTCAAAATTCCAACCACAGCACTCAGTCCTATAGATATGCTATAGTAGCTCTGAGTCTCCCGACTGGGTTCTGGTCCAGTTCCACGGCACTCGGGTACACACAGTATTTCCCTCTGTAGTTGCCCTAGAGAAAATGAAGTTTAGAACTCACCAGGTTATAACCATTCTGGAAGTAGGCCTAGGTTTCTCTTTATGGAAGTAAATGCACCATCTTGATATTCTTATCCGAAAAAGTAAAAGTAGCTGCTTTCCTGCAGAGGGAAAAACATTTTTGCTAATTGAAGTGAAAAATGTACTGCTCTCTGCTTCTTCCCACAGTATCCGTAAATATGCTGAGGCTGTTTATTTTGCCAGATGGTTTTTGAGACCCTGCTGAATCGAGAGATGCCCTCATTTTGTGTTTCCCTCAAATTCTACCACAAACCACACTTCTTGGGAGAAAAAAAAAATCGCCATGTAAGCATGTTTACCTTCAACTGACTAGGAAGCTGAAACCTCTCCATAAGTGATGACTCACCATTGCAGGCCTATAAAAGTAAAGGTAGTTGTCCGGGGAAAGGCAGAAGCCTCCAGGCACAACCATTCAAGATGCACCCAGGTGTCCTGGCTGCCTTCCTCTTCTTGAGCTGGACTCGTTGTTGGTCCCTGCCTGTTCCCAATGATGATGATGATGATGATGACATGTCCGAGGAAGACTTCCAGCTTGCAGAGGTAGAGTATCTTGCCAATTCCTGTGGTGTGATACATCCCATAGATGCACTTCTCTTTTAAAAGCAGGTCATTTTGGTCTCTTCTAGCGCTACCTGAAATCATACTACTATCCCCTTAATCCTGCTGGAATCCTGAAGAAGACTGCAGCGAACTCCGTGGTTGACAGGCTCCGAGAAATGCAGTCTTTTTTTGGCTTAGAAGTGACTGGCAAACTTGATGATAACACCTTAGACATCATGAAAAAACCAAGATGTGGGGTCCCTGATGTGGGTGAATACAATGTTTTCCCTCGAACTCTCAAATGGCCTAAAATGAATTTAACCTACAGGTAAATCATATACTATCTTTCTTTAATATTTGTTAGTTTTTTTTATAGCATTATGTCTAATTTTCAGCATAAGCTACAGATGACAGGGCATGTATGGTCCCTTGTTTTTAGGTAGGCCTTAAATATTTAACTGGAAGTTCAGTCAGTCCAGGAATAACTTTCATGCTGTTGATGAGACTGTCTCATAACATCTATTATTGTTGCATTAGCCCAGCATTACTTTTCATTGGAAATCTCAAAGTATTTCCTTTAAATATGAAATCAAAATAGAAAAGTAGGTTCAGTAAAATTTGAAAATGTAGTATGTCAAGCATATTTATGGCAACAGTGCTAAAAATGGAGAGTTCCACTCTCTGGGAACTTTACAGAGCTATTTCATTTATTAAGGCTATAGCAATACAATTCCAAACTTTTAGCATGCAATAAAAATTTTATTAAACACCTGAATACTTTAAACTTAACGTGCCCAATGGTCAGATATTTGGATTTATTCAAATATCTGATTTAATTCATTTTTTATCTTTATATGGCATCATAGTTAATAAGTTCTTTGAAACAACAGACCTCTTAGAGGAATTATCACTTTTTGAGTTGCAAAGCAGTATTTCAAGAAATATATTCTAAAATAGCTTTCACCCTCCAAAAGTTTAATTAAGACTTTCTCTATTGAATAGAATTGTGAATTATACCCCTGATCTGACTCATTCTGAAGTTGAAAAGGCATTCAAAAAGGCCTTCAAAGTTTGGTCTGATGTCACACCTCTGAACTTTACCAGACTTTACAATGGCACTGCTGATATCATGATCTCTTTTGGAACTAAAGGTAATGATGTAGAATAATTTTTGAAACATTTTTATAGTCTGCTCCTTAATTGGTTCTATTCTTTTACTCCTTTTTTCAGTCATTCATTACCTTTCACAGAATTCAACAAAAATTCACCAGTTCTTTATTTTAGCTAGACACTACTGGGTATAATTAGGTTCTTAATTCTTGCTTTCTTTGTAGAGCATGGTGACTTCTACCCATTTGATGGACCCTCTGGTCTGCTGGCTCATGCTTTTCCTCCGGGGCCAAATTATGGTGGAGATGCACATTTTGATGATGATGAAACTTGGACAAGCAGTTCCAAAGGTAATATTTCTTATGAAGATGTAGTTCATGATTACTAGATTAGATTAGACAGTGACCTCCCCATTGATAGGAAGTTAAGCATACTGTGAATTATATTTGACATTTGATTATATTTTCTAAAATAATTAAACATTTACCTTGTACATATTAGTGTCTACAAGTGACATTCCTACAAACCAATGTGAAACATTAAAAATGAGCAAAATCTACTTAGTTTAGTGGCTTGAGGGCTACCAGCTAATTTTGAAATAGGACCAAAATGTCTTCCTGTCAACCAACGTGTTTACTGTGGATTACCTTTAGGCATGCTGGGGAAGTACAGGTTATTGCAAATACATATGTAAAAAGTATTAGGGCTGGATATGTAGGTCGTAGATGAGTTGGATGTGAATTGAAATAGTTTTTCTCCTGGTAGAAATACTAATGGCACGAGTCCAGCCAAATTTCTGTTCCCTGTTATATGATTTACTTGTTTCAAATTTGCCTATATCACTGATTTTATAAATATCCCCCTAACAAATAGAGTGTCTTACTCCAAACAGCATGAGACAGACCAAATGAATGTTGTATTTACAAGAGCAAAATAAAACTGAGTGTGGAATGAATTCAGTCAGTAGTTGAATCTTCAAAGCTCAATAGAATTGGGAATGTTAATTCAGGAAGAAGAGACAGATTGTTCCAGGGGGCTGGCCCGGTGGCGCAGCAGTTAAGTCCGCACATTCTGCTTTGGTGGTCCAAGGTTCACCAGTTTGGATCCCAGGTGAGGACATGGCACAGCTTGGTGAGCCATGCTGTGGTAGGCGTCACACACATAAAGCAGAGGAAGATGGGCACAGCTGTTAGCTCAGGGCCAGTCTTCCTCAGCAAAAAGAGGAGGATTGGCAGCAGATGTTAGCTCAGGGCTAATCTTCCTCACACACACACAAAAAAAAGATTGTTCCAATTAGGACTTAACTTTGGAGGTGTATTGATACTTAGTTGTGACAATTAGAAGTAGTCTTCACAGGTAGGTAATTTTATCATTCATTTAAATTAAAAACATTATTTTTCCAAAGAGTAAAACTGGACCTTAAATGATTAATGCCTCAATTCCAATGCCTCCAATCTGTCTTTGGAAAGAAAGGCGAGAATTTAAATATTTATGTTCTGAATATTTCACAGGTAAGAATGATTTTAGAAAAAAAAGAATAATATCTAGTATTGTTAAGTTAGAGTCACAATAAGCCTCAGCTTTTGGTGCTTGCATAAGTTCTGGGTTTGAAATATTACTGAAATGAATAAAAACATCTACAAGCTAATCAGGATTAATTTTTAGCTGAAGGCCAAGAATGTTATCCATTACTAGTCATTTCAGTGAAGAATTACTTGTCACTCAGATTATGTGAACTTTGATTGCTCTTATGGTCTGCACGATTTACCAAGCTGGGTACGCATTTTCTTCACGAATTGGCTATGATAGCAAAGGGTATTTAAGGTCAAATTGAAATCACTGGCTCCAGCTTTCATGTGTTCTTTTTATTTTAATCTTTTATCTTTTTTCCAACTTACTAGTACGAGGAGGCTAAAAATTGGTGGAAAGAATGACTAGGGGAGATAACGTAAATACAGTGGCACAGTAGTTCTCTAGAGAAGAGGAAAAATGGCCGATCATGTCCAGAGTCTCTGTTTCTTTAAATTCTAGAGTCTAGAGAAATCCTGGAAAGGATCATTCAGTTGGAATTTGTTCCCAAGTAAATTCCCAGAGACCTTATTTAATGACTCTTCCATACTTAGTCAGCACCCCTTTCGGATGCTGCCTCCTGTTTAGATGATGTTCTAGGCAGCATCCTATAATATATGAACCCCTATGTGATTTCCATAACTCCTCATTTGGAGTTATCCCTGTTCACTTTCTTCATCTGACCTGAGAAGACAAAGAGCAAATCACGATTACTACTGTCTTCACAGTAAATTCTTATTGATTACTAACTACTCGAGAACAATCCCTTGACATTCTAACTGTGTAGGCAGTATAATCAAAGAAAGCATTAAGTTATTTATAAGGATTAAATCAATACTTCAAATCTTTCTTTAAGCGACTAGATATTAGCTTGAAAAACCGAGTAAATACAACTATTAATAATAAAACGCAGTTAGCACACAAAAAAAGTGAGTAAATAGCGAAGAAAGGGAAATAGTGACATACAAAATAGACGAGGAAAATAACATTCCTTCCGTTGACTGGTCATTGTAGTCCCTTGTTTTTCCATTGCTTCTTTGTTTTCTTACAGGCTACAACTTGTTCCTTGTCGCTGCACACGAGTTTGGCCACTCCTTAGGTCTCGACCACTCCAAGGACCCGGGAGCACTCATGTTTCCTATCTACACCTACACTGGCAAAAGCCACTTTGTGCTTCCTGATGATGATGTACAAGGGATCCAGTATCTCTATGGTAACTCTAATTTGTCAGTTTAAAAGCAGAGTAGATATATACATTTATTTTCTAAATGATTAGTGAATTTACCGTGGCCAATGCGGCTGTCTTGGTTTTGTTATTAAAACCTGGAAAACATACCCATTTTTTCTTTCCAAACCAAACCACCTGTTCAAGTAGAAAATAGTCCATTCCCCACAGTTTTTGTAGAATATAACTCCTTATATTTGTATTTTATACATTGCAAGGTACATTTGATAGCCTCAAAACACTTCTGACACAAGAAAGGAAAATATTTTTTCCTCATTTAACCAATAAAGAACTAAGCCCTGTAGAGTTTAGTGTTTCTATAGTAACACAGCTGAGGGTGAAAGTGAGATCTTAACCACTTTTTATAAATTCTGGGTGTTCTTTCAAACTCTCTAATTTGCAACAGTAGAAACCATACAAGGGGCCTGTGGTAGTTTTTAATCGACATCTACAGTGACCATTCTGAGAATCTCTCCTTTTTGTTTTCCTTCCAATTTTTAATAATATTTACAAAATAATTAAACTCCAACCCAAAGAAACAACATTACCTGCCATAAATAGAGTTAAAGCCACAGTGCACAGTCATCAGTAAAAATACTTCTAGAGCACATAGCTCAGAAAACTTGCTCATGTCACCCTACCCATTATTTCACCCTCTAGATTTAAATTTACTGTAGTAGTTAGTGTAAATATGCACAAGTATTTTACAATTCTTATTACTTCTACAGTATTGTCACCAAGGAACTTGATGATTGAACTAATAGGGACTAGGGAGAGAAAAAGGTGTTTGGAATTACTGTTGTGCCCCGCAATCCTTTTGCTCTCATTATGAGCTGGTGAAGAAGTTCCAGACCTGTGACAAGTCATGTCAGAGTTGCTGAAGGCCTGCCTGGCTCGTCACTGAGATGCAGCTGCACTGTGGAAAACTGGTGAAGCAACATTAAGCTGATGCTGACTGCTGATAAAATAGGCAAGAGAAAGAGCCAAGATGAAGGCTCCCACAGAGACGATGTACCATCAGAAATGGTTTTAAGAGGAAAGTGTTTCTCAAGAGCATTCTGTCAATAGGTTGTGCAAAGTATGGGGAAAATTTCCTCAAAGTCTTTTTTTGCTCCCCTCTCACCCCATTTCTATTACATCTCAAGAAATCTAAATTTGCAATTGACGTGGCTCTCAGGGGGTCTTGAAGGATGAAAGCAGAAGGTGCAGGCCCACTGGCAAGATCTCATTAGCCCTGAGGCAGGAGGCAGGATTGCAGGGTATTGGGACCACTATGTAGGAGCGGCAGGACTTCCTGCCCTCCCTGGAGGGCACCCTCTCCCACTCTCCAGTAACAGGATCAGGTTACCAGTAAGATCATCCTCAGTAACTTCTATCATTCGTTTTATCACTGCAGGTCCAGGAGATGAAGACCCCAACCCTAAACATCCCAAAACACCAGACAAATGCGATCCTTCCTTATCCCTTGATGCCATCACCAGTCTTCGAGGAGAAACAATGGTCTTTAAAGACAGGTACTCTTGATATTATTTTATAAAACCTGCATGCAGCAAACATTTGTGAAGCCATGTCTGCAAATTTCCAAGACATCTGGTCAAGTTTCCAAGGAAAAGTGAGATTAACAGTGAAAATAATAGACCTTTGGGCAGTTTATTTACATATTTCAGATGAAATAAATAACGGATAAATATTTTACTTTTCAGTGGATAATCTTGGTGTTGTGCAGCTTCTTTTTATACCTTTGATGGTAGTTTTTCTTATAAAGATAATCAAGTAAATATAAAAATCCAATTTATTTATTTAAAGAACAGACGAATGTTGAAATCGATTATCATGTTAGTAAATTGTTACTCGTAATGTCCACCCAAATTCCTTTTGGTGTGAAAAGACTTTGGTTCTGGTAACTTATGCTGAAGTTTGAGAGAGGGAGGGCTTTACCACGTAATCCTGTAGGTAACAAAAATTGAAATATTAATTTTTAATTTTGACATTGTTCTAATATGCTTATTTGTCCCTTTATTCATTCATCAATTAATTTCTCCCTCATCTGTGACCCAGCAGCATTCCCACCTCCTCTGCTATAGCTCTAGTTACATTGTAGTCCAGCTGTTTTCTCATGTATCAGTTTCCCCAGGCCATGAGATCTTGAAGACATAGTTTGTGTAACTCATGTTTTCTTTCCAGAGCCCAACACAGTGCCTGATACATTTACTTGTCACTTGCAAGATATGCAAAATTGAACAAAGCATGATCTCAACCTACAAAGGACTTTTGGCCTTCCCAAAGGCCCTGTGAAATTTTAAACTTTAATACTTTAGGCCAGAGTTAGGATAGCAATAGCTTGTTTAACTGGCACTTAATGGGAAATGAAAAATTTTCCCCCTTCACAGGCGATAGGGAATGGTGGTCTCTAACTTATCTGTATGGATGTGGAGACAGGTAGCTTGCAGGATAGAATAAATAGCAATTATTTATTGCACTTAAAAATGTGACAGCAAACTCTGTATTTATACTTGTGTTAGATTCTTCTGGCGCCTACATCCTCAGCTGGTTGATGCAGAGCTGTTTTTAACAAAATCATTTTGGCCAGAACTACCCAACCGTATTGATGCTGCCTATGAGCATCCTTCCAAAGACCTTATCTTCATCTTTAGAGGTAAGCTTTCCGCCGGTGAGCCTCCCACATATCCAAAGCAGGCAGTGATGAGCTCGGCACTACCAGAGACTTAGTAAAATGATCACTCCTGAAAATATCCCTAAATTAGAACCAAATACAACAAAAGGAAAATCAGAAAGCACCTGAAACCTTTCTACCAAGTGTCCCCAAATTTGACAAGTAAAAATTCGACACTATTACTTAACATATTTACTCTTTGTTTCATAACAATCATGTCAGTTTTTTTCTTTTATTTCCTCTTAAAAATTATTTACTGATCAAACATAACAATGCACATTTTGAAAAATTGAAAAAGAATTATCCGTAATTCTCCTTTTTGAAAAGTCAATGTATTTTATTTTCTCAGTTTCTTTTCTGGCCCTTCATCATGTATAATACTTGTTTTTAAGTATTTGTTTTCCTAAGCGTATATACATTTAAATATTGTACTTGTTCCCTTGACATCATGGAAAATTTTCCAAATTGCTACTCCATCTTTATGTTTATAATTTATAATGACTATATAACATTCTACTGAAATTGTTTCTATTGTTTGACTATTATAATTAATGCTGTAATGAAATTACTTTTTAGAGAAGGAAATAGCTTTCTATCTGGTATAAAATTTGAGTTTTCAATCTAATTTACTGTTCCTACTGTGTTCCTTATTCTTGTAGAAATCAATGTACTTTTCACCCAGCTCCAATTTAATGTTCAGAGGCAATAAGTTGCCAAATTAAATATGATATTTGGTAGGCTGTACTCATAATTAGGAAATTAAGATCTTAAATCCTATTTTTTGTTTGAAGAATGCTATTTCTATGTTTCATAAACATGGTGACTGCAAGCACTAATTTATTTATAAATGTATAAGATGAGTCTTTCTTTGCTAAAGTAAATGTCTACACGTGCAAGTCCTAATAGATTTCCTTGGATAATAAAACCTTCTTTCACTTTTTCTAGGCCGAAAATTTTGGGCTCTTAATGGTTATGACATTCTGGAAGGTTATCCTCAAAAAATATCTGAACTGGGATTTCCAAAAGACGTTAAAAAGATAAGTGCAGCTGTTCACTTTGAGGACACAGCGAAGACTCTCTTCTTCTCAGGAAACCAGGTCTGGAGGTAAGGCAGCCTTATTTACTGACCCGCCATCTGGTGTCATACAGGGAAATGAGTCTCGAACAGCTCTCACTACTGAAATTCTTATCTCATGCATTATTTAAAATGTCAAGCCAGTCACATTAATTTCTCTTCCATGTCAGCTCCTGCAAGTAGATCCTCAGACAGGTATTTAAAAGTCTCAAGTCCTCTTGAAAATACACATGTATATATAGAATTTTCATCTCTTCTGAGCCTCTCTTTTCTTTCCTAGCCATTTGTTGTATCTTGACTCTGCTACAACCATTTCTTTTACTTTGACATCTTCACTCCTTCTGATATTTCTCCTGGATTCACTTTCTTAACATCCTCTCGTGATTTATGCATAGCTCCCTCTTCTGTGGCCAGAAAGGACACACGGATAGACACAGGAACAGATTGAATGAGAGACGGCCACCTTTTCTGCAGTCTGCTGATCCATTGGAAAGGATAGCCAGGAAGCTGCTAGACTTGTAGTTTTGAAAGTCAGCCCTTTTTGAAGGACTAGTGGAGTTGGAATATTAAAAACATATGTAGAGTTTAAAACAGCATTGACATCGACAACATTTAAGAGCCCAGATCCATGTCTATATTAGAAGATGAGAGTATCTCACAGGTACCCAACACTTGAAATGTTTCATATGATAGCTTTACTTTCTCTATATACACTCATGCACACACCCACACACATTCCTGCATATATTATCTTTGTCTTTTGACTTCTTTATTTCAGATAATAACATTCATACCGCTCTAAAAATTTCTTCCAGATTCTATCTTCCAGTCCTCATATCCTATATGAGGTCTGTGGTTGATTCAAGATGAATTGTTTACCATATCGCAAATGCCCTGTGCTTTGATCTCCCCATAACCTTCCCTTATGCAATTTTCTTTGTTGGGAGGTCATTCCTTGAATCTTTCCCTCTTGGAATCCCACTTAACTTGAAACACCATTTCATCTACGAAGTCTTTTTTGACCATCTCATTCTGAGGTTATCTTCCTTCTCTTACACTCTCATGACCTTTCCTGTTACTCTCTTGTGATGCTTAGCTTCTACTGTCTAGTGCTGCAGTTATGTGTGTACTTGTCTTAGATTTCTTGATAGTTCAGTGGTTCTTACCTTTTGGAAGATTCCTCAAGGACATATAAAACTCTCATCATTAACAGTAACAGTAGGACCTCATGGGAAGCTGTTCTCCTAGGCTAATTTCAGAATGTGTTTGGTTGGCTGGGGTGTGGGTGTGTGCGAAGGAGGAGGAGGATGGAATATGTACTTATGGAAGGGGAAAGCTATGCTCCCCTTCTAGCTTTAGTAGCACCATATGTCCCTATAACTTTTTAGTACAGAAATTAAACCTTAAATATTTTTGTATCCATTACTGCATTTAGCAAGTTGTCTTACATATAGTAGTGTAAGGGAGATAAAAAGATACTTGTTCAATGCATAAACCTACTTATTTCACTCTAAGAACACTTTCCTAATAGCATACTTTTATAACATATATGCAATTTGTGAAATGAAAATGAACTTGTAATTGTCTTTACAAAGATGGCCTTTAGGCAAGTCAAAAAATACTCACCAAGCATCCACTATACACTCAGTAGTACAAGTCTCAATTTTCAAAAGCTACCAGATGTTTTAAATGTACTTAAAATTTTAAAATTCTTGTCAACTTTTGAAGGTGCCATTATAGCCATTATATCATTTCTAAGGTGATTTCTAAGAAATACAACCTACTTAAGAATTTCTTTTCTTTTTTAAATAGGTATGATGATACTAACCGTATGATGGATAAAGACTACCCCAGACTAATAGAAGAGGACTTCCCAGGAATTGGTGATAAAGTAGATGCTGTCTACGAGAAAAATGGTAACTAGTTCCATTACATTGATCTTAATAGAGGGTTTCTGTAGCCCTTCAAACTCTTTTCCCTTATAAGGGATTTTTATACAGGACTTAGATGTGCTAACAAATGTATGGCAGTTAAGGAATTAGTCATTCTTGTGTGACTACTTACACAGGCAGCAAATAAAAAATAGCATGCTTCGAATAAATGAGCATTTTATTTAATGATTGCTAATTCTATGAATAAAAGATGCCAAACTTTTCATACTACTTTAAATTATGCTTAAAGATGCCAAGATGCAAAGACTATTGCAGTAATTCAAATCAGGGGTAGAGTGGGGAATAATTTACATATAAAGACCAATAACTATCATAGCTATATAATGATTTTTGCTTATATATGAAAAAAGATATTATCCCTAATGTACAAGAAGTAATTCATATCAATACCTCAAGCACCAAAACAAGAACTCATGGCAAAACAACAACTAATTCAAGTTGACAATTTAGGAGAGCTGGGAACCTTTATACCTTTTTCCCCCCTTTAAACTATACGCAACATATTAAAGAATTAGCAGGGTTTATAAAGATAATTGTTGACATGCTAAAAACAAAAGTGTAATCTACCAGATTGGACTTTTAATGTCAGCTGGAGGAAACCTTTATTATTTTCAAACTCTCAAATTTTCTTTTTGGTCTTTTTCTTATAGGTTATATCTATTTTTTCAACGGGCCCATACAGTTTGAATATAGCATCTGGAGTAACCGTATTGTTCGCGTCATGCCAACGAATTCTCTATTGTGGTGTTAAATGTCTTTTAAATATTGTTATTTAAATCATGGAAAGCATTTGGGATAATACTTCCAGTGATATGGGGGGGGTGGTGTGCAGGGAGAAGAAGAGGTATCAGAGGAAAGCTTAGTTCTGTGAACGAGCTTTAGTAAGTTATCTTTGAATATGTAGTATCTATACAGCTATGCGTGGCTGGAACCACATTGAGTTTTAAAATAATGAAATTCAGTATCTCTAAGGATGATTAATTCTTGTGTGCCATACAGAAGCAGCAGCTGACAGTATTTCCCACATTAAACATGGGACATATGGTCTGTCACAGAGAGCTAGCATATTTTTAATATATTTATAAGGAAACTTTGCAAAGACATAAAAGTAAATCACATTTATATAGTTAATGAATCATCTTTATTGAAAAGTATAAAAATGGAATTGGGGGGAGCATATGGTAGCCATACACCAACAAAGATAAATCAAGGGGAAATGTCTGTAATAAATATATTGTAAACGACTTTCCAAAGAAATGACTTGGGTTTTGCATTGAAAATATTGGATGTACATGTCCCTCTTCATATAGACATTAGGGAAGTATAAAGTCACTAATGATAGGAAACAAGGTCTAATGCTGAGGACAGTAGATGTGGCCTTTGGATTCTGTTTAATTTTCACTGTTGACAATGACTCAAGGGCAACTCTCAAAGAAGACAAATTTTTTTTGCATATTTATAGAAGATAAAGAAAGAAAATCTCTCTTTGCATCAAATTTTTCAGGTATTTCAAAAATATCAAAGTAAAGAATTAATATTGTTATCAAAATGATCTAAGACCACGGCATCACTTTTTAGAAAAACATTTAATTATTTAAGACTAAAAGTAGTGTTTTAACCCTATTTTATCAAGATATTTGTTTTAATTGTCCAGTGTACCTTGGATATATAGGCTATTTCTTAAAGATATAGACTAAAATATATCTTATAAATTGGAAGTACGTATGTTAAAAACGAGACATGCAAAATGATGAAAGTAGTTCGTAAATTTGGTCCTCCTGAGGGTGTGGAACAGTGTCTTTTTTCTCTCCTTCTTTTGTCCCTCAGCACTTTTTACAGTGCCTGGAGCTGGGCACCTACTGAGTATATGAATGGCCATTGAGGGAAGAATCATTGTACTGAGAGATCTTGTTCATAATGACTCAGGCAAATAAAAGAAAATGTATTTTGTTTGCAAAATGTCTTAGGAAGTGTTTATATCGTTTATAATAAAAAAAAGACATTTTCAATGGACAGTGTTATATGGTATATTTTGTCTTTTCGTGTAAATTTAAGCTTTCTTCACACAAAAAGAGTTCATTTAAATTACTCCTTTTGCTTGCCAATGTTTCTTGGTGAATGTAGCTCACGCATTGTTTTTGTTTCGTTTGTTCATTTGTAAGAAGACTAAGTTCAGAATTCAGAATTAGTTGTACCAGGCTAGGTAACTAAAGTGCTGGTAGAGTTTGGTCAGCCTGGAGCTGATGAGCCCTGCTTTCTGGGCCAGCTTCCCTAGATCAGCTCCATGGGGTCCTCAGAGTCTTCCCTGTGAGAGTATTACTAGATAATGCAGTGGGAAGAGCGATGGATCTGGAGTGAGGAAGACTGAGTTCTAACGCTTACTCTGCCTTGAATGTTGCATGTGAATTTGGGCAGGTCATTTAATCTCTTTGAGCTTTAATTTTGTGATGTCTAAAACGAGAGGATGAGCAGCTTTGGTAAAGCTGAAGAAATACTGGGAGAAAGGGAACTCTAATGAGGAAGGCAAACACTAGCTATTTAGAAACATCAGGGTCCGCTGAGCTTAAGACCTTAGGTCTCTTTTGTTTTCTTAAGCACTGCCCATCCCCAAACATTTAATAAGTGTCTGTTAAGGCACCTAAGATCTTGAGATGAACCAGAAAAACTTGACATCTACCCCTGAAAATTTTGTATTCTACTATGGAGATAAAGCAATCAAAATTCAGTAAATTAAGTGCTCTTTTAGGGGAGCAACGACCACTTGCTGTGGGTGCAGAGAGTACTGCTGATTTCTTCCTCCCAGTGTACCCCCAACATCATTCTATGCACATTTCATCTTCCTTGGCAATTTCATAGGATTCTTAATGTCTAAGGTTTCCACTTGGAGTGGAACATAGTTCATCCAACCATCAATCCATCCAATAAATATTAATTGAGCTCCTATCATGTGTGAAGAACCTAAGTAGATGCTGGGGATACATTGAAGAGCAAAACCTCATTACTTTCTTGGAGCTCACAGTCTAACTGGGGAGACAGATATTAATCAAGTAAGTAAATTACAGCTATGATAAAGAAAAGAAAAAGGATGCTCTGAGAGCCTTTACTAAGAGGGATTTTACCTACTGCATATATAGCATGGTCGGGCACAGGAGGGCAGTCAAGAAAGGCTTCACAGGGGACCAGCCCTGTGGCACAGCAGTTAAGTTTGCCTGCTCTGCTTCAGCAGCCCGGGGTTCGCAGGTTCAGATCCTGGGTGTGGACCTATGCACTGCTTATCAAGCCATGCTGTGGTAGGCATCCCACTTATAAAGTAGAGGAAGATGGGCATGAATGTTAGCTCAGGGCCAGTCTTCCTCAGCAAAAAGAGGGTAACTGGTGGCAGATGTTATCTCAGGGCTAATCTTCCTCAAAAAAAAAAAAAGGCCTTTGCAGGGGCCGGCCCTGTGGCCGAGTGGTTAACTTCGTGCACTCGGCTTAGCCCAGGATTTTGCTGATTTAGATCCTTAGCATGTACCTAGCACCACTCATCAAGCCATGCTGTGGTGGTGTCCCCCACAGCAGAGCTAGAAGGACCTAAAACTAGAATATACAACTATGTACTGGGGGACTTTGGGGAGTGGAAAGAGACAAAAAAAGATTGGCAACAGATGTTAGCTCAGGGCCAATCTTCGAAAAGAAAAGAAAAGAAAAGCTTTACAATGGAAGAGATACTGGAACCAACATGAAGAATGAGTGACCTCGGACAGTGAAGGGGATCAGGGAAAGGGCTCCAAGCTCATCTCTACAGACTGGAATGGATTTGTTGGAGCCTAGTTGAGAGTTACAGGAGTGTTTTATGATGATTTGGCAGAGTGTGAATGGCTAAACTGTACCCAGGAAGCCCCTAGATCCAACCATGTGTCTCCTATCTTTCACAATGACAAATGAAAAGCAGTACATCAAGAAACAGCAACAAAAAAATATCATGGATTATTCTAGGGATTGGCATGGGAATAGCTAGTGCCTGGTAACTGAGTCAGTTGATGGAAGCATTAACTTTTGGAGCATATGGGTGTTTTTATCAACATTATTCTGAAAGGTCAGCATCTGTCTCGCTACAAGTCCTGGGAAGTACTTCCCCAGTGAAGGCCTCTCTCTTGGCCTGGAGCCCAGTGAATTGCCCTGGTGTAGGAAAAGGCCACACACTGTCGCCAGCCCAGTCTCAAACAGACGACTTAGCAGTCAGGGAAACTCCAGGTGGATGGTTTCTAATTCCTCTCTGCGTAGGCAAGGTTGCATAGAGCAGTACTTCTCAAAGTGTGTTCTGCAGACCAGCAGCATCAGCATCACCTGGAGCCTTGTTAGAAGTGCATATTCCGTGCCCAGACCTAATGCATGAAAAATTCTGGCTTGGGACCCAGAAATCTGTGTTTTAACAAGTTCTTCAGGTCCCTCAGTTCCCCCGGTCCCTGAGAGAATGTTTAAAGAAGTGTTCCTTGTGACTCCTTTTCTGAGGGAGATTACACAGGTGTCAACGGTACTCAAAGCTTCCTGGTAAGATCTTGGGGAACACTGTGTCCCCCAGAAGATTCACAGTGTATACCAGCATATTAAAGGCTACAAGCAGTCTTGTGGCAAAGAAGCTGTTTAACTTTGTTGAACAAGGTTTTCCAAACATATCTGAACATGGAACATCATTTACTTTCTTTTACTCTCATTTTTAAAAAGATGTGCAACTTGATTTCAGAAAAATTTTTCTCATTTGCTTTATCATTTGTCTGCATAGTCTCCCACTCATGCATGGATAGATAGATAAATGGATAGATAGAGATACATTGTCAGGATTATTTCCCAACTTGCATCTCTGCTCCAGTCTCAATACCAAATTCCAATCTGATTGGTGTTACCTAGATCAATGTCCTTCCATTGTGGCCAGAACAGCGAATTCATGTTATACCAAATGTCTATTTGGAGCTTACCAATAAAGGGCAGGGTGGTACTTAAAAAGAGTTCGTTATGAGTTGAGCAGTTGGTCTCACAGGGTCTGCTAGGAAATAAGTTACAGTTAAAATATAGGTAGCTTGTTCACACAGATGTTTATGAATGATGTGAGGAGACCAAATGAATGTCTTATGAGAAGTAATACAATGTCCACAAATGTTGGAGTGCATTTCCCAGAGCTAGTGTTCCTGGCAAATGCACTGCACTCAAGTTGAATTGCAGCTGGTAGTAGGCTCTTTATCAGATCATGAGGGTGAAAAGTTTGAAAAACCCCTCAAACTGAACCAATAGTCCACATGTTTTTGAAATAGGAGCAATTGACAAGATCCCATGCTGATGTAACAAGATTTTGCCCCTGAAATTATCCTGGGAGAACTTTCATGTTAAATTAAAAATAATGTTTTGATCTCCACATCCTCATGTCAGAATAAAAACACCAATACATATATAGCAGACTTCATGGAAAGATAGCCACCAGACTAGCTACCAAGTTTAATTGCCAGTCACAGAAAATACCTTGATTTTAAGGATTCATCACGAAGTTATGAGGTTCATAATCGTTCCACTAGGTGGCACCAGCAAGACTTTTTTGAAAATGAGGAAATGTCAGATAATTTGAATGTCACAAAAGCAGTGCTTTGTTCTTTAGTGTAGAGATGGGGAAGTTGGCCAAATCACTGATGGTTTAATTCTCGACTTTATGCCATTGACTTTCAAATAAGGTTGAATAGCAGGAATTCAAGAACAGCTTGCTCCAGTTTCCTTAGTCATTATGTGCTCCTGTCACTTATTTCCTCAACTCTAAAGCTTCCTTCACGGAGGTGAGAGTCAGGATGTTGTGTCATGCCCAGCCTCCGAGACCTGCAGCAGGTCCCTTGGAGCTAGGGCTTGTACATCATCTCAGGTGACAGACTCCAACGTGAACCACAAAACACGCAATGTACACAGAGAACACAATGGCACTCCAAGAGCAACCAAACTAGCTGGCAGCAGAGGGAAGAAAACACCAAGTGACCAGGCCTATTACCTGGGGACAATGTCAAGTTTAGGGGAAGAGAATGCTTAAGGTTTCCACAGTTTCTTTCTCACATGGTTTAGTTTTTCTAATCTTTTTGGACTTTTATACCTGCCTGATATTCTAGAGCACAAGAAATACTGATTTAGGATTTCTTAACTTTTCTCTATTTCACTGCTCGCATGTACTCAAATTGGACTACAGCTATTAAGGACCTCTGGAAAATCAAAGATGTGCTGTGTTTATAACAACAGCATGGCCATTTTTGTAAGAATTTATTATGGTATCTTATCTGACTTGAATGGTCAAAATTAGTCCCTAAAATTACGTGTTGAGAGAATGAAAATTTCTCTTCCATATATTTAAAATCATTATAACCCACTAAAAATAATCATTCAATAATGTCACCACATATCAACAGAGCAAGGAACAATGATAAGTACTTGATATCCAGTGAATCTGTGACTTTCAAATCTGGATTGTAATGGAATTGGACTCACATTATTCAAAACCCACCTGCTGCATCTTATAGTTCTTTAATTTTTGTTTCCATTTTCTAACTTTTGTGCTGAATTCAAAAACATCATCCAAGCATCCTTAGCTATGTCCTCATCTGCTGTGCCAAAAGGATTTAAAATTAGTAGCTAAAAGTGTTTTGGTTTATTTGTTTTTTAATATTTACAGACACAATAACCTTCCTTTTCTTGACAACCTTTTCTTGCCTTTAAGAGCCTGGGCACTAACAGCCAGCACAGGACAGGTCGCAAGCAAACTGGTTCATGTGACCCTTCCAATTCTATCTAAAAAGGAGTGTTGCTTTCTTCAGCTGAAGGTGCGGCCTTTCTGGTTCCTGTACTTTGGCCAGCCTGTACCTCAGTTTAACGAGTGCCCAGTGGCTTGTGATTTTGCTCCCAAAGCAATGCCAGGAAAGAAGTTCTGTGAGCTCTAAGTACCTCTGAGCACATAGGGTACAGTGTGTATGCTTATGCTGGCTCTGCTTCTGGCAAACTCCAGTTTGGATCATTTTGAGCTGAGCACAGTGCCTGTTTTGCCTCCTGCCAGGCTCACTTTTCTGAATCCGCTCATCAAAACTTATTCCTAAATAACTAAGATACCGCCTAAGTAGTTGTATTCCCAGTTTCATAAGGAACATCTAAACTGGTTTATGGTTTGAATAACAGCAAGGTAAAATAAAGGACAAGGAAGCAGGGAATGAGGAAGGGGAACAACGGGCAGTATTTTGCAGCCCTGGTGATGGAAGCAGAGTCCATAGGCAACAAATTACCCAGGAATTCTTTGGGATTAACTGGAAGATGAATTAAGAACTCAGAACTATTTTACTAGACTTGCGTTATACATTCTATATACGTAATATGCTTCTGCTCAATATTTACATCTAAGTTCAAAACATTGCCTGAAATCTTTCAATGTGGCAAATTCAGGGAGTAGAAGGATATGGCAATGTTGTGTGTCCTGTGTGTACTTAAGATGAAAAAACTTAGAGGAACCAATTAGATCATCTTTTTCAAGTCTTCCATTTTACAAATAAGAAACCGAGGCCAAGAGAGAGGAAATGATATCTCCAAGATCATACAATAATGCTGGAGATTGGACCTTCAAAATCATCCCACTTCTCTCCCTCCAGTTTGTTAATTCCGCTACTCCCTTCCACTACCAGGACACTATGTGTTTAGACATCCATTATTCATCAGAGGTCGTGAAATACACTTAATTCAATCAGAAGGATACCACTAATCTGACGGTACAGGGGGAGTTGAGTAGGTGCCTCTGTTTTACCTTGGATAATTGTCAGGCCCCACCAGGTTCTCAGCTTCAAGTAGCCATCCTCTTCTGACAGCTGAGCTCCAGTTCAAGCATCTGGGACTCAGAAAAAAAATTTTCTTTGCCAGGATAACTTTGGCTTTCCATCCTGTTTTGACAATTTAATTTCTGTGTTTTTCTCAAGATTGAGGCCTTACTTTTGCTATAAACCGTACCCTTCCTTTGTTCCCTTTGCCAGACTCCCTGCTTTTTAAAACTGTGCCCAGTGGATACTGCCGTCTTTTAGCCAGACTTTAGGGGCTAAGTTCTTCTGGTCCTTGCCTCAGCCCAGAGGCTGCGTCCCACTATTTATTGATGAGGGGCTGGGCTCTTCCTTCGGCGAAGATATAAATATCGAGACAAATACAAACAACTATCTCAGTTTTGTTTGGTCCGTCCGAAACATCTTGGATCTTTCTTCTACTTCTCACTCTCATCCAACAAGTTGGCTTCTTCAGAAAGAGAATAGCTGTCGACTACAAAGACCTGCACCGCCACAGCACTTGAGCCCCAACCCCATAGCCTCACCTTGAACATTGTCAGCACAAAAGCCAATCAAAACCTTTGTTCCTTCCAGCTGTCTCATTGTCATCTCCTAGAACTATACAAGTTCTTTGACGTCCTCCTCAAGGCCACCTTTACCCAGAGCCCAAGTCTGTCACTAACACTTATAAGGCCCCACTTCATCTTCTCTTCTTGTCCCTGGCTTTGTCTGGCACTGCAAGGGACCTCACACATGTGGGTATGGACACCCCAACCTGTAGATCCATTCACATCCACTGTATCCGGTAGCCCCTTGGGCACCACTAAGGGTCTGCACACCACTGAGGGGTCTACCTTTGGTAAAACAGGCTGATGGAAGAGGCCATTCAGGCCTTGGCAGGGAGGAATTCGGGAGACCCATGGTCCAGAGCAGCCTCCCATTCAATTGTGTTCAATTGTGTTACAATTGAACTGTAACACAATTCACATATGTAAGTTTCAGCTTTCTAGTAGCCACATTAAAAAATTAAAAAGAGGCGTCTGGTCCGGTGACGCAGCAGTTAAGTGCGCACATTCCTCTTTGGTGATCTGGGGTTGGCCGGTTCGGATCCTGGGTGCGGACATGGAACCGCTTGGCATGCCATGCTGTGGTAGGCATCCCACGTACAAAGTAGAGGAAGATGGGCACGGATGTTAGCTCAGGGCCAGGATTCCTCAGCAAAAAGAGGAGGATTGGCAGTAGTTATCTCAGGGCTAATCTTCCTCAAAAAAAAAAAAAAAGAATTAAAAAGAAACAGGTAAAAATGAACTTTAATATCTTTTATTTCAATATATCCAAAATATCAATATTTCAAATATAATTAATATTTTAAAAAATTAACAATGAAATCATTTATATTCTGTTTCTCATGTGAAGTCTTTGAAATCCAGTGTGCATTTTGTACTTACAGCATATCTCACTTCTGACTACCCACTTTTCCAGTGGTCAGTAGCCACCTGTAGCTGGAGGCTACGGAAAGGAACAGAGCAGGAAGGGAGGGGACACAGGAGCTAGATGGCCACCTCCTTGCTCCTTGGAAGACTTCAGCCTGAGGAGAGCGAAGAGGACCCCCGAAGTGGGGTAGGTACTGTCAGTCCCTTCGCTTCTTCTCAATCTGTTAACCTCCTTTTCCCTTCACTTTATTTCAGATCTAACCCAGACCTCTTGAGAACACTCAGCTCCCCAGCTCTTTTGTCCTTTTCACCACTCCAGCCCACCAAACCTTTGCTATTTCTTTCCAAGGTATGGAGCATGGAGAGACTGTTGGCAGAAACTGCACAGCTGTCTGAATGTGTCGTCTCCACCCTCAGGAGAGTTAGTTTGATGACCGGGAGGCTATGTCGGGGGCTGCAGGGAAGAAATGGGAGCCGATGTTATAATATGTACAAATAACTACCTATAAAACATTGTGCCTCAAGGCAGTACTTAACCTGCACCCGGGATACTGGTGTGAAACCCTGAGACAGACTCAAACTCTCTGAGTCTCAATCATAAACCTCATTTCTAAAGTGTGGTTGGTAATAGTAGTATTGGGCATTTATACTTTTCTATGTGCCAAAGCTGTCTACTTCATGTGTATTAATTTACTTATTGTCACAAAAGTTCTATTTTTGTCCCCATTTTATGAGTGAGCAACCAAGAACAGAGAGGTTAAGAAACTGTCCTAAGTCACACAGCTGGTATGAGGAAGATCTGAGATTTGAACCCAGATAATCCATCTCTGGAGCTATGTTCTAAGCTGAAATAATGCACATATAGCACTTAGTAGACTCACGGGCACAGAGCAAGTGCTCAGTCAAGAACAGCTGCTACCGATCAACAATGCTGAAGGTTGCAGTAGGGGTGGGTCATGGCTGGTAGAGGGATGGAGTGATGGGTCTAACTCAATCAGAGACAGGAAACACACCCTCAAAACCAATAGCTGAAGTCATTCGTTCGGGTTTACAGCTGTAATCCTTAAGCACTTCCTCTGCTCACACAATCTAAAGGGACCCCTCTTCAGTTTAGTCAATGACTAAGTGTCTGTATATCTGCTGTGCTCCTTGAAGATGTGGAAGTCTGCTTTGAAAATTCCAAGAAGGAGCTCTCTCATATTACAAATAAAAACATCAATCATCTACTTCTTCACAGCTCATAAGCCTTGCCTGACGTTGTTGTGTTCTGGGCAAACAGAGGGTTCTTCCTGTGTGGTGGTGGCATCAAAAGGCCCTTCTACCCTCCATGAAGCCCATCTAGTCAACTGCTGTACCATCCGTACTAATAGTGGCGATTAGCATGGGAATGCAGGAGTTTAGAAAAAAGGAAGGAGCACCTGACAAGGATTTATTATTACTTGTCCATGGAATACATTTTAAGGCTTATTGGAAGAACTAGTTTTTCTTTACTAGAGGTTTTATTTAGGCTAGTTTTAAAATTTTTGTGTATTTCCTGAGTACACACAAAACCTAGGGGAAAGACCTAGTGGCTTCTAAATTGCAAGGAAGATTAGCCAGTCTTCAGGGATCTCTTCCAAGGAAAAGTGAGGACTAGATGGGCTGACAGAGTCACTGCATTCTGGAGTGTAGCCATCTGATTAAAATCCTGCTGGATCCTCAGCGTGGGCATGGATAGAAACTGTTGACATCCAGTCCTTTCCTAAACCCGTTTCTTCCTATACTTACACAACTTAACCATGTCGCATGACCCAGTCAGCTGAAGCGCAGCAGTCATTTTTTCCAGCCATGTGCCTGACTTTGTTTCTGCATCAGTAATTGAATCAGCTCTGAGTATTCACATTGTAACTGAAAATGCTAAATCCTCTGGGCCTGAATCCATTGTTTTAAAACCATATGGAGTGGGTGTGGTCATTTCATAGAAAGCACATGGACACAGCCACACCCTTAGTTTACAGCATTACAAGTGTGTCTGATGCTCCCGGAGGATGTGCTGACCTACCTCTTTGCCCATCTTCAACCCCAACTGACAGTGGGTGCTATCAACTCGCAATAATTCCTAGGGCAAAGAAAGAAGGTATTTTAAAGTGTTCCTTTTGGCAGTGTAATCATTGATGATTCTTTACTTAGTGAAGAAGAATTAAGACTTTGAACCTAGGGGGTGAAAACACACCCTGTGGAAGAATGGTCTTATGCCAGCTGAATGCTTATTACTGAACACGAAATCATGACAATCAGAATTGAGTCAAGCTTGAGAAGGCTCTCGGTGTTTGCCCTCAAGACTAACTGTCAGGGTTGAGTCTCTCAAAGAAATTGGCAAGTTACCACTGATAAGATTGTCTTCCAAATTTCTCAGAATAAAATTTAACTGCTTAGGTTTTTGTTCATCACTTCCTCATTCACTAAACATTGTGATTCTGTGTAAACAGCAGACTAATTTTGCTTACTGAGGTTGTTGGTATATTTCTCAGGGAGCAACTGAAATTAAGTTTAGGGATAAAACTGAGCCAAGCCACCCAAACAAGAAATTTAAGTAAAAAATGCCAGGACATAGTTATTTAATCATGTGACTTGATTAGCAGGTTATAGTTACAAAATACCAGGTTATTTGATCTGTGTAATTTTACAAACAGCAATTAAACAGTCTTCCGTGACAGAGTAGGTAAATGCTCGTGGTCCTTGACCCGCTGGGAACATAATTGGTGAGCAGGGGCAGAGTAGATTGGGAAATAATGGGTTCCTGAAATCGATTGGGTCGCCTTTCTTATCCCTAATGAAAGTGCCAAAAGTTCCAGAGACTCCCTATGTAGCAGCTGTCTGGGGTGGTGCAGTTCTGTTGTAATCTCCAGTCACTGTATTAAGAAAAGTAAAGACAGATGTTCATTTTATCTTTGTGGTGCTGAGTAGTTTCAGCCTTTACCTACAACAAAGGGCAGTGACTTCAATGCGTCTTTCTGTGGGTGCTGGTCCCCACGAGTGGTGGCTCCTGTAGCCCTGGCTGTTTGGAGGACGTGACTAGATGACATCCCTTGCAGGCCAGGGTCAGTTGTATGTCCTTGAATGAATCTTTCAGTCATTCTGCTCCAGAGACAGTCATGTTGAACCGTGTCTTGGGTTCAACGCTCATGAACAGGAGTGTGGAGATGGAATCCTCACCAGCCAGCCCGCCCTGCCAGTTAGAGGGAGGATCTGCTAGCAGAGGATCCTAGGTGAGGTAAGAGCTTACCTCAGAGCGGTGCCATTGTGAATCTGATCATAGGAAACATTCTCTTGCTTTTTTTAAAGAAAAAAATATGCATTTGAAACAAAATATTTTTGACTGGAATGTAGGATTTCCTTAAATTTACAACTTGTTATTCAACAATTAATTGATCCAGAAGGGTTTATGTTGAATAAATACATTTAATAATAACAATGAAAAAACTTCCCAGGTTCATGGTCTTATTCTGACTCGGAAGCAACCTCATGTATGAAATGCCACTCACTGGCCTAAATGAGGGCTTGCCCAGCAGCAGCTGGGATTACAAAGGGCAGGGAGAGAGGGAAGGGGAAATGGGAGGAAATGAGGAGCCTTGGGGAAGAGAAAGACTATGTCCTTTGCAGCTGTTTATCTTGCTATAAACTGCTGTGCCCAAAGGACACTTGGGAAACCTGTCTTCCCAAAGTGGGACACAAATTAAAGAGTATAGAAGTGGAATATGCTGTCTGTTGTGTGTGTATGTGGGTGTACTCAGGAAGGGAGATGCTGTAACCATCTAGTCCTATTCTCCTACAGCATAGGCCACAGTAAGAGCACAAACATTCCTGCAATCTTCAACGATCTTTAAGGGCTAAGATCTGTGCAATGGGGAGTTTGGTTTCCATCACTGGGAATTGTTGTTTAAATTATCTCACTCTGAGTGAATTAGCTTATACTTCCCCACGTTTAAACCCAAGGAATCATCGAGTAACAAATACTAATGGATAGGAAAGAAAGCCACGTTAAGTTCACACATTGCATTTAGAGCTGATTTATTGTATAGAAAAGCATCTTTTGTATTTTCCAGACTGAGAAATATTTTATCCTTTCCTTTAGTTTTCGGTAGTCCTTTAAAACCTATTTCTTTAAAGCCTCTTGACATTTGAATTGGAATCTCTTAGGTGTTGTGCCAATAAATTTAGAATTCTGTTATTACATCATGGCTAAGCCAGTATAAACTTGACGGGGAATACAGCTCTGAAACAAGCTGGATCTTGTGTTTCATTTGTAGTTTTAAAAATGACTAATTTGTGGCAAAAGGAAAACCCATTATATTATAAAGAAATTTTATTATAGAGAAGAGCTTTAAGGCAAACGCCTAATTCGTAGCCCAGATGTTCTTGCTCCACTCACAGCATTTCTTGTGATGGTACACGTAATTTATTCACCACTCTGGAAGATGTGCCGTCATCAAGCTAGTTCCAGTAAATGTACTGTGATCCAGAAGATTCAGAGGAAGACGATGATGAGGCATATATACCCCGAGGGTAGTGTCACTCCAAGATGCTGCTCCTATTTCAGTGGGCAAACATTCATTGGAATCCCCTAGTTTGTCCTTAAGCCTAGTTGAATGAGTAAGATAGGCGGGGACCCCTCAGCCTGTTAGCCGTTGTGAAGTTGTGCTCTTTTGGTTTTAATGACTGAACGTGAGCACTTAGCAAAGGCCTAGCCAACCTTCTAGATGCAGCTGAAATGCTACTACTTGATGAATTCAGCTGGAGTTCAGCTAGAATTGAGCTCTCCCTCTTGTGAACTTGCAGAGCACATTACTTTTGCTTTTCTTAGAGTATACCCATTTCCCACTAGCTTGTAGAAGTCCTGAGGGTTGGGATCGTGTCTTGTGCCTAGAGCTGTGCCTTACACATGAAGGTTCTGAAGAAATGTTAGCCAAATTGAATTGAAAGCTGACCCAAATGTGGAACTATGGGACTCCACATCACCCGGGTTTGATAACACAATGATTGTGCCAATGTTTCTAAATAAGTGAATCCTGAGAAGTTGCATCATTGTCGCATTTAACGTTAAACTTCTGGTGTGATCAATAGTGAATACACTTGTTTCCAACACACTGTCCTAGATTGTTCCTCTTCCTGTCTCTTCCACAAGGCAATATGCTGCTTGAGGGTAGGGGAGTGTTTACTCATCCCTTATCATTGATGATTCTTTACTTACCTCTCTATTCCCAAACCCAAGAGCTGCTATAGCATACGTAAGTGCCCAGAGCATAATTTATAATGGCACTGAGTTGTTCTGACCCATAATTCACTCTTCAAATTCTTGGTATTTGGCTTCAACTAAAAGCACCACAGTACTCTGAAGACTGTGTTCTCAGGTCTCCTGGGCACCTGTGTTTTCCTGGTTGCTGAGCCTAGAGTCTTTATCCCTCATGTCTTTGACTTTGGTTAGGTGGGCGTAGCAGCATCTGACACTCTCCCAATTTTGAAGGTCATGGCATCCATGGCTTCTGTGAGCTTGCACTTAGCTGCTGTTTCTCTTAGCTCTATCAATTCTGTGCTATTTTTCCTCTTTCCCATAAATGTCCCCTAAGTCTCTCTAATCAGCCCTTTTTTTTGTCTGCTTGAACTCTTGCCTTTGGCTGCCTAATGCACTTCCAGAGTTTCAGATGGCTCTTCCTTGAGGAGATATAGCCTGTAAAACATGTATCCCTAGCCTGATTTTGATCCGAATTTCCAGGGTCTGCTGGACCTCTCCATTCAAAGGTCTTGCTGGCACACCAAATTCACAAAGCAAGAGGGTACTTGATTGGCCCCAGTTTGCTTCCATGACGTCACTCACCTCTTACCATTTATCTCCTCATCATATCACTGCCCTTCAGCCACACTGGTGCCTTTCTGTTCTTTAAACTTATCAAGCTCATTTCTGCTTCAGGGTCCATTAATAAATTGTGCATTAGGAAACCTAGGTTTTCATCCTAGATCTGTCATTGACCGGTTGTGTGCCCTTGGGCAATTCACTTTGCCTCTTTGGACAGTAGTTTTCTCACTTGTAAAAGATGGACTATTTTTTTAATCTTATTTATTTATTTATTTATTTTTGAGGAAGATTAGCCCTGAGATAACATCTGCTGCCAATCCTCCTCTCTTTTTTGCTGAGGAAGATTAGCCCTGAGCTAACATCCGTGCCCATCTTCCTCTACTTGTTTATATGTGGGATGCCTCCATAGCATGGTTTGATAAGCGGTATATAGGTCCACACTTGGGATCTGAACCCAGGGCTGCTGAAGCAGAATGTGCGAACTTAACCATTGCATCACCAGCCAGGTCCTGAAGCATTGTTTTTCCAACCATTTCCATGCACCATGAAAGAGGCCCCCTTAGGTATGTGTTAAAAGTAGGGAAGTAGTAAAAGGAGACCTGAGTGGGAAGGCTCTGGGACCCTCCTACCCAATCCTACTTCAACAAGAATAATTTTGCTTTCATTTTGCTAGACATTTGGACTTCCACTTAAGATTTCATTTGAAGAAAAGTATCCACACTAAAATTAAAAGCATAAAGTTTTGAAATCACTGATTCTGATCATTCCAGGGCCCCTTCCTTCTTGAGTTATGACTATGTCCAAAGCTGAACTCATCCTTCCTATCCTCCCATAAGCCAGTTTGAAATTTCTATGACTATTTTTGGTATTGTCATACAAATTCAAAACTTCAGAGTTATTTTTGACAGTTCCTTCTTCCTCTCCTCCTCCAACCATTTGCCTAGTTTTCTAAATGCCTTCCTCAACAGCTTCTTTTTTCTATTCCCCAAGGATGGAAGTAAGACCCTGCCTAAGCCCCAGGTCAAGACCAGATAGCCTCTAACCTGGACGATTACAGTCACCTCCACACTGTTCTCCCTGAGGCCTCTGCTGGTGATCCTTTCCTCACACAATTATTCACTGATCTTTCTAAACAATATTCTAGTGGTTAGTCTTTGTTAAAAATATTCAGTGGCTTTTCATTGCCTATAAAATAAATCTAAATGACTTACCCTGGAGCCTGTCCTGGACACAGCACTATTCGTGTCTACTAAATCCACAGCCCTCTCCTCACAGTTCCATACACGGGGAGCACCATGCTCTGTGACATAGGATCCCACTCTCATGGTCAAAGCATCTGGCTAGACATCTATAGCCTAGGCAGTGACTTTTAAGTCAATCTGGCAAGAACTTTGTCTAATAGGTATTCTAGACTAGATGGCAGTTGATTAACCAATCAGATACTTTCTCCTGTAATTTAAATTTAATTACAGAGAATTTTAAATGCAAGATTTGAGGGAATCTGCAGACTTCAGGGTGGAAAAGAACGTGGACAAACAGAGAAGAGGTGTTGGGCAGAAGCCATGAGGCAGGAAAGTTATGAGTGGGCAGAGACCACCATGAAGAGAGGAAAGCAGAGGGAGTTCTTTTAATGGCAAGAGTAGAAGTGGAAATGGAGATAGGGAGTGACTGATCCATCTAGATTGATGCCTGTTGGATATGCTACCTTCTCCTTCTGCCCTCTGAGCTCCACACTTATTCCCTTTAATTTGGCTTTTATTCCACTTTGGGTCTCTCAGGGTTCTTTGAGTGCAAACAATATAAAACTTGACTCTGGCTAACGATTCATGGTAGTTCACAGAATTGAAAGAAAAGCTGAATGCCTAGACATCAGAAAGGATAGATTCCAACACAGTCCTGATATCTCAGGAGGAGGAATCCAGACTTTCTGTGGGAAAGGCCACTGAAATGATTCTACTCAACTGCTTCCGTCTTGTGTTACTCCACTCAAGAGTCAATCTTCAGGAAGAGAGTTGAGTTCTCTCAGCTTAAGACCCTTGGTCACCCTTGGTAGGGATGGGTGGCACTGGGCCTGAACTGGACTGACACAGTTCCATAACACAGTGATCCTATGAGACAGGGAAGAGAGATTTCTTCAAAGTAATGAGAGATGCTCTTTACTAAAAGAAAGAGGAGAGGATATTGTGCAGGCAAACAAACAAAACAAAACAAAGCCAGATGTGCAGTACACGCCCTCCTCTATTTTATGATTATTTGCAGTTGTTTTTGTCTCCATCTTAAAGGGGACAAGTAACAGATTTTCCTCTTGAAGACAGGGTTTATTCATTAATTTTATTTGATCCTTTAATAATCACAATATTATAATTAGTATCTAACATTTATTGAGCACACTGTGAGCTATGCATTGTGCTGAGTGTCTTACATCCGTTATCTCATTTGATTCTCTCAGCAGACATATACAGTGGGTCTGTTATTAAACTCACTTTACAGACAAGAAAACCATGACTTGAAGAGGTTAAGAAGTTTCCTAAAAACCCAGCCAGTAAGAAATAGAGTTAGGGCTTGGTCTGTGTGACCACAAAGCTGAGGTTCTTAACCACTCCAATATGTTGACTCTACAGTATATGAGATGATTGAGGCATATTTTTAATAAAAGTATTTTTCCATGCTTGTGCAAAATATCTTTTAATAATTCATGCAGTTCTGGACATAGCAGTTCACACTAAGACTTAAAGAGCTGGAAAAGACTTACGGAAAAGCTGCTGAGAGACAGCCTGGTAGTAGAGAAATGGCTAAGGAAAGAAAATCTGAAAAAAAATTATGACCTTCAAGTGAAAAACCCCAGAGTACCTGTGATATTGAACCTGAAGTGAGTTTGCTTGCCCATTGCACAGCAAGCCAATCTCTGACACCGGGTGTGGTAGAAGAAAGTAGGAATTTTATTATTGCACAGCACTGAGCAAGGAGAGAGAGCAGCTAATGCTGAAATCCCAAACTCCCCAAAAAGCTAAACGGAAGGGTTTTTATTTGGGGTTTTAGGTAGGGGAGGGGGAGCATATGGCCTTGCTGGTTGGAGCTTTCCCACCAGCCTATCTTTGGCCTTGAGACTACTTGCAGAGAAGAGGGAGCCCGTGACCTTGCTGGTCAGCAGCTTTCCCACCAGCCTGTATCTCTTTGCTGGGAGGAGATAATGAATCCAGGTGCTCGTCCTTGGCGGTGTCTGTATCCATGGAGAATAGTGGATTCTGGAGCCAGGAAGCCAGGGAGCAAGTAGGGAATCACTGTTTTGGTTTTAACCCCATATATGCTGGGTTTGATGTAGGGAAACTGATATCAGTGTCCATATCACCTGGTCAAGCCAACTCCAGTGCCATGGACTAAGGGACATCCCAAGTTATGAAAAATAAATGAGACGTTCTATGAGCACTTTTTGTAGACTGACAGGTTCTGTGTAAAGAGAAGATGTGATTATTTTTACTCTAACACATAGAACAGATTGAAATGTAAATAAAATCAACAAGTTTTAAAGAAATTTATAGTTCATACGATGGCTAAGGCACTCTCCTGTTGCCCCTACTCTTGCATGTTGAAGTCAGTGGAGCTCTCCACCACCACCCTTGACCTGCTGATTGGGCTGCAGGGAATTTGAACTTGGCTCATTTTGGCAATCCTCGTATTTTTAGAATGTGACTCTCCTCAGGCCCCCCAAGAAGTGAAACTACCAGGCTTTTCAAGCTGCTGCTGGACACGTCCACTGAAGGGACAAGTTTGTTTCAAGGAGATCTCAAGTGAAACCTTTCTATTTCTAAAATGCAGGCCTGGGGAGGGGAAGAAGACATCATGGGCAAAACGGATCTGAAATGAATGGATCCAAATACTTTTAGGAATCCAGGTGGCCATGTCCTGTACACTGGCTTTCACAACAAAGAATCATGGTCTTACTCCTTTTTTGTGTCCCACCAAAAGAATCTGAGCTGAGGGCATCCCCCGTGGCCTGCCAAATCTTAAAAAGATGACAATCCGAGAGAAGGGAACTTGTTCCATGGAAGTCAGTGGCTTCCTCCACACTGTGACTCATCCAACCCATGTCCTGATTAAATTTCCTTGAGGTCTTCAGGCTCTTCTTTGAATGAAAGGAAAATGAAATCTTTGTTCCTTTCTTTTCATTCTCTGCAACACGTATTAGTAGCTTTTAAATTATAGCGTGTGTCTTAAATGCGTCTTATTAAAATGCAGATTCTAGGTCACACTTCTGGAGATTCTGATTCAGTAGATGCCAGCAGACCATGCACTGAGACACACTAACTCCCATTCTCAGCTTTTTTGTGATATCGTTCCATACCTGCTTGAATGTTGCTTTCATGGCTTGAGCTTCTCTCTCCTTTTAACTGGTCTTCCCCCTGATTAGATCATAATCGTTTCGATCAAGAGGTGCATCTTTTCTTTCTCCAATACCTCTGAGAGTGTACCTCACATGTTTACAGTGTACATAGGAGTTCATGATTGAACAAAAGTTAACAGAAAATGTTTCTCTATGCCCATCCAGCATGCGAATGTCAGGGATGGCTTTGAATGGGAAAGAATTACGTTCTAGGTTGAAGAATCAATCAGAAAGAAATATATAAGGTTTTCCAGTACAAGTTTATACAGATGACTCAAAACACACCGGGAAAGAAACAGGATGTGGAATTTTAAAATCTTTTTGTGTTTTAGAGCAATTTTTAATCAGTTAATTTTGCTTAGAACATTATTTAAAGAAGTCAAAATATTACTTCCTCCTACTCTATACTTAGGACATATCCATTGCTTTCTTTTATTAATATTCACAGAAAAGCAAAATTCCAGATTAGTTCCAAATTAGTCAAGAGTGCAAACATACACCAGAGGCCAGAGTCATCTAGTAGCATAAGACATTTGTTCAGGGAAGAGACAGAAGGGTCCAGTCAGTTCCTCCTTATTTAACAAAGTGTCTTTTCCTTGCTTAAAACCCACAAATGGTTCCAAACTCCTCAGTGCGGCTTACAAACATCACCTGGTCTGGCCCCATGCCCATAAATGCCACTCTAACCTAGTCTTTCCCTCTGTGGCCCTCCATTCCCTGTCACTCCCTCCCCCTTTCCATTGTACTCTGTGCTCCAATCATCCTTCTTTCTGTTCCTTGAAGATGTCATACTCTTTCTTCTTTCTGGCTTTAGTATATACCATTCTTCCCATCCTGGCTAACTTCCTCTTCAACCTTCAGATCTCATTTTAATTGTCACTTCATTTGGGAAGCCTTCCCTGACCCCAAGTCTGGGTTAGGAGCATGACTCTCTTTTTTGCATCATAATTATCTGTTTTCTTTTCTGTATTCAGTGGATGGCAGGGAAATGAAAACCTTGTTTGCATATATAGATATATATACACATATATGAGCTTATATACACACATAGACACGCATATATAGACAAATTGAGCAGGAAAGAGGTACCGTCATTTGTCTCATTTCTTGTGATCTAGTGCACTGTAATTAGGTTCTTTCAAGTACAGGGCACAGGAAAACTCTGGGTCATCCAATAATGGGAGTTCATGGTGAGGATGCCTGTGGACATGAGGAAGTTAGGCAGAAGCTCTGTAGGCATACAGCTAGTGCCACTCTTTGAGCAGGGCAAGAAGGTTCCCCAAACTGGATCCCATACCTTAGGATGTCTTGCATATCAAAAACATTGAAGTATAAAACATTTTCTTCTATTTAATATTCTAAGAAGGTTTTTTGATATTTTGCTCCCCCATTGAATGAACGGCATCGCGGGAGAAGAATGCACAAGTTGAATTGGCCCACCAAGTCAGCACAGGCAAAGCTGAGGGTGTGGCAGCATATATATGTGAGCGGTGGGGTTGGGTGAGAAGGATGTCTCCTCCAAATCGTGTGATGTGGGTGTCTTTGCTGATGAGGCTCCCTGGGTACCTTTTCTCCTTTGCTCCTCTCTGTTGGTATCATGTAGTTTGGAGAGGTGCTTACAACTACCTGGAAATCTTGAGTCAGAAAAGTGAGGCAATGGGGAGGGTCATCTATACAGTGTAGGACGCTTGACTTGAGGAGTCCCCATGCTAGGTTTGAACGGGGCCAGTCATGCCAAGGAGTCCTGGCCAGAGTCCAGCTTCCACCCTGCCTCAGCAGACCCACGCTACCAGGCAGCTGGGGATGGGAGGGAGTGGAAGTGGGAAAGAATGGAGGGCGGCTACTTTGGTCTCCCGTCTGTTAGGGCCACATCTGAGGAATAAGCTGCAGGTTGTTGGGTGAGAATAAGATCTGAGCCATGGACATGGTTTGTTTTATAATTTCTAAATATTTAGATGTATTGTAAGTGGGTTTCCACTTGGAACCTTCCCCTTTACTCCCTACCAATGGTTGGGATAACCCTGCACACTGTCTGGCTTCATAATCAAAGGTTCTCGTGCTAATTGACTCCTTGGAGTCCCTACTTTAACTTTCTATTCAAGGAGTGACTCAAAGTTTAATGTGTGCTTATATTGATTCTGCTTCTGTCTCTACTGACTAATGGACCTGCTCACATTTCAAACTCCCTCTGAGAGAGGAGCCAGTACATTGGCTAGTCACTGTTCTGTAGAGCCCCACTGTTGGACAGAACTTTTATGTCCATGTCTTAGAGACTGTCTGCCAGCCCATGAGTGCCTTGGGAGAGGCATCCCTCTCTGAGTTAATCATATGTAGCCATAATGGCAGGTCACATTTTCCACAGACGCATGGTGACTTTTGGCTGAGGAGACCACTCTGGGCATTGACTCTGAAGAGGCTTTGAGCAGAGCAGGCACTGAGAGCTCTATGCCCAGTACATGCTCTTTCCCAAATCTCATGCTGCTACTCACGTTGTTGAATGCTACTTTTGTATTAACTTTTTAAGAAGTCATTTCTGCATTTACCCTCATTTCTACCTAAACCATGTCAGCTAAGAAAACATGGGAAAGTCTAAATTAAATCATTCTGACTCTTCTGCAAAAGAGGAAGAGAAAATAAGAACTCTTCAACCTTTGGTGCATGATTTAGAACTTTTCAAATAATTAAGAAGATGTGGTCAGCTATTTCACTGTAAATTTAGTCTGGTTGCAGCAATGCCTCATGTATCCAGAAACGGTTTCATTTCCTCTATAATGGTCAGTCATAGTAACCATAAAATTAAGGCAGTGAAAAAAGAAAATCTGTGTCTATATGCCAACAACAAATCAATTCCTTATTACACGATAATCTGGGAGCAATTTTCGTGGCCATTTTTGTATAATTTATGCAGAAGATTAGTTACAGAGCTTATAGAGTCCATTCGTTGAGCTGGCCCAAACACTGAACACTGCAGTCCAGCAGTTTGGTCACATAGACCTAATTATCCCTCACAATCTTGTGTGGCTTGTACCACCCTGAGCGCTGTGCTATGCCTAAAAGTAAACCAATAAGTTGACCTCAGCCTTTCTTCATGACTGACATTGGCTCCTTACTGGCCTTCCCTCTCAATGGATGCAGTAGGACAGAATCCAGCTTCCAACCTGGCTCAGTAGCCCCACACTACCAGTCAGGCTTACAGGCTGCTGGGATGGGAGGGGGTGAAAGTGGGAGTGAGTGGGGGCAGCTTCTCTGGCCTCCAGCCTAGGAGGGCCACATCTAGGGAGTAAGGGATTCTCACCCTCTAGAGTTGTGTTTCCTGGCTTCCTGCCCCGACTCCTACAAAATGTGAATGTGGATGTCACAAGCTTCTCCACAGATGATTTGTCTTCGTCTCACCTTGGGAAAAGAGGTGGAAATAGATGAGAAAAGGTGAATCTTAAGCCTCTTCTACACTAGAGAATTCAAGTTCACAGACTCGAGGAGACTTTCAAACATGGGATTCTCAACTCTGTTTATTCATTGGAATCAATCACCATGTTTAAAATACTCACACTCCAGGACCAACCTGAAGATTCTAATGTCAAAGTCAGGGATGGGGATTGGTGTGTGGATATGTTTTAAGTTTCTAATGATACTTTTATGCTCAGGCAAGATTCAAAACCAGTTATTTGGATGATAAGTTTAAAATTTGCTTTTATTTCCCCCTCCACCAGTGAGCAAGAGCTTCATTTCACTAAATGATAGACTGCACGCTGATGTTCTTCTTGCTTTGAAGGAGAACCTTCTTAATCCACCACAGGCCTTAAAAGAGGAGTGTGCAGAATCAACAAAGCAGAAATCATCCAGCAAAGAGGTCTGCTTGACTTTGGATATTCACTTCCCTCCAAACCTGTTCATGATTCAATACAACTTCTGTTTCCCAGGTGTTGAGTTTGCTTTTGGGAAGCATCGATATCAGGTCTTTTGGGTAGACTATTGCAAGCAGGATTGCAACCAAATTCTTTAAAAAGTCAAAACAAATTGGAATACTGTTCAGTAATAATAAAAAAACCCTCAAACTACTGATATATGTGACAAAATGGATAAATCTTAAAAACATACTAAATGAAAGAAAGCAGACACATAAGGTTACATAATGCATGATTCGTTTCTATAACATTCTAGAAAAGATAAAAGTACAGAAACAGAAATTAGATCAACGATTTCCAGGGAGTGAGAGTGGGGGAGGGGGATTGATGCAAAAGAGAAAGGGAATTTTTTTAGGTAATAGAAATGGTTTATGTCTCTTTTTTTCTAGTACATTACATTTATTAGAGGACAATATGGCCCATACTTTTGAACAATGGTTGGTTATCATATAAAGTTTCAATACTGGGATTGGGATTGTATTTCATACCAGGAGTGAGGGGTTGAAATACTCTGGATAGAACGGATACATTCTGTCCCACAGGGAAAGACAAAAAATATTGCTGTGGCGATTAATATTTCTAAAGACAAAAATGTCCTGTAGTGAGAGAAATGTCTATTTTTTTCCATTTTTTTTTTGTAGTAAAAAACATATGACATGCAATCTATCCTCTTAGCAAACTTTTAAGTGTATGGTACAGTATTGTTAGCTATATCCACATTGCTGTACAGCAGATCTTTAGAACTTTTTCATCTTGCATGACGGAAACTCTATACCCATTAAACAGCAACTCCTCATTTCATCCTCCCACAAGCCCCTGGAAACCACCATTGTACTTTCTGCTTCTATGAGTTTGATTATTTTAGATATCTCATATAAGTGGAATACCTCACACAGTATTTGCCCCTCTGTGACTGGCTTATTTCACATAGGATAATGTCCTCCAAGTTCATTTATGTTGAGTGTATGACAGGATTTTCTTCTTTTTAAGGCTAAATAATACTCCATTGTATGTATATATACCTCATTTTCTTTATTCTTATTGTTCTTTGATGGACATTTAGGATATTTCCACTTCTTGACTCCTGTAAATAATGCTGCAATCAATATGGGAGAGCAAATATCTCTTCAAGATCTTGTTTTCAATTCTTTTGGATAAATATCCAGAATTGGTATTGCTGGATCGCATGGTAGTTCTACTTTTAATTTTTTGAGGAAACTTCATACCATTTTTCATAGAGGATGCATCACGTTATATTACCACCAACAGTATACAAGGCATCTAATTTTTCCACATCTTCATCAACTTTGTTTTCTGTTTTGTCTTGTTTTTTAATAATAGTCATCCTAACAAGTGGATGTGATGTCTCATTGCAGTTTTTTTTTTTTTAAAGATTGGCACCTGAGCTAACATCTGTTGCCAATCTTTTTTTTTTTCCTTCTTCTCCCCAAAGCCCCCCTGGTACGTAGTTGTATATATTTTCAGTTGTGAGTCCTTCTAGTTGTGGCATGTGGGACGCCTCAGCGTGACCTGATGAATGGTGCTAGGTCCACGCCCAGGATCCAAACCGGTGAACCCTGGGCCGTCTAAGTGGAGTGCGCGAACTTAACCACTCGGCCGCTGGCCGGCCCCTCATTGTAGTTTTGATTTGCATTTCACTGGTCATTAGTGGTGCTGATTATTCATTGACGAGTAGTGAACATTTTTTCATATATCTGTTGGTGATTTGTATATCTTCTTTGAAGAAATGTCTATTCAGGTCCTTTGCCCATTTTTTAATTGGGTTATTAGTGTTTGTTATTTTGAGTTGTTGGAGTTCCGTACATACACACTTTGGATATTAACCCCTTATCAGATATATGGTTTACAAATATTTTCTCCCACCTCATAGGTTGCCTTTCACTCTATTGATGGTTTCCTTTGCTATGCAGAAGCATTTTAGTTTAACATAATCCCTCTTGTCTACTTTTTGCTTTTGTTGCCTGTGCTTTTGGTGTTGTATCCAATAAATCATTGCCAAGACCAATGTTATGCAGCTTTCCTCCAATGTTTTCTTCTGGATATTTTATAGTTTCACTTGTTAAATTTAAGTCTAATCATTTTGAGATTTTTGTGGCTGGTGTAAGATAAGGGTCCACTTTCATTCTTTGTAGAAATCCAGTTTTCACATTATTGAAAGTGCGGTATTGAAGTCTCCTATTATTGATGTGTTTCTGTCTATTTCTCCCTTCAGTTCTGTCAATATTTGCTTCATATATTTAGGTGCTCTGATGTTGGGTCCATATATATTTATAATTGCTATATCTTCCTGGTGAATTGACTCTTTTACCATTATGTAATGCCCTTCTTTGTCTTTTGTGTCAACTTTTTACTTAAAGTATGTTTTTTCTGATATAAGTATGACCACCTCAGCTCTCTTTTGGTTATCATTTGCAAGGAATATCTTTCTCCATCCTTTCACTTTCAGCCTATGTGTGTCATTAAATCTAAAGTGAGTCTCTGGTAGACAGAATGTAAAGTGATCTTGTTTTCTATCCTTTCAGTCACTCTATGTCTTTTGATTTGGGAGTTTAATCCATTTGCATTAAAAGTAATTATTGATAGAGAAGGGCTTACCATTGCCATTTTATTAATTGTTTTCTATCTGTCTTGTAGTTGTTTTGTCCCTGTTTTCCTCTCTTGCTGTCTTCCTTTGTGTTTCATTGATGTTTTTAGTGACAGGCTTTGATTCTATTCTCCTTTTCTTTTGTGTGTCTTCCATAGGTACTTTCCTTGTGGTTACCATGGGGCTTACACAAAACATCTTATAGTTACAACCTATTTTAAGCTGAAAACTTAACTTCAATTGCATACAAAAACTCTACATTTTTACTTTCCCCTCACTTTATGTTACTGATGTCACAAATTACATCTTTCTGTTTTGTGTATCCATTAATATATTTTTATAGTTATAGTTATTTTTAGACTTTGTTTCCCTTCTTCTCCCCAAAGCCCTCCCGTACATAGCTGTATATTCCAGTTGTAGGTCCTTCTCATTGTGCTATGTGGGATGCTACCTCAGCGTGGCTTGATGAGCAGTGCTAGGTCTGCATCCAGGATCTGAACCCATGAAAACCTGGGCCTCTGAAGTGGAGCGAGTGAAATTAACCACTCAGACACGGGGCTGGCCCTTATACTTTGTTCTTACCTTTTGTCCCAGAATTAAGTGATTTACACACAACTCTTACAATATTACAATATTCTGTATTTGTCTATATGTTAGCATTTAACAGTGAGCTTTACACTTTCATATGCTTTGGTGTTGCTGTCTAGCTTCGTTTTGCTTCATCTTAAAGAATTGCCTTTTAACACTCCTCATAAAGCCAATCTAGTGATGATGAACTCTACCAGCTATTGTTTATCTGAGGAAGTCTTTATTTCTCCACTTTTGAAGGACAGTTTTGCCAGATATAGTATTTTTGGTTGGCAGTTTTTTCTTTCAGTGCTTTGAATATATTATCTCATTCCCTTCTAGTCTGTGATGTTTCTGTTGAGAAATCCACCAACTGTCTTATGGGGGCTCCATTGTATGTGATGAGTTACTTTTCTCTAGCTGCTTTCGAAATTCTCACTTTGTCTTTGACTTTTGACAATTTGATTATAATGTGTCTCAGTACAGACTTCTTTTGGTTCATCTTACCTGGAATCTGTAGGTTTCTTGGATCTCAATGTCCATTTACTTCCCCAGATCTATGAAGCTTTCAGCCATTTTTTTCTTTCAAATATGCTTTCTGCCTCTTTCTCTCTCATGTTTTTCTGGAATTCCCATAATGTGTATATTGATCCTCATGATGATGTCCCATAAGTCCCTTAGAATTTCTCCATGCCTTTTCATTTATTTTTTTAATTGTTTCTCTGAATGGATAGCTTCAAATGACCTGTCTTCAAGTTCAATGATTCTTTTTCTGCTTGATCTAATCTGATGTTGAACACATCTAGCGTATTTTACAATTCGGTTGCTGCATTCTTCAGCTCCAGAATTTCCATTTGATTCTTCTTTATATTTTCTCTCTCTCTGTTGATATTCTCATTTTGTTCACAAATTGTTTTCCTGAGCTCATTGAGTATCTTTATGACAGTTATTTTGAATTCTTTATCAGATAATTCACATACCTCTGTTTCTTTAGGGTTTCTGAAGATTTATTTTGTTTCTTTGATTGGGTCACATTTCCTTGTTTCTTCATGTACATTGTAACTTTGTGTTGGGATCCACACATTTCCAAAAATAGCTACCTCTCCCAGTATTTATGGACTGGATTTGTACAGGTAAAAACATTCACCAATCAGCTCTGCTAGAAATACTGGGAGCCTTTCAAGCCTTTTCTGTGAATGTGTCTTCTCTGGGTTTGGGCATGGAAATTCTGAATTAGATTGGCTTTTTTTCCCCAAAAGCTTGTAATCCCTTGTTTCCTCAGGTTCTGCCTGCTGTAATGCAGGTTTTCTGGAGCTACATCAATCCACTAGCTCTCTTTTTTTTCGTGGCTCCTAGGCTTCTAGAGTATGCTGGGTCTCATAAGCACTGAGTTGGGCAAGAAGACATAAACTAGTTTCACAGGCAGTACCATCAAAGGTTGAAATGTTAAATTTATGCTCCCCTCTTCACTTTCCCCAACAAAGGGAAAGTCTGTCAAACTGTAACATTTGTTTGCTGTACCATGGGTCTTCCGGAGCAGCAGCATGCTGCCAAGCTCTTTTTTGTTCCCAGAGGCCCCTGTGCATCTATATTACTGGGTCTTATCTGCGCTCTGAGACAGACAAGACAGAAACCAGTCCCTCAGGCAGCCCCATGAAAAGCTAGAAGATTGGGCACATGCTCCAACACTTTCCCTCCCCTGGGAAAAGCCAGAAGTTGGAGCTATTCTCCCACTTGTTCTGCATTGAGATTGAGGGAGAGAGTATGGTGAGTGAGTGCTCTAAACTATTGCCTTTGTTCTCAGAGGCCCCAAATCTGATGCCTTTTCTTGTTAGCATTTAAATTCAGGCAACATATAAACCAGTTCCTTGGGCAGCTCCCTGGAAAGTCTGAACAATGGATGTGGAGTCCAATTTTCTCTTTTTCACTTCAGGGAGAAGGAGGGATCTGTGAGTTTTCTCCCTATCCAGTGTGTGGAGACAGGAGGAGGCATTATGGTGAGTGAGTGTCACAAATTTTGCTACTGGCTTTGATGAGGCTAGTTTTGCACTCACCTAGGGTACAGAAATCTCGTCACAGCTTTCTGGATTTTCAAAACCAGAATTGGTTCATGTTTTATCATTGAGTCAATGTCTCTATGGGGAGAAGGAGAGTTTGCAGTTTCCTATTCTACTATCTCATTAACATCACTTCTCAAATGGTTTATACCTTGATTGTGAAGGTAGTTTGTATACATTTGCCAAAACTCACCAAAATATACATTTTACTGTATGCAAATTATTCCTCAATATAATTATGTGTGTAAATTATACCTCAATAAAGCTGATAAAAATTAATAAAAAACTAATGTAACCAAAAAAATTACTTTAAAACAAACAACTATATGGCCTGAACTGCTCCTAGATATTCTCCAATACTCAAAAATTTATGTATCATTAAATTCCATTTAGAACACAGTTTCGTAGGGGTAAAATTTTCAGATATATGGTCTGTGCTTACTTTTACTCTTTGTTTGTTTTGTTTTTATTCTCAAGATTGATTCCAACAAGACTCTATATTTTTTAATATGATGGAGAAGTCACATAGGGTTCACCATTTCTAAATAAAAAGTAAGTTTCACCCTACATACATCATTACATTCTCAGCACCTTAAAAAAGTCTGATTCATAATAGATATTCAGTAATTTTTTTTGAGGAAATAAAATGTTCATTGACAATTCACTGTCAAAATGGTTACAAAAACTAGGCTTTAGAGTCAAATTCTGTTTTTGAATCTTGACTTTGCCAGTTAGAAGCTGTATAGTTTTAGACATCTGAGGTTCATTATTCCACATGCAATAAGGAATAATAACAATACTCAATCACATGTAAAGTGAGCTTAATGAGAGGTTAAGAAATGGCAGCTTCCCATTGTCTGAGTGTAGTTATCCAAATAATAATTTCTCATTAGTTCTTTTCTACCTAATAATCTTAATTGGCAATTACTGATAATCTGTGTCAATTCTACTCTGCATTCAAGACATTTGAAATACTAGACTGTTTCTTTGAAACTTTATACTTTTCCCCTCAAATCTATTTATGCTGCTCGTTTCCATTTTTAGTGTTTGATAGAGCCTCGTAATGCCTAACATAAATTATGCCTTTAATAAATGTTATGTGCTTTAATAACATATTTATAGTCACTGCTTTTCATGTTCTCAAAGATCTATCCTTGGCCAAGTGGGTTCACAAGAACCATATTAGAGTGGAACCTTGGTGGAGCAATCTCATCTCATCATTTATGTCTTACTCCATTCGCTTTCCTCTCCACAATTCTGACCCTAGCAGTCTCGTGTTTTGGTTTCCTCTTGCTTCTTTAGTTCTAATATCTTGGAGGCAGCTTTTGGATCCAGCCTCTGACTCTATTCTCTTGACTTACTCATCCTGGCTTGCCTCACAACCACCACCACTGTCGAGTCATGCCACTCTTCCCTCCTTCACCTCTCACCCATGATCCATTGTCATAAAAGGCAAACTCCAGTTGATATCCTGCAAGCCTCAGCAGTGAGTATGCTATTAGATAATCTGGGTTTGTTATATTTGCTTCAAGCTGTTGTTGCTGTTTGTTTATTTTTAATAACAATAATTTATTATATATATTTATGTATAATATATTATTAAATATGTATTCAATGTATGTTATAATAACTTGTTACATTTACTATTTTTATAATAATTTTATTTCTAATAATATATTTATATGTTAATTCTGCATCAGAATAACTCAGAAGATTCATTAAAACACAGATAGTTGGGCCTTACCCCCAGAGTTTCTGAAGTCTTAGGTCTAGGGCCACTGAAGAATTAACACTCTACAAATTGTCAGAAGGTGCCGATGTTGCTGGTCTGGGGACCACACCTTGAGATGCACAACCACTGTTGTACATCAATCTCAGTACTCCAGGTCTACGCATAAATGACTAATGTAAGACTCTGGGGGATAATGAATCTCTATGAGCTCCCAGATACTATTGATGTAACTAAGGGGTTACACATTGCACTAAGATTACTATAATTCCCTTAAAATCTTTTAACCTGTGCTCAAAAAATATAACTCTTGGCATCTAACTTAAGCTGTCTGAGCCTCAGCTGCCCTTTATCACTGGTCTTTGCTTGGATCACTTCCCGGACAGTTTTAGATGGCAATAAAGAAGGAAAAAGCACAAATAAGACTGCAATCCCGTGAACTGACTGATCAAGAATCAAACCAACAGGGCCAGCCTGGTGGCGCAGTGGTTAAGTTCGCATGTTCTGCTTCTGTAGCCTGGGGTTCACTGGTTCAGATTCCAGGTATGAACCTACGCACTGCATACCAAGCCGTGTTGTGGCAGGCATCCCACATATGAAGTAGAGAAACATGGGCACAGATGTTAGATCAGGGTCAGTCTTCTTCAGCAAAAAAGCGGAGATTGGTGGCAGATGGTGGCTCAGGGCTAATCTTCCTCAAAGAAATAAAAGTAACAAAGAATCAAACTAACAGAGACAACTGAAGGTTGAAAGCAAAATGGCTTTCTTGTTGATACAATCCTGGTCTTGCTGCATACTTTCAGCTTTTGTGATCCCATTTTTAACACAAAATTTATGTCACCTTTTAAAATTTTATCATGTGCCTATAGACCAATATTTATAAAGCTGAATTTGTATAAGGAGCATACTGTGTAACTCAGGCAGACATTCATCCCCACAGTAGTAACAATGCCTTTCCTCTGTGCCAAGTACTATGTGCTTTACAGATGTTAACTCATGTGCTCCTCCCAACAACCCAGTGAATAGGGTACTATATCCTATGGAGGAGGAAATAGGTTTCAAGAGGTTGAGGGATGTACTTAAGGTCACACAGCTAGTAAGTAGCAAAGCCAGAATTTGAACCCAAGCATCCTGGATCCATTCTGAGCTCTTAACCACTAAGATATACTACCCCTCATGGTTCCATAGATTCAGTTACATTGTCTCTTACTTTATGCCTTCAGTTTCCCTTGCAAAGTTCAGTCCTCTTCCCCACGTGCTCCACTGCTCAGTTTCAGAGTTGAGATTGGGCTGATCTAGTCAGAATTTTCCATTCCTTCCTAATGCGACCTCTCATAGCACAGACCTGGGAGAAACAAGAGCACCCATGCTCTGCTACCACAATTAGCTGGTTACATGGACATCTCATTTTGGAAGCTCTTTCAAGGCAGAAGCTTCATCTTTTTCCTCTTTTGCATACCCAGTTACTTACACAAGACCCAGCACGTAGAAAATGCTGAATAACTGAAAATAGATTGCAAAACTTCTCCTCATTCTCTTAGTTTTACTTTTCTTCACAGTGCTTAGGCCTCCAACATACTATATTTTTTTAAATTTTAAAAATTTGGTTTATTACTCAGATGAAAGATATACTTATATTCAGCTTTAATAGATATGACCAATTTTCCAAAATGGTTTTGCCAATTTATACTGCTACCAGGAATATATGAGATTCTAACCTGTTCCAAATCATTGCCAACCCTTGGAACTGTCCAGTCATTTTAATCGTAGCCATTCTTGTAGCCTGGTGTAGTGGTATTTCTCCGTGATTTTAATGCACATTTCCTGATTAGCACATTTTCACATGCTTATTGACCATTTCAATAGTCTCTATTGTGAAGTATCTGTTAAAGTTTTTTGCATGTTAAAAGAAGAAAGCCTGAATTGTTTTTTATGTATTCTGTACATGAATTCTTTGTCATATGTATATATATTTTATATATGTAACATATATGGGAACAACATAGGACATCTAGAAGCTAGAAGAGAAAAGATGGATGGATACTATCACATAGAAAAATTTTTTTAATGTTCAGAATGGCCAAAGACACCATAATATATAAAAGACTATATATAAAATATATGTAGTAAATTGACCCAGTCTATCTACTCCTGAGTTCAGAGAAATGAAATATGATCACCCATACACATGTATATGAATGTTCATACCAACTTTATTCCCTGTATCCAAAAACCAGAAATAATGAAATATCCAGGAGAATGGATTTTAAAAACATGATGCTATATTCATAATCTGGGATACCACACAACACAAAGAATAAATTTCAGCTACTTGAAACAACATGGTAAATCTCACAGATGAAATTTTGAGTGAAAAAAATCAGATGCAACAGGACATACTATGATTCTATTTATATGAAGTTCAAAAACTGGCAAAATTAATATATATTGATCATAATCAGAATAGCAGTTGCCTCTGGAGGCTTGTTACCTTTGGAGGGAGGGAGAATAGGACGCCTTCTGGGAAGCTGGAAATATTCTATCTTGATCTGGGTGGTGGTTTCACAGGTATATACACATGTAAATTTAATTGAGCTGTATGCTGCAAACTTGTATACTTCACTGAATATGTTATACCCCAATTGAAAAAACAATTTTTAAGGAAAAAAAAACATCTCCTTCAACTTTCCCCATTAAGGTATGGATTGTCTGTTTTGTTTACTGTTGTATCCTCAGTGTCTAGAATGTACCTGTCACATTGATTTGCAAGGTGACCAATACTGAATGAACGTTGTATTAATGAAAGTGTACCTGCTCAGTTTCTGTATGGAAACAGCACCCTCCAGTAGTCACAAGCCAGACTTTGATGTTTTATCCACTTTCCTTCAAAAATTTTGCTGGTTAGTTAAATCTTGTTTAGACAGAATGAGCCTGTATAAAGAGCCCACTTAAAGATGTATGTGAAAAGGAAAACCACACTGACAGTATCCTGGGAGGGAGCTGTACAGCTATGCAGCAGTTCCCAGGCCTTTGGGGAATACCACAGCCTCTTTCCAATGAAGATGTCTAGACGGCTGTCAGTAGCTGAATCATATACCCAGTTACAGGAACTGGAAGGAAGTTTAGTCTGCAATCAAAACATGAATTTTAATAAGAGTTTAGAAATTAATCTATGAAAAAGAATGAACAGTAAGAGGAAGAGCCAAGTATATAAGAGAACTTGATATATGACAATGGAGGCATTTTAATCCTATTGGGGACTTAACAGTTAATTTGAAAAATAGTACTGGAAAGAATGTTAACTTTCTATTCACACCACGTATAAAATTAAATTCTGGATCAATTACAGATCCAAATGTATGAAAGAAAATATTAAAGATGTTAGAAGAAAATTTAGGAGAATATACCTGTAAGTTTAAGGGTATGGGAGACGTGCTTTAGCAGCACAGTAACTCTTAAAACCAACAGAGAAAAGATGGACGGATGTTATTAGATAAAAAATTTTTTAAAAAAACGTTTGGAATGGCAAAAGACATCATAAATAGAGTCCACATGACAACTGGGAGAAAATATTTGCAGTGAATATAGTAGACAAAGAGTCCATTTCCTTTATAAATATAAAAGAGCTTTTACAGATTAATAAGATGGAAAATAATTCAATAGAAAAATGGGCTAAAGATATGAACAGGAAATTCAAAGAAAAGCACATATGTAAAGATGTTGAACCTCTCTAGCAGTCAAGAAAATGCAAATCAAAACAATAATCAGATGCCATTATTGTATCAATAAGATTGGCAAAATGAATTCACTTTTTCATTTCTTTGGTTCTTTGGGGCTTTGTGGATCATCCCTTTAGAGATGTTTTAAAGACTAAATTGAAACTTAATACTTCCTTTAGGAGCTGAAGGACTGCTAGCTGAGACCTTCAAGTGAATAGTGTAGGTTAGAGACCTGACAGAAAAGAAAGAAGCTCTGCTTAAAAATACAAATTCCACCCTGTCCTCTCACTCCCACTCCTAGAATAGAACCCAGGTGTCTTTGGCTGCTGTTTTTCAATGCCCTGCATCCAAAATAGACCCAACAATTCATGTACATTCTTGCCTCTCAACAATTACTGGGAACAAAATCTTAAAGGAATACTCTCCTTTACCTCTTGTTAAGAAAAAGTAGACAAATTTACAACTAAGGAGAAGAGAGGACAGCATGTCCTTTCAATGTCTTATCAGAGCATTGTTGAACTAGTCCACCTAAGGGTTATTAATCATGTAGAAGAATGCCTTTTTATTTGCTTTGTTATTCACTATTGACTAAAAGTCTAGACTTTGTGAAGCTACATGTTAATTTGTAAGTTTTTGCCTATTGGCAATATCAAGGATTTCTGTCCAGTAGAAAAGGTAACCCTGGTGGTTATGGTTTTCCTGCCTTCAAGGATATTAACCAGTTTTGTCCCTAACCTAAACTTATTCTAACATTCTCTTTCCAATGCCTAAACACACAATTTCTCAAACAGTCTTTGGACCAGTTTTACCATCCTACTGATTCTCTCTTAATGAATGGAATAAATCCTTATATGAGTCACGTTTTTAACTTTTTGAAAACTAAGCTTTGACTCTCTCCTTTCTTAATTTTATCCAATTTTCATAGCCCAGCTCAATGCTCATTTTTTCCAAAGAAGGCTTGCTTAACTACCCCAGAAGATTTCTTCCTGCTCCTAACTCCTATAGCAGTGTTTTGCAACTTGGAGCCTAGGGTTTCTTGAAGGTGCCTGGGAAGCTGGGAAAGTAAGAAAGATGAAGAGTGAGGAAAAAATGTTGGTGATGGTTGAGCAAGTAGGTGTACTTTTCTGTTTAACATATTATTTTCTTATAAAATAATTTGGAAACCCCTGTACTATAGCATGGGTCAGAAAATTTTGTCTGTAAAGAGTCAGATAATAAATATTTTAGACTTTGTAGGCCATATAGTCTTTGTCATGACTACTCAACTCTGCCACTGTAGCAAGAAATCAGCTGTAGACAACATATAACTGAATGAATATGTCTGTGTTCCAATAAAGCTTTATTTAGAATGTCGAAATTTGAGTTGAATATAATTTTCATGTCTCTCAATGTATTATTTTTCTTTTGATTTTTTGACCTTTTTAAGAAGAAAAAACATTTTTAGCTTGCAGGCCATTCAAAAACAGTCAGCAGGCTGGATTCAACTTGGCCCATAGCTTGTCGACCCCTGTCTTCCTACAGTGTTTAAGGTTCGTATAATTCTTTGACGAACTATTTGCAGTCTATATTGTTATTTTTTGTCAAGGTCTTATGTCCCTACTAGGTTGTAAGTTTTCTAAGGGCAGGTATCCTATACTGTTTTGGAAACCTCCTGGAGACCAAGTTCATTGTTTGGCAAAAAGCAAGCACAGTAAATGTTGACTAGGAAAAATGCTTTTGCTCAGGATTAGCCTGGCTTGAGGAAACTGTAGGTTGAGAGGAACTGGTCCTTTAAGTGGATGAGAGATTCAGGAAGAACCAGAGGGAACAGCAGCTCTGGGGAAATTCTTCAAGGACAGCTGGAAAAATGGAGTTGGGGTTCAGCCAGTGGCGCAGTGTTTAAGTTCGCATGTTCTGCTTTGGCGGCCCAGGGTTCGCCGGTTCAGATCCCGGGTGTGGACATGGCACCGCTTGGCAAGCCATGCTGTGGTGGGCGTCCCACATATGAATTAGAGGAAGATGAGCACGGATGTTAGCTCAGGGCCAGTCTTCCTCAGCAAAAAGAGGAGGACTGGCAGCAGATGTTAGCTCAGGGCTAATCTCCCTCAAAAAAAAAGGAGTTGGATGCAAGGTTGCACTTTGATTAGAATGAAGAGGAATTAGGAAGCAATTGTCTCCTTTTCATCCAGGTGAAATCAAAGTGAAACCAAGCAGAAAAAAGTAAACACCTATCCAATTTGACTCCTGCAAAGCTCCACTGTATCTTTAAGGATTAAGATGCCAAAAAGGAAATTGTTGTGGCTTTCTTCAGGCTGGTCCTTTGCCTGGAGTGCACCTTCTCACTGACATAGTCTCCCAACTGACTCATCAGTTCCAAAAAGTCTTCCTCACTTTCATTCCCAACACAGACGCACACAGACACACATGCATGCACGCAGACACACAGACACAGGCTGGCAGCCCTCCTTTAGGGCAGGAATAGTCATTCATCTTTGTATCTACCCTGCCTCAGGTAGTGGCTGGGACATCATAGGTACCGAGAAACTGTTTTTGTTTTTGAGTGGGACTTTTAAATAGAACCTTTTTAAATCCAGTCATTCATAGATCTCAGAAATGCCTAGTTTTTACCTATTTTTATCTTTGTTGTTAGGGAGCATGGAAGAGGGGAAGAAAGAGAAGAAAACTAAACTCAGATTTTAGTGCAAATCTCTTGTAGATCCTCCCTTCAAATTCTAGAGCAGTGGTCCCCAAAGCACCATTGCTGGACCCCACCCTAGAGTTTCTCATTAAGTCAGGCTGGGAAAGGAGCCAAAATTTTGCAAGTATAACAAATTCCCAGAATAGGCTGCTGCTGCTGTCTTGGCATCACACTTTGAGAACGAGTGCTCTAGTAGATTAGCTCTATTACTGCCCTATACCACTAAGTAGTTCTGAAAATTTGTCTTCTGACTTGGTGGCTTCCATCCTTATTATCAACCTTCCCTTGCCAATCCCAGACTCCTGCCAATCCCAGACTCCTGATTTTTCATCTCAGCCTCACATCATCGTTGTCCTCTGGCTAGGACAAAAAGGATCAAACCACCAAAAAAGGATCTACCATACCACCAAAAAAGGATCTGAGATTGTTTCAAATTGAAGTAAAAACAAATGAAGAAAAGCTTTGTTCTACATTCAGGAATTAGCCTTTAAGAGGGGGTATAATTTTGTAAGCTAATGGAATGACGTTCTAGGAAGAATTTCAGGGTTTACCTTGGTGGAAAACAAGCTTTCCCCCCAGGAAATTACACAATCCCAGCCACACCCACCACATGTGGACACATCCATCTCAGGGCAGGTATTAAAGTATTAAAACTCTGCCTGGGTCTTGTTTTTAAACCACCATCAATTGAAAAAACACATCCCGAGGTCTGATTTGTGTGTTTGGCTCTAACTGGAACTACAAGAAAGTATAAAGCAAAGGCACAATTTCCAGGAGTGTAGTCTACAGAGAGAAGAAGGGAGATGGGACAATTGCTAGGAGTATCCATCAGGAAGAAGAAGGTTATGAATTGGAGAAATCAAAGAGAGAAGAGGAAGCGCTTTGTAGTCTCTCTGGATAGAATTGGAATTCCTTAGCATAATCCGGGCCCTGGCTTTCCTCTGCAGTCCCTTCTCTAGAGATATTCGCCCTCCCCAACACACACACACACACACACACACACACACACACACACACAGGCACACCCCCCCCCCCCCGCCCCCGCTCCAACCATTCTTTTGGGCTTTGCGCATTCTCTCCCCGCCTCACCTTCCTCACCCCTGGCTTCTACACTATACTCTCACTTCAAGTGAGAGTTTAAGACTCCTCTTAGACTTCCTCTGGGAAGCCTTTCCTGACTCAGAAGAAAGATCGTGTGTCTCTCCTCTGTGTTTACCCCCTAGGCTGTGTGGCTGTATAGTCATTGCTTGATTCCTGTAAGGTTGGTTGTACATATCTGTTTACTTCTCTGTCTTCTCTATTACACTGTGAGCTCCTCGAGAACAAGAACGATTTCTCTAGAACCTGAAACCATGCCTGGCACACAGTCAGTAAATACTTGTGGAATTAGTGGTTGAGAGAATATTATCTTTTAAGAGAATTATATGTATTGGAAATCTGAATTAAAAAATTTATTCTAGACAATTTGGAAAATACAGAAACATACAAAGAAGGAATTAGAAATCATTTGTAATCCTCCTACTCTGAGATGACCTTTTTTAGTTTAAGAATTTTTGAGAAAGGGGATACTATATAAAAAGTAGAATGTAGGTAGGGCCAGCCCCATGACCTAGTGGTTAAGTTTGGCACACTCTGCTTTGGTGGTCAGGTTCAGTTCCTGGGCACAGACCTATGCCACTTGTCATTGGCCATGCTGTGGCGGTGACCCACACACAAAATAGAGGAAGATTGGCAACAGATATTAGCTCAGGGTGAATCTCCCTCAAAAAAAAAAAAAAAAGGTAGAACGTAGGAGAAAATTTCTGGCAATAATGTGTCTTGCAGAGAGAATGGCATTAAAAGGCTAATGAAAAGGGTGTTGAGACTCTAGGTATAAGAGGATAAGTGTCTGGACTAGATGTGACTAGAAAAAGAAGAACTAGGATGAATGTGACAAATAGTACATGAAATAATACAGCTTGCAAATTGATTTAAGGTGATGGTGAGTGGGAAGAGAGTAAAGGAAGAGTGTCAGATCACCCTGAAGGTTAATAAAATATTTGTTAAATAACTAAAAGGTTTTGAGATTGGGTGAATGCAAGTATTCTTCACTCATTTATTCCTTCATCAAATATTTGTTGGATACTTACTCTATGCCAGGCCAACTGGTTTAGTTACTGGGCTATATCAGTGAATTAAAAAAAAAAACCCTGGCCCTCCTTAGTTTTCAGTCCTGGGGGTGGGGAGTGTGGTACCATTGAGAGGAACAGGCGGATTTAGACTGGGAGATAATCAAAGAAAATCAAAAAGTTCTTGGAAGAGTTTTTAAAGAGGACGTATATCCCTTCACTTCCCTGAACATATGTATGTAATGAGAGGAATAAAGCATATTCAGGGCCATCACAGAGCACTGAGTTGTGGTCTTTTTGGCCAGTGAAGAAAGAAGATGGTTGCTTCAGAGAGGTGTAAAAAAATCCCTACTTATGCAATGGCTGGGTTTTGGTTGGTGCCAGATGTGGATGGGCTGAATTCCTTCTTGATGAAAATTGAGAATTAGTTTCTCTCCAAAGAGACATCCCCTAATAAAAAATTCCATTAATAGTCAATAACCAGAAAAGCCACAGGAAACTTAAGAAACTCCTGAAGAAAAGACAGTAAGTAAATAAAATAGTTCAATTATGGTTACATGATTGTGTTCACTTTGTGAAAATACCTTGAGATCAACATTTATAATTTTTACACTTTTCTGTATCTATATTATATATCAATCAAAATTTTATTTAAAAGAAAAATTGCTCCAAATCCAGCTCTTTCTAAAACACAAGAACAAAACAAAATAAGAAAATCCTTCTCTGTTTCTGTCTGATAAGGAGGATGATTTCAGCATTCGTAATATCAGGACACGATCTTAGGGTAGGCTCTGAGGAGCACTTTCAAGGCCTCAGACTCTGGAGTTAACAACTGTGGACATACCGCATTCAAATTCCACCTCCTTAACTAGCTAGTTGACCACAGGCAAATTATGAAAACTCTCTGAGTCTCATGTTCCTTATCTGCAAAATGGGAATAATACCGACGTCTTAGAGTCATTATGAGCTTGAATGACACAATGTGTAGAAAGTGTCTGGCTTAGTGTTTGCCACAGAGAATGCCCTCGTTAACGTTATTAATGTCATTTTTTCCAACAACCCCCCTCTTTTATATTTTCACAAGCTTTCCTAGGTTTGAGCTCCCAATAGTCAATAGGAGATGCTACTGGGTCAGACATGCCAAACGCTGAAAAGCAGAAGAGGCTCTAGGAGAAGCCAAAGCCAGCCAGGCCCTGGTACTCTTAAGTAACAGGGAAAATGTGAAGGAATCCCTGTCATGATTGAAACCCAGCCAAACACTGCTGCTGAGGTGCCAACCAAAATAAGGGAACTTCAAATTGAAATTACAGTATTTGCTCACTGCACAGGTTTTCCCCATGGAAAAATAGAGGGGTAAGTCAAACAGACAGCAATATGAAATATTCAAACAGTGGATTTTCCCGTGGAATGATTATACCAGGGAATTTGGGTTTACTTTTTGGTACCAGTCTTACAGGAATGATTGGTTGACTCATTAAAATCCAATTGATGGCTATTTTCCCATGCGATCTTCTGACACAGGATTTTGGGGAACTGAGATAGTCTGCTACTAGCAGCATGTGGCATTAACTTGCTTTTCTTAAAATGGTATTCCCTTAGTTTTCCTTTCTCCCTAGTTTGGTGCCTAAGGTAACCTGGTGAAGCTTCATCTAGTAATTGAATTTGCATGGTCATTAACTCTAAAGTTTCCCCTAGTTCCTACCTCCTTGCTTCAGGGACCACCCACTGGCCTTAATCATCTCCGTTCTTTGGTGCCTTCTTCGTGTCACAGATAGCCTGGCCTAAGGCTGCTCTTCAATGTGCTTGTTTGGTAACTTAGGGATCCCTTCCTCATCACACATAAATGGTTCAGTATTCCTTCATTAATATCTCACCTCTTTGGTATGAGGAGGTTGTGGTTTCCATGAATACTATGCCACCTTAGACTCATGAGGATTGTATTTTCTTCTTTGTGTATTTCTTAAATGTAAAGTAATGATCCCATCAACTTGTCACTTAAAGAGGAAGTTTGCTATTTACAACTATATATTGCTAAAATGCAAAATATACTCCGAATGTGATACTATATGCATCATTGGTGGTAAGGTTCCAGCCTTGGCTCAGTAGAACATCTGACCTTGTCTGTCCCTGATGTCTTATGGCCTTGGACTGGCCTCTAACCATTAGGGGACAGATGAGAAAGGAGAAACAGATACAGGAGAGGTGACATGTGGAGTCTGATTCCCTAGCCTCAGCATCTCCAGCCCCTTTCTCAACTGTTACTACAGAAACAGGGGCTGGCACTCAAAAAGGCTTCTGGTCTCGGGGCTGGCCCCGTGGCCGAGTGGTTAAGTTCGCGCGCTCCGCTGCAGGCGACCCAGTGTTTCATTGGTTCGAATCCTGGGCGCGGACATGGCACTGCTCATCAGACCACGCTGAGGCAGCATCCCACATGCCACAACTAGAAGGACCCACAACGAAATATACAACTATGTACCGGGGGGCTTTGGGGAGAAAAATAAAATCTTTAAAAAAAAAAAAAAAGGCTTCTGATCTCTCATCCTTCAGTCTGAGCATATGATACAATTGCTCTTCCTATTCTGTGTACATGGGAACAGGCGAGTGAAGGCAGCTCTTGGCTGGAGTTTGGAACTGACTTCTGCCATTCAAATGTTGGCCTAATAAGCAAGCATAAAAGATGTAGGGAATTTATATTGCATGCATCATTCAAAGATCTGGGTCTAAGGAATCATTACACCCATTATTTCTATAAGAATGAGAACCAAGACAACATTAACAATGACAAATAAGTTTATGAGAATAAATATGTGAATGTGAATGATAAATACATGAATGATAAGCACTTAATAATTAAGCCGTATGGAGGGCAGCAATCGCCTCCACAGTAGCCCCCAAATTCATACAAGTCAGGATGTAAAGTCAGTGGCCTTGAGGTACCCTGAGCTTCTACAGAGCAGAATGCGAACATCACCTTCTCGGTTGCCTGCCTTTACTCCCTAATCGTTTACAGGTCACCATCAGGAGGAAGAGGTCTGGAGATTTGGGGGATGATTACAACCAGGAGAAAAATATTCTTTGTTATGCAGAACTTTTCTCAAATTCAGAGATTCTTCACTTGCACCCAAGGCCACTAAAACTATAAGCAATTTTAAAAAATTTAAGTGCATTTTTTCTGGAGAGGCTTTACCACTTTCATGAGATTTTTGAAGAAACCCATAATCTCCAAAAGATTCTGACCCACTGCCGCATTCAAGTCACTAGACTAGTAGTACAAAAAAGAAGAAACAGAAAATTACTTTAACAAATCTGCAAAGGTAGAGAAGAAAAGTGCTAGAGCAGAGTAGGCTTCAGATTCCCTACCAAGTATTGTGGAGGTAAACACCTGAAACAGAGTATATATCCAACAATAAGAAAAGCCTTGAAAACCATGGTATTTCTAAACTGCAGAATATGATAGAGGGATTTTTTCAGACGAACAAGATAGATCTATATTGGATGATTTGGAGGTTTTTCTATGATGTGATCATTAAGTAAGGAAAGCAAGAATCAAAAATCTATGTAGTACAATTCCATCTTATAGAACAAATCATGACAAACCTCCTTCCCCCTTATGTATGTATATATGTGTATGCCTGTGTGTGTACACACAATATGAGCAAAGTGAAAAAATATAGAAGACTATATACCAGATTATTAATGAAGAGGAACCAGAGAGAAGGGTGAGATGAGTTATTCAGTGGAGAGAGAAAAAGAGAAGAGGGATGTGTGCAAAACAAAGGAACAAATTAACCACAACGAAAAGAACTACTGTACTGAAAAAGGAAGTTGTCCATAATAAAAAACTGCATGCATGATATGAACTCATTTATATAAAATTAGCTTTATGTGCATATATGCGTAAAGAGATGCATAAAAGAATGGTAACTCTAATGGTAGTTATCTCACTAGTGGAATATTAATTTATATTTTATTCTGTTCTTTATATTTTACAAACTTGATTCCTTACTCTTTTTCTTATATCTTTTATAATTCAAATGTTTTATGACTGGCCTATATTATTTACATAACCTGAGAAAATTTTTAAAATTTCATGGTCGAAAAAGAAAAATATTTTCTTATTTTTATTTTAGGTGGCAGTTCTCATTCTCAGTGTATAATTCCAGTAGCCATTAAATCAATTCTTCTCAGAAATAACTCATAAAAAGCACATAAATTGTAGTCTCTATATCATGCACCTTATTTGGGCAGATTCAACAATGGTACGGCATGTGGGTAGGTGTCAGTGTGGGTGGCACCAATGGAGTGGCTTTGAAGTTGAGAGGAAAGAGGCACACTGAGTCCACTTTAGTGGTGTAGGGGTGGCACAACTTCACTTGTACCCATCTGAACTTTTCATCTGGAACTCAAGACAGATTAACAGAGAAAAGCAGTTTATTAAATGTATGCAGTGCACGTCGCCAGGGAGAAACCTAAACAAAAAGTAACTCAAAATGGCGGTGTAGAATTCCAGCTTACGTAGCGTCTTCAACAAAGAACAATAAGTTTGTAGGGAAATTATAAGACAAAGGAAAACAATTTTAGGCTTCCAAGGACAGCAAACTGTGGGAAGGTAAATATATATGAGGAAACTGATAGAGTAAGGTTTGTCTGCAGATTGTTCTGGTGCCTTCTCTGGGCTCAGAGTCTGTCTCCAGTAAAAGAAGAATTTATTTCTTGCCTTTAGGCAGAAAAAGGGGGAGCTTTTTCTGTATTTGCAGCTTCTTAATTGTCTTCGGCTCAGAATAATTTTTATGTCAAAGAGGCATATTTTAGGGTGACATAATCTGGTTTCCTTCAGTGGATTTAGGCTCTGGGAAAGCAATCAGAACGCGGACAATCTGCTCAGGATCACATGCTGAAGCAAAAAACACAGAGCCTGCCAGCTGCCTGAACAGGGCTTGAAGCAAAGGAATAGGCTTTACGGGAGCTGTGTTAGCAGAATTGGGCCCTACCTGGAAGACAGGCTGCCACTTGGATTAATAAAAAGCAGATCAGAGTCTTTCCCAAAGCAGACAAGAACGTGACTAAATGCACGCCAGACTTCCTTCAACTTCTTTGAATTATGCCTAAAACAAGGTTGTTTAGACATTGTTCTCACTCATCGGGAGAAATTTTGCATTTATAAAATGAATTCTGAGTATGATTCACACTTCTTTGCATGGTTTATTAATCATCCAATGAACTTGGTATTAGAAAGGAGGAAGTTCCTTGCTGTCTCCACAGAGTGGATCTTCTTAGGCTGATTTTGGCTGGAAAAGCCCAAGAGCTTTGTTGTTCATTATGAAACTAAGATGTGAAACTTGAGCTCATGAATTTCCTTGGTGCTAAGGAAGGGCCTCTCTTCTTTATCTGTGTTTGTCCCTGAGATACGTTAGGTAACCATTTAACCATCCTGCAGCAGAGAGAATTCTACTTCCGATTTTGTAAAGGAACATCCATGTGGTTTCATTCTGTTCTTCTGTGTGGGTGCGTTTCTTTGTGGGTGTGTTTCCTTCTTTTTGCCTTCCGTTTCCTGGATTGCCCACCTTCTCTTCCTTCGTATGGGCCTGTGTGATTCTCCAGCAGAAACCCACATGGTTTACTTTTGGTCAGGACCCCATTATACCCCAACTTTGGATAATAGGAAGGTTTCCAGTGGAACAGACTTCACTAGAAAACTCTCTCTCTCACAAGCTAGCCGTGATGTTTCAGAGTCTTCCAGTAGAAACTAGTGATGGCTCTCCACATTTTCCAGGAGAGAGCTTTACCTCAGTATTTTGAAATCCTTTATGTTTTCAGAGCTCTTTATGGCAAATGCCCATGATATAGGTAACTCTCTAAGGAGCCATCAGACAATACCCTGTGGAAAGATTTGCTGAAAGGCAGCTGAGAGCAAGAGAGGTTTTTGGGAGCTCTGATTTGTTTGGATAGGAATGGCTCAGGAATTGAGGTAGGGGGGCATTTAAATATTTCATAAATTTGCACTAGACATTCCTGATTTGAGTACAAAATAGAAAAGAGATTGCCTGCTGCAGAAATGTGAGCACCAGCTTGTGCTAGGTCCAGTGGTGGCATCTCCATGTTTTTATTTCAATTCAATTAGAGTCAAACACTTACGTATTAACTGCCTGGTAATACTATCCCTTTGCATTCTTTGAAGGCCCAAAAAAGGGTCCACAATTATTGCTACTTCATAAAGTTTATACACTTTCTGGACAAATGAGACAAAACATTTAGAAGATTGTACTTAAAAGATATTAATCATAATAATGATAATATAGCATACCCACTATGGAGAAAGGACCATGTTAGGTAGCCTGTATACGTACTATGTATGACTCTCAGTCTAGCTGTGACAGAAATAATGCATTTTTTAAAAAATTTAACATCAATTCTGAGCATCCAACTCATTGGGCTGGCAGGAAATTCAACTTCAATCGTTCTGGTGCCCCGTCTCCTCCATGCTGATTCTCCTAGCCTGTATATTCTTTCAGTTCTGCGACTGTTGCTTCTGTAGCATGCCCGCTTCAAAGAAGCTAGAAGCACCAGACCCAGGCCTGCTGCATCCTGTGATGATTCCTTCTGTGGTCCCACCCACATCCTTGCAGTGCTACTGTGAGTGGCATCCAGTTCTTCATGGCACCCAGAACCCACAGACTCCTCCACCACTCTCAGCATTGGCTCAGTTTAGGAAAAAATCCCTCTCTTCTCAAACCATATCCACTTCAGTGAATTTATGCTCTTGAAAATAAGTCAGAATGTGAATAATGTGCTCAGGGTCACAAACATTGAGGCAAGAGACAGAGTCGGCTAGTTGCTTGAGTGGAGCTTGAAGGAAAGGAGAGAAGGATAGGAAAAAATAATTGAGTAATTTAAAAATCATCTTGCCTCGCCTTTGAAGAGAATTGTGCAGATTCTCTCTGACTTGTCTCCTCAGCTCTAGCCATTGATTTGTTTTCTCTCTGAGTCGCTCTAACCCACAAATATAGCTGGTCAATCATTTGTGAGAATGCCACTACTTTTTACTGACACAAAAGTCAACAGACTTGCCTTCTATGATCTAAACGGTGTCTCTGAAATACAGATCTCTTGGCTTTATGGACGTCTTCCACAAGCTGTGCCTTTTACCAGTCCCTTGGTGAGAAGCTATGTCGGGCCACGCAGAATGGTGCCATAGGTCATTTACTGACCCAGTGATGTAGTGTATATGCTACCATAATACATGCAGTTTCAGTGGGAGTGATATCACCCCAAAGTGAGGGAAAATTTGTCATTGGAGACAAAAAAAAATCTTATTTTTTTATGTATAGAGGATAGATATGCATATAGTAACATAAATAGATATGTAATATATCTCTGATGTTAAAATTTCATGGGGAGAATGTCTAAAATGCCTCTTTATGGGGGGCAAGAATGAAGGAAATGTTGAGATTAACATCTCTAGGTGTTACAAAAGAAAGAGAATCAACACTTAGGGACAGGCTGTTAATGTGCCAGGCACAGTGCTGAGCAGTTTCATACATCATCTCATTTAATCCTCAAAACAGACATTTATGGATGAGGAAACTGAACTTAAATAACTTGTCCAAAGCCACATAGTTCATAGGTAGTGAAGCTGAGGTTTGAGGCCAAGTCAAAGCTTCGCTCTTCCTATTAAACCAGGCTGCAAAGTCAAAATCAAAATCAGTTCAGAGATATCTGAGGCATTATCTCTGCCCTCAGGAATTTACCTTGTTGTTGGAGAGCAATTGACTAATAATACGTATGTGGATGTCATCACATTGTCTCTGCCTTGTGATGTACACATACAACATCTGCTTCCTGCTGCATGTATGTCTGAGTTTATAGTTGTTTGAAGGAAAGCCATTTGCTGGGGGGAGAAAAGGGATAAGACAAAGAAACCAGGGTGACTTTTACTCTCCCTACTTTCTCCCTCTACTTCTTTTCTCTGGGCTACACCCAGTGTGATGGTCCTCACTCCCAAACCCTACACATTCTAGGTTTTTCACCAGCATTCTACAACTTTCCCCTTTGGAAGAATGTTTTGGGGTTAAGGAATTCGCTGATACAATTTTGGACTGAGCACTAGTTTGGAAGGCAGCAGATTTCTAGCAGTTATTCTGACATTCTCTGCCTTATGGACAGCCAAGTACCAGCTCCATGTAGGGTCAAGTTCCAGCTCATTCTGGAAGAAGGTGAGAGGAGACTCTATGAGCCGTCTCTGCCATCAACATCAGCTCTTCTCCAGGCTGTTCATGTTTCCTTACTGAGTGTAGATGCATTTGTGGTTGAAAGTGTTAAAACTGTGTTGAAAGTGTTGAAAGGTTGAAAACTGTTACTTTAGTTAACTTTTCTCTTGTGAGGAAAAAGTTAGCTGGTCTAACGCAGCCACAGCATGACCAACATACAGGGACAGAGGTCAAGACAGAAGGGAAAAATGAACATTTACTGAGGCCTTATCATGTGAAGCGTGGTGCTTTTAATGGATTATGTAATTTATTCTTTATCAAATCTTAATATTATTCCCTTTTTACATATGAAGAAAATAGGGCATGGAAAAGCCCACACTACTAGCTAGATCGATTCTAAATGTTGTGCTCTTCAGAGGGCCTCGGGGCCAATTCCTGGGGAGCCTTGGCAGCAAAACACCTTAGCAGGAGGGCACTGCCCCAGGCCAAGGTGGGAAAGAGGCGCACAGAAGGTGATTCTCCAGAGAGCAGACTAGTACTGCCATCTCCCAGGTGATCCAGATTCACCTACAACATTCCCAGGACTGTCTGGTTACTCCTGGCCCCCACAACAGCAAAAGGGACAGCCTAGCTTTAACTAAAAAGATCAAAGGTATCATAGTATTATTTTTGTTGTTTGCAGTAGTACGATGCCCATAAGGTGACAGAAATCTGAAGAAAAGTCAAAGTGATACATGACAAAATGATGTATGTTGTCACAAGTTAGGACAGAGTCAGGAGACCTCTCAGATGTCTCCTTAAACAATTCACTTCCCTTTTCTGGACTTCCATTTCTTTATCCATAAAAGGAGAGGGTTAACTAGCTGAGGTTTTCTCCCTGCATTAACAGACTGTTGGTGAAAGACCACGTTTCCATTTGCCTCTGGATCCTCGGGGATGACACCACAACTCGCTGAAGATGGTTATATCAGGGATATACCTTAGAATGCCTTGGTGTCTGGCTCAGGAAGGAAGCAATATAATAAAACCTTGGATGTTTTGGAAGCTCTGTGCTACAAAATCTGATTTGTAATAAGGAAGTTCTTATCAATGCAGCTTGTTTCTCTTATGAGGAACTCTGATCTTTCTGCACATTCATGGATGTGCCCTCCTTTCACAGGGTGTTGTAAATGACCCCTCGATTCTCACTCCCTCAGTCTGTCCCTTGGAAGCCCTGTCTCTGCTCAGAATTTCTGCTCCAGTCTGGGACTAGATCATAAACATTTTCTAGCTCCTTCTACCACAGGAGAGAGGTCTGGACATGTAGTTGATCTCTCTTCTAATCCCTATTACCAACCTTTTTTAAATGTCTTACATAGTGTAATAAAAGAAGGAAGACAGTAATTATTGAAAGCTTAAGGTGTGTCAGGCATTAGGCTACATACTTTTCCCTGTAATTTAATGTAATCCTTATAACAACTCTTGAGGTAGCTACCATTATTATTCCAATTTTACGAATGGAGAAATCAAGTCTTAAAGACATTAAAGTGATTGCCCAAGGTCATAAAATGATTCTAAAGCAGGTCACTTGACTCCAGAACCTAAGCTTACAATCACTGCAATGTCCTATGGCTGCCCAAATCGCCCTTATCTCCTCATACTTGACCTATTCGGGGCGTTTGGTGAGCCAAGACCCAGAGACCATTAAAATTTGGGTGTAGTTTTCTATTTTTAGAAACCTTCTGGTGAGGACATTCTTCTACTTCCTTTGTACCCGAGGCAATTTTCGCATCCTATACTTTCTAGACTTCTTGCAAGTCTTCCAAGAACTGCATTCCTTCCTGCTGTGGGTAGGACCAGTTCTTGTGTGCTTTTGGTGAGGTTTCAGAACACACATGCTGCGTAATAATTGCTCTCACAAAGGAAGTTTACTACTGATGTCCTTTAGTCTTATTCTCCAACTAGATTCATTCACACGTATTTATTGAGTACCTACTGACTTTAGGGTAGTTTTGGGCGCCAGGAATTCAGTAGTGGACAACACAAACAGACGCTGCCCTCATGGAGCAACATTCTGTTGGTAGACAACCAGTCTCTCTCAATTTTTCTGATAAATTCTATTTTTCTTGCTTTCTAGCCAAACTGTCCTCTTCCTTTTATTGATTCTTAAGTTAAATTCAATATTTGAAAAAAGATTACTTTACAATTCTCTGGAATCTTCCTCTTCATGAATCCTAGAGCCACACCTGGTTGCAAATTTAGGGTGACCAATGTTCTCCTTTCAGGACAAGGGGAATGAGATGTATATTAGTGAGCACCTATAGTATGTGCTGGTATTTATAATACATTGTCTCATTTAATCATCACAAAAGCACAAGGAGGCAAAGGTTATTATCCTCATTTTCAAATGAAATACCTTGAAGGTCCTAGAGGTCAAAGCTTGAAAAACGCAGAGTTTGGAGATAGGCGCCAGGTACAATGCAGAGGGCCTCCTTTCCTTCCTACTTGAGAAGGTAATCATTCTCCTGGAGCCCCAGCCTCAGGGAAATGCCAGGGGGCAGCCAGCATTTCCCAGGTCTGAGAGGTGGGTCAGAGCAATGACTGAATCATGACACACTGTTTTGTGTCCCCTACAACCCTCCAGACTCTTCATGTAGAATCAGGAGGCAGCCCCACTGCTCATGCTTCTACCTTTGGAGTTTCATTCCTTGGTTCTGAAATGTTTTCAGTCTTCAAACATTCTCTTGACTGAAAGGGGGATTCTGTGTTAACGGACATTTAGGTAAAGGAGAAAGGAAGCTGAACTGATAGGGAGATAGATTCCAGAGGCGAACTTTTCCTACTTTCAAAATTGAAGTGTTAACCTTCATGCTGCCAACTCTAGACAATTTGGGAGGAATGGAAGTTTGCCTTTGAAATCTCTCTACCCAACTACACAATGGAGATTGGGACTCAGCTCACACGGCTGAAAGTCTCAACTTATAGAAACAGGATCTAAGGCATTCAACACACAGAACAAACAGCAAAGCTTCACGATGTTACGAACTTTTCCTTGCTAGACATGAAATCTCTATATTCCAATTCTCTAGGGAGCTAGATTCAGCTTGGACAGGAGTCATCTATTCTAGCAAAAGGATTTTATTTATCTAATTCTTTTATTTAGTTTTTTAAAAGACTATTTCACTTATAATGAATATAGGAAAGTATTATAGTGAAAATTGAGAACACTGAGTTTTCTAAAAATGCCTTTCTAAGTTATCTTTATATTTTAGGTTCTTAGTGTTCCTTGTATAATGGCTTAATTTATGTGGTGGGTAGAAGTAGGGGCTTATTTATCATTTTGAAGAAATACACTGAGTTGCCTGAGTGAGTGATAAGTTAGATGCTAATTGACCCATTCTCGGTCCTAGAATAAGGTTGTTCCGTATTTGCATGTTTTTGAGGTAAATCAAAGGATGATATCAACTGTGAGTCACTCAAAGGATTTTGTATTCATAGAGCCTGGCCTAAGGGCTATATAAAGAGGGTCATTTAAGGAACTTGTACGGAAAAGGAACAGAGTAAATTGGGTTAAAGCTTTCAGGAGAAGTTTAGAATGAAGTTTCTTCTGCTGATACTGGCATTGCAGGTGGCTGTCTCTGGAGCTGTTCCCCTGACTAACGGCACAAGCCCAGGTGAAAGTGATGTGGCATTTGCTCGAGTAAGTTTTGACACTATAGTATTTATCTAGCCTGATTTTTGCCTTTAGGATTCATTTTGAAAAGTAGCTAGTTGAAAACTGCTTTAGGAGACTATTTGATTTTAGCATTGAATTTGTCTTTGTCAAACAGGAATATAAAAAAGAGATTTTTGGGGGCTGGCCCTGGGGCCGAGTGGTTAAGTTCGTGCGCTCCGCTGCAGGCAGCCCAGTGTCTTGTTGGTTCGAATCCTGGGCGCGGACATGGCACTGCTCATCAAGCTATGCTGAGCTGAGGCAGCATCCCACATGCCACAACTAGAAGGAACCACAACGAAGAATATACAACAGTGTACCGGGGGGCTTTGGGGAGAAAAAGGAAAAAATAAAATCTTAAAAAAAAAAGAGATTTTTTTCCCCAATTCATTTCTTTTCCCTAATTATATGTATGAGTTTGGAGGATCTCTCCATTTTCTAAGACTTTTTAACTTTAAATTTGTCATAGTTGTCCATTGTGTTGAGCTTTGGATTTTTAAGCAAGAAAATTTTATCCTAACTTCAATTAATAATTTATACATCCTGACAGTAAAGGTTTTGTTGCTTACTAAATGCTGTGATATACTAGATGCTTAAATAGGTTTTAAAGAGTAGAAGGAAATTCTAAGAAGACATAAAAGTGTTTTCAGTGGGCTTCCAGGAATCAACCTTGCTAACAGTTATGACGCACCTTTGACAGGAAATAAAATTAAGAATTTTTTCCCATTATAATTAATTGTCCGATGCCTGATTCAAAAACATCAGTGTGCAGTTGAGTCCTACAGAACTCCAACAGAAACCTGTCTGTGTGTAATAATGTATTACTTAATCTATTTTTTTTCAGAGGTACTTGGCAGACTTTTATGACCTCAAGATGGAGACAATTCCAATGGCAAAAATGAGAGTCAATAGGAACTTCATGGAGAATAAAATCCAGGAAATGCAGCAGTTCTTAGGGCTAAAAGTGACCGGGCAACTGGACACAGCCACTCTGGACATGATGCACAGACCTCGATGCGGAGTGCCTGATGTCTATGATTTCAGGGTAATGCAAGGGAGGCCAGTATGGAAGAAACATTTTATCACCTACAGGTAACCTTGTAGCCATACATTTTTCTACTTTCTCATGGGTCTGATTTCTATATAGCTCTAAATCTGCAAGTAGATAAAAGCCTCCTTCAGTTGGTAATACTATCCCTATGTTAAAATTCATTATCTCTAGAAGGGAGGATTGTTCACTCAAGGAAGAGTTGTTTGGCTTGCCAGTCCAAGCCGAGTAGGAAGGCTGCAAGTAAAAAGAGAATGAAGCTGAATCTCCAACAAATAAGAGGCAGGAGAAAGTTTTATAGACTAGTCAAGATGGATAAATACAGAAGTCTGGGAGAAGGGGCAAAAGACATGGGTTTCTATGAATGTAAATCTTTCACAATGTTGACCGATAAAACACAAATGAGTAGAAATTGATAAAGAGGAAGCTGCCCAAGGATAAATGTTCCTGTAGTTAATGAAGCAAGTTTTTGTTATCTGGACTACTAATTTATGAAACAGTTTATTCTCCGATGGAACTAGAAGAAATGAAGCATTGTAATAAGACAAAATTAACACATGGTTTCCATATATTTTCCTCTCATTTGCTTCGGTGGTGAAGAATCAAGAATTACACTCCAGACATGAAGCCTGAGGACGTTGACTATGCCATACAGAAAGCTTTTCAAGTGTGGAGTGATGTGACACCACTGAAGTTCAGAAAGATTAACACAGGCGAGGCTGACATTATGATACAATTTGCACATGGAGGTAGAGAACTTGGTCTTCCTTCATCTGTATCATTTGGCATGACCTGTAGCATGTGTAGATGGACTAATTTTCTTTCCTTCTTAAAAAGCTCATGGAGACTACAGTCCTTTTGATGGCAGAAATGGAATTCTAGCCCATGCTTTTGGACCTGGACCTGGTATTGGAGGAGACACACATTTTGATGAGGCTGAAATCTGGACTAAAAGCTATAAAGGTAGGTAAAACAAAACAACAGGAAAACCCTAACAAATTCTAAGTTATGAAAAGTTGCATTCTGATAAAGGATTGCAGAAAGAGAAAACTGGTTCTGATTATAATTTAGGAACTAAATACAATTTAACACTTTGTCTCAATTTCACCCTCTATAAATTGAGGATATTGGACTAGATATCTTAAAGAACAGTTCTAAGGATCTATGAGGATGAGCTAGTTCATTAGTATAAACTCAGGAACCTGAAGAACCATAGTATGGAAAGATAAAAGCTGTTACTTAGGCGATGAGTTTTGACAGTGTGAGTCGACAACTCCAGGAAACACAGATACCAGTTCTGTGTGTGCCAATTATCCTAGGATATGGTGGTCGTCTGCATGATCCATTATATGCTAACAATTTTTTAGATTCATAGTGACACAGAAAGATGAAGTTACATTATAGAGAATTTAGAGATCCCTATAGAGAAACACAAGGTAATATGGTCACATAATCTCTTGTGGTTCTGGGATAAAAATTTCAGGACACCCAAATGATCGTTTAACAATCCCTCAGGTGCCTTTACAGAGGGACTGTAACTCACCACCCTTCTCAGATAGTTGGAGGAGGGACATAAGTAGTCTCCCGTGTTATTTGGAGTAATTGTTATCCAATGGAAAATTCAAAACATCATATCAGAAGCCTTCCTAATCTTTCTACTGGACATTCTAGATTATATGATTGACTCACGTGGAAAGTAAATGGAGAGAAAGTCATCAAGAAAATGCTGTCCTCAGCCTGCCCCTCTCTCTGGCTGATAATGCGCGTGTTGGATGGCAATATTTTTATAGACCAGAAAGGTTACTTGTTTTGGTCTGACACATGGCATAAAGCTTATAAAATTCTTGACTGAGAAGAGGACTTTTGCATTGTCAAAAGACAAGTGACATAGGATTAGGTCCTTGCTTACTGGAAAATCCTCAGCTAGATATGTTAAATTTGTCTAAATTTTATCCAAGGTTATTTAGGGTTTATAATCTTTTCATCTCACATGGGAGACTTGTGCCAGGTAGCCTTGCAGAATGTTTTGGAATTCTAAAGAATCTTAGAAAAATCATTTAATAAAGATCTCTACAGATAGAAGAAACTGAGACCAAGAGAAGGTTAGTGGCTAGCTTATGGAAAAACTGGGGCCAGGATGTACATTTCCCAGCAGTTACATTAGCCCAATGTATACCTTCCACTTGTCCATGTTGACTTATTTTTAGTTGGCTCAATTCTAAGTTTTCAAAAAAGCTAAATTATTTATGAAAATTTTAACTTAAAATGCTCATTCTCAGCCTAATTTTTAGACCCAGTAACTTAAGTGAACAATTCACACAATACCTATGGAGTTTCTATTATGGTGTTAGGTTATGGGGGTGTTTGGATAGAGATGAAGAGGACCCAGTCTTGCCCTTGAGAAGCCCACAATCTAGTGGAAAACAGGACGCAAACAGAAATCCATTATTTTGAGAGGAGGACCAATGGTGTTCTTTGTACAAAGTATTATAGGAATTGGGAATAAGATAAATTCAGGTTTAGGCCAAATTCGAAAAGGCTTTGTTTACTCTTCCCAATCTTATGTAGAGTGAAGAGAGTGAATCTTTGCTGCTTCTTTCTCATTATTTGAGAAAAGAAGTGAAAGCATCTCTGAGTTAGTTGCTGAGCCTTGTTACAGGGGATTCTTGGAGGATCTATGTTCCTAGACACCCCTGCAAGAAAGAGTGAAGACTATATTCACACTTGGGTACTGGAGAGTACGTCCAGGTCAGGCTCTATGGCTAAGAGGTCTGTGACCCTGGAAGTCAGTTCTTCTGAGCTTCAATTTTGCCATAGAAAAGGAAAGGCAAAAATGAAGGCATTAGACTAGAACACAAATTTAAAAATAACAGTCACAAGTTATTCATATCTTATGAGAATTGAGAAATTTGAGAGAAAGAACACACTTCTCTCTCTTACCTACAAAGGTACGTTCTCTAGAACATACAGAAAAAAAATGAACAGGCACGACCATAACTTGGTAGTGTAAATATGCAGAAATTGTAAGCATAGTCTCTTTGATTTCATGTAGAATCATGAATGAAAAAGATGAACCGAGAAATTTGGATTTGAATCTTAGCTCAGAAACTTAATTTGGTGAATTAATCTTACTGATACTGTATCCTCCTCTGTAAATAGAGAGGCTAGTGGCTTCTTTTCAGTTCCATAAGGATTAGACATAATGTGGTATATTTTTCAGTGACTCATAGTACCTGGAACTTAATATCCATTATATTATATGGGTATAGTAAAGGATAGTTTGAGTTATATTTGGGATTAGTAAAGGATGATTACTGAGGACTTTTCTATATCCACTGAAGCCTGATCAAGAGTGAAAGCAGTGGCCGGCCCTGTGGCTGAGTGGTTAAGTTCGCACACTCCACTTCAGTAGCCCAGGGTTTCATTGGTTCAGATCTAGGGTGAGGACATGGCGCCGCTCATCAAGCTATGCTGAGGCGCCATCCCACATAGCACAACCAGAATGACCTACAACTAGAACATACAACTATATACCGTGGGGCTTTGTGGAGAAGAAGAAGAAATAACTAAATGGAAATAAATAAAAATAAAGATTGGTAACAGATGTTAGCTCAGATGCCAATCTTAAAAAAAAAAAGAGTGAAAGCAGAACATGGTCATGGGATCTGGGAATGATTTAGCAGCAATGAACACAGCTGTGAGTTAGTCTAGAAATTTTCACAACAGAACATATTCATTTGTCTGTTAGAGCAGTGGTTCTTAACGGAGGCAGTTTTGCCCCCAAGGGGACATTTGACAATGTGCAGAGACATTTTTTGGTTGTCAAATCTGGAGGGAGGTTTGCTACTTGAATTTAACAGTAACATCAGAGATTTACAAACATCTGTAATGCACAGGACAGCCCTGACAACAAAGAATTATCTGGCCTATAATGTCAATAGGGCCAAGATTGAAAAATGGTATGCAAGAATGAGGGGAAGTAAGTAAAGGATTCCCAAATGTTTCCATTTTCATTGTGTCAGATGTTGTGTCGTTGTTCTCTAAATGCCAATATATTTCACTACTCTTTCCCGCTTTTCATTGGTTTCCTCTTAGGCACAAACTTGTTCCTAGTTGCTGTTCATGAGCTTGGCCATTCCTTGGGTCTTGGCCATTCCCATGATCCAAAGGCCATAATGTTCCCCACCTACAGTTATATTGACCTCAGCACATTTCGCCTCTCTGCTGATGATATACGTGGCATTCAGTCTCTCTATGGTGAGTTGAATTTCGTTTTCATTTTGCCTTGTAAATGTACTTGCTCTTATGAATAGTCTCATAACATCTGCATTTGGATAAAACTTTAACATCTGCTCTTTCGAACCCCATGAAAACTCTGTGACGTAGGTAACATAGTTATTACCTTCAGTTTACAGATGAGCACATGAGACCTAGTATGTTAATGTCAGAGCCAGAGGTAGAACTTGAGTCTTCTGGCCTCAAGTCTGTTCTTTCTATCCATCATACCATTGTCTGTTGAAGAAGGTGCACAGAGAAATGATTTAAATGGAATAGGAAAACCAGAGTGATTGGATTTTTCTCCTCCCTGATGTTGCAACCACATGGGGAAAAAATATTTATTCTATGCTTCCTGTGAATGCTATAGAAAGCTTAAATTGCTTTTTATGCATTTTTCTTCAAGAAAATCAAATGTTTGAAAAAGAATATTTCTTCCCTTTGTGAACTAAAATGCAGATTTTTTTTCCCTAATGTTTCTTGAAATGTATTTTCAGGAGCCCCAGAAAAGCCTCGACCCTCATCAAAACCTGACAGTACAGACCCAACTGTCTGTGACCCCAATATGAGTTTTGATGCTGTCACTACAGTGGGAGATAAAATCTTCTTCTTTAAAGACAGGTAGGATCATTTTCATACTTAACCAGTATTAGTGGCTCGCTCCTTAGAATTTTTTTGTCAGAGAACAGGGGAAATGAAATAGATAAAACTCGTGAGTAGGCGCTTGGACTTGATTCTGTAGCCAGTGTAGAGATCTTGATTCTGAAGCAGGAGAGCAGTGTGATTATATTTGTTTTAACTAGAAAACTGGCATGTAAAAAACGGATTTGCAGAAAGAATCTGGGTTAGGGAAAGATAAGACAGAAAGCAGAGAAGCCAGACTATTATAATCATATATAAAAATGGTGAAGTCTAGAATTAAAGCTGTAACAGAGTACCTATTTAAAAGACTTGATTCTTGATAATAGAGGAAAGAATTCCAGGATGACTTATGGTTTCTGCATTAGAATACAGATGGAAGCTGCTATTGGAGGGGTGGGAGAGTGGAGAAGATTAGTATTTGGTAGGTAGGACAAACATTCTCCATTTTGAGATTACAAAACTGAGACAACGAGGTTATGTGACTTTCTGTAGATTACAAAACTGGTGAGTGGATTGTGGGGTCAGACTAGAACCTAGATCCCTTGATTCCAAGCTCCTGGGTGTTTCCATATACAAGTTTGCCTGTTAAGTTCATGGTTATTACCAAAGAGTTGATTAAGATCCTTTGTTTGTGGTGCTCCTACACAAACATCCATGGAACAGAATGTGAAGATAATGGAAGAAACATTAAGCCATTTCACAGGTCTTTCCCACTCATATTTAACAGTTCTTGATTCTACAACTTTTTAACATGTGTTAAATGTTTTTCATGTCAGGTTCTTCTGGAGGAAGCTTCCTAAGAGTCCAGAGATCATTGTTGGTTTAATTTCTTCTTTATGGCCAACCTTACCATCTGGCATTCAAGCTGCTTATGAAATTGGAGCCAGAAATCATGTTTTTCTTTTTAAAGGTAATTCCAATGTTTAGTTTTGCTATTGAGTCTACTTCCAAGGAAGAGAACAAATTAAGGAAATACTACTGCTTTTTATAAACAAAGACCCAAAAAGCACTCCATATTTTATTAATAGTGGCTCTCAACTATAGCTTAAAATAGCTTAAATATTTAGGTAATTCATAAAACTTTTTGGAATAGTTTGTAAAATATAAGATGGTAATACTTGTGAAAAAAACATACAGAACCATAGGAGATAGACCATGTGTAAGAACAAGGAGAAATATATTTTAGAACTATGGGGAAAGAATGATGTTTTTAGCGAGTCAGTATTTCTGTTGCTCTTTCTATATGATTCCAATGTATCCTTTTTCTTTGTCTTTACAGATGATAAGTACTGGTTAATCAGCAATTTAAGACAACAGCCAAACTATCCCAGGAGCATACATTCTTTGGGCTTCCCCTCCCACGTGAAAAAAATTGATGCAGCTGTTTTTAACCCACATCTCTATAAGACCTACTTCTTTGTGGATAACCAATATTGGAGGTGAGCTGTAATGGTTGGTAATTTGACTCCTAAGATTTGTGAAACAGGCAGGGAATGGGGTTTTCTAAAATGTAGTTTTTCTATGCCAATTCCTAAAGATCCTTGACCTTCCTGAGAGAGGAATCAAGAGAATATTGGACTGGAATAGTTATTTTCAACCTAGTTTTTTCTCTGTACTTTGATTTCTGATATATGATAACAATAGTGTGTTTTTAAAGAGGAACACTTTAAATAAAATGTCACATTATTAATCATAGTGGAAGCACATTGAAAAATAGTGGTACAGATGTATGAGGCCTAGTACTTACAGTTAGTTTGAGGGGTGTACAGATGTTTAAATTCCTTTCCTTAACCATTGGACCCAAGGAGACAAAATGAGGAAACCATCTCTGAGTGAGAGCAGATCCTGTAAGGTCTTCACTGACAGAAATAGACAATCGGGCTCTGTAAAGCAGGACCAGGCACTGGTCGAAGCATTGTGGACGAGTGGGAAAAGTGCTTGACTAGAAGTCAGGAACCCTATGATTTGAGGGACTTTAGGGACTAGAGTATATCAGTGAACTGTTTATTGGTGCACTTTAAACTCTCAGTAAGAGTCTTTCAGGAGAAAATAAGGTGGATTTTGTGGTTCGTGTCATGAAATGTCAAGCTTTTTGTCATGAGATCCATTTTCCTGCTGATTATTTCTTTGTTCAGGTATAATGAGAGGAGACAACTCATGGACCCCGGTTATCCCAAACAAACTACCACATACTTCCCAGGAATTGGGCCTAAAATTGATGGAGTCTTCTATTATAACAGTAAGTAGATTAGGAAACCATGGAGATACTGGAAACCCCTTTTTAAAACACTGAACTGATTATAAAGCCTCCTAGATCAAAGAATGGGGCTCTACATTGGAAAAGAACAGGATTCCGCAGTTCTCCATAGGTTCACAAAGGAAAAGTCACAATGTGCTTGGCTCAGAATAAGTGGGCTAGAAGAATGATCAAAGTAGAACCAATGGTGTACTCCTAGGGTGGTCTAGCAGGCAGGGGGCATATGACTACTGCCACTCCCATGTGTCTGAGTCTCTGGAATATCCAATCACATCAAGCTGCACAGTATATGTGAATGAGCATATGGTAGCCAAGATTCAGGCAAGCTGGAGGCTTTTGGACTTTCTATATCTTGCATTTTTTACTTTCTTTTGTACCCCTTCCATCCTTCATAGGCTGTCATGGATGAGGCTGAGGGTGGGATGAGAGAGGCTTGAGTTTGTATTTGTGAATGTCTTCAAGCAAGGTCAACCTAAGCGAAAACTGTTGACTGGGCCAAGACATTTTAGGTTTTATTTCCACCCCTGTGTCTTTTTTACTGCTTTCCATCAAGGCTTCTGTGTGCCCTCCCTGGGCCCCATCTTCTCTCTCCCACTCTGAGTTCTCCATCTGGGGTGTGTCTTTTCAAAAACACGTGCATCTTCATAGTCAGCCTTAAGACCAACAACCTTGTCAAAAAATTAATGAAGATATTTAATGGTGAAATGACTAGCAGTAGGCGGATATCTGGGGGCAGGATACCCAGCCAATAGATCCAACATTAATGTTCTCAAATCAAACTGTGTCTAATGTAGATCATCCATAAAGACATAGATCTATGTTATTTTTTTTAAAAGAAGTGCAAACAAAGAATTAAACTATTCAATTTGTTTTCTTTTTTAGGATACTACTATTTCCTCCAAGGATCTAACATACTTGAATATGATGTCCTATCTCACCGCGTCACCAAAATCATGAAAAGCAATACTGAGCTTGGTTGTTAGGAATATTATAATTAATGGTGTTTGTCAATTCTCTTCAGTATAACAAGTATTTATCACACACTTGCTATGTGATCAGTGTACCATTCATGGTGTATGTATCATAAAATAAGGTAAAATCTATAGGCCATGGATCAATGATTATACAGTTAAGTGAGTCTAGAAAATACATAGGATTTTTTAATTCTGAAAACCCTCATTGTCAATTTTTACTTGACTCTACCATTAAGTTTGGAAATAGATGCCTTTAGAGGCCAAGAAAATGTTTTGGTTCCTAAAATCTTGAACTGAGAAATTATAATTATTTCTCTGGCTTAGAGAAAATTAAGAAATTATTGTTTTTTAGGACTGTTAAGTGTTTTAGCAAGAATATCATTTTAATTCTTTTGGAATGAAAATAGACTATACCTTGAACTTTAAAAATGACAATTACTATAAGTAATACATAAGTAAATTGTATATTTATGGCGGTGATAGTATAATTTTATTCTGCTGTCGGTGTTGACTTTTCTAATATCATATATGAAGTGTGTATGTTTTTTGCTCAAATAAAAACTTTGAAAGTTTTTGGTTTTTAAAATTTCTTTCTTGGGGGCCAGCCCCGTGGCTGAGCGGTTAAGTTTGCGCGCTCCACTGCAGGCGGCCCAGTGTTTCATGGGTTCGACTCCTGGGCGCGGACATGGCACTGCTCATCAGGCCACACTGAGGTGGTGTCCCACATGCCACAACTAGAAGGACTCACAACTAAGAATATACAACTATGTACCGGGGGGCTTTGGGGAGAAAAAGGAAAAAAATTAAAAAAAAATCTTTAAAATTTCTTTCTTAAAAAGGACAATATGTATTTTTAAAATAATCCTGGACCTACTGCTAAATAAAACAAGCCTCCATTTGCCTATACTAAGGGGTTGTCAATGCAAACAATCCATAACCAATCTATTAATGAAAATTTGGGTGAGTTTATTCTGAGCCAAAATGTGACGATCACAGCCTGGGGCCTTCCTTCCCCAAGGAAGGGAGGGCACTAAAGAAGTGGGGTGTACAGAGTGGTTATATACCCTCAAAAAGCATGTTTCACATGATTGAAATGTCCCTTTTACAATAGTCACAAGCCTGCTCTGTTGACACAGCGATTGATGGACACAGCAGGGTGGCAGTTATGTTGTCTTGAGCTGGGTCGTCACAGGTGAGCACAGCAATTAGTTCCTAGCCTGAGGAAAGATGATTATCTTTAAGGAAATGACAACATGAGGGGAAGTTGCACCTTTATCTTAAGGCCGTTTCTTCTTGTCATTGGGACATAGCCAATGCTCAAAGCAGATATATGATGCATGCTCAACGGCCATGTCAGGCCCTTTTGGAAAAAACAAAGTCAGGCCTAATTAGGTTTACACCAAATGGCTTCCTCATATACTCCAATATATCTTATTGCTTGCCATTTATTTGTCCGGGTGAATAGAAACCTGGCAACTGGGAAAAGGAAAAGGTTATATTTGCTTTGGCTACTTGTCAAAGGCCACCTGAATCTTTGATTTCAAGTGAAGAAAGCATTCTCCAGACTGCATACAATCCCAAGGAGCGCCTACAGTGTATGACCACAGACTGGAGAGGACAAGGGATGAAATGGGGACTTCCTATTTTGGTAAAATTTCTGTTGCAGCTCAAGTCTCATGATGGGCCATTTAATTGCTGTGTGACCTTGCCAAGAGATTAAATCTAAGCTTCCTCAAATTTAAGAGTAAACATCAGTGGTACCCACCGCATAGATTGATTGTGAAAAAAAATGATGCATGATGCATGGTGAGCACATCATGATGGTAGCTTAGCCTGCTTTGTATCAGTTTTCTTTACTAACTTAGCACACTTTCTATTTTCTGGATTCTACATATATTAAAGTTCCCACAAATATCTCAGGGTTTGTAGAATGCTTGTAAATTTCAACTTATTTGCAGACTATTGCTGATTGATGTGATCAAGATCCAAGAAATGGTCAAGCTCATTTTAGCTCAGAAGATTCTTTTTGACTAATGGAATAAACTGAGATCAGGGGAAATATGAGGATCAGAAAGAATCTGGATGGGGAGGGAGTTACCGTCCTTCATAGCTCAGACCCATTCTGAAGTATGTGCTCCTTCAGTATAATAATCTTAAATTTGTCTTTACAGGGAGTAGGGTCAAGTCATAGAAGAAATGTTATTTCCCAGCAGGAAATTAGATGCTGGACTTCCTTCAAGAGAAGAAACTTCCCCACAGGGTTAGCATCAAAAGAAAGCTTACTGGTATCTGGGTTGAGCTGTCTTTGGCCTTAGGTAATTCAGGAGGAAGCAGTTTCTCTTAAATGATGACTGCATTGCAATGAAAGCCCAGAGGACATCTCTCAATCCCATGAGTGTTCATGAGAAATGCTTTCAAAGGTTAAAAAGTGAACACTGCCTTCCTCTACCTCCATTTGTTGTATTTTAAAATTTTGGTTAACAAATTCTTATAATGTTAACCATATGATAAGCACTGTTCTAAGTGCTTCACACACACACACAAAATAGCTCACTTAATCCTCATTACAAACATGAAGTAAATACTATCATTCTCCTTTTCTGAGGCACTGAGAAGTGAACTAACTTGCCCAAGGTCACATAGCCTTGGAGCTGCAATTCACAGCCAGGCAGTTTGACTCCAGAGTCTACCTTATTAACCACCACAAAATTCTGCCTTTCAAATTTATAAAGTGGAAAAATATCAAAGTAAAAACTCCTGGCACTCTGTTCTATATCGTTTTGTACTTTTACTTGACCTTTCAATTAAAAGGTCTTTAAAATGTCATAAGAATTCTTTGTGTGTCCAGTTTGGGGAATACCCAAAATTTCAAAGGCAATTTAGCTTCAGAAAAGATAGTCATGGTGTCTTGCTCATGTCAGGAAAAAGACATCCAAGACTTGGAAATTACAGGTCGTTAACAATGGAGTGCTGGACATTGTCTAGCAGATCTTCCCGAGAGTAGCTGATTTTATGAGAGTATACGTCTTTGACTTTCCATTATCCAGGCTATTTTATAACTCTATAAGGATAGAAATAACAGAAAACTGATAATAATGTAGATGGTTCTTTTCTATAACAATGCAAATAAGTGTTACCTATTAGAGATACAACTGATTTCTGCCTGGTGGAAGAGACAACCTCAAACATTATATTATATTGCCCTATAAGATATTGTAAGGCCGCAAGCCCAGCTGGGTTAGGGCGGCAGGATATCTTGCCGAGAGACCGAAGAAACGACCTGGAGACTGCGACCGAGACATATAGGTTTATCGGGCTCTACTTACAGGAGAGTGTCCAGCGGCAGCTGGCTGTACGGAAGTGTGCACTGGCAAGTGACCCCTAAGAGAAGCTTGCTTAAGTAGCTAGAGGAACAAAGGCTGCATGCTTGCCAAAGGGCTGTCCTTGGTATGACCAGCTTTCCCAGGAACAGTAGCTCACATGGAGGGGCTCTGTGTCCCTGTAAGACTCAATGTTCTTCTAGTGGGATAAGGGAGGATCTGGGCTGGCCAGGCCCAGATCGTTACAAATCCCGGTAGCGGTGGGCCTGCCCAGAAGGGAGCTAGGAGGACACACGGTTGCAATGGGTCTGGGAGTTTCTGCTGAGTAAGCAAGGCCCAGGCCCTACAGGTATTAATGCATCTATGTCACTAGAAAATTTATTTTAGCATTTCTTACTGCATATGTATCCGTTCTTCAGATCCTTATTTGAACTAATTCCCTCATTGTTTAGTGAGTTGAATAATATCTTTAACATGCTCATTTGATATTTGCATGAAAATCATTTTTAACTTTTTTGAAAATTATACTTTAGCATTAGTTAGCCAACAGGGAAGAGCACCGGCCTGCCCATCTTTTGGACTACCAGGTGGAAAAAATCACATACTAGTAGGCAACTCCCCAAACCTGACAGAAATAGAGTCTAGTTTTCCTGATCCTGTCTACCTCCTTACCCTCTAAAGTGTAATGAGGAACACCGCCCCTGTACAAGAGAAAGAAAAGGATATGACACATTTGAGTGGCATACAATTTCCCAGGTTCACTTTTTTGACTTTGTTTATTCACTCAAAAATATTTATTGAGAATCTGCTAGATTCTAGACCCTGTGATAGGCGTGAGTGATCCAAAGATGACGAAGACAGTCTCTCCCTTCAAAGGCATGCAATAAGATAAAACCATAAAAAAGACAGACATACAAACAACAAATCATTATGCAGTGAAGTAGGTAGACTAATAGAAGTGTGTAAAAGATTAAAGAGTGAGTCATCACTGCAGAAGGGTTCAGGGACCACAGAATACTTACTGTGGAAACAATACTTGAGATGTGTTTTAAAACACGAGAGGGATTTCTTAGGTGGAAAAGTGGACTAAAGGGATTCTAGGCAGAAGAAGAAGCCTCTTCAAAGACCCATTGTATATAAAGAATAGTTTTTGTAAAATTGGAGCATAAAATATGAAGGAATAAATGGCAGAAGATAAGACACTAGATTATGAAGGACCTCTACTGTCATGAGTTTGACTTTTATCTAATAAGCGATATGGTTTTATTTGAAGGGATTAAGATGGGGAGAAATGACTAAATTTCACATTAGAAGATTTTTTGTTGGAAGTATGGAAGATAGATCAGAAGGAATTAAGGCTAGATTCAGAGGAAAACAACTATTATACTATTGCACTAGTCCAGGCAAGAAATACTGAACTTCTGAATTATAGCCATGGGGAAGACAGAAGTGACATCACAGTGAGGAGGATATTATAACAGCGAGAAGGGAGAATTAACAGAGTTTGATGACTGTGTGTGGAATATGACTGAAAAGGAATAACATGGGGTGATATTTAAAGATCTGGTTTAAGAAGTGGTCTTGAATAGGGAATAGAGAAGGAAAAGCAGGTGTGGAGAAAGTGATAGTGTGGTTGATGGAATAGATATATTTGAGTCTGTTGAGTCTGGGGAGCCTTGAAGCATCCACACGAGGATGTCCTGTAGGTAATGGGATGAGATCAAGGCCCAGTAAAGGGATCTGGACCAGAAATTAAAATATTGGATTCTTCAGCACGTAGGTAAAATACAACAACTTGGAAGTTGATGGGATATCCCAGGAGGAGCATAAATAATGGTCTTTCCTGTATATGCCATCCCTTTGGGTGACTTTCTATATTATAGCATTTTTACTAGACTATCAAAATATTTTAACAAGGTTATAATGTACCACAGGAAAACGATTGTGCTTACCCATGCAAGGAAACTCCAAGCTCATGGGAATTTAAAGCTTTTGTCTTTTTATGTATTAGTATATAAACACAACAGCCAAGGATCACTTTTGTTTCTGGCCATGTTGGGGTAAGTAATACTGGATTTTCCTCCCTGCTGTGGTTAACTAGAAACCTGGGGAAAATGTATGATTCCATTCATTATGCACCATGCTTTCTATCTTTAGGTAATTTCCAGAATACAGCACAGAGGAAGGGAACCCAACAGAACACAGTGGTCTCACTGAGTAGAAGAGACAGAGATTAAAGTTTAAGGATGTGGACGTAGCTATAATTTGCAGTTTCCTTAATCGGAAGGCTAAATTAGCCCTAGAGTAAAGGCTACACTAGACTCACTCTAAAAAAGCTTAAAACCAAACTGAAAAGATCAGGCTGATCTAAAAATTACTTGACTGTCTGCCAAAACTAAATTAAACACTTTTTAAAGGGGAAAAAAAAAAAACAAACCTAATCACCTAATAATACAATATTCACAACGTCAAGCATCCAATAAAAATTTACTGGACATTCAAAGAAGTAAGAAAATGTGGCCCCTAATAAGGAGAACAATTAATCAATAGAAACAGATGCAGAAATGACAGAGATGATGAAATTATCAGAAAAAAGACTTAAAAACATTTATAAATATTTTCAAGGATTTAATGGAAAGCACTGGCATAATATGGAGAGAAATGAAAGATGAAAAAGAAGCAAATGCAACTAGAGCTGAGAAAGACAATACTTGAAATGGAAAATAAGCTGACTGGTCTTAATAACAAATTAAATACTACAGAAGTAAAAGATAGTTAAATTAAAAATATATACAGTTTCAGTGACCTGTGGAACAATCTCAGGCAGCCTAATCTAACTGATATCCTGAAAGGAAGAAGGGCAAAAAATATTTGAAAAGATAACAATAAAAAGTTTTCTGGGGCTGGCCCATTGGCATAGTGGTTAAGTTCACACACTCCACTTTGACAGCCCAGGGTTCGCTTGTTCTGATCCTGGGCACAGACCTACACACTGCTTACCAAACCATTCTGTGGCAGGCATCCCACATATAATATAGAGGAAGATGGGCACAGATGTTAGCTCAGGGCCAATCTTCCTCAGCAAAAAGAGGAGGATTGGTGGCCAATGTTAGCTCAGGGATGATCTTCCTCAAAAAAAAAAAAAAAAGATTTTTCCAAGTTTGATGAAAACTGACCCCAACAAGCTCAACAATCTCAAGCAGGATGAGCACAAAGAAAACCACATGAAAGCACATCATAATTAAATTGCTGAAAACCCATGATAAAGCAAAAAGTCATAAAAACAGCCAGAGGAAAAAAGACAACACGTATCACAGAGCAAAGCATGACTGCAGAATTATTATCAGAAACAATGTAATCAGAAGACAATGATGTGGTGTATTTAACATGTTGAAAGGAAAAAAAAAGACATTATCAATCTAGAATTCTATATTTAGCAAAAATAACTTTCAAAAATAAAAAAACAATGCAGACTTTTTCATACAAGCAATAGCTGAGAGGATTCATTGTCAGAAGACAAGCACGACAGGAAATGTTGGAACAAGTTCTTCACGTGGCAGGAAAATGATACCAAATGGTAACATACCAACACAAAGAAATGAGGAGCACCAGAATTATTAAATGCATAGATATATACAAGTCTGTTTTTCTATTTTTAATTATTTTAAAAACAATTGACTGCTTAAAGCAAAGAAATAAAATTGTGCTGCAGAGTTGATAAGATATGTACAAGTAAAATGTATGATAATAGTACAGAGGATGTGGGGAAACATGTCGCTGTAAGGTTCTTATATGTGAAGTGGTGTAAGACTATTTGAAGGCAAACTCTGATAAGATGAAGACTGTAATCCTAAGAAAAGCCACTAAAAACTAGAGAAAGGGGTACAGCTAATCATCCAATAGTGCAATACTAAAACTTACTCTATTCGTTCAAAAGAAGATACGATATGAGGAAAAAGGAACAAAGAACAGATGAGATAAATAGAAAGCGAATAGCAAGATGTTAGACCTAAGTCATTATAACTTATCCAAACACTCTAATTGAAATAAAGATACTGTCAGACTGAAACTATTTCCTGTCTATAAGAGACTCACTTTAAATATAATGGTACCGATAGGTTAAAAGTAAAACGATGGATAAAGATACACGCTGCAAACAATAACCATAAGAAAGCTGAACCACTTAGGATACTAACAGCAGACAAATTAGACCGCAGAACAAGGGAAATTGCCAGATATATAGAGCTCTGGTTCTCCAACTGTGGTGCCTGGACCAGGAGCATCAATATTATTTGTTAGAAGTTTACTAGAAATGCAAATCTCAGGTCCCATCCCAGATATACTGAATCAGAAACTCTAGGGGTGAAGCCCAGAAATCCACGTTTTATCAAACTCTCCCGGAGACTCTGAGTCATTCTAAAGTTTGAGGGCAACAGATATAGAGGAATATTTTATGATGATAAAAAGGTCGGTTGATTTAAAAGACCACACAAGATACCTCAGTGGAATTTAGATTGCAGTGCTACTACTTATCTGGTTGCATAACTTTGTGAAGGTTATTTAATCATGGGGAAGCTTGGTTTACTCATCTGTGAAATGCGGCTGTCAAATGATAAAGACCGAATATATGTAAATATATCACTGGCACATAAGCAGTGATCAATAAACTGTGCCGTTAGGGTTATGCAACAATTTCGTGCATTCTTACTGATTCTCCCATGCCATATCAATTTCTCCCCTGCATATTTGTTCTTGCTGTCTCTTCAAAAATGCTCTACTTTTGGTCTCCTACACAAATCCTAACTACCCTTCTAACCACACACAAGTCCTTTACTCATCTTCATCTTCTCTGATATACTTTTTTTTCACTTTTTTATATTTTTTTCATAGATACATCATAATATATTTCGAATTCTGTGTAGATGAATCATGTTCACCACCCTAAAACTAATTATATACCGTCCCCTCACATGTGAGCCTAATCACCCCTTTTGCCCTCTCCCCTTCCCCCATGGTAACCACCACTCGAATCTCCACTCCTATGTGTTTGTTTGTCGTTGTTTTTATTTTCTACTTATGAGTGAGATCATATGGTATTTGACTTTCTCCCTCTGACTTATTTCACTCAGCATAATACCCTCAAGGTCCAGCCATGTTGTCACAAATGGCCGGATCTCATCATTTCCTATGGCTGAGTAGTATTGCATCGTGTATAAATACCACATCTTCTTCCTCAATTTGTCCCTTGATGGGCACCTAGGTTGCTTCCAAGTCTTGGCTATTGTGTATAATGCTGCAATGAACATAGGGGTGCAAGTATCTTTATGCCTTTGAATTTTCAAGTTCTCTGGATAAATACCCAGCAGTGGGATAGCTGGATCATATGGTAGATCTATTCTTAATTTTCTGAGGATACTCCATACTGCTTTCTGTAGTGGCTGAACCAGTTTGCACTCCCACCAGCAGTGAACAAGGGTTCCCTTCTCTCCACATACTCTCCAACATTTGTTGTTTCCTGTCTTGTTAATTATAGCCATTCTGACTGGAGTAAGGTGATACCTCATTGTAGTTTTGATTTGCATTTCCCTGATAGCTAATGATGTTGAGCATCTTTTCATACGCCTGTTGGCCATCCATATATCTTCTTTGGAGAAATCTCTGTTCAGATCCTTTGCCCATTTTTTAAGTGGATTGTTGGTTTTTCTGTTGTTGAGCTGTATTAGTTCTTTGTATATTTTGGATATTAACCCCTTATCTGATACATGGTTTGCAAATATCTTCTCCCAATTGTTAGGTTGTCTTTTCATTTTTTTGATGGTTTCCTTTGCTGTGCAGAAGATTTTTAGTTTGATGTAGTCCCATTTGTTCATTTTTTCTTTTGTTTTCCTTGCCCGGTCAGACATGGTACTCGAAAATATGCTGCTAAGACAAATGTCAAAGAGCGTACTGCCTATGTTTTCTTCTAGAAGTCTTATGGTTTCGGGTCTTACATTCAAGTCTTTAATCCATTTTGAGTTGATTTTTGTGCATGGTGTAAGGGAATGGTCTACTTTCATTCTTTTGCATGCGGCTGTCCAGTTTTCCCAACGCCGTTTATTGAAGAGACTCTCCTTTCTCCATCGTATGCTGTTGTCTCCCTTGTCGAATATTAGCTGTCCATAAACATGTGGGTTTACTTCTGGGCTCTCGATTCTGTTCCATTGATCTGTGTGTCTGTTTTAGTGCCAGCACCATGCTGTTTTGGTTACTATGGCTTTGTAGTATATTTGGAAACCAGGGAGTGTGATACCTCCAACTTTGTTCTTGTTTCTCAGGAATCCTCTGGCTATTTGGGGTCTTTTGTTGTTCCATATAAATTTTAGGGTCCTTTGTTCTATTTCTGTCTGATATACTTTTTATATCTCATATTTTGGTACTTATGTGCATAGTGAGACCTCTCAAAAAATTATTGTGACAATTGATAGTACCAGAGGGTAGTTGTAGCATATATACACTGATGCTTAATAAACTTATAGAGCATTGTATAAATATACTGCAATTTACCCATTCTCTGTCAATGATTATTTGGGTTAATAATTGAGGCTACAGAATCTTGTCCATGTCTCATAAAGCACATGTGCAAGACTTTCTCTATGGTATATTTCTAGATATAGAATGATGGGGTTTGGGAATTATAGAATGTTTAACCACTCAGGCAGCTGTGATGTTATGCAATTGTTGCTGATTATTTTTGACAAATGCCCTGAGAGAAAGGTTGATTGTACTGGGTGTGTCCTCAGCCAGATCAAACAAAGGCAAGCCTTGTGACTGGGGATTTTCTAGGGAATTTCAGGCAAGTTAAAAAATTCTTTGGAAATAGGGCTTTGAAAGAGCTCTAACCTGTTCCAATTCAAGTGGCTGCTACATTGCTTGTTTTTACTGTAATTGTGGGCTGTTGGGTTTCAAGGCTACTATGTAAGTGTTCTTAGTGAGATTCAGCTATTTTTTGAATATATGCTCTCTAGATTGTTGTAAGCTTTGGTTAATTTCAAGAGTTATGAAAAAGTTTATTCTGACATTTTTTTTCCAGTGTTCTTATTGTTTTTATGGAAGAGGATATTTTGGAAGCCCTTACTTCTCCATCCAAGCTGATATCACTCTGGAAATTCTTAATTTTGCTGTAGGCAAATTAATCAGCCTTTTAGTCTGCAATGCCATGTTTAAGAAGTCCTTTCCTGTCACAAATCATAAGAATAGTCTTGTATATTTTTCTCAAAATATTCAAAATTTTAGTTTTTAAATATCTGCCTTTTAGATATTTTACATATTTAGATATTTTTAGATAGATATTTTTAACTAAACTTTTAGTTATATCTGTTTATTCATTCTTGATATTTGCGCTTTCTCTCCTTTTTCTTGATCAATACCACTAGAAGATTTTCATTTTTATTATTATTTTTCAAAACCAAATCTAGAATTTGTTAATCAATTTTTTGTACCCTTTATTTCTATGTCACTATTTTCACTTATATATATTATCTCCTTCCTTTTACTTTCCTTAAGTTTAGTATAATGACATTTTTCTAAATTCTAAAGTTAGATGCTAAGTTCATTACTATTCAGCTTTTGTTTTTTCAATATAGACCTCTAAGCTACACATTTCACTTAAATCACTCTTTCACTGTCACCCGTAAGTTTTAATATGTAGTATTTTTAGTGTCTTTTGAATGAATGACATGATAATTTTTTTTTTATAAAAAGCGGAGGTGCCACTAGCTTACGTGGCATCTTTTTGTGAATCAGAAAAAGACTGCTCTTTGTCAAGACCCTTTATTTCTACCTGATGGAAAATTATTGTAACAAATACGCAAATCTACAATGTCTATTATGCTAATAGAATCTTCTCTATAGAGCCCCCGTGTAGTGTGCAACCTGCACAACAGCATACAGCAGCTTCTGCTTAAAAGCGTGATAAAAATTTTCTAAACGTATTATGTTTTTAACGTTTTTCCTTTTGTTATTTATTTCTTAATTACATTGAGTTAGAGAAATGACAACAATTATTTGAAACATTTTAAAAGCCCTATGAAAGGGGTGATTAAGCACATGTATGTGGTGATGGATTGTAATTAGTCTTTGGGTGGTGAACATGATGTAATCTACACAGAAATCGAATATAATGATGGACACCTGAAATTTATATAATGTTCTAAACCAATGTTACCACAATAAAATAAATAAATAAATAAAAGCCCTAGTATGTGGCAAATTTTTATAAATGTACCATGTGTGTTTTAGTGAATCAGGATTCTTAATTGTGAGTGCATAGTTCTATATTGATGTATAATATTAAGCTTATTAATTGTGTTGCCCTAATATTATCTATTTCTTTTTACCATATATTTTATTTTCTGTTCTATCAGTAATTGATAAATGTATGTTGAAATTTGCCACTTGGTGAATTTATTTCTTCCTATAGTTTTATCAATTTTTGCTTTATTTTTTTTAAAGTAATCTCATAAGGAAACAAGTTCAGAAATTTTATATTGTCATCATGAATTGAATATTTCATAATGAAATATTCTGCCCCTATAATTTTTTTCCCCTTCAAGTATATTTTGTCTCCAAAGTAGTTATCTTAGCTTCCTTTTGTTAATTGTTTGCCTGGTATATCTTTTTCTTTCGATTTTTACATGTCTTTAAGTTTTAGATTGAGTTTTAGTTAAAGAGTAAATGGCTGACTCTCTTTATATCTTCCCTTCTTTTTAAAGCATAATCTAGCAGTCTTTCCATCCTATAACTGGTGACTTTAGGGCCGTTACACGTATTGTGATATTGATATGTTTGGACTGGTTTCTACAGTCTTTTCATTCTGTGCTTATTGTTTATATCTATGCATTTTTACTCTTTTTTTGATAGACTAAATTTTATGGACATTAATTTTCTTGCTCTATATTTATTTCACAGTTCTGGTTTACAAGATTTTAGCTATCTGTCTCTCTCTTTCTCTCTTTTTAGTGAGAATCCTTAAATTTCACAATGCCTATCTAACAAAGTGTAAAGTGTGCTAGCCTCCCTCCTGAACGTCATAAAGGTCATGAAATATTTTAAGTCCTATTACCATTCTTGAGTTACACGGTATTGTTGTCAAGAATTATAATTCTCTTTAACCACCCCCACAAATTAGAACATTGTTATTATTATATACAATATTTAGATTAATCTTCATGTTTTCCTCTCACTCCATTACTTTCTGTATCCCATATCTTGTGTCTGGAGTAATTTTTCTTTTTCCTACAGTACATCCATTAGAGCAGTGGTTCTCAAAAAGTGATTGGGAGACTCCTGGGGGTTCTTTTGACCCTTGCAGAGATCCTGCAAGGTCAAAACTGCTTTCTTAATAATACTAAGAAATTATTTGCTTTTCTCATTTTAATTCTCTCACGATTCCTCTTTCTCGTGGCAACTAAAAGAAACTATCATTTGTTGAGTTCTTGTGTAATATCAAAGAAGAAAATTCTTTTATTTCCCGAATAGGCTGTTAAAATACTCTTCACTTTTCTAAAGACATTTCTATGTAAGGCTTAGTTTTCTTCATATATTTCAACCAGAACAACAAATCACAACATATCAACTGCAGAAGCAGATATGATAAAATAGCTATCTTCTGTTAAGCCAGACAGAGATTTAAAAGTGTAAAACAATGCCCCTCTTTTCATAAGTATTTTTGGAAAAATATAGTTATTTCTTATTAAAAATATGCCATTTAGGTTAATATTTATTAGTTTATTATTGCTATTTTTAGGAGAATTAATAAATATTTTTCATTTCTCAAATTTAATTTCTAATATGACAAATGTTGATAGATATAACCCAATAAACAAAAGCTCTTCAGAGTCCTCAGTGACTTTTAAGGGTGGAGAGACGTCCTCAGACCAAAAAATTTAAGATTTTTCAAAAGCTTTCGTTAGTGGATTTCTATTGGCCATAAAGTCCTACACTTTTGTTTATTTGAAAATATCTTTATTTACCACTCATTCTTGAAAAATTATTTTTGCTGAGTATATGTTCTTGATTAACATGAATATTCTCAGGCCTTTGAAGATGTTACACACTTTGAGGCTTCCGTTTTAACTCTTAAGAAGTCTAGCACATTTGTAGATGATTTCTCTTTTCCTGCTGGCTAACGTTAAAAAATTTCTCTTTATGTTGCTTCCCATATATGTAAATTCAGTCTTTCTTCCATTTTGGATAATGTTCAGCTGTTATCCCTCTAATAGTATTTCTCTTAATTATTTTTACTTTTTTCTTCTGGGACTCTGATTAAAAATATTAGCTCCTCTCATTCTAATGCCTGAATTTCTTAACTACTTTTTCACATGTGTGTTTCTGTCTTACTCTGCTGCCCTCTAGGTAGCTTTTTCACATCTATCTTCCAGATTAATAGTTTTCTCTTCAACTGTTTGTAATCAACTCTAACCCGTTCATCAAGTTTTATGTTTGACAAGTAAGTTTTTCATTTCTAAAATTTCCATTTGTTTCATTTTCAAATCAGACTAGTCATTTTTTACTTTCTTGTTGCGTGCTCATTTTTGTGATTCCATCTTTTATTTCTTTATACCTTAAATTCCTTGTTATTATATAGTCTGTATTTGATAATTTAAATATCCAAAGACTTTGTGGGTCTAAACCTATTGTTTGCTTTTTCTATTGACTTTTACTCCTAGAGTTTGCTTCCTTGTGTATTAAGTGAACTTTGATTGAGAGCTCAATTTTTTAAAATCTTAATTTGTGGCAATCTAGAGAGCCTAAAGAGGGTATGCTTTTTTCTTATGAATATTGACGATTGTTTCTATTAGGAAGCAAGAGGATTTTCTCTCATCTGGAACTATGCTGGCCTCTTTCTAGGATTTGTAGCAGGACCCTAGATGCAGTTTCTCCACCTTACAGATTGCTCAAGATTTAGTATCCTTAAAGTCCTTCTGATATCAGCATTTGATCTTGGGGAATTTCTTCCCCTCCCCCCCATTTTTTCCCCATCATTCTTTGTTGGCTACTCAGTCATCTTTAATCTAGCTTCAACTCACTTGTGTGTGTGTGTGTGTGTGTGTGCATGAGTGCATGTTGAAGCACTAGGGAAGCCCTGGAGGGTTCCATTATCTCCTAAAAACCCAGAAATGCCTTGAAAAGTAGATTTTAAGACTGAAGTTGTTTTTACTGTGAAAGGACCCTTTGGAATACATAATCCGATATACTGCAGGAAGTAGAGTTGTGGCTTATCTCTTGACCTGTTGCACACATCTTGGAAGGCAGAATTATGGGCAATGACTGGTTGTACAAAGTCTATGATCGTGATAAGGTAGAAATTTTGCACTCTGACTCACTGTGTGATCTTAGGCAAGTTAGTTGACTTCTTTGAATCCCAGGGCAAAAAATATCTTCCTCTTAGGTTTGTTCTGAGGATTAACATAGGTGAAGCTCCTGGCCTCAGTAGATACTCAACTGAAGCTTGTTTTTTCCCATTCAACTTCCCCTTGACCCAGAATTCCCAAGTTATGCTGCTTTCTTCCCCAACAGGTATGTTCATATTCTAATAATCACGCTGAACTATAGGGACAGTAGAGAGCCAATGTGGCCTCTCTTCCATTTTCTCCATATTTCCCTCATTTCCAACTACTAAAGACCAACCAAATTTAGAAATATGGTACAATTTTTTGCCACCACTCTAAATATCTGATTGTTCTAAATAATAATATTATGTGCCTAGAAATTTATAATTATTTTCCATTACATACACCAAGTTCATAGGATAGACACTTTTACTGTCATTTTAAGATTGAAGAAAAAAGAGAATAGAGAAGATAAGCAATTTATTTGATGTCACAGAGCTAGTGAGTGCCGAAACTAAGATTCTAACTGAAGGCTATTTAACCTAAATCTCTTGTTCTTTCTGCTATACCACTTTGATTCTTTTGGCTGATAATCTTTTAATCAACAAGAAGCATAATCTGATACTGTTCACCTCAATTATTAGGGACAAGATAAAATGGTTAACTAATTATCAACAACAACAAAAATCCTACTCCTATTCCGTACTTTTTTGAAGCAGTCAAGTTGACAATAAAATCTTAAGGGAGATGTGAATATAAGTGAGGTTTCAGGAGAAGTTTTTCCACTTATGCTCTAAACTCATGACTTGGAACAGCATGTTCTCATCTTATAATTGAATAAAATATGACTTTCAAAAGAAACAACAATTGTGAAATGTTTTGGGCCACAAAGGTACCAAATTGTGCGTTCATGCTCAGAAACTTAGTCTTGAATTTTTTTGACAAGCACTTAGGAATTCGCAGCTGATTTTTTCAGGAATTGGAACATTGACCAACCTTGGTGAATGAGGAGGCTTTGGGAATTCTGAATCTTAATGACACACAGTGACTGCTCACAGGCACGTGTCCTAACTGAGTCACATCTGGGCAGCATGAGTGAAGGATATTGGCCAGGAAAGACTAGGCATGAAAAGGCGAGAGGGAGGTTAGAAAGTCAGAAATTGATGAGAGGTGCCCCCCCAAACTGAAGAGTAGTTATCAGGTAGACACTTGGTTAAGAGATGTGTCCAAGATTCCGTTTTCAAGACTGTGAACATTTGAGAGAGAAAATTTGCAGGAAGGGTTAAGTCCAGGCTAAGAGGGTGTAATAAACAGATGAGATGCAGGGATTGGAATTAGTCTGCAGATGCTGCAAACTTGTTTCTCTTTGTTTGGTTTTAATTGGATGATGTTTGCGGCATCTCTGCTACTTACTGTGTATGTGGACTTGAACAAAAGTTTAACTTTTCTGTGCTTCAATTTTTTCATCTCTAAAATACAGATCTTTACCTTGCAATATGGGTGTAAAGATTAGACATGTAACATGTTGAGCACACAGTAGATTATCAATATGGAGTGGTTTTCTCCTTTCTTAAAGGACAGTTTGTCTTACCATATTAAGAGTCAGAGGCATCAATTACCTAAAACTATATAAAATAATGAAAGCTCAGAGCCCTGATTCTATTCTCACAGTATAGTTTTCATGGAGGATAAGCTAGCACACCAACACATACAACTCCTACAACCTCTGTGGGGTTGTATGAGTTAGCTGTGCCTTGGGATGAATCCAACTCTAGTTTTCGCTGTTACTACAACACAAAATTTCATTCTGTCATTCTTACATAATGTGATCCATCCAAAAGATGGATCAACATTAACAAATCATGACTCAAAAGAAGATGAGGTGTCTCAGAGCTGTGGCAAAGCAGTGCCTAGGACCATTACCACAGATTTGTCAGGGCAATGAGTATTACTGGGTAAAGGTATTTGACCTAATCCCCAGAATAAAACACTTATAAATTCCAGGGTTTAAGCAAAGAATTTGTGAATAGCAAAAGAAGTCATTCAGCCAAGGGAAAATACTCAAAACTTTCCTCTATTACAGAGGTGCATAAGCCATGGAGTAGAGACAAATTTTCTAGTGAGAGACTGAATTTACAAATGGACAATGGCCAGACCATATATAAAAATACAACTTTGACCCATAACCTGCAGCAACCTTTGCAGGAAACCAATCCTTTTATCTACAATAAATAACTCAGAAAGCCAGCTTGCTATAAGTCTGACTTACAGGAAGCTGAATTGTTATCTCTAGTGACGAGCCAGGAAGCTAAACAGTAACTCCTGTTACAATCTGCCCAAAATAACCAAGACTTGACTAATAACTGACAACTTCTTTGATTTTTGTCCCTGTTTCCAACTGAAGACCAATCAGAAAAAGTCAAATATGCACTCCTAATCAACTTCTAGTTAGCCCACCTGCAGCTTCCCCATACCAACAGCCTCCAATCAGGATATCTATGAAGGCTTTCCTTTTTTCTGCTTTAAAGTTTCCCACTCCTCTGCCTGCTGTTGCGTCTCTGCCAAAACACTAGTGATGGTGGCTGACTCCCTTGCTATAGCAAGCTCTGAATAAACAGCCATGGCTTGTTCTCATTTGGTTGGTCTTCCTTGATTATGTTCACACCTGTCGAAGATCTGCCAAGTCACAAAGAAAGGAGCTCAACCTTGACTACAGACTAGCTAGTTTCGACTCTTCCCAATTTACAACATTTAATGCCATGCCATGCCTCTTTCATCCTGCCTATCCTTTTTCTGTCTGTATCATCTTTCCTTTCTTGATTCTTTTTACTTACATCTGCAGTCTTTCAGGTGCCCCTTACAACTCACTTGGATAATTATAATAGTCCCTAAACCAGTCAACCTCACTTTCTTCGTGTTCTAATCTGCTTCAATCACCACTACCAGATAAATCTCAGAAAAGAACAGTTTCTATTTTGTCACTGATCTGACCAAAAACATCAAACGGGAAAATTTTCAGTCTAGGAAGACAACTAGCCTAATCAAAATCCCAGCAAGTTGTTTTGTGGATATCAACAAACTGATTCTAAAATTTATACGACTAGGCAAAAGATCCAGAATAGCTAACACAATGTTGAAAGAAAAGAACAAAGTTGGAGAACTGACACTATCCAAGTTTAAGACTTACTATAAAGCTACAGTTATCAAGTCAGTGTAGCATTGTTGAAAGAATACCCAAAAGGATCAATTGAACAGAATAGAGAGCCCAGAAATAGATCCACATATAGTCAACCGATCTTTGACAGAGGAGTAAAGGCAGTACAATGGAGCAAAGACAGTATTTTCAACAAATGGTGTTGGAACACCTGGATGTCTGCATGTAAAACAATGAATTGAGAAACAAATCTTACACGTTCGCAAAAATTAACTCAAAATGGATCACAGAACTAAAAAGAAATAAGATAAGTATTTTTTTAGAAAGAAGACACTGGCTAGTAGCCACTGAAACAGGATTTCTCAAACTTGCACTACGGCACATAAAATGAAAAGGAAAAAAGTTATAACATTGAAAATAATGTTGCTTGTTTTAGAATGAATTTTTCCACTGTTTACAGGGACACTAAAGTTATATTGAAAAAAGAACGATTTGGAGGCCCACCAATGTTTGTCTTATGAAACCTCAGGAACTTCTGGTCCTCTGAAAGAACTAGAAAAATATTTTGTTCCTCACATGCCTGCTCAGGGACCAGGATACATATTTTTCTATGAACTAGAAAACATTGAAGCGATATCTCTACTGGATGAGTGTTGATGTTGGAAAAGAGAAAAGAAATTGTGACCCTTGAGTTTTATACCCATCCAAGATATCTCCTCTATGAGCAGTTAAAAAAAATATCCCAGGTATGCTAAAATCAGTAAACTTCTCTTGAACCACCCTTGGAAAAAAAATTCCATGAAGTCATACAATTGCCAACTGATTCAAAATGAACAATTCCAGAACATATGGGTCGGGTTACAGAAAGCTTAATGGAGCAGCCTTCCCTCGGTTTGTTTGACAATGTCAGTTTTCTAATTGCAAGATGCCTTGTCAGGTGGGTTTGGGAGTTCAGGGTCATGCCTGGTCCATGCTGGTTCTCACAGCAGCTCTCCTTCTGCTTCCACTCTAATCCTCATATGAGAAACATTTTTTATGCTACAAACAGATGGAATATACTGCCTGTTGGAGTACCACTAAAAGCTTTGATTTACGTTATTCTGCTTGCACAATAGAAATATTTATGCCAAGAATATTACAAAATGCTGTCCTTCTTTCCATAAAATCAGAGTTGCCTAGAGACACATAAAGGCCATTGTCATTGCCAAGGAATTTGAATAATGGATTTCCACATTTTTACCACTCACGTTGAGTGATCTGAGTCATTGCACTTTTATAAGTAAAAAAAACCTGAGCCATCCACGTGCTGATATTATCTGTTCCTAATACCCTTTTCACCTCTAGTTCGTCTTCCAACTAAAATGGTTGAAAGTTTCTGTGGCAAATAGGCATAAGTA